>NC_073644.1:56546250-57193125 GCF_029407905.1 Bubalus kerabau
TCTTTTCCAATGAGTCAACTCTTCCCATGAGGTGGCCAAAGTATTGGAGTTTCAGCTTTAGCATCATTCCTTCCAAAGAAATCCCAGGGCTGATCTCCTTTAGAATGGACTGGTTGGATCCCCTTGCAGTCCAAGGGACTCTCAAGAGTCTTCTCCAACACCACACTTCAAAAGCATCAATTCTTCGGCGCTCAGCTTTCTTCACAGTCCAACTCTCACATCCATACATGACCACTGGAAAAACCATAGCCTTGACTAGACGGACCTTTGTTGCTTTTCAATATGCTATCTAGGTTGGTCATAACTTTTCTTCCAAGGAGTGAGCGTCTTTTAATTTCATGGCTGCAGTCACCATCTGCAGTGATTATGGAGCCCCCAAAAATAAAGTCTGACACTGTTTCCACTGTTTCCCCATCTGTTTCCCATGAAGTGATGGGACCAGATGCCATGATCTTAGTTTTCTGAATGTTGAGCTTTAAGCCAACTTTTTCACTCTGCTCTTTCACTTTCATCAAGAGGCTTTTGAGTTCCTCTTCACTTTCTGCCATAAGGGTGGTGTCATCTGCATATCTGAGGTTATTGATATTTCTCCCAGCAATCTTGATTCCAGCTTGTGCTTCTTCCAGCCCAGCATTTCTCATGATGTACTCTGCATATAAGTTAAATAAACAGGGTGACAATAAACAGCCTTGACGTACTCCTTTTCCTATTTGGAACCAGTCTGTTGTTCCATCATCTATAGTATAACTGGGGAAAAATGATAAACTTTAAAGCAGTTAGAAAAAAAGATGCAATACACTCAAGATAATATTGCAACTGATTTAACAGAAACATGAAAAGAAGACAATGAAATGATACCTTTAAAATGCTAACTGCCAGCTTAGAATTACATCACCAGTGAAAACAGTCTTTAAAAATGGAGATGAAGTAAAGATATTTCCAGACATACAAAAATGTAAGAGAAGTTATACTTATCAGGCTGACACTATAATAAACATAAAAATAAATTCTTCAAATTGAACTAAAATTAACCCAAATAGAAGTACAATAATACAGAAAGGCATAAGAACACTAGAAACTGTAAGTATGTGGGTAAATGAATAAAGTGCTTTAAATCAGCAATCTTAATAATGTCCTGTGAAGTGTTTAAGATAGGTGAGATAAATAAAATACATGCAACAGTAGTATGAAGAATGGAAAAGTCAACTATTTACATGGTTATAAAGTTCTTGCCTTAGAGGAGGAAGTGCTAAAGCTGCTAATAAGGTAGACCTGCTGTTAGTCAAACATACTTAGAAGTGAAAGAAAGTATAAGTCACTCAGTCGTGTTCGGCTCTTTGCCACCCCATGGACTATACAGGCCATGGGATTCTCCAGGCCAGAATACTGGAGTGGGCAGCCTTTCCCTTCTCCAGGGGATCTTCCCAACCCAGGGATCAAACCCTGGTCTCCTACATTGCAGGTGGATTCTTTACCAGCTGAGCCACAAGGCAGAAGGGAAGCCCATATATTTAAAGATTAAACATACTTTAATCTGCTGCAAATCATGGTCCATGGACCAAATCTGCCAGCAACGTGTTTTTTAAATAAGGATATACAGGCATGCAGCCATGTCTGTATGTTTATATTTTTATCCACAACAGCTTTAGCATTAAAACTGCAGGGATGAGTGGTTTCTAACAAAGACCATATGGCCCTCAACGCCAAAGATGTTTACTATGGGACCCTTTCCAGAAAGTCCACATACCCCTATGTAAAGTAACAATTTTTTAAAAAAGAACACAACTCAAAAACTAATAGAGAATACAAAATGGAACAAAAATGCATTGTCTAGATCCAAAAAGCAGTCAAGAAAGAACAAACAGGCAAAGATGGAATTAAAAATAAAACAAATGTTAAAATGAGAGATTTACACCTAACTAAATAATGGGCTAAATATTTCAATTAAAAGACAAAGATTTTTTTCGGGCTGGATTAAAAACAAAAACAGGACAAAGGGCTTACATTAAATGTAAGAGAACAGTTAGTTTGAAAGAATGGAGAAAGACTGACCATGCAGGTACAAACCAAAATGCTGACATTAGGATCAAATATAATCAGCTTCAAGGTAAGAATATTACTATGGATGAGGTCATTCCAACAGGAAGATAGAACAATTCTAAACTTAAAGCTAATAAAGTAACCGCAAAATATATAAAGCAAAAAGATCTCTAAAGTTCTTGAAGAAATTCTAAAGTTCAAGGAAATTGACAAATCTTCAGTCAGAGCTGGAGAATTTAACACTCCTTTCTCGGTAACCGAAAGAACAGGCAAAATCGCTGAGGATACTGAAGATTCGGACAACCCATAAACTAGTTTGATCTAACTAAGGAATAACATTTCCCTAAAGTTTCTACAAAAAAGCAGCCAGAACAATCAATATGCCAGTCCATAAAGCAAGCCTCGACAAATCACACAAGTTCTCCCATCACAGTGAACTTAACCTACAGATGAGTCACCAAAAACTAACTAGAAATGAAACAACACTCTTGTACCTAACTCGTGCCTCTTAAAAGAAATCACAATGGAAATTCTAAAATATGTTGAACTGAACCTTTAAGAAGATACAGCATACCAAAATTTGTGCCATGTCGTGTTAAGACACTTCAGTTGTGTCCTACTCTGTGTGACCCTATGGACTGTAGCCCACCAAGCTCCCCTGTCCATGGGATTCTCTAGGCAAGAATCCTGGAGTGGGTTGCTATTTCCTTCTCCAGGGAATCTTCCCAACCCAAGGATCGAACCTGCATCTCTTAAATCTCCCGCGCTGGCAGGCAGGTTCTTTACCACTAGGGCCACCAGTGTGTGGGATATAACTAAAGTTCTGATTATAGGGAAATTTATAGCTTTAAAGGCAAATATGGAAATAAAGATTGACAATGCAATTCTAAGCTTCCATCTCAAAAACTAGTAAAAGAAAATGAAATTAAACCCAAAGAAGAAAATAGGAAACTATAGAAGTAGAAGCAGATGCATAGCACACGGAGCCCAGCCCGGTGCTCTGTGATGACCTAGATGAGTGCGGTGGGAGTGGGAGGGAGAGGATATATGTCTGCATATGGCTGATCCATGATGTTATACAGCAGAACCTAACACACATTGCAAAGCAATTACATTCCAGCAAAAAAAAAAAAAAAAAAAAAAGAAAAGCAGCAGAAAGTAATGATACAGAAAATGAGAATTATCTTTATCAGACATGCAAACTGAGGCACAGAAAGGTTAAGTAACTTGCCCAAATCATAGAATTACCATTAGGCAGATCATGACTTGAATCCAGATAGTCTGAGGCCGGAATCCTCACATTTAATCGTTATCTAAACAAACTCGCAGGTTCTGAGCAGGGCAGGTAAAACCAACACTGTTGACACGACTATACACCACTGTGTATACACCACTACATACCACTGTGTATACACGCTATACACCACTGTGTATACACCACTATATACCACTGTGTGTACACCACTATATACCACTGTGTATACACCACTATATACCACTGTGTATACACGCTATACACCACTGTGTATACACCACTATACACCACTGTGTATATACCACTATATACCACTGTGTGTACACCACTATATACCACTGTGTATACACGCTATACACCACTGTGTATACACCACTATACACCACTGTGTGTACACCACTATACACCACTGTGTATACCTGCTATACAGCACTGTGTACACACTGCTACTCACCACTGAAGCCACCAGTGCTCCCTCCCACTCCACGTGAAATTCTGCCTCCTCCACTGCTCTGACCCCTGCTGACTCACCAGGTGCCGAGCTGCTCTCTAACTGCTCCAGATCGAAACCCAATCTACAATCGCCTCCCAAACCCATATTCCAAGCAGCTCTGTCCTGATCCTTGTTAGTCAAGGCAGTTGCAGCCCTGCCCCTATTCATGTGTACCTGTGCTCACTCAGTCCTGTCTGACTCTTTGCGACTCCTTGGACTATGCAGCCCACCAGGCTCCTCTGTCCATGGGATTCTCCAGGCAAGGATACTGGAGTGGGTTGCCATTTCCTCCTCCAGGGGAATCTTCCAATCCAGGGATCCAACCCACGTCTCCTCCATCTCCTGCACGGGCAGGAAGATTCCTTACCACTGTGCCACCTGAGAAGCTGTTCATGCCACGCCTTGAATCTGTCAGCCCGGCCACATCCTCACCCCAGAAGCCCTGCCAATGTCATTCTCCATTTCCCACTTCCCGGACCCAGCGTAGCCACATAAGTGTCAGAGTGAAGCTAGACCCAGCCATCTCCCACTGCTGCCACAAATCTAAAAGTTACAACAACAAAGAGAATGCTACACGAGGCTTTCTCCTGAGCTGCTATAAAGAAATTACAAATATACTTGGATAGGAAGGCTTTTTTAAAGCTGTTTCATGGCTTTTTCTTCTGTGAAATACACATAAAGAAAGCAACTTGTCACAAGTTACCCAATAAAGAGTTGCTTTGCATTGCATTTGTTTGAAATATAGTAAATATTAACAGTATGCTGGAGTCAGGGTGTATAGTAAAGAATTTGGCATTAACTAAAGAGAAGGTCTGGCCTTTGCCCTTGGCCTCTGCAAGGTAATCTCCAGGTCCTTGGAATGTCATGCCTGATAGGTGTGCCTCTGTTTGCCTAGGAGCATTGGGTCACCCTAGATAGTCCAACAGCATGATTTGGAGGTGTGGACGGTGGGTTTGGGGATGTGGAGAGAATGCCCACATTCATAGAGGAGGAGGGTGGAGACTGGCCATCCCAGAAAGACCAAAACATGTAACTTAGGGTGAGGGCTTTGGGTCACACAATATCAATCATCCTAGAAACTGAGGTCAAACACATGGGCTTTCAATCAATCAATCATGCCTACATAATGGAGTCCCAATAAAAAGTCTGAACACTGAGGTCTGGGTGAGCTTCCCTGGCTGGTAATACTCCGTGTGTATTGTCATACATCAGAGGGAAGGTCCAAATCCGGAACCCTCCCAGGCTCTGCCCTATGTCCTTCCTTCGGTTGATCTGAATCTCTATACATTCCCTGTAATGAACCACAGCCATGAGTGTGATTCAGTGAGCTCTATGAGTCCTGGCAAATCACTGAATTGAAAGGGAGTTTGGGGAACCCCTGAAACTTGCCCTTGGTGCCAGAAATGAAAGCAACTTTGGGTGACTGTGCCCTTGAGTCTTTGTAGTTGGCCTAAATTTCCATATGGACTTCCCTGGTGGCTTGGATGGTAAAGACTCTGCCTGCAATGCAGGAGACCAGGGTTCAATCCCTGGGTCAGGAAGATCCCCTGGAAGAGGACACAGCCACTCACTCCAGTATTCTTGCCTAGAGAATCCTGTGGACAGAGGAGCCTGGGGAGCTGCAGTCCATGGGGTCACAAAGAGTCAGACACGACTGAGCACCTAACACTTTCACACTCTAAACTTCCATACAGGGGTACATCTTCACTGAATTTGCTACTACTCAACTCCATTTAAAAAAAAAAAAACTTGGGGGAAATGGAGTTCTTCCATACCACTGTTTCTTTGCTACTCATCTGTTATTTCATCTTTTTTCTCTTGTTGCAGACATGATTTACAATACTATCATTAACTTGCATATTCAGTTTCAGTTTGGACCCCTATCATCTCCATGGACAAGCATAAACATTTCCCCCTCAAAAAGAAAGAAAACAGAAAACTGAGACTTTTAATGGTTCTCAAAGTCCCCACTATCTGGTCATATCCCACCATCCAATTCCTTTCTCCTTCCAGACCTTAAACTGCATTTTGGCTGGCCCCCTTCCTGCCCTTCCACATCCTTTGTTTAGCCATCTGTAACTTCATGCACACAACTCCCTTTCCCAAGGTCCTCCTGCCATCTCCTTCTCCTGATCAAAACCAAACTACTTCAGTGACTCAAATCACTGCTTCTCCATGAAGTCCACAGTGCTGGCGTCGACCTCACAAGGTCGATGGGGACATTCAAAGAGGCAATATGCATAGAGGGCTCAAGGTGACTCAGTAAGCCCAGCGTCAGCATTAGCCGAGGTTACCATCCTGCTGTCAGACCTTCCTGTTGCTATGATACCTGTCTTTTTTGATCCTATTTCATTCAGAGAGTCTACTACAATCTAGCCTTTAATTGCATCTTAACAATTATTCTCTACTGTATGCTCCTTAGCTTCTAGGATTATTCTGACTTGAGGACAGGATCCATGTCTATGATTTCCCAGAGAATTTCAGACACAGAGTAAGTCCTGAATCTTTTTGACATAATGATAAATTCAGAGAACACTGGAATGACAGTACATGGCCAAGGCATGCAAATAATGAACAGACTTGAATCCTTACTGTGTGTCGGTGGGTATTGTTTGTTCCTCAAGGCCCTGTGTTTGGGAGTTTTAAAAGGATTTTTGGATCGACAAGCATGACAATTTGTACTTGTCACTGGGAAGAGGAGGAAAGAAATCATGGAAATTGAGCTATTTCATGCTCAGTCTCATTATAAAAGATTTAACTCATGTTAACCAGCACCAGATTCTCCTCTACTCCTTAAGCACATAGAAAACTGTAAATCAAAGTCACTTTGTGCCGCTCCAAGCCTTCCTCCCATCCCGCCATGACTGGTGACATTGCAAATGATGGAGGCTGTTAGGATGGGACCTAGATTAGAGGCCCAGCCCAATTTGCATTTAACATGAGAGTGTGGGTGGTACTAAGCAACTAAGATGCAGGGATTAGTTAGTTATAGTACTATACCTTGTGTCTTCTAGTTGACACCCTAAGCAAATAACAACAATATCAAAACAGTTTGCTGACACGGCTTCATTATACCACAGTTCTTAAAGCAGCAGGAAATCTAGCTAATTTGTCTCTCTGCAGCCTAGTTCTAGTCTCATTTTACCTTCATAGACATTTTTATTACAAAGATATTCAAACAAGAAAAGCTTACAAAAGTATAGAGTTAACACACATATACCCACCATCCAGATTCCACGATTAACATTTTGCAATATTTGCTTTATCACGTCCCTATTCATCTATCCATCCCTCTATCTCTCCATCAACTTGTCATTCACACTTTGACATGTTTCAGAGTTGGAAGTATCAGTGTCTTAGGTCATCTTTCTTACTTTACCAATTCTCACACCACCCACATGATAAACAATGACCCCACAACAAATATCCAGAAAGTATTGAGTTCCCTCATAGCTCAGTCGGTAAAGAATCTGCCCACAATGCGGGAGACCTGGGTTCGATTCCTGGGTCAGGAAGATCCCCTGGAGAAGGAAATGGCAACCCACTCCAGGATTCTTGCCTGGGAAATCCCATGGATAGAGGAGCCTGGTGGGTTACAGTCCATGAGGTCGCAAGAGTCGGACAGGACTTAGCAACTAAACACACACACACACACACACACACACACATTGAGGGAAGTGTATCAACAATTATTTCTCATTGAGTACCTACTATGTGCTGTATGCCTCAGATACAAATAAAGGAGCCTAAGGGCCAGAAGAGCCTGGTCTCCATTCCGTGCACTAAAGTGCTCTCAGTGACCTGCACTTCAGAGCAGGGAAGGTGCTGAGCTATCCACTTGTAGCATCATTTGTTCTTCCACAATTGGCCATAGAAAGTGCAGTCCTCAGCTTCAGACACTGAAACCCAATGAATCAAACATAATGAGTCTGATGTGTCGTTGAATAAAACCCAGAAAAAAAGCCATGGGTTCCACACAGATGCCTCCCTTCAAGTCAGGTCTTGGATTTTTATTATTTTGTTGCTACAGACATTTTAACAGATTATTGGATGCTGTGTTTCCAATAGAAAGTTCTCTTTGTGCTTTTGCTATTTTCCTGGATTCACTGAAAAAAAAAAAATCTTCTTTAATGATATCAACTCCCCAAAATAAAATAGGTGGTGAAGAGTAATAAGAACCACTTAAATATTTTAACATATAACATTAAGTAGACAGAGACATATAATACTAGTGGCAGTATTACATGTATCCCATTTGCACGCCCTCTGGTCCTGTTGGGTATATAAGGTGAGTGTGGTTATTGTCATCACAGTTAGCAGATGATAAAATGCAATCTGAGAACAAGCCTCATAGGTAGCAAATGGTAGATCTGGGATTCAAACACCACACTTCTGGCTCCAAGTCCCCTGTAATTTTCCCTCTGCATTTAATGTAAGAATAAAATAGTGTTTGGGGCAACAACTATTTTCGACATTATGTGAAATATATAGTTTTAACACATTAACTCAAAATAGTAAATATATACTGCATTCCATATGCGCATTGTCTTTACCACCTGAGCCACCCGAGTCAGTAAATCCAGCTAGCCATAGCACGTGCAATTGATGGAACTACCTTTTACAACAGTAATATACACTTAATCAACCGAGATAAGGAAAACTACATTCTCAAACATGAAGTAGAATAAACATGTGAAGGATTAGGAGTATAAATACTGCTTTGTTTAGGAATAAATATAACCCAGTATTTGCTTCTGAATGAGCTGAAGATATGTCCACAGGCAAACAGACATGGATGATATGAACTTTTAAAAATTATATTCATTTACTTATTTATTTGGCCATGCTGGGTTTTCGTTACAGCATGCTGGGTCTTCAGCTGCAGCATGTGGACTCTTAGTCTCCACATGTGGAATCTAATTCCCTGACCAGGGATTGAACCTGGTCCCCCTGCATTGGAAGCATGGAGTCTTAGCCACTGGACCACCAGCGAAGTCCCTCATAACATGGTCTTCACGGAAATCCTGACAATGCTGATTCTCTTTTGGTAGTTTAAATTGTTTGTGATTGATGGGTTGATGTCCTGCCTTCTCCCTGTAGCTTTGCCCGACTCCTTTGACCAGTAGAGATGGTCTCCAATGTCCCGGATTTCTTCTTGAAGTCTGAATTCCTCCACATTACACGACATCATTCACAATGCGGCAGACAAGATTTTGCAAGCTATGTTCTCTTTGCTTCTTACTGCTTTGCTTCTCCTTGTCCAGAGAGACAGACATTATTCACGCATTGCCTCTAGGAAAGTCTGACAGCGTAGAAACTCAGAACTGAAGTGTCAGATTCCTTGGGATTTAAAGTTTATCCCAGAAAATGTTTGAGCAATACCTGTCTAGTTATTAGTCGTTGTAGGAGAGCTCAGTCTGATCTGAAGATGACTGGCCTCTCCTTGGGTGAACCAGTCTGCACTTGAGTGAGCTCGGTTACACCAGCTATGCTAATCGCCCATGAGATCCTCCTCGCTGCTGACCAGTGATGACGGCAGGACCAGGATCACACGGCAGGAAGCTCACAGCAGGAAACACACACTGGTTAGCCTCAAGGCTGCTCAGCTTACTTTCTAAATCTCCCCACGTGGACAACCACTCTTCCACAACTGACCGGAGTCCTGGAAAGACCCAGGAAAGGAGAATTGGGCTATGAACACCTGAAATGCTAATGGTGTTATGAGAACCCAGATCATCTGTGGGTGCTCAGGTATATAATAAATATTCAGCAGACAGATACTGAAGGCAGTGCCATGAAACTGGGAAGCACACAACATTCTATGAAGATTAAATCAGAAAATGGACATGCTTCAGTTATCGATTCCTGTGTACAAAGCACCCCAACTTTAGTGGCTTAAAAACAAAATCGTTTCTCTGCTTACGATTTTGTGGCTTAGCAGTTTTAGTTGGGACTCTATCACTGAGCCACCTGGAAAGTCCCAAAATATATCTAGAATCCAAACATTTCTTCCTGTCCATTGCTACTACCGTAGTCCAAGTCACAACAGTCTTTCAACCTGTTTACTGTAAATGCTCTGCAGCTCTTCCTTCCTTACCTCCTTACAGTCCATTCTCAACACAGCAGAGTGATCTCTTAAAATCCTAAGTCAGATGGTTCTGTTCATCTGCTCACAGTTCCTCTTAGGGTAAAGACAAAATCTCAAACCAATTAAAATACGGACAAAGGATCTGAGTAGACATTTCTCCAAAGAAAATAAATACATGGCTAAAAAGCACATGAAAAGACGTCCACCATCCTCACCAATCAGGAAAATGCATGTCAGAACAACAGCGAAATACCACTCACATCACAGGATGGCTAGAAGGAAAAAAAAAAGACAGAGATAAAAATAATAACTGATGGTGAAGATTTGGAAAATTGAAGATCTCATACACTGCAGATGGGATTGTAAAATAGTGCAGTTGTTTTGGGAAACAGTTTAGCAGTTCCTCAAAAGATTAAACATAGAGTTGCATATGACCCAGCAATTTCACTCCTAGGTATATACACAAGACATGTGTCCACATAAAAACTTGAACATGAATATTCATAGCAGCATTTTTCATAATCAAATTGTGAAAACAACCCAAAGGCCCATTAACTGATGAATGGATACATAAAACGCAATATATCCATACAATGGAATATGATTTGGCCATAAAGAGAAAGTAGATTGATAATCTAGAGTTTATCAAGACTCACTGCATATTTTTCATGAATAAGAAATTTTGTTATGTTAAAGGGCACTTGTGGGTTTTCTTGTTCAGTTCAGTTCAGCTGCTCAGTCATGTCCAACTCTTTGTGACCCCATGTACTGCAGCACGCCAGGCCTCCCTGTCCATCACCAACTCCCAGAGTCCACCCAAACCCATGTCCATTGAGTCGGTGATACCATCCAACCATCTCATCCTCTGTCGTCCCCTTCTCCTCCTGCCCCCAATCCCTCCCAGCATCAGAGTCTTTTCCAATGAGTCAACTCTTCGCATGAGGTGGCCAAAGTATTGGAGTTTCAGCTTCAGCATCAGTCCTTCCAAAGAACACCCAGGACTGATCTGCTTTAGAATGGAGTGGTTGGATCTCCTTGCAGTCCAAGGGACTCTCAAGAGTCTTCTCCAACACCACAGTTCAAAAGCATCAATTCTTATGAGCTCAGCTTTCTTTATAGTCCAACTCTCTCATCCATACATGACCACTGGAAAAACCATAGCCTTGACTAGACAGACCTTTGTTGGCAAAGTAGTGTCTCTGCTCTTCAATATGCTGTCTAGGTTGGTCATAACTTTCCTTCCAAGGAGTAAGTGTCTTTTAATTTTTCTGGGTTTTCTTTTTACCACAGCATAACTTAGTCTATCCTAATATGATAATATCACTTATTTTTTATTATCCATCTCCTCCCATAAAAATGTAAGAGCAGGAAGTTGTATCTGTTGTGTCACTAATATATCTCTAGTGTCCTAAAACATTACTTGCCACAAAATAGGTGATCAACAGATATTCACTGAATGAACAGAACAAATTACTGTATAATTATATAAAAAAAAAAAAATACAGGTACTATGAAAGAGAATTACCAATGAGCTTTAGTAGAGTGACCTCGTCAGTGAATTAGAAAAGTCATCTCTGATGAAACGACTTTGAAGCTGAGTCCTGAAAAATGAATAGGAGTGACTCACGTGGTGAGAATTAAGAGATTCAAGAGGCACTGTCACACAAGGCTCTGGGCAATCAGCACTCTGACTAGTGCTAGGAAGGTGCTACATAGTGTCATGAGAACCTAGGATTTGAAGATCTGACATCAGCAGAGTAAGCAACAGTGTAACAAAAAAAAAAAAAAAAAAAAAAAAGAATTGCTGGCTGGAGGGAAAAATTAAATCAGAAAAAAAAAGATGTGATATTATGTACAACAGGATAAATTTGAGGCACAATGATGTGTCTTAATGGTTATATGAGATATAACAGCATGTATTAAAGTATTTACAGAAGGCATAACAGAAGAGATGAGAAATGAGCTGAAACTTTAGTGGCAAATGAGAAGAAGAAAGCAAGAGAATGCAGGAGGTCAACACAGACAAGTCTGAAGCGGGGCAGGTGGGAGAGCCTAAGGCATGGATGCAGAAGAGTAGGGGAAACAGCTCAACTAAATTTGAATCTGGGGACTTCCCTCGTGGGCCAGTGGGTAAGACTTTGCCTTCCAATGCAAAGGGTGTGGGTTCACTCTCTGGTCAGGGAGCTAAGACCCCACATGCCTTGCGGCCAAAATAACGAAAACATAAAACAGAAGCAATATTGTAACAAATTCAATAAAGACTTTAAAAAAGCGGTCCACATCCGCCACCCCCCCCCCCAAAAAAAAACATGGAATCGCAAAGCATTCTGAAGGCTAACCTTGATCAGAAAAGCAGGTGGAAGAGATTAGATGGGGTCAGTTCATAATGAGCTGTAAATGCCAAGACTGTGAATATGATCAGGGCAGTGTGATGACATAGTATTCAGAAAGATTAACTCAAACAACCCAACACATATACAACCACCATTTAGCCCAGCAATTGTGCTCCTTCGACACTTATCCCAGAGAAATGAAAACTTCTGTTGTTGTTCAGTCACTCAGTCGTGTCCAACTCTCGGCAACCCCATAGACTGCAGCATGCCAGGCTTCCCAGTCCTTTATCATCTCCCGGAGTTTGCTCAAACTCATGTCCACTGAGTCAGTAATGCCATCCAACCATCTTGTCCTCTATCATTCCCTTCTCCTGCTTTCAATCTTTCCCAGCATCAGGGTTTTTTCTAATCAGTCAGCTCTTCGCATTAGGTGGCCAAAATATTGGAGCTTCAGCATCAGTCTTTCCAATGAATATTCAGAACTGATTTCCTTTAGAATTGACTGGTTTGATCTCCTTGCAGTCCAAGGGACTCTCAAGGGTCTTCTCCAACATCGCAGTTTTAAAAGCATCAATTCTTTGGCGCTCAGCCTCCCTTATGGCTCAACTCTCATATCCATACATGACTACTGAAAAAAACATTGCTTTGACCATATGGATCTTTGTTGACAAAGTATTGTCTCTACTTTTTAATACACTGTCTAGGTTTGTCATAGCTTTTTTCCCAAGGCTTTTCTTCTTCGTAGCTTTTCTTCCAAAACTTATGTCCACACAAAAACATGTATATGAATACTTAAGGCAGAGTCAAAATTCTGTCTATTGTCTGATTCCATTTATGTGACATTTTGGAAAGGAGAGAATTGTAGGAACAGAAAACAGATTACTGGTTGCCAGGGGCTGTGAAAGAATTAGGAGTTGAATGGCACTGATTACAAGGGTGGCTCCATCAATGAATGAACGGATCTGTTGAAATCCATAGAATGTACACTGAAAAGAGTGAATTTACCATATGTGAGTTATACTTTAATAAACCTGACTTTTAAAAATAGAAAAAGAAAAGAAAAGAAAGATGACACCAGGCAGCAGTGACAGAACCACAGATCATGCCCAAGGAGTTGTGAATGAGAAGAAAAGTCAAATGCCCTAATTCATAAATGTTTATCAAATATCAAAATAAATACAAGGTTATACAAGGGATTTTTTGAATGTATAAAATATATTCTTTAATTTCTGGGTCTAATATTTGTAATAAGTGTGAATGTTCATATGTGCAAATAATTACTCATACATGTGAATGTCAGAGACTAAAACTATAAATTGGGTTCAGATGGACTGCCCAAATTAAAGCAAAACCACTGGGCAATTTAATTTCTTATGCAGTCCCTTCACCTGAAGAGATGCTTACTTAGAATTCTTTACTTTGAATTAATAAGGACATACTTTAGTTGCCTCCAGGGATTTGGACGTTTAGAGGTTGTCTTTAGAAAGATTTGTCTTGGGGGAGGTCATTTGACCTGCAGCTCCAGCTGAAAAGTTTTATGGCTGAAGCTAATTAATTTCCTTAGTGTAATTTTTATTGGCTCCTTCCCTAATCTCCAGCTCTAATAGGCAAATACACTGGAAATGACTCCAATTCCACAAAGAAACAGGAGAGCGCCTGAGCCTTTATAGAAAAAAGAGCTATAGGAGAAAAAGGTGAGTCAGTGAATAAGGACACAATAAAAAGCAAGGAGTACAACAGCCTATGATCAATAATGCACCGTCTGAATATTGAAAACATACTTAGATGAATTATTTTAGACAATCGTAAAATTTCTTCACCCCTTCCACTTAAAAGTGGGCTTCCTGGTGGGCTTCGCTGGTGGCTCAGTTGGTAAAGAATCCACCTGCAATGCAGGAGACCTGGGTTCAATCTCTGGGTTGGGAAGATCCCCTGGAGAAGGTAACAGCTACCCACTCCAGTATTCTGGCCTGAAGAATACCATAGACTGTATAGTCAATGGCGTTGCAAAGAGTCGGACATGACTGAGCAACTCACTTTTCCACTTAGAAGTATGACAAAATTGCTCTACTATCATAAGGAATTCTCTTGCAAGTCTTCAGAATGCCAAAATGATGGATAGTTTCTATCAGCCAAACTGTTTGAGAGTGATGTTTTGAAAAATAAATATGTAAAGTAACACTTAAAAATTATGAGACAATTTCAGAAAGAACTCCATCCTCATCTTTTTCTGCCCCTAAGCTGACCTATCAAATCATCCTTAAATACTTACCCTGATGAAAGTCTTATTTTAAAGAATTTAATGCAGATACTTGTCTCAAACACAAGATATACTGAACAGCAACAGAAATTACACACTCTAAGACAGAGTATGAAAATTGATGTCCTCTGTCAAAGTTAACAATTCATAAAGTGCACTGACAAAAACTGTATGGAATTATCTTAAAAAGGAAGATTCAGAGACTTCTGGTTCTGCCAAGATGGATCAGTCCCCATTCCTCCCAGATCAATCCCTTCCTGCAACCAGAAAACCCTGGACGTAACCCAGCAACCACAGGAAGACACTGAAAATGAGAAAGAAGAAAGAACACATCCTACAAACCTGAGGACAGCTGCGTGCCTGGGGTCTCTTTACTGCAGCCCATATAACCAGGCAGGAAGGCTGCGGTTTACTTAGGGCCACACAGGAAGCTCCCCTTCAAAGTACCCGCCCCACTCCCCTTGCAGAAGCAGGCAGATACCATCCATCTCCCCCACTGGATGGTCTTGACAGAGCCAAGCAGAAAGCTAGTCTTCTATCCCCATGTGGCAAAACCCGGTGATGTTCTGATTCCCCTCCCAGGGCAGTGTTACTGGGGCTGAGCAAGACATGGATGGTCCATTCTCTGCCTGATGGAGACTGGTCTCCCCCAGTCTCCTCTGCAGGGTAGCACAACTACAATGAACCAGGAAATGATGCTCAGTAATAAGCCCATCCCAAAAGGTTACCAGCTATGTGACTCCATTTATAGACAGTAACATTCTTCAAATGGTGAAATTATAGAAATGGAGAGGAGATCAACCAGAGGTCAGGGACTGGGGAGGGAGGCTGGGAGAGGAGGTGATAGCCCTGGCTATTAACAAGCAACACGAGGGATCCCTATGGTGGCAATGTTCTCTGCCCTGACTGTCAACGTCTCGGATCAATGGTTGTGGTACTCTACTGTATTTTTTTTAAGAAGTGACTATTGGAGGAAATTGGGTAAAGGTCGCTTGGCCTCTCTCTGTATTACTTCTTAGAACTGCAACATGAATCTGCAATTATCTCAAGCACAAAGTTCATTAAAAAGACATTTAACCAAGACTCGAGACCCATCTTTTTAAAAGGATCTGCCCCTATCATTGAAAGACTCGATATTAGAATTGTCATTTGCATTCCAACACAGAATTGTAGTTTTACTTCCAAACCAGAACTGTAAAGGCAGTTATGGCAATTTGGGAGAGGTTAGACCAAAATTACTTTTCTTCACTTGATCTAAAACTTGGATATTAAAATTCTATCATGCCATTAATCCTTCAACAGCTACCTGTGAGAGCCTACTATGTGCCCTATTCTAAGTTACAGGAATGAAGTAATGAAGGAAACAGACTGTCCGCTCTTCAGAGCTCACCTTTTGTGAGAGAAGTACACTTTCATTCACGCTAATCAACAAAGTCCTTTTCTACTCTACAATCAGTGTAACTATTTCTCTCCAGCTTTGCCACCTATACATCAATCACACTAAACGAAAGATTCTTATATTCCCTGCACACGACTTTGTTAATTGAAGGACTTCTTTCTCTGCATTAGTCATCTTTAAACAGAACTAGAAATCTTTCATCAAAAAAAAAGTATAAGGTAGGAAATTAAAAGAATGTGACATTCTGAGAGGCAATTGGGATTTTACTGGAAAACTTCCCTAAGCTAAAAATGTTAGAGTGGAATCCGTTCTCAGACTGCTGGTTTCAGTTTGTTTGTTAATATCTATGGCCAATGTATGGGACATAATTCAATGGAGAGAAACCAAAAGTAAATCTGGGTCTGTTCTTAACTGAGACTGATGATTTCAGACCTTCTGGTGACCCATCTAAAGCATCATTGTGTGCATCATCAGAATGAAGTTTGCATCAAAACACGAGGCCTGTTGAAGGAAAAGCTGAACTATTATTTCTAAAAGAACTGAACGTATCTTTAAAATAATCACTTACTTGACCGAGTCTATTCATGTTACAAATACCCATCAAATACCTACCACAAGCACCAGGAAGAGTACAAAGATGACTCTAGCATGGTCTCTTTCCTCAGTGAGTTCATAGTCTTAAAATTAACTAATCTGAGCAGAGTATACATGCATAGGGGGCTTCCCTGATGGCTCAGTGGTAAAGAATCCACCTGCCAATGCAGGAGACATGGGTTCAGTCCCTGGGTTGGGAAGATCCCCTGGAGAACAAAATGGCAACCTACTCCAGTGTTCTTGCCTGGTAAATCTCATGCACAGAGGCGGCTGGCAGGCTACAGTCCACGAGGTCACAAAGAGTCAGACACGACTTGGCAACAAACAAGAAGATACATGCATAGACCCAAGTAAACAGATGGCTCCTTAGGAGCCAAGAGGAATTGTTTTCCCATAGAAACTCTAATAACTTCTCCTAAATGGAACCAGTCATGGCATCCAGTATAGTTCTGTGACAAAAAACCAGGGCAAAATGTGAAAAATCAAAGAATTTGGAAGTCAGAGAAATCACAAGTATTCAGCCACATGAACTTCCCACATAGGTTTAAAAGAGCGGCTTCTTTCTGGCATATATTTACACGCAGTTTGCTATTTTATGCATGTCCTAGATAAGAATACGAATGCACGCCCCATTACCATTCAAATACCAACTGGAGACTTTACAGATATTATCACTTTGCAGAGAGAGAGTATAAACAGAAGAAACACTTAAACTTTTTCTATTTCCACAGTGCAGCCATAAAGAGATTGTTTATCCAGCTAAAACCTTTCATGTGAGACACAAGAGCCCTGTAACTGAATATCCAAACGCAAAGGCAGGTCTAACTAACTCCTTACAGTAATCGGTAACAAGCTAACAAGCAAGACAGGGCACTTAACTTCAGCTTAGCTATTCCACAGCCACCGATCAGCCTTAATACTAAGTAGGTGGGCCTTTTCTTTGCCTTCTTGCAGTGTTATCAATACCCAGCCCCATGTGTCCATACTGGTTTTAATATTTCACCCATTTGGAATTAGTCACCCACAAAACTGAAGTTGCAGATTGATCAGTGGGAATCATAAATGTCCTAAGTCCAGAATTTAAGAGAAAAGTTAACTCGGTAGTTTGAACTTATACTAAATTCAGACAGTTCTAGGAATGCCCGGAAGTAAAAATAATGAAAGCAAATAAAAGTTGTATTCAACGAAATTGTGCCATTTGCAGAAATGTGGATGGACCTAAAGACTGTAATGTGTGATGAAGTAAGTCAGAAAAACAATATTGTATATTAATGCATGTATGTGGAATCTAGAAAAATGGTATAGACAATCTTAATTGCAAAGCTGAAACAGACACGCAGATGTAGAAAACAAACGTAAGGACACCAAGGGCGAAACGGGGCATAGGTGGGATGACCTAGGAGACTGGGATTGACGTGTATACACTGCTGATACTGTGTAGAAAACAGATAAGTAATGAGAACTGACCAAATGGCACAGGGAACAGTACTAAATGCTTTGTGGTGACCTGACTGGGAAGCAAGTCCATTAAAGAGAGGATATGTATATACCACAGCTGATTCACTTTGCTGTACAGCAGAAACACAACACTGTAAAGCAACTATATTCCAATTTTTTTAAAAAAGCTGTACTGAAAAAATGTCATAAACATACAATATTATGACATGTGCAAAATATATTCATTAGAGTTGTATACATTGACAACATATCCCCATGCATCTTAACACACCTTTCAAACCACAGCATCTGGTTCAGTGTTCCCTGATTAAAGTATAATAAGTAAAGCCACTCACTCATACATATTTGATCTCCTTTAGCCCTCTGTTAAAACTATTCACAAACCTGTCTCTGCCATAAATCAGATCCTCAATCTTCTACGTGTCTGAAATGTTGTGATCAACACCAGTTAGAATGAACAGATAGAAGAAAAGCCTGCAGAGACTCAGTTTCTTTGTCTTGTTTGAAAGCATCCTCTTCATCTAAAGACCTGCAAGAACTGAACAGCTGGGTGAAGAAAACTTCTCAGACACAGCTGGTACCGGCATCAGCAGGAGGGACTGTCACAGACCACAAGAGACATTTTGGCCCATTAGTTTAAATGACTTCTGAGCCACTTTACCAGACCGCAAGCAAGAGAGTCTGGCGAAACGTGATAGGAGGCGTTTCTCCAGAAAGGAGCTGTGATGCCTGATGAGCTAGAGAAAGGCTGTAGTGGACTCAGCTCCTCTCCTAGGATGAAACTGGTCCCAGAGTTATTCTGTAAAAAAGGTATTCACTCTCTTCCAAAGTCAGTCGGATGGAGGTTGTAGCTTTTCCAGAAAATCTACATTACTAATTGGGCCAATTACACAAAGGAGGAAGATCACTCAGTGGAATTTAAGGCCCTTTGAGGTCTGGGCCTGGGGTCAAGAAATTCTTTGCTTTGGAAAGTCCCTGAAGCTAGATAAGCACCCCATCACCTGAGGACATAAAAAGTGGTGTTATATGTATTTAGGGGACTAATGTATACAAGGAATGACAGCAAATAAATTATCATCCCAGGCTGGTTGCAACTGAGTCACCTGGGGACATCAGGGCCGTTTCCCCAGACACAGGCAAGTGATTTGACTCACTGTGGGGAAAAAAGTACAGGATCTGAGCTGTACTAAACATAGGACAACACCAGGGAGAAGATACACCGCCTGAGGACCCATGTGGTATGCCAGCCGCAAAGAATGAAGATTCCTTGGGCCCAGAAAAATAGGTCAGGTTGTGCAGAGATGCAGGTTGCTTTAAGGTATGATAGGCTTCAGAGATCAGCTAAGTCAAACCTTCACCTTACAGAGGAAAAAATAACACCCGGGCAATGAGCGATGAAACTCCTATACTTTGGCCACCTGATGCGAAGAACTGACTCACTTGAAAAGACCCTGATGCTGGGAAAGATTGAGGGCAGGAGAAGGGGATGACAGAGGATGAGATGGTTGGATGGCATCACCAACTCAATGGACATGAGTTTGGGTAAACTCCAGGAGTTGGTGATGGACAGGAAGGCCTGGCGTGCTGCACTCCATGGGGTTGCAAAGAGTTGGACATGACTGAGAGGCTGAACTGAATGAGAGATGAGCTGTGCAAGCGAAGCTGGAGAGCGGCAGAAGCAAGTCTGGAACCTCTGTGCCCTGCTGACGCCAAGCTCTGTGTCTTTTTCTTTATACTCGCCTCACTTCTGTCTTTTAAAAAGATTACAGAAGTCATAGCTGCTCTTATACATTGAATTGCACCCCTCTCCCAAATTCAGATGCTGAAGTCCTAGCCCCCAGCACCTCCGGATGGGACTGTATTAGGTATAATGAGCTCAAGTGCGGCCACACTGGAGTCGGGTGGGCCCCTTACCCAATGTGACTGGTGTTCTTATAAAAAGGGAGCACTGAGACACAGGGACAGGCACGCACAGACAGAAGATGCTGGGAAGAGACACAGAGAGTCAGCCACCGACAAGACGAGGAGAGGCCCAGAGCAGGTCCCTCCCTCACAGCCCTCAGAAAGAACCTGCCCTGCCGACCCCTTGATTTTTGGACTTCCAGCCTCCAGAACCGTGATACAGTAGATATCTGTGATTTAAGCCACCCAGTCTGTGGTACTTTACAACAGCACCAGCAAACTAATACATCTGTACACCACACAAATGTTTACCCAGAAAAAGGTAATCCTTGTCCTCTTGTCTCTGCAACCTCTTTCTTGCCTTTCAGTTAACTGATGATAGCATCTTGGGGTGTGTCTTTTCATACCTTTTTATTCTATTCATGCACGCATGCACACACAATCTTTATTTACTTTGAATGCAATTATATGACACAGCACTCTGCGATATACCTTTTTATTGTAACTAGCAATAGATCATCAGGAGTGTTCTTTCAAATCAATACATATGGCTTTCATTCTTTTTCATTGTTGCTTAATATTCAATCTTATATATGCTTCATTCTCCTACTGGTTAACCATTAGGTTACTTCAGGTTTGATACCATTACAAACGATGCTGCAGTAAACATCCCTGAACATATATACTTAGGTGTTTTCAACCGGAAAGCATAGATTTCTTAAGTTGGAACTTCTCATTGAAAGAGTGTATGCATTTCCTATTCTTTTGTATTTTTATAATCTTATTTATTTATGGCTGTGGTGGGTCTTCCTTGTCACACATGGACTTTCTCTACTTGCAGCCCAGGGGCTTCTCACTGCAGTGCTTCTCTTCTTGTAGAGCACAGGTTCTAGGGAATGCAGGCTTCAGTACTGTGGCACATGGGCTTAGTCACCCCAAGGCATGTGGAATCTTCCCAGATCAAGGACTAAATCCCCATCTCCTGCATTGGCAGGCAGATTCTTTACTATTGAGCCACCAGGGAAACCATTCCTTCATTTTTTTTTCTCCCAACCTATTACAAAACTCTCAGATAATTATTGCACATAAATACTGATATCAATATTGGGAACAAAAGTCTATACTAGAGAGGAGCTATGGTCACAGAGCCTGACTAGACCCTTAGATCAGTTCAGTCACTCAGTCATCTCCAACTCTTTGTGACCCCATGGACTGCAGCATGCCAGGCCTCCCTGTCCATCACAGCTCCCAGAGTTTACTCAAACTCATGTCTATTGAGTTGGTGATGCCATCCAATCATCTCATCCTCTGTTGTCCCCTTCTCCTCCCGCCTTCAATCTTTCCCAGCATCAAAGGGTCTTTTCAAATGAGTCAGTTCTTCGTATCAGGTGGCCAAACATTGAAGTTTCAGCTTCAGCATCAGTCCCTTAGAGGTCAACAAATACAAATCATGACCACTACATTCTCAGCCACACAGATGGAGAGTCCCCTCACAGACCCCTTTTTCTACTTTAAATGCAACAAATTCCACAAAAACCACTGGTATTCCCAGTATTATTTGATCACTGTTTATATTGAAGTATACCAACCTAGATAGCATATTAAAAAGCAGAGACATTACTTTGCCAACAAAGGTCCATCTAGTCAAGGCTATGGTTTTTCCTGTGGTGATGTATGGATGTGAGAGTTGGACTGTGAAGAAGGCTGAGCGCCAAAGAACTGATGCTTTTGAACCGTGGTGTTGGTGAAGACTCTTGAGAGTCCCTTGGACTACAAGGAGATCCAACCAGTCCATTCTAAAGGAGATCAACCCTGGGTGTTCTTTGGAAGGAATGATGCTAAAGCTGAAACTCCAGTACTTTGGCCACCTCATGCAAAGAGCTGACTCATTGGAAAAGACTCTGATGCTAGAGGGATTGGGGGCAGGAGAAGGGGACAACAGAGGATGAGATGGCTGGATGGCATCAGCAACTCAATGGACGTGAGTCTGAGTGAACTCCGGGAGTTGGTGATGGACAGGGAGGCCTGGCGTGCTGTAATTCATGGGGTCGCAAAGAGTCGGACACGACTGAGTGACTGAACTGAACTGATAGTTGATTTACAATATAATCTTAATTTCAGGTGTACAGCATAGTGATTCAATATTTTTACAGATTATACTCCATTAAAAGTTTTTACAAAATGAAGCAGGCACTCCAAGCTGGTGCTCAGGGACAGCCCAGAGGGATAAGGTGGCTGGGGGAGGTGGGAGGGGGGTTCAAGATGGTGGGACCCATGTACACCCACAGCTGATTCATGTCAATGTATGGAGAAAACCACCACAATATTGTAAAGTAATTACCCCCCAATTAAGATAAGTAATCTTTTTAAAAAGCTATTACAAAATAATGGCTATGATGCCCCGTGCTGTACACTATAGCCTTGCTTCTTACCCATTTTCATATAACGGTCTGCATCTCTCCACTGCATACCCCTGATTTGCCCCTGCTCACCTTCCTCTCCCTTTGGGTGGCACCAGTTTGTTTTCTCTACATGTGAGTCTGTTTCTGTTTTGCATAGTCATTCATTTGTATTATCTTTTAATTTTCACATATAAGTGATATTATACAGTATTCGTCTTCCTTTGTGTAACTTATTTCACCGAGCATAAGATTCTCTAGGACCATCTGTGTTACTTCAAATGGCAGAATTGCATTCTCATTTTTTTTTACTTTCTCTCTCTCTGATCACTTCTTTATGCATTTTTAAGGCAACCCAGAAATGCCAGTGCAAAAGGCCAAACTTAAGCTGACAGTTGCTAGCTAGCTGGTGATTCTTTCAGTTCAGTTGCTCAGTCGTGTCCAACTCTTTGTGACCCCATACACTCCAGGCCTCCCTGTCCATCACCAACTCCCGGAGTTTACCCAAACTCATGTCCATTGAGTCAGTGATGCCATCCAACCATCTCATCCTCTGTTGTCCCCTTCTCCTCCTGCCCTCAATATTTCCCAGCATCAGGGTCTTTTCAAACGAGTCAGCTCTTCACATCAGGTGGCCAGAGTATTGGAGTTTCAGCTTCAACATCAGTCCTTCCAATGAATATTCAGGACTGATTTCCTTTAGGATGCTGGTTGGATCTCCTTGCAGTCCAAGGGACTCTCAAGAGTCTTCTCCAACACCACAGTTCAAAAGCATCAATTCTTCAGCTTTCAACTACAGAGTAATTTCCTGATTTTAGCAAAAAAGAATAGCAGGGCCTCTGCTTCCCTATAACTTTTAATTAACTACTTGAAGCTTTTGAACCTCACAAAGGGATGGGCATGGCCAGGCATTTCAATTAATCTGGACTCCAGTGACTCCAGCTCGGGAGCGAGCTGACAGTGAAACAGACTGCAGCCTGTGGGGACTACAAGCTTATACTGAAATTCTGAGGCCATGTTCAGGGTCTCTTACTAAGGCAATTCTGCTGAAGTCAGGGCTCCTGGGAGAGAGGGCCATGTGTCAAGCATTCCTATGGCTGGGCAATTTGGCCACGACTTACTATACAGATCTGCAGGAAAATGAATGAACAAAGATGAACCTGAAAAATACACTGTGCTTGCAAAGCTTTGCTGTCAAGTCAACATAAGCCGAGATTGGCACCTCAAGAAGAACGGCTCATCTCTAACAGATTGTTTATGTGTTCCTTAAGAAAATGAGAATTTAGCATGAGATTCAGTGATAAATTATTCATTTGGGAGATCCTTTTTTTTTTTTTTTTTTTTTTCATTTTATTTCAGAACATCCTCCAGGTATTTCTTAAGTGAATTTCTCCCTGGTCCTTTCATTTCCAAATGCAGACTTCAGCGAAGGAGCTAGGTCTTAAGCAGGGCTCCATGGGGTTTCACCTCCAGGGGAGTCTCTCTGGTCCTCAGTTGCTCCCCTTTTTCTAGGCCAGTTAATACCTCCAGCCCAATTAAAGCTATACACTGCACATATTAATATTTGAAACATAAAGCCATCTTTATATAAAACTGTAACAACGGCCTTTTTCTTTCATCACTGCCAAACCCCAAACACACCTAGATTTTTCACTGTGAAAAGGCTGCATGTTTTATATGCTATATTTATGTCTCACTGTAAACTATTCATTGGTTTATAGACCTCGTGTCCTCTAGGAAGCATCACAAATCCTTATTATACTCGTGGATATTAAATTTGGTGTTAGGCTCTCTGATTTATCTTGCCAGACTAACTCACATGTAAACAGACACCTCTCTTAAAACTATCTACTTCAAGAGATAAAAAATTAATCCATGCTCAAGCTCTAACCTTGAAGCTCACTGCAACTGCAATACTGACAAAGGTAAGAGTAAGGATGAAGATGGTAATGATGACGTCAAACATGATGGCGATAATGAAGAGAATGCTTTTAGTTAGTTCTTCCCTCATTCTGTTAACTTTCCCTAACACAAAAATTAAACAAAGCTAGAGACCAAAGAAGCGTGCTTTGGGAAGCTTTCGAAGACCCAAGTAGGATTTCTATGTGAATACAGTAATCTTGAGATGAAGGGAAGAGTCAATTAACAGGAAATGACTAAGACATGCCACAAACAAAGCAATAAATAATGGCCATCTAATGACTGCAAATCAAAGTCAGCCCAACGACATTCCTTCTTACAAGCTCTCACCTTTCCAAGAAGCCAAGCTACAAAGAGCTCTCCATATGAGTTTATGTGATAGTTTTTTTTTTTTCCTAGATGCTACATAAAATTCTTCCGATGGAAATTTGCACAGAAGAAATTTTTATCCTCACTCAGGTATCTTTTGAGAAAGTATGATCACACGAGTTATTCCAAAGGTTTCTGAAGATGTCATCCTCCCAGATGTTCTCCTTTGAATCTTAGACACATGCTGCCAACTGCAGAATCACAGGAGAAACACTTTCCTCCTCTGACATTTTCAAAACAGTAAAAAAACTTATTTTTTTAGACAGATGACGTTTAGTAAGAATGATCATGAACTACTAAAATACACTGCTAGATATATACTGAATTGAAATTCATATTATATGTGTGGAAAACCAACAAGAGTTAACTTAATTCCCCTTCAACACAAGTGAATAGTTTTACTGTGTGCCTATACTGTGCAAAACACTGTGGTAGGTAATGAGGTCAAGATACCCTGCCTTCAAGGCTCCTCCAAATCAACTTGCCTTTTTTTTGCCTTTCACATGAACAAAATGGTCTTAAATTTTCAAAATAGAAAGAAATTTTACTTTATATATGAAGGCCCTGCTTAATAACATGATCAGTTCTCACATTCAAGAATGAGAAAATGGTAACCATTAAAAACAACCCCCAAAAAAATGAGAAATAAAAACAAACCACAGGGCTTCCCTGGTGGCACAGTGGATTAAGAATCGCCTGCCCATGCAGAGGACACGGGTTGGGTCCCTGATCCGGGAAGACCCCCATGATGCGGAGCAATGAAGACCGTGAACCACAATGACGGAGCCCGTGCCCCAGGGCCCGCAGGCTGAAACTGCTGAAACTCACACGCCAAGAGCCTGTGCCCTGTGACGAGAGAAGCCATCTCCACGAGCAGCCCGAGCGCAGCAGCAGAGCGTAGCCCCGGCTTGCCGCAACCAGAGAAAACCCTGAGCAGCAATGAAGACCCAGTGCAGCCAAAAATATTTTTTTAAACAAAATAAAACAGAGAAATTTGATTTTTAAAAGCATACCTTTTAGGTAAATGTACACTATGTGTAGAGTTGTCTCGATCAAACAATACTTTTAAAAATCAAGATAGGATAATATATGTAGAAAAGATTAAGATTCTAACCTTTGCTCTTTGTTGGATCTGAAGGTATTTTTATCCCAGAAGTCATAATGCAAGGAAAGAATCTGATGCAATCTTATTCATTAAAAATCTTAAGAAAGCAATCAACTCTGCAGGCTCAAGACATAAAAAAGCACAGAGAAATGGCAAAATGGTTAAAGTACAGAATATTAATATCATTGCATTTCTGGTTTTTTCCCTGCAGAATCATTTTAAGCATGATAGGCAACATTCTTCCTCCAGTAGATCAGGGATAACCTTTTAGAAACTTGAAATTATGAGGCCAACTATTAAAAATTTTTCCACAAAATTTTAATGAATTAAAGACATATTCCAAAGGGATGCTTATAATTTATTCCTTATATGTGCAGAATTTCCAAGGCCCTTGAATCCTATAGGTTATTAGAATTCTCTCACTTGATATCTTGTGAAAAGATAACTGAAAAACAACATAGTTCACCAGATTTCAAACTGCCTGCAACACAGCACCCAGAGTATTGATGAGTAGACCGATTTCAGACTAAAGGGTGGTTGTCAGTTCTATTCTAAGGCCTTACTTCTGATCTGTCCAAATATTAAGAGTGACTTGAAAGAGTACACGACGATCTGCTTATCAGATCCATAGATGACATGGAGCTGAGGCAGACAGTAACTTCACTGCTTGATGAAGTCAGGAGTCAGTAGGTCTCAATGGAATAAAATGGATAAAATCCTATCCATGTAAAATGGATAGGATTTACATGAAAATAAATAGGTTAAATGTGGAAATATGGCACACGAGTTTATGAAAATTCACTCATGTAGAAGAAAGATGATGTGACAAAACTATACTACGGTTTCACAGACAACCTGGGGGGCTAGGGTGGGAAGAGGGAGGGGGGTTCAGGATGCGGGGGACACAGGGATACCTGTGGCTGATTCATACTGATGTACAGCAAAAACCATCACAACATTGTAAAGTGATTATCCTCCAATTAAAATAAATAAATAATTCAAAAAAGGTGGGGAGGGAAGCAAGAGGGCACATGTGGATAGGAACATTTCTTGAGACCTATAGGCTCCTAACTGTGGACAAAGAGACATATGCATTATTATTACCTTTTTGCAAAAGTTCAGAGACAAAGTAATTTCCCTATGTCCTACGGATTATAAGAAGCAAACCTGGGATTTGAATCTATTGCAATCTTGCTGCAAAGCCCTGCTGTTTTCAACCCATCATTATGTAAACAGGACAGTACAGATAGTCTGATAACGAATGCAATCTTAGGTTAGATCAATAAAAGTACAATGCCAGAACAAAGGAGGTCAGATTACTGATGGGAATCAAAGACAGAGAGGGATGCATACACCTCATATCAACAGGAGAAGAAAGAAGCAAGTAGGGGTGATTTCACACAATGAAATACTACTCAGTGTGAAAAAGAACAAACTGGTGACACATGCACCACCCTAGATCAATCTCAAAACCATGTCAAATAAAAGAAGCCAAATGAAAAAGACTGCATGCTGTTTGATTTCATTAATATGAAGTTAAAATTAAAGTCTAGAATGATAGGACTTTCCCGGTGGCTCAGTGGTAAAGACTGCGCTTGCCAATGAAGGAGACACGAGTTTGATCTCTGATGTGGGACGATCCCACAGGCCACAGAGCAACCAAGCCCGTGTGCCACAACTGCTGAGTCTGTGCTCCAGAGTCCATGAGGCGCAACTACTGAAGCCCGCACACCCCGGAGCCTGTGCTCCCCAACAAGAGGAGCCACAGCAATGAGAAGCCCGTGTGCCACAACTAGAGAGGGGCCCCCGCTGACCACAGCTAGAGAAAAGCCCGTGCACCCGTGAAGACCCAGCATAGCCAAAAATAAACAAAGAAGTATTGCCAAGTCACTTCAGTCATGTCCAACACTTAGGGACCCCATGGACTGTAGCCCACCAGGCTCCTCTATCCATGGGATTCTCCAGGCAAGAACACTGGAATGGGTTGCCATTTCTTTCTCTGAAGTAAGTATTAAAAGTAAAGTCTATGGTGAGAGAAATCAGAAGAGCAGTTGTCCACGAAGAATTTGCCATGAAAGGGCGTAAGGGAATGTTCCGGAACGAGGAAAATGCTTTACATCTTGACTGGGAAAGTGTTCACAGGCAAGTGGACACAACTGTCCAAATTCAAACTATAAACTTGAGATGTATATATCTTATAGTTTGGAAATTC
The DNA here is from genome assembly GCF_029407905.1 of Bubalus kerabau. Taxonomy (NCBI): domain Eukaryota; kingdom Metazoa; phylum Chordata; class Mammalia; order Artiodactyla; family Bovidae; genus Bubalus; species Bubalus kerabau. The sequence goes on from NC_073644.1 coordinate 56,574,078, forward strand.
TCTCTATTCAAAGAAAAAACTAATGCATAGAAACTGGAAACTGTGGATAAGCAAGTGGACAGTGAAGAGGAAATCATGACCTATGTGAAACATACGATCCAGGAAATACTATTCGCAAACATTACTTTCACTAGCAAGAAGTACAGGACAAGACAGCTGAAATGACATGGCAGTCACGTTAAAATGACACCGTTCTGTAATAGAAAGAAACAGTAATCAATACTTTTTAGGGAGTACAATTAGGACGGATAAGTAGACATTTTACCTGAATCTAAGAAAGGAACTTCTATAACTGGAGCAGTCCAAAAGTGGAATTATCTGCCAGTGAGTAATACATCCCCCACTGTGCAGGGTGCCACCTGAAGGTAGATGGTCTCCTGTTGGGATGTGTGTAGAGGGTGTTCAGCATCTAAGGTGCCTCTCTCCGTTCTGAGGCTCCCTGCATCTGGGTTCTGAAGCTCACTCTGACATGCATGGATAAAGCTCACCTTCTACGTACATCGTCCAAACTCTCAACCTCATTCTCAACCTGCCTTCAACACCCAGGACACACAAGTGCACCCACATCCACAAATCCATGCACCAGTGATTAACAGAAGCAACATCTACCCAGCTTCCTCCTCTCCAACACTCTAATCTCAGATCCTCCTCCTGAATGGTGGGTAAAAAAAAAAAAAAAAAAAAAACACCACTTTTACCCTTTCAGGTGTGAAGGTACTCCATGATTTTGCTGAAGCAAAAGAATATTCTTTATTTACTTATTTATTATTGAGAGCCTAGTATGTAGCCAGCATGTTCTGGACACTAGAGAGAAAAAGACAACTCCCATCTTGGTGAAGCTTACATTCTTCTTAACACACATCAAGTTGCTTAGGATAAGAACATCGTCCTACTGCTTAACCCTGATGGGTATTTTGGAGTGATGAATGAATACCCACTGACTTAGCTTGATGTGAGAAGATCACACAGTATGAACGTACAGAAGCCTCAGGAGAACACAGGGCTTATCCAAGACTTAGAGTATTTTGCTCCTCTACCCAGTAAAAATCTCTATTGAAATGTCAGATGGTTGAGGAAATGCTCATTTTCACTTCTGTTCTTATACTTGACTGATAAGCCAATGCACTGTGGCTCCATAGGTCTACTGTGAATTTACAATTAGTCTAATGATCTCCCCAGAGGGACTCCATGAGCCTCAGCAGGACTTAACAAAATTGACTGAGCTCTAGCCAATAAATCACAGCCTGTTAGCTGACATTAATTTATAATTTCAGGCACAGGGATAAAATTACTCACAACAGATACTTTTAAATTGAGAGAGGAGTCCAGGTAACAAAATTTGAATGCCACAAACCCTTCTAGAATAAAAACTCAGAAAACCACCTCTGCAGCAATACTTTTGGGGGAGTTGCCTTCAACCTTGCCTAATGAGCCAAGAGAAAATGTTTCAAGTAGGCACCAGTTCCAGACCTTGAATTGATAAGACCACATTTTTAAGTCATACCCAAATGCTAGCCCTAAACTTCAGGTTAGTTCTCAGAGGAAAACTAGATATTTGTTTCACAGGTATCAGAGGTGGGGAGTTCCAAAGGGTAACAGACACAAACTCTGCACACTTGAGGATGAGAACCACCGGCTCTGTGGCCTCGTCCTCCACGTGTAACAAACTTTGCTAACCTCTGCTTTCTTCTGCTTTCACCATTCATGTCTCCACTTAACCTCCTGCCACATCAGTTCATTTCAGTTCATATCAGTCGCTCAGTCGTGTCCGACTCTTTGCAACCCCATGAATCGCAGCACGCCAGGCCTCCCTGTCCATCACCAACTCCCACAGTTCACTTAGACTCACATCCATCGAGTCGGTGATGCCATCCAGCCATCTCATCCTCTGTCGTCCCCTTCTCCTCCTGCCCCCAGTCCCTCCCAGCATCAGAGTCTTTTCCAATGAGTCAGCTCTTCGCACGAGGTGGCCAAAGTACTGGAGTTTCAGCTTCAGCATCATTCCTTCCAAAGAAATCCCAGGACTGATCTCCTTTAGAATGGATTGGTTGGATTTCCTTGCAGTCCAAGGGACTCTCAAGTCTTCTCCAACACCACAGTTCACAAGCATCAATTCTTCGGCGCTCAGCCTTCTTCACAGTCCAACTTTCACATCCATACATGACCACAGGAAAAACCATAGCCTTGACTAGAGGAACCTTTGTTGGCAAAGTAATGTCTCTGCTTTTGAATATGCTATCTAGGTTGGTCCTGACACATAGAGACATATAAAATCGCCAACAGAAAAAAATATAAAAATGCAAGGGTGAATGGGTGTGTCTGTGTGACTGTCTGCTTGCAAATCAACACACTGCTACACTGGGAGAGGGTGGAAAGGAGAAAGAAGAACATCATAATGTAGACAATTCCAACTCTAAAGTGATCCGAGTAAGAGGCTGCGCTGAACAAACAGAAAGTGAAAGTGAAGTCCAAGTCCGACACTTTGGGACCCCATGGACTGCAGTGTACCAGGCTCCTCCGTTCATGGGATTTTCCAGGCAAGAGTACTGGAGTGGGTTGCCATTTCCTTCTCCAGAGGATCTTCCTGACCCAGGGATTGAACTCAGGTCTCCCGCATTGTAGGCAGACACTTTACCATCTGAGCCACCAGGGAAATAAATCCTTGACAAACAGAAGCTCTGTTCAAAAAGGAAAAAGGGCCCCTTGCTGAAACGGAAAATCTGGGGAAGAGGCGGCACTATGGCAGAAAATAGCTTTGAGATTTTATCTGAAAATCCTTCTCAAGAAGCGTGAGCTACAGAATCCTAGAGATACTCTGTTAAGAGTTAGAGAGTTTACAGAGAAATACCAGTAAAAACCTACTGAATCAAAAAAAAAAAAAAAAAATAGTGGATACGTCCCTTCCCTCCCTCCCCCAGCACAGGAAGCTCAGCTCAGCACTCTGTGATGACCTAGATAGGTGGGATGGGGCTGGGAGATGCAAAAGGGAGGGTCTATATGTATGCGTATGGCTGATTTAGTCATTGTCTAACAGAAACGAACACAGCATGTTAAAGCAATTATATTCCAATAAAAAAAGAAAATACTAAAAACAAGGTGAATAGATGTATAACTGATTCATTTTGCTGTACAGCAGAAACTAACACAACATATATACTATATTCCAATAGAAATAATTTTCAAAAAAATCCTTTTCTACTTAATATTTGGGAAACCTCAGATTTGGATAATTTATTACAACCTAGCTAAATACCCAAACCTCACAGTGGGGAAAAAAAAAAGTAATAGCAAGGTGACAAAATGCCTCCTAAAAGTGAAGTAAGAAATGACTTTATTCACCTTTGGCGACTTTGCCTAAGTCATCCTGTATTATCTAAGTCACCTTGTATGACACCAGATTAATCCAAGAACGTGCAATGGCCGTAGGGAGCGGTCATCTGACCCAGCGGGCTTCCCCAGGGCAGGTGATATTCTCATAAAATGGCGGCATCACTGGCTGACCGGTTCCAATATTAACATTAAAGTTTTGAATGAAGGAACTTGTAAATAGACACTGGGGAATATATAACATCTATGTATTTATGTGGAAAAGAGACATGATGGAAAATGTGAGGATAGCTGTCTATAAATAAACACTCCACAAGGAAGAAACAGAAAACAGGACAAAAAAAAAAGGAAACTAATTAGAAATTTTAACCAAATAAGTAATTTTTCTAGAGAAGGGAAAAAAAAAAAAATTACTCTTCCACTCATAGCTTTTCAAATTCTGAGAAAAAGAAGAGTGTAATATAATTTGACGCTCATCTGCATGTTATGTGTAAGGCTGTCTCCTAGGTGTCATCAAGATGTTTAAAGAGGTTTTAAACATAAATATGCCTTCGAGGGTTTTGCAGTACAGGCAGGTGAAATCAGGCAGGCAGATCCCACCAGGAGTACACCAATCCTAAAAGCTCAGTGGTGAACTAGCTTTTTGAAATACAGAGGAATCCCCCAGGGTGGGGAGGGGGGGTGTTGGGTGGGGTGGTGGGGAAGGGTGGGGAGAGGTTAAGGAAACATTGCTCCTTAATGTCTACAGTTTACGGCTAAACATTTCAGGCTATAAGAGGGAATGAATACAAGATAAATTGTGAATTTATATTCTGAATCAATTAGAAAGGTAAGCTAGTAGTTACAACTCCCTAACTCTAATCCTAACCCTATGCTAACTCGATGGGAATTTTCTTTAGAATAATGTCAGATTGATGGATTCTTTTTTTTTCTTCCTTTTCAACTGTGTGGCCATATGTTGGTTCAGCACCTTCCAAGACCACTGAGTACAACTCCATCATGGGTTGCGTGCATGAGTGCTAAGTTGCTTCAGTTGTGTCCAACTCTTTGCAATGCTATGGAATGTAGCCTGCCAGGCTCCTCCATTTAAGGGATTCTCCAGACAACTGCAGTGGGTTGCTATGCCCTCCTCTAGGGGATCCTCCCCACCCAGGGATTCAACTCTCCTCTCTTCTGTCTCCCGCACTGGCAGGCAGATTCTTTACCACCAGCACCACCTGGGAAGTCCTGTGCAATTTCTACACTGCACAAAACCCCAAGCCCGGAGGGTCGGTAAAGACTGAAATCCCGGCAGAAGTCACAGGCCAATGTATTGTCGTACCCAAGGGCTGTGTTCCAGCAAAAGGCTGCTTCTCTGCCATTCTCCTCAGGACAAAAATCCCACAAAGACAGAAAGTCATGGGGCTCGTCGGGAGTCATCCACCCTGAGATGGTGCCTTTCCCTAATTCAGCTATTCCTAAGTCATACAAAGGCATTACCCTGATAAACCCCACTGTCTAGACAAAAATCTGGACCCAAAGTACCATTTCATTTCACCATCATCAAACAACAGAAAAGAAACTATTTCCTTAGTAATGTTTGCTGTGTATAAAACTCTGTAGAGAGAAAAAAAAAAAATGTTTAACCTGGAAAACTATACCATCTATGTATATTATACACAGTAACCAAGCAACAAGAGGGAATTCCAAAGTTTTGTATGCTTGGTTTTACTCCCTGGGAAATAAGTACTGAGGAAGTTAAACATAGGAAAGACCATGGACTCTGGAGCCAGACTCCCGGATTGCATTCCAGCTCTGAATTCCTACCTACACAACTTTGGGCAAGTTAGTTAAATTCTAGGGGCCTCAGTTTATTCTGTTGTAACTAGAGTAATAACGGTATATGGCAAAGTCTTCAGAGATCAAATATATCCATGTCAAGAGCCTGAATACAAAGTGTGCAATAAATGTTAGATACTATCTGGACATACAATCAAACACTATTAAAATCTGAATAACCAACTTTTCCAAATAGAAAGTAGCATTTTTAAGAGCAGAAATGGAAGTACAGTGAACAAAAGACAAATTCTGCTTTCCAAAGATGCCTGCATAAAGACTTCTGACAAGAATAAAAAGCTTCAAAACGCGCTTTTATTCGTTTTAGCTACTTTCAGATATTTAAGGTCATTAATGTGAGCTGCCATAGCTTTTCAGCATCAAATTTCCTTGAATCTTATCTCTATTCCAACTAAGACTCAAAAACAAAAAAAAATCACAAAAGGTCACGTTCTCTTCTTCTTAAAAGAAATACAAAAGAAACTAGAACAGAAGCTGACTGTTCTCATGAAAATAGTGTATGCAAAATCATATATCCAATTCCACTTTTGATCCCTATTCCAGATAAAATACTTGTAAAAAGGCACAAGTGTATTATGGACAAGGCATTAATTACAACAGTTTGTATATTTCATTATGGGAAACTTCAAATACTAAATAGGACAGAACAGGATAACGAAGCCCCCTGTGCCCATTTCTCAGCTGTTATCAGCTAATGGCCAATCTTTATTTCTCTCTAGTCTCACATACTTGCTGTCTCCAACAAGTGTTTTAGCACAGCTCACAGGTTATCATTTTTGTCACATTATTTTCACAGGTTTATTGAAACATAATCAACATACAATCCAATGCCTGTGTTTAAAATGTACAGTTTGGTAAGTTTTAACATAGGTATACACCCCTGGAATTATTACCACAGTCAAGATAATGAGCACTTCCATCACACCCAAATGTTCTCTTATGTCTGACGGTAATTTCTTCCTCTCAACCCCCCTGCTCTCCCAACAGGCAACCATTGACCTATTTTCTACCACTTTAATTATCAGGGTTTTGTATCAGTGGAGTCCTATGGCATGTACATTTTTGGTCTATATTACGTCACTCAGCATAATTATTGTTGTTTCTATCAATACTTTCATTCCTTTCTATTGCAGAGTAGTCTTCCATTGTTCGGATACACCATGAGGTGCTTATCTACTCATCTGTTGATGGACACTTGGTTTATTTTCTATCTGAGGATGTTATAAATTAAGCTGTTGTGAATATCCATATCCATCGACAACTCTCTGTAGAGACCCATGCTTTTACTACTCTTGGAGAAATATCTAGGAATAAAGTATCTGGGTCATATGGTAGACATGTGTTTAACTTTTTAAAATTCTAAAACTTTTTCCTAAGTGGTTATACCATTTTTTATTTCTACCAGCAGTGTATAAGATTTCCAGTTGACCTACCTCCTTAAAAATACATGGTATTGTCAACCTTTTCAAGTTTTGACATATAAGTTTAGAGTTGTTTGGTGGTAGTTCAATGTGGTTTTATACTTCATTTATCTTCTTGTGCTTTACTGCCATCCATATATCTTTGGAGCACCTATTCAAATCTTTTATCTATTTCTTTAATTAGATAGTTAAGTTTTGAAAGTTCCTTATCTATTAAAGATACAAGTCCTCTATCAGATATGTGATTTACTACCTATTTTTGTCAGTCTATGACATGTTTTTTGTTGATGTTTTCTCTTAAAAGTGTCTTTCAAATAGTAGAAGTTCTAAATTTTGACGAAACCTAATTTACCAGCTTTTTCTCTTAAGGAGTGCGCTTTCAGTGTCGTATCTAGGAAGTCTTTCCCTATCCTTGAAGGTGCAGAAGTTTTTTATCCTATAACTTCTTCTAGTCGGTTTACAGTTTCAGGTTTTACTTTTAATCTGTAATGCATTTAGAGTTTGTGAGTTCAGTTTTTACTTATGAGTATCAAATTTGTTGAAAATGCTTTTTCTCCACTGAATTGCTTTTGCACTGTTCCTAAAAACTGACCATCTATGTCTGGGTCTATTTCCACTCCTTCTACTGTTTCACTGTTCTATTCCTTATTCTTGATACCTAAACCACACTGCTTTTCAGTTAGGTAATTTAAATCCTCAATCTTTGTTCTTTTTATTTCGCAAAGTTATCTTGGTTAGTCTACGTTCTTTGATTTCCACAAGAATTTAAGACTTATCTTGTCTAGTTTTTAAAGTGTCTGTTGATACGTTGATTGGGACTGCACTAAATCTGTGATCAATTTAGAAAGAATCAGCACTTTAAAAACTCAGTTGCATTTTCCAATCCATGAATATGGTTTATCTCTCCATATATTTTAGGTCATCTTTAATTTCACTCAGGAATGTTTTCGTTTTCTGTGCCCAAGTCTTAAACATATTTTGTCAAATTTATCCCCAAGTATTTCATATTTTTGATATTATTATAAATAGTACTGTTCTTTTAAGATCGATTTCCCTTTTACATTACTATGACAATTTTTATTGATATAATTGACATTAAACATTATATTAGTTTCAAAAGTACAACATAGTGATTTCCATTCTTAGTTATCAATATAAAAAACAATTATTTTTGTATTGGTTATGTATCCCACGAATTTGACTAAACTCAGTTCTAGAAACTTTGATGATTCCAAAGGGCTTTCCACTTAATCACTGTCACCTGCAAATCGTTTTACTTTCTTCTTTCCAAACAGAATCCCTTTCTTTTCTTTTTATTATTACACTGGCTAGAACCTCCAGTACGACGGTGAATGGAAGTGATGAGAGTGGCCATCTTTGCCTTGTTTCTAACAGGTATGGTTCAATTCAGTTGCTCAGTTGTGTCCAACTCTTTGTCACCCCATGGACTGCAGCACGCCAGGCCTCCCTGTCCATCACTAACTCCCAGAGCTTACTCAAACTCATGTCCATTGGGTCGGTGATGCCATCCAACCATCTCATCCTGTGTCGTCCCCTTCTCCTCCCACCCTCAATCTTTCCCAGCATCAGGGTCTTTTCAAATGAGTCAGTTCTTCGCATCAGGTGGCCAAAGTATTGGAGTTTCAGCTTCAGTATCAGTCCTTCCAATGAATATTCAGGATTGATCTCTAGGATGGACTGGTTGGATCTCCTTGCAGTCCAAGGGACTCTCAAGATTCTCCTCCAACACCACAGTTCAAAAGCATCAATTCTTAGGTCCTCAGTTTTCCTTATAGTCCAACTCTAATATCTATACATGACCACTGGAAAAACCATAGCTTTGACTAAACGGACTTTTGAGAGGAGACATCAAGTCTTTCCCCATTAAATACAATAGTAGCTATAGGTTTTTCATACATGTGAGTGAGTTTTTTTATCTCAAACATTGAAGCTTTTATCTCTAGAAGTTTTATTTTGGTCTTTTTCAATCTTCCATGTCTCTACTTCACAGTCAATATTTCCTTTAGTTTCCTGAACATTTGGAGTACCGTGTTAATAACCTTTAATGCCCTTGCCTACTGATTCTATCACGAATCATTGCTGAGTTAGTTTCACTAGACTGAGTTTCCTCTTCATTGTGGGCTATATTTCTCTACTTCTATATATGCCAAAAACTTTTGGATTGGATGCTGGACACAGTATATATTACCTTATTTGACGCCAGGTACTTCTCTAGTCCTACGTATATGTAGATTATTTGGCTGTATCGGGTCTCAGTTGTGGCATGGGGGAGTTCTCGTTGCCTCGCACGTAATCTTTTGCTATGACACAGACTGCCTGGCTGTTGAGCGTGGTCCAGTAGCCGTGGTGCATCGGCTTAGTTGCCCCAAAGCGTGTGGGATCTTAGTTTCCCAACCAAGGACTGAACCTGCGTACCTCGCGGTGGAGGGTGGATTCTTAACCACGGGGCCACCAGGAAAGTTCCTCCATATATATTCTTGAAATTTGCTCTCAGACATAGTTAAGTTACTTGGGAAGAATCTGATGCTTTTATGCCTTACTTTTAAGCTTTATTTGTGATAATCAGACCTGCATTTAGCCTGGAGTTCATTTTTTCCCAGCACTGACCCTTCCTGGAATTCTCTCGAAGGCCCTGTGAAATATCACATTCTCTACTTTGGCTGCTGGGAGCAAGAAGCAAGAATATTCTGGAGCCGTCATGAGCGCTGGACGCCGTTCCCTCTGGCACTTCACAGCGGCTCTCTCCCCTGCCCCAGGGTGTTTCCTCACAAGCCCACGCTCATCAGTGCCCATCTCAGCACTCAAAGGAGGCACTCCGCTCATCTCAGGACTTCCCTTGGTGCAGCACTCTCTTTACTCTGTCCTGCAAATTCTGATCACCTTGCTTTCCCCCAGACTCGGGAAGGTTACTCTGGAAGACAGGTTTTCCCTGGCTTCCCCATTCCTACACTGATGGCTGAAAACTTCCCTTAAGTCAAAAGCTGCTGCAATTCTCAAGTTCATCTCATTTGTTTCCCACTCTCATATATATTTTTTAGATTCCATACATAAGAATATCATACAGTATTTGTCTTTCTCTGATTTATTTTACTTGGCATAACGCCCTCCAAGTATTCCAGCTGGAATACTACTCAGCTCTAAAAAGAACAAAATTTTGCCACTTGCAGCAACATGGATAGATTTGGAGGGCATAATGCCAAATGAAATAAGTCAGACCGAGAAAGACAAATACTATATAATGTTGCTTACACATGGAATCTAAAAAATACAGCATACTAGTTCAGTTCAGTCACTCAGTTGTGCAAACTAGTGGATATAATGAAAAAGAAGCAGACTCAACCTTTAAAACTGTAAATCACTATACTGCACATCTGTAACATACAATATCATACATCAATCACACGGCAGTTAAAAATACAGAATAAGATTTTTAAAAGGGAAGAGGCAACTCTATGTTTAAGTCATTTAATAAATCTGACGCAGAAGGAAGGAAAAGCAGAAAAGCAGCAATCGCTCATATTATCCAGGGTGGAGGGATACTGAGTCCTTTTCAAGGCTTGGACAGGGATACATGTTTCCTATGCTCAGTGGTCCCATTTCTGACTTGACCCATCACACTCTCAGAGTGACCCTGTCTGATGTCAATGCTCCATGAAATTGTTTACGTTACCCAGGAGAACACCATGGCCAGTTCCCCCAGGTCAGGTCTGTTTTTCTTTTTTTCATGACTAAGAGAACCAGAGCCTCACAGCCCTACTGGTAAAAAGTTCAGTTCAGTCTCTCAGTCATGTCCGATTCTTTGCGACCCCATGGACTGCAGCACGCCAGGCTTCCCTGTCCATCACCAACTTTGGAATTACTCAAACTCATATCCATCAAGTCAGTGGTGCCATCCCACCATCTCATTCTCTGTCATCCCCATGTCCTCCTGCCTTCAATCTTTCCCAGCATCAGGGTTTTTTCCAATGAGTCTGATCTTCACATCAGGTGGCCAAAGTATTGGAGTTCAAGTTTCAGCATCAGTCCTTCCAATGAGTACTCAGGATTGATTTCCTCTAGGATGGACTGGTTGGATCTCCTTGTAGCACAAGAGATTCTCAAGAGTCTCCTATTGGTAGAAAGACTAAACTAAGTAATTAGAAAATGGATTCCCCATCACTTTCAGGACTGAAAAGGCTTTGAGACCCCGTGAAGGAGAGCCACTCACCGAGGAAGCCACCACAATTTCTTGGAAAATGAAGGTAATGGAGTCTCAGAATCAACTTCCATATAAAGAGAAGAGTTGTGTTCCTGGCTAGAAGGGTGGAATGGGCATTTTGAAAATGAAGATGGAATGACCTTATGGGGGAGAACAGGACTGAAGAGAGCAGTGGTGGGCACCATATTCCTAGTGAAGATCCCTGTGGTGCAGAATGCAGCCTGTGTGGCTCAAAGGGAAGCCTGGTCTTAGCTCTGGGCTCAGCCTCTCATGCCACAGTATTCTTATAGGAGTGTCTGACCCTTGGATAAAGAAACATACACCGCAGAGTCCATAGTATACAAAGGGCCCTGGGGTAGAGAGGCCTCAAACTCATAAGAGGGTCTAGGAAGACCTGGTCTGTTCCGCCCTGGGAGTCAACACCCTCGGAGGCGGAGGAAGAGATAAGAAGGCAACACTAACTCCTCCTAGAGCTTCTGACGGGCTTCCCAGGTGCCACTGGTGGTAAAGAACCCACCTGCCAATGCAGGAGAGGTAACAGATGCAGGTTAGATCCTGGGTCAGGAAGATCCCCTGGAGGAGGAAATGGCAACCCACTCCAGTATTCGTGCCTGGAGAATCTCACGGACAGAGAAGCCTGGCGGGCTACAGTCCATGGGGTCGCAAAGAGTCAGACACGACTGAGTGCGCACACGCACACCCACACCCACACACCATGATTCCGGGCCTGCCCTACTCCCGCATGGCCTCAGCTTAACAGATTACATCTGCAATGACCTCTGATGCTTCTCCCAAACAAGGTCATGTTCTGAGATTACTGGGGGTTAAGACTTCAACATATTTTAGAGGGTGGGTGGGATATGATTCAATCCCTAACAGTGTATGTTGTATATTGGGTCATAAGTAAAATGTATATCTTACTGTGAGTCACAGTCAGGACAGTTTGAAAACTCGGCCTTAAGCCCCTCTAGCCTCCTTGCTTTTCACTCAGCAAAACAAGCACCCTCCCAGGGCAGAAACTTTGCACCTGCCACTCTCTCCATGTAGCCACATGCCCAGTCCAATTGTTTATCCAGGACTCCACTGAAGCGTCAGCTCCCCAGAGAGCACTTTCCCATCCATGTGACTTAGATGGTACCTTCTGTCGCTCTCCATCCTTTGACCCTGCTCTATTTTTCTTCAGAACACGAAGCACTCCCTAACAGTCTTTTATGAACACATTTACTTTTTTCTCCTCCACTAAAATGTAAGCGTCACATGGGAAGAAACTATATCTGTGTCCCCAGCTTTTTGAACAGCAGGCCCTCAAATATGTGACATGAAATGAATGAGTCTACCTCTGGTGAAAATAAATGAAGCCCAGACAAATGAGAACACAATAAGGCTATTTGTTTTCAGATCCTGCCATTGCAGAGAGTCAGGCGCCATCCCCGGTGTTTGGCAGAGACTCTGAGGCAGACAGAGGAGCAGGAAAGCTTTCCAGGAGAAAACCAGGGAAAGATACAGGTGTGCTCTGCCTGCAGACCCTGAGCGCGGAGCAGCTCCAGCAGACCAGCTGAGGAGGACGGAATCCCATGACATTGTTTAGGGGTGCATATTTGGCTTTCTCTGGGGAGCCCTAAACTGTAACCCGGGACAGAAACTAAGGGCTCTATCAGTAATTAATCAGGTCTGAGCTGACTGTGTAGAAGTACTGTTTTGCTTTCTGGACAGGAGGCTAGAGACTTCCTACATGTGTGATTTAGAGAAGCAGGTTGGCTTCCCGGCTGGTTGCTGCAGATTGCAGGTCAGAGCTCTATTTTTATGTGTGGTCTGGCCATTCTCCATTTGTATATTCATTCTCTCACTATAAAGAGAAATATGCTTGTGAATGTACAGCAAAAATCTGGGTGGGCTACACCTGGGGTAGGAGTAAAGAGAGACTCACTTTTATTTTATGTAGAGAAAAAGCATTGTCTCTCTCTCTATATATAGATTTATACAGTAAACTTGTACTTTCAATTTAGAAAATTTAATCAAAGACAACAATCAAGCAAATGCAACTTCAAGCCACACTGCCTCCTCTGATGTTTGCAAGTCCATATGGCAAAACTGTTTGCTTAGTTACTGATCCTCCTGTGTTTTGGGTTTTTATTTTCTCACTTTTCTAATATTATATTGTTAAAAAAGAAAAAAAAAGTGTTAAAACCTCCCTTGGGAATTTCAGTTCTGAGATCACGTCTGGTGATCTCTAATTTTTAACTGAACCCTTAAAAACTCTATTTTTCATTCAGTATTCAGCTTTCCTAAAAAGAAATGTCATGATTGCAAGAATGCCAAGAATTCAAATTTGAGTGGTTTGACTTGAAACTTTGTTTTCCTAGAGACATGGCGCCACCTAGTGGCCCTTTGGTGTATTTTCAGGGATGACAAGGTCCACGTTGCATTTTCACAACTCTCAGCCAACTGAAAAATCCCAGAAACCAAAACACTCCCTTCACCAAGCATTCTGGCTGTGGGAGGTTTTCGTGTATTAATTTACTCTGGCTTTTATCAAGGAAAATAACCTATGTGGGTCATTTATAACACGCTATGTGAACTGATTCATTTTCAATGTAACTGCCAAGAACTCACTGTCCCTCGCTCCCCTCTTACAGGGCTTGATGTGGTTATCTGCACCTTTGTCAGGTACCAGAGCCCGAGGACATCGCTGTACCCCTACAGCCAGCTGAGTCCTGACACACAGATGGTGTTCAACGTTTTGAAGGAATAGCAGACGCCTACCTCCCCCAACCCCACCACCTGGCATAACACAGATCAGAAAGAAATTCACTTCACAACACATTCACACACAGTTGCCAAGGATACAGTGCTTTCCAATACAGTATATTAATGCATATGTACGGAATTTAGAAAGATGGTAACGATGACCCTATATGCGAGACAGCAAAAGAGAAACAGATGTAAAGAACAAACTTCTGGGCTCTGTGGGAGAAGATGAGGGCGGGATGATCTGAGAGAACAGCACTAAAACATGTATATTACCGTATGTGAAATAGATCACCAGTCCAAGTGCGATGCATGAGACGGGGTGCTCAAAGCCGGCGCACTGGGACAACCCAGATTGATGCGATGGGGAGGGAGGTGGGAAGGGGGTTCAGGATGGGAACACAGGTACACCCGTGGCTGATTCATGTCGATGTATGGCAAAAACCACTAGTGTTGTAAAGTAACTAACCTCCAATTAAAATAAATTAATTTGTTATAAAAAAGAATACAGTGCTTTGTAAAAAAAAAAATTATATATATATATATATATATATATATATAAAAGCCCTCAAAGTGGAGAGGGAAAAAGTACAAACATCCAAACCGGACATAGTACATTCAGACAAACAGAATGAATGGTAAATTCTGAAATAGTTCAGAGGGGTGAAAAATTACTTCTTGTAGGGATGATTAAGAAAGGCCTCACACTCCAAATTCATTTGAGAACAGACCCTAAAACCACTCAGATCAAGGCATCACTGTAACAGACACGGGTATTCTATTTGTAAAAACCATGGTCCTCACAGGAACGCACCAAAAGTGAAGTCACTCAGTCGTGTCTGACTCTTTGTGATCCCATGGACTGTAGCCTGCCAGGCTTCTCTGTCCAAAGGATTTTCCAAGCAAGAGTACTGGAGTGGGTTGCCATTTCCTTCTCCAGAGGATCTTCCTGACCCAGGGATCGAACCCAGGTCTCCTGCATTGCAGGCAAACGCTTTACGCCGAGCCACCAGGGAACCCCCTCACAGGAACACACCGAACATACTGCCAAAGAAAGCTTTGCCTCAAGGCTTTCCTGACCACATTTTAGTGTTTACTATAAAGCCCACCACATTCTAATTTTTTAATCAAAATAAGATGACCAGAATCATAAAACTTAACATTTCCAGCATTAAACCTAGAAAATATACATAGTTAACAGAACATTAAAGCCAAGCGTATCTGACAGCGAGAGAAAGGTTGAGACTTATGAAGTATGTTTCACTGACAATTACTCCATAACAAATGTGCACTCAGAAGAATGTGATAATTACTGTGTCTGGCTTGAAAATATGTAAAACGAAAATTTTAACAATTCACACTTCATATATGGACAGTTTCTGATAATATATGTATCAGAAGAGATTTAATGTAAAAAAAAAAAAGCCCATCACAAAAATAAAGCCATTCAGTGATATGAAATCTGAATGCCTCAGTAACATACAGCCAGTGTTCAGTCTATCCTCAGGGCTGGATGAAGCCCTGCCCATCCACTGCAAATTTCCCTGGAGTTACTACACTCACAAGGAACCAGCGAGGCTGTCAGGATCCAAACATCTTCTGCCTCCTTGTGTACCCTTCAATTCACAGATCAACCCTTTGATGACACATATGGATACTTTTTAAAACACATATTAAACTACTGTGATAAACACTTTTACATAATTATTTTATATCATCCTCACACACTCTGTGAAGGAGGAATTGATTCCTCCCATTTTATGAATGAAGACACAAAGCCTCCAAGGAAGAATTCCTCGCGGTCAAGCAAGTATGAAGTCTCAGTCTGGATTTCAACCTCCGTCTCTTAACCCAAGTCTAAGGCTCTTTGCACCAAGCAAAGCTGCCTCAAAGCTACTTGATTTCAACAGCAAGGCTCCCAGTAACCACCCGTCTTGCCATTTATACATGGTTGCTACTGCTAAGTCGCTTCAGTCGTGTCTGACTCTGTGCGACCCCATAGACAGCAGCCCACCAGGCTCCCCTGTCCCTGGGATTCTCCAGGCAAGAACACTGGAGTGGGTTGCCATTTCCTTCTCCAATGCATGAAGTGAAAAGTGAAAGTGAAGTCGCTCAGTCGTGTCTGACTCTTCGCAACCCCGTGGACTGCAGCCTACCAGGCTCCTCCGTCCATGGGATTCTCCAGGCCAGAGTACTGGAGTGGGTGCCATCGTGTCCTCCATTATACACGGTTATGTCCTGTATAAAAAGTCTGTGTGCATAAGTAGCTCTGAAGCTGAGAGGTCACTTCAGCCCACTGTCCCTTCAGTGTACTCAATACTGCAATAAAAGGGAGAAAAATCACACCAGTCCGGCCCACTTTCCAAGTTGTTCCAAGAGTAAAATGAGATGCAGGAAGTATAAGAAAGTTGCTTAAAGTACGGACCTCAGCATCGACTGCCTGGAGGTAAATGCCACAAGCGCAACTTATTCACTCGCTGCCCAGCCTTCATCAGGCTGCCCCATCACCCTCAACTTGTTTCTTCCTCTGCAACATGAGAATAATAACCAGGAAGCCGACCTCCTAAGGTTGTTCTAAGAATTAAATAATTTAGATGAAGTTCTTCATAGGGTACATGGAACCCGGCACTTGTAACGGTTGTTACTGACAAATATATCTAAAAGCACTTGGAAAAGAAGACGACTTCTTAATAAGTATAGGATTATTCTTATTATCTATTCCAAGATGACAGGCCCACCTGACCTTACCCTGAATTTTGCTTTTTTTTTTAATTTTTTTTGCAAAATTATTCTAAAAATAAGCAGAGGACAACAGATGAACTCTCAGATGAAGCCTCTCTGTGTTAGAATTCCTGCAGGAAGAGACAACAAATTCAAAGTGTTAAATTTTAATGAAGGGTCTTTTACAAAGGTGCAGGCAGGGTGCAAAGAACCTCCCTGTGATGGTGAGGCACAGGGACTGCACAGGCTGGAAGCTTTGATCCTCCTCTGCCTGAATAGAGGAGGAGACGGTGGTGTCACCAGACCTGAAGAGCTAGGGCCACCCCGCAAGGGTGCAGAGAAAAGGGGGCCACAGCCAATAAAGGCCGGCCTCTCCTCGCCTGGTGCCTTTGATGGCCAAACCCGAATGGAAACTGAAAGCCAGGAAGCTCAGGATGCCATCCAGAGAAGGCAAGCCTCTCCGAGCTGGCACAGGATAGAGAATGGATTAGCAAAAGGAGAGAAGCAATGCACAGTCCTGAGGCCTAATCCTAAAACACACTGCTGAGTACAGAGTGGCCCCATGAGCACAAGGGCCAGTCCTAGCCTGTTACTGAAGCAAGACAGTGAGTCACTCACTCCTTGCGACGCCTCGTGTCCAACTCCTTGCGACCCCATGGACTATACAGTCCATGGAGTTCTCCAGGCCAGAATACTGGAGTGGGTAGCATTTCCTTTCTCCAGGGGATCTTCCTGATCCCAGGGATTGAACCCAGGTCCCCCACATTGCGGGAGGATTCTTTACCAGCTGAGCCACCAGGGAAGCCCAAGAATACTGGAGTGGGTAGTCTATCCCTTCGCCGGGGGATCTGCCTCACCCAGGAATGAAACCAGGGTCTCCTGAATTGCAGGCGGATTCTTTACCAGCTGAGCCACCAAGGAATCAGGACAGCCTACTCCCAAATCCCGGCTCTGGCCACTTACTCATCGTTACTTATCTTTTCTCTGCTACAGCCCCCTCATCTGTAACACTGGGATAACAGCAATAATGATCCTCTAAGGTTGCTGTGGGAATTAAGCAAGTTACTGTTGAAGGTATTCAGGACAATGCAGGCTATTCAGCACTGGGTGAATTTTAGTTACTACTATTATATTATTATCATCCCTTGAGCCCGTCTGACTCTCTGCGACCCCATGGACTGTAGCCCACCTGGTTCCTCTGTCCATGGGATTCTCCAGGCAAGAGTACTGGAGTGGGTTGCCTTTTCCTTCTCCAGGGGATCTCCCTGACCCAGGGATGAAACCCAGGTGTCCTACATGGCCAGCAGATTCTTTACCCTCTGAGCCACCAGGGAATCCCTATAATACACAACCTACTGTCAATTCATCATCACAACCTGTCCTGGGGAACAGCCTCATCTTGTGGACTTCCTTCAGTCCTTGTCAACCTGACTGAAAACAGAAGAGTCAGTGTCCCCAAAGCCTACACCTCTCCATGGGTCCCCTGGGGAAGGCGTCCAAGCACAGGAACATATATCAACACACATCTCTGTCCATTTTTCCTTTGGAAGCCGCGAACACGACATTTCCCCAGTGGACTTCCACTTGCTCGTTTCCTTCTCTTCATACCAAAATTGCTTCATTTTAATCTCTGCAGCTGGTGTCAAGGTTCCCATCAGCAAAGGTGAACGGAAGCTGCAGCCGGCAAACAGCCGTGGAGGTGCCAAGTCCAGTACAAGAGATAAAAAGAATAATCAGAGAAAAAGTATGAATGAACTCCTTCAAGAGGCATCTCAAGAGGGGATCAAAGCAGCAAAATATCTGCCAACAGAAATACTAGGTGGACTTCAAAAGTTACCAGGTTTATGTCACACCAAGGCTCTCAGAGAAGAGGAGAAGGAAATGGCAAGCCACTCCAGTATTCTTGCATGGAGAATCCCATGGATAGAGGAGCCTGATGGCCTACAGTCCATGGGGTCGCAGAGAGTCGGACACGACTGAGCAACTACACTTAAGGCTCTCAGAACATGAAAGCACCCAATTCTGTTGCTTCAAACACCTTTTACCTCAGACCTGAGAGAAATGAGCCCCATCTCGTCAAGATAAATCATCTTCCTGCATGGCTTCCCTAACAGCTCAGTGATAAGGAATCTGTCTGTAATGCAGGAGCCGCAGGTTCGATCCCTGGGTCAGGAAGATCCCCTGGAGAAGGAAACGGCAACCCACTCCAGTACTCTTGCCTGGAGAATCCCATGGACAGAGGAGGCTGGAGGGCTGCAGTCCATGAGGTTGCAAAGAGTCGCACACAACTGAGCAACTAAACAACAACAATAATCAAATATCTATTACCCTGGGAAAGCCATGTCCATGGTTTGTCCATGGAGTTGGTCCATGAAGATTCAGATTATAGGTATCTCATACTTACGGAATACTTAAAATTTTATAAGTTTTACAATGATCATCCTATTGGTTTCTCACAAATACAACGTCAATGAATGTGATTTTTTTGTTTTTCCGTCTTGCCCACCAGAAAACTAAAGTTTAGTTTCTAGCATTAGTGAAAGTCTTAGAAACTCTTAGAAAAAGCATTATGGCAGTTCCCAGTTCACATGTTTAGAGAAAATGTGTAGACAATATAAACCAAATATTACAGACATAGAGGCAATTTCCTAGCTGTGAAGAAGAGTGAAACTGAATGCATGAACAGCACTGAAATGAAGTTGCTGGGTAAGACTGTTTCAGTGATAATGGCCTGTCAACTCAGACCCACCACAAATTCATAAAGCTGAGGGTCCGTGTGAACACTGGTTAATAGAAAAGGGGGAGGCCCTGGCAGAGATGTTTCTCTACCCGAGAAAGAGACTGAAAAGAACACGGATTAAAGCAGAGTTAGGGAGCTTGGGATCAACATGTACACATTGCTCTACTTCTAATGGGTAACCAACGAGGTCCTACTACATACCACAGGGAACTCTGCTCAGTATTACACAGCAGCCTGGATGGGAGGGGAGTTTGGCAGAGACTGGATACATGCATATGTATGGCTGAGTCCCTCTGCTGTCCACTTTAAACTACATTGTTAATCGGCTATACACAACAATGTTAATCGGCTATACTCGAATACAAAATAAAGTTTATAAAAGCAGAGTCAGTGCACCGCTGAGAACAGGATCCCAAAAGTCTCCGAGGGGGCATTCAAAGAAGGCCCAAGTCTAAGGTGAGGCCTGGTTTCCCTTGGGATCCAAAAAGGCCAACAGGGCTTCCCAGCACCTGCCACTGAGAAAAGCAAGTGGACTTGGAGGGAGGAGATGGCCTTGGAAGCACTTCATCGTGGAGGGCCATCCACCCCCTCCTAGAAGGTGAGCAGGCTGAAAGTTTCCCAGACCCTCTTACAAGATTATGGGTGAGGGAGGGGTCTTCTAAACCCCCCACAGTGGAGTTAGGGCTGCTGGTTATCTGGAAGCTGGTGAGTCACTGAGCAGAAAAGAAGCCAGGAAAGGGAGGGCTGAGGGGATGCCTTTGGTCCCACCATCTGTAGTAACAAGGAGTGCACCCAGCTGTAGGTGACACGGCTTAAGCTGTCTGGCCAGCGCTCGCCCAGAGAACCGCCTACTGACAGCTCTAGCTAGCTAACTAGGGGAGCCCGGTGAAAAGGGGAAATGTGGGGCCCTGCCCAGGAGCAGGAAAAACCCTCTCCACAGGCCCAACCTGACTCAGGGCGAGTCCCAAGGCACTGCAACCTTCCTGCCAGGCTGAGATTGGTACTTATGAGGGAAGGGCAAGAGGCCCACTGAGTTGCCTCCAGAAGATTCTGGAATAGATGCCTCCTTGTATCACCCCAAGACACAGCAGGGTACACACCACTCCAAGCCTCCCACACCCGAGTCCCCCACACAGGCCACACACGCAGCACGTGCGCTAAAAGATAGATTGAGACAGGGAGGCCAGGCAGGGCCCGGGCCGTGAAGCAGTGGGAAAGAGGCCTCCAGAAGAAGCAGGGAGGCAGCAAGAAGCGGGTCTGTGCAGGGGCCAAGGTGCTAAGCCCCTTGACACACGCTCCACCAGCCTGACTTCATTTCCAAAACACAGAGATAAAATTATTAAGAATTTCAAAATGGCACCCTCTTGGGCCTTATGCTCCAATGGTGGGGCTGTTCTGAGCACACACCCAGTACAACGGCCCTGCTTACACGCTCATGAAGCAGGCCCGCCCTGCTGGGCAAGAGGAAGCCGGCAGCAACAGGCTGCAAGGTGGGTGCCCCCCATGGGGACTGGGAGCTGGGAAGGAAGAGGTTAAGGTTCAGGAGACCTCTCACAGTACAGGGCTTTACCAGGGGGAGGTTGCCTTGAAGAGTTTTCAGACACAAAGGGTGAGCCCTGAAGAACCAGCTTGTGATACTCACCCTCCAAAGGGTTTGAGAGCTGGGCAGGGAGCTGAGATGGGGCCACCCAATGGATAGAGGACACAACCTTGCCACCTTCGATACGAAACTGTTCACAGAGTAGAGCAGCAACTTCAAACACCACATTGAAGACGGCCAGTTCTCCACCAGCAGTTATGTGAGAGGACCAGCGCTCGCCACTCAGGCGCCAGAGGGAACAGCAAGGGAGAAGGGGCACGCGAGAGGGCAGACCATATAGTCCCAATTTCCAGAATTTGCTGGGTTCGGAGGCAAATGAGAGAAAGTGGGGAAGCCCTGAAATGAGATGACTGAGGTTTTAAAAAGAACAGGAAAAAATTTAAGAACAGGAATGAGACTACGTTCATGTCCAAAAGAAACTGAAATATTAAGAGACTCAGCCCAAACTGTCATTAAGGATGTCGGCTTTGTAGCAGGAAAGAGAAGCCTGACTGACACAATCTGATATTGGATATTGTGTCATTGTGTGTTTACATCTGACAAGTCGAAACTGGTCGATCAAAACGATTATGCACAACCTCAGTGACTGCTCCAAGAAATGGAAAAGAGATCTTGCCCTTACTTCTAAAAGGATTTAAGTACAAATGACTTATAATATATTAGTTTCAAGTGTACAACACAGTGATTCAATATCTTTATACATCATGAACAATATAAAGATACTACAATATCACCAATTATTTTCCCTGGGCTGTGCATTACCTCACCATGACTTATTTATAACTGAAAATCTGTATCTCTTAATCCCCTCTACCTATTCCATCCACCCCTTCCCCTTGCACCCACTAGTTCGTTCACTGTATCTATGAGTCTGTTTTTGTTTTTGTTTTCATTTTAGTTGTTTTTTTTTTTAATGTGGATCATTCTTCTCAAAGTCTTTATTGAATTTGTTACAATATTGCTTCTGTTTTATGTTCTGGTATTGTGGCCACAGGGCATGTGGGAATCTCAGTTCCCTGACCAGGGATTGAACCTGCGCCCTCTACATCAGAAGTTCGAGTCTTAACCTCTGGATGGCCAGGTAAGACCCTGTTTCTGTTTTGTTTCATTTATTCACTTTGCTTTTTAGGTTCCACCTCTAAGTGAAAACATACAGTATTTGTCTTTAACAGACTCACAGATACTGGGGATCAAAAATGCAGTTTCCCTAAGTACAAATCACTGTTCCTTTCCTTGCATCTTTAGGCCACGTACCCACCGTGTGACTTCCAGCCAAAAATAGATGACCTGTGTCTACTAGAATATGAAGGCTTAGGCAATTTGCAAATGACTTCCTGTTATTACCAATTTTTGCAACAATTTCAGAAAGTTTCTAATTATTTGGTTAAATTATTTCTAGGGCAAGCTGTGCCCTTATTCAGAGTGTGATTTAATTAGATGTTGTCATAGTAGGCTCAGTGAGAATGCAAATTGCAGGTAGACTAACTTGCAGGTAGATTGGCTCATGGGGGGTTATCTGTCTAAATTACATTAAGGTTACACCTTGGCAAGAGCAGGCTACTTAGACTGCTTGAGAGATCAGTTCAATGAAATAAATCGTGAATAAACTGTAAATGTACCAGCTGTAATCAACTGACTGGGGAACAAGTAGTTTTCATATCACGTAAACAAAGTGAAGGCCATGACTTGGACTTTTGATTTGGGGGAAAGAAAATACAAATCCTTGAATCTCATTTGAAACCCATGTGGTCCTTCTCAAAACCACTTTTAAACTAAAACTTCAATCAGAAGATCAATCTTTGGGAAGCCTATAGCCAGGGCAGATTACACACCACAGGTCAGACTGCCTGCTTCCTACTTTTGTAAATAACTTTTTGTTGGAACAGTCGCACCCGTTTATGTATTGTTTACAGCTGATTTCACACTGCAACGGCAGAGTTGAACAGTTAAAAAAAAAAACAGCAGCAGCAGCTGGCCCTTTGACCCGCTGTTGTTTTAGGATAGATTCCTAATTCCAGTCAATGAGATGTCTGAAGAAATCAGGTAAAGTGGAGGAAAGGAGGAGATGCTTCAGAGAAAATTCTAAGAAGAGACAAAAATCTCTTCTTTCTCTAGCACCCATCATCACAAGATATTCTGGGGAAACTCTGCTGCCTTCTCGTCACTAGTCTGAGGAAGGAGCCAACCCAGGAAAGGGGCAGAAGAGCAGAACTGGCTCTGCAATACAACCTCTGAAGCCCACCCTAGCTTTGGATTTTTTGTTATTAAAAGAAAATAAATGTTCTTACGGTTGAGGCCAATTTGATTTATTCCCAGTAACTGACAAAATCCAATTAAAACTGCAGTAGAATATGAAGCCAGGATGAATGCAGTTTTAGTAGGGTTAAGGATAACTGGAGTTTGGGAGAAATTACTTCCCCCCAAGTAAAACCTGAGTAGCCAAACTCTGTTTTCCTAAAATAAACTTTTCTCCCACTGTGACACAATGAACTACTATCCAGCAGAGGATGAGTAATTTGAACATTTCATTCAAAAACAATTTGGGAGTGTTCTTGTATTACAACAGAAACAAAAGTATTTTCAAAACACAAAGACACTTTTTGTCATTAGCTATTTTAACATGGCAAACACACATAATGCAATGTTTGCTGAGTTTTGAATAAATGGCAAAGCATTTTCTTACACTCCAGGCCTCAGTGCTAAAGAAACCCCAAGCTAGTAACACTTTTACGGAGAAGGCAATGGCAACCCACTCAAGTACTCTTGCCTGGAAAATCCCATGGACAGAGGAGCCTGGTAGGCTGCACTCCATGGGGTTGCGAAGAGTCAGACATGACTGAGCGACTTCACTTTCACTCACTGGAGAAGGAAATGGCAACCCACTCCAGTGTTCTTGTCTAGAGAATCCCAGGGACAGCAGAGCCTGGTGGGCTGCCATCTATGGGGTTGCAGAGAGTCAGACACGACTGAAGTGACTTAACAGCAGCAGCAGCAGTAACGCTTTTGAGACTAAGGAAGAGACAGAGAAGTTGCCAGCATGTGGCTAAGAAACAGTGGCATCCACAAGGTCAAACTCTAAACATCTTAGAACCAAAGAATCCCAGTCATGGAGGGACCAGGGAAGGAACCCTCTCCAATCGCTTCTTCAGCCATAACGGACTGTCCCATTTCCTCTACTCAGATGCCTCCCTTCAAAGGGGTTCACTCCATCCCAAGGCTAAATACACCACGTGTTCACACACCTAAGTTCACCACAGCTGAACTCCGTAACTCTGGAAATGTCTCTCTCTTTAAACGTCCTCACAAGGCTCAGATAAAGTCTTCTCCCACCCTCTCATTTTCCAATGACAATTCACCATCATTTTAGTTACAGACAGAGGTTCAGTTGGGAAATTCACTACATGACGTCTGCATTCATCCACTTCACTGAACAAGCCCAATCCATGGAATCATCAAGCAACTTAATCTTTCTCTGTCCCTTAAAATGTGCTCCATAGGACAGTACTGCCCTGGACAAAAATGAAAGTTGGCCCTATGAATTCTCTGGGTTCTTCTGGGTCATTACATTGAGAAACTGAAACATATACATTACGTATGTAAAATAGATAGCGAGTGGGAAGTTGTATAACACAGAGCTCAACCCAGTGCTCTGTGACAGCCTAGAGGGGTGGGATGGGGTGGGGGGAGGGGACATGTGGATATGTACGGCTGATTCATGTTGCTGGATGGCAGAAACCAACACACCATTGTAAGGCAGTTATCCTCCAATTAAAAATAATTTTTTTTTTTAAAGTCCAAACACTTGACTTGAGAAAAGGCAATTCCAACTTGGTAATTCAAGTACTCAGTCCCATAACATGATCAAAACTCGGTCTTGATATAAAGTCGAAGCATCTTAAATACTTTGTCGCCAACGAGAAGCAAGCAAGGCAATGCTGTCAGCTGCTTCTTTTCTTTTCCAGCCTAACCTTCCACCTCCCTCTACAACTTTGCTAATGGTGGTTTTCAACTCCTCCAGAGTTAAAGTGAGGAAAGAACAGACCAGGAAAGTTCCAGCCTGAAATACTGTCATGAGCAGATATTACCACTATGCAAGGGCAGCTGTCAAATACATGTGTTAGGTCTCTAGATGGTCTACTTAGAGCCCCTAAGGGTCCCCTTAGATTTCAGAAAACAGACTAAGAACAACTTATACCTCTCCAAAGGTTTTAGATAGACTTGTTCTCCTTATAGGATCAATTCAGCAGCTCTCATCACCACCAACATACTCCCAGAAAGCCATGTCTGATATTCAATCCCTACCCTTTTATTATGCCCTCTATGAGAGTCAGGTCATAATTCCTCCACTTCACACCCATTAGGATGTCTACTACAAAAATAGAAAACAGAAAATAACAAGTGCTGGCGAGGATGTGGAAAAATTAAAATCCATGTGCACTGTTATTCAGAAGTACAAAATGAAGTTATTATGGCAGAGTAGGATGCTTCCTTGAATAATTAAAAACAGAACTGCCATGTGATCCAGGAATTCCACTTCCACTAAACCCCAAAGAAGCAAATGCAATTTCCCAAACACATATTTATACATCCACGTTCATAGCAGCATGATTCACAATAGCCAAAAGGTGGATACAACCCAAGTGTCCATCAACAGATACATGGATTTTAAAATGTGGTATATACAGCCAAGGAAGTAACCTAGACAAGGAAGGAAATTCTGACACGTGCCACAACATAGCGGAACCTTAAGAACATAACACAAAATAAAATAAGCCAGTCACAAAAAGACAAGCACCGTATGATTCTACCTCCATGAGGCACTTAGAAAAGACAAATTCATAGAAATAGAAGGATGGTTTCCAGGGACTGGCGGAGGGGAGGAGGAAGATGTATTGTTTAAAGGGTTCAACTTGGGAAGATGAAAAAGTTCTGGAGATGGATGGTGGCGATGCTGAACAACCACACGAAAGTATTTAATACCAACTGTACACCTAGACAGAGAAGGCAATGGCACCCCACTCCAGTACTCTCGCCTGGAAAATCCCATGGACAGAGGATCCTGGTGGGCTACGGTCCATGGGGTCACTAAGAGTTGGACATGACTGAGAGACTTCACTTTCACTTTTCACTTTCATGCATTGGAGAAGGAAATGGCAACCCACTCCAATGTTCTTGCCTGGAGAATCCCAGGGATGGCAGAGCCTGGTGGGCTGCCGTCTATGGGGTCACACAGTCGGACACGACTGAAGTGACTTAGCAGTAGCAGTACCCCTAGAAAGATTAGGATGGTAAATTTCATATTATGTATATTTTGCCACAATTAAAATTTTAAAATAAAAAGTTTTGATTCCTTCTGTTACCATCTTCTTTGCAAATATAATTTATATTCCGGTCTCAGCTAAAACCCCCATGTTATCATCTTACCATATAGTCACCAACCACAGAGTGCATTCTGATTTCATAAATATTAAAATGTGAAAAAGTGACTTCTCTTAGAATCAGCAAGATGTGATATTCAGGATTTCAGGCACATCAACCACAGCTCCGGAAGTATTACTAAACCTTGGTGGCCAGTATACTGCTGAACCCATCACCTCAGGATTGTTCTAGCAAAGTACAAGACATTTTTCCTTGAAAGCATTTTCTGAGCTCCAATTCTCACCAGGCTGATTTAGAAAATTAACTTGTCTCTCTGGCACCACTTCTGAATTAAAATTTATGTTCCAAGTCTCTTTGACCCACACCCACTCACTCTCTCACACCAAAGAGAGGATTTTTATGCTATAGCACTATTTTCACACTTGGAATTCAAAATAGCATCATCTAACATTTCCAATTACAGAAAACTTACCACAAGCAAAACCAAGAATAATCACATGCTTGCCCTGAAACAACACTGGAGCTGATTCAAAATCACCTGGTCTCATTATTTTCACCCTTGTCCTCAAATGAAATAGGAGGCGCCTACACAACTCAAGGAAATCCTTGAGGGGAAAATTGTAAATCACTCATATTATGACAAGGAAAGATTTACAGGTGTAATAGAAAAGCATAAATTTAGCAAGTGCAAGATTAAAACATAGTATTCCGAAGTGCACTTAGCATTAAATTCTGAGTTCAACTGCATACAAGTACGTAGAAATTGTTGACTCTAAAGAGATTCAATGAGTTAGCAATAACAGGCAAAATACCAGTTTTACATCATACCCACAGCAGGAAAATGGTAATCAATATACATTACCAATCATGCATGGTCCACAGTCCTTCACGGGGGAGAGTGTAATGGGAAATTAAGAATATGCAGAGTACAGCTTAGCAGTTAAGAAAGCCAAGCTCATTTTGTGAAACTCCCTGGATTCAAATTTCAGCTCTGCCACTTATCAGCTCCAAAACCTTTAATGAGATTCTAAATCCTTCTGTCTCTTCATCTGTAAAATGGAAATAAAAATGGCAATTCATTAATAGCGAGGATGGGAAAAGTCAAGAAAATAATGAAGCTAAAATACTAAGCACATTGCCAAGTGTATAGAAACGTCTCAGTATTTTTTATGTAACAGAGGAAAATATAAAGTTTTCAACAGCAGACGTTTAGAAGAAATTTAGAATTGATTTAGCTAGAACTTTTTAACTGGAGGATAATTGCTTTACGATGCTGTGTTCGTTTCTGCTGCATGACAACAGTATAGCTGTAAGCATACATACAGCCTCCTCCTCGAGCCACCCTCCCACACCCCCAATCCCACCTCTAGGTCATCACAGAGCACCAGGCTGAGCTGGTTCCCACTAGCTGGCTGCTTTCCACATGGTAGTATGTATACGTCAATGCTACCCTCTCAATTCATCCCGTCCTCTCCTTCCCCCACTGCGTCCACAAGTTCATCCTCTGCATCTCTACTCTTGCCTTGCAAATAGGTTCATCAGGACCATTTTTATCTAGGATTTTTGATTCAGATTTGTTATCAACACTGCTGGAGTAATCTCCAATTAACAGTGAAAGCCCCTCAGTCGTGTCAGACTCTTTGCGACCCCATGGACTATACAGTCCATGGAATTCTCCAGACCAGAATACTGGAGTGGGTAGCCTTTCCCTTCTCCAGGGGATCTTCCTGATCCCAGGGATCGAACCCAGGTCCCCCACATTGTGGGAGGATTCTTTACCAGCTGAGCCACAAGGGAAGCCCAAGAATACTGGAGTGGGTAGCCTGCCATTCTCCAGCAGACCTTCCTAACCCAGGAATCGAACTGGGGTCTCCTGCATTGCAGGCGAATTCTTTACCAACTGAGCTATCAGGGAAGCCCTCTCCAATTAACAGGCAGATAGGTAATCCACAGCCGTGGTTCACCAACTTCAGTGATCAGAATTACTGGGACAGTGTGTTAAAACCCAGGTTGCCGGGCCTGCTCCCAGAATCTCTGATTTGGTAGGTGTGGAGTAAGCCTGAAAATGTGCATTTCTAACAAGTTCGCAGGTGATCCTGATGCTGCTGGTTTGGTAACCACACTTGGAGAACCACTGGTCTACACTCTGCTAACCCCCACGACTACCACCATCTCCCTTTTCAGCTTTACCTTTAATACTCCTTCTGACCTCAAGGACTAACCTGAGTGCCTCATTCTAAAGACAGGCTGCCAATCTGTTCTGATGGCTGATATGTCATCCAAACAGAACTACTCAAAAAGTTCAGCCACCTTCAAGGCTTCACCATATCTGAGTCCTGAGCCCAAGGACCATTAGGACTGATCCCACCAAATCCTAGGCTTCCCTTGTAGTTCAGAATTTGCCTGCAATGCAGGAGACTCGGGTCCAATTCCTGTGTCATGAAGATCCTGAGAAGGAAATGGCTACCCACTCCAGTGTTCTTGACTGGAGAATTCCATGGACAGAGGAGCCTGGCGGGCTATAGTCCATGGGGTCTCAAGAGTCAGACACGACTTAGAGACTAAACCACCACCACCAAATCCTATGCAAGTGTCCCTTAAAGCTGTAGAGAATCTTCACATGCCTGGGAACCAAGAAGGCAGAGCCCATATGTAACTTCCTTCTGCCCAGGTCTCTGGTACCTCCCACCTCCAGAGTCTGCACCATCTGCACACCTGCACTGAGTTAGCCGGCAGATGAACAAGACCTGATTTTCTAGCGTCTTACTAAACTGCTCCCAGGTGTTTTCATTTACAGTCACAACAGCACAGTTCACATGCACACACAGATGCAACAAATAACACCAGTAAGTGATACGTGGCTGGCGGAACAACCCTAAGGGTGATGTTCATCAATTACACCTCTGAAACAGGATTGCCACCTGCTCCTCTCAGTCTCTTCCATCTATCACTGCCTTTATACTTTGAGTTATCTTTAAATATATTCTGTAATAATACTGAGTTCAGGACAGCAGCCCATTTTAACTTTTTATCCATTCCAAACTCAGCATAAGCACATTTTTTTAACGCAGGAAACATTTTAGTTGCCTAACCCAAGCAGTTTTTTTTAATAGAAAATCCTATTGGAAACTCCCAATTTGATTTCTATCAGTGCCTGCACTATAAACCCTTCCAACCACCAAGGTCAAAAGACACCCGCACCCTAGAACCAAACTGGCTTCAGCTGTCTCTGATACTGATTAACTAGCTCACACTGATGCCAGTACACCTGAGCCTACCTCCTGCCTCTTTTGCTCAAACTGAACCTTGAGAAATTTGAAATCCATCTGAATTTGTCTTGTGTTTCCCACCTGCCAGTGGATTCCATATCTAGTGTGTTCTCCAATGCTCTTGTTAAAACGTGGACCCTTCCCTTCAGAAAGCACTCCAATAATTCCAAGACTAGGCTGGATCACTGTAAACAGGCATAAAACCGAAGCTACACAAATTCCCCTCAGGTAATCAGTTTCATAAAAAAAAAAAAAAAATAGCAGACTGAAATTACCCCCACCCTTCTATCCTGCCAGTGTTAAAAGTCTTTGAAATATAAGAAAAGTATTATTTCTAAGGGCTTCCTTGGTGCCTCCATGGTAAAGAACCTGCCTGCCCATGCAGGAGACCCAGCTCTAATCTTTGGATCAGAAAGATCCCCTGGAGAAGGAAATGGCAACCCACTCCAGTATTCTTGACTGGGAAATCCCATGGACAGAGGAGCCTGGTGGGCTACAGTCCATAGAGTCACAAAGAGATAGACAGGACTGAGCGACTAAACAACAAAAATATCATTTCTAAAGGAATACATCAATAATTTTATAATATAAGCAAATATTAAATCTGGATACATTCAAATCCATAATCTAAGAAACTGTCATTGTCCCCTTGCCACTGAATTTCAGACCTGTTTATTTTTATAATAACCATTCAGCAGATACTGTCCAAAGTTGGTAAATCAATACACAGAAATACACAAGTTAGAGTTACAGTGGTAACCAGCAAAAGAACAAAACTGAAACCTATTCAAAGGGATCACTTACAGGGAATTTCATTTAAAAAATGGTAATAGCTCAGGAAAAAGGTTTTGCTGCCACACTCATGGTTATTATCATATGCATATATTATCTCCATAATTGTAAGAAATATAAAATAAGTAAATAACATCCTCATTTGCAAGTGACTAGTGAAATGATCTAAGTTGACGCATGCATGTTGGTCTGCAACCACAAGAGCTTCCTGGATAAACTCTGAAACTGGTCCTCAGGACACGGAGGGTAGAAAGAAACCAAAGAAAGAGATGGATCACTCCAGATAGGTGGGGGGGGCAGGTTTGATAAGAAAAGGAATTTACTTAGGAGGCTTGTCTTAGGTGGCTGCCAGTCCAGTAGATCTTCATAGCCTCCTGCCAGAATCTCAAGTTTCCACAAAGGCCTCCATGGGGTTCAGGCACAAATGCAGTTCAGAGTCTTAACAACACACTGCTCTCTCTAGGCTGCGAACTTGAAAGTGACTCCCAAGATGGAAACCCTGGGCGGAGCGTATATTTTACAGAAGAGTGGGGGCAAGGAGCCTCCTATTGCCAGGGTCAACAGATGGCTGTGGTTACATCCTCTCAGTGGCCTCCTCCAGCAGCCTCAGGCAGATATGAAAAGGGATAAATAAAGCACGATAGGTATATAGTGATATATAAAGGAACTTTGGAATGCCGCTAAATTTTTTTTTTAAATGGTTGCAATAGGCAAACAGTGTAGCCTGATCAGGGGCTTCCCTGGTAGCTCAACTGGTAAAAAATCTGCCAGCAATGCAGGGGACCCCAGTTTGATTCCTGGGTTGGGAAGACCCCCTGGAGAAGTGCATGGCAACCCACTCCAGTATTCTTACCTGGTGAATCCCATGGAGAGAAGAGCCTGGCGGGCTACAGTCCATGGACCCGAAGAGTCAGACATGACTGAGTGACTAAGCACAGCACAGCATAGCCTGATCAGACTAAAGTGAAAATTACACACACGCATGCATGCACACAGAAAGAGACTTGTATAAGCATAGAGAAACATGGGCAATACATCAAGCTATTAGATTAAAAATATGGAGAAAGTCTTATTTTCCATGCTTTTGTAATTTTTGAGCTTCACATGGTGAGCATATATTACCTTTGCAACTTGAAAGATAAGGTTCTTTGTTAAAGGTTTATTTTATTAACTTATTACTCCTTGGAAGGAAAGTTATGACCAACCTAGATAGCATATTCAAAAGCAGAGACATTACTTTGCCAACAAAGGTCCGTCTAGTCAAGGCTATGGTTTTTCCTGTGGTCATGTATGGATGTGAGAGTTGGACTGTGAAGAAGGCTGAGCGCAGAACAATTGATGCTTTTGAACTGTGGTGTTGGAGAAGACTCTTGAGAGTCCCTTGGACTGCAAGGAGATCCAACCAGTCCATTCTGAAGGAGATCAGCCCTGGGATTTCTTTGGAAGGAATGATGCTAAAGCTGAAACTCCAGTACTTTGACCACCTCATGCGAAGAGTTGACTCATTGGAAAAGACTCTGATGCTGGGATGGATTGGGGGCAAGAGGAGAAGGGGACAACAGAGGATGAGATGGCTGGATGGCATCACTGACTCGATGGACGTGAGTCTGAGTGAACTCCGGGAGTTGATGATGGTCAGGGAGGCCTGGCATGCTGCGATTCATGGGGCTCGAAGAGTCGGACATGACTGAGCGACTGATCTGATCTGATCTGATGGCTGCCCTGGATCTTCTCTTCTGCATGCAGGCTTTCTCTAGCTGCAGGAAGCAGGGGCTATTTTCTAGTTGTGGGGCACAGGCTTCTCATTGCAGCGGTTTCTCTTGTTGCAGAGAGCAGGCTCTAGAGCACAGGCTCAGTAGTTGTGGCACTGGGGCTTTGATGTTCTGCAGCTTGTGGGATCTTCCCCGATAAGGGATTGAACCCAAGTCTCCTGCGTTGGCAGGAGAATTCTTTACCACTGAGCCACCAGGGAACCCCAAGATAAGATTCTTTAAAATAACATGCATATATGTGTGCTTTTTGAGACCTAGAAAATATAAAGCAGTGGTCTTAAATTGTATTTGTAAATTCATGGACCCTTGCAGAGAAAGAATCTTAATGCCTTGTTCAGAATCACCCTGCTGAAAAGTGTCAGAACCAGGTTTAGACAACAGGCATCCTGGAACAGGAGAAAGACCAGTGCATTAAACTTTCCAAGTTTTTCTAACAAATTAACCTGTAACTATTGTGCCTTCTCTGATTCTTTTATCAAATACTGTCTTTATTCGAGCTACTATAACAAAATGCCATAGACTGGGTAGCCTGAACAACCAGCATTTACAATTTAGCTTCGAACAACACTCATACAGGTTTAAACTGTATGAGACCACATTTTTGTGGATTTTTTACCAATAAATATCTTGGAAAAACTTTTAGAGATTTGTGACAACTTGAAAAACTTGCTAAGCCATGAAGTTGAGAAATATAAAAAAACTATGTCATGAAAGCATAAAATATATGTAGGTATACATATAACACACAAAATATGTTCACTGACTGTGTTATTTTTAAGGCTTCTGGTCAACAGTAGGCTGTTAATGGTTAAGTTTGGGAAAGTCAAAAGTTATACATAGATTTTTGACTGTGTGGGTGATCGGTGCCTTTAACTCCCAAGTTGTTCAAGGGTCAGCTGTATTCCTTCTAGCTTTGGAGGCTGTGAAGTCTGAGATCAGGGTGCCATCATACTGGAATCTGATGAAGACCTTCCTTCAGGTCTGCAGATGGCGGGCTGCCTTCCTGCTGCATCCTCCTGTGGGGTGGGCGGGAGGTGGGCAGGCAGACAGAGCCCTGGTCTCTTCCTCTTCTTATAAAGGACACCAGGTGGTGCTCGTGGTAAAGAACCCGCCTGCCAACGCAGCAGATTTAAGTGATGTGGGTTGGATCCCTGGGTGGGGAAGATCCCCTGCAGCAGGAAATGGGAACTCACTCCAGCATTCTTGCCTGGAGAACCCCATGGACAGACGAGCCTGGCAGGCTACAGTGCATAGGATTGCAAAGAACTGGACACTAAGACTTAGCACGCACACAATCCCACCATGGGACACCACTTTCATGACTTCATAAAAATCCAGTTACCTCCCAAAGATCCCACCTCCAAATATTGCATTGGGGCTTGGAGCTTCAACACGTGAATTTGAGGCAGACACCAAACATTTGATTCATAGTCAATATGTTCTAACAGAAACAATAGGCAGGACCAGGCACCATCCACTTTCAGTTCAGTTCAGTTCAGTCACTCAGTCGTGTCCGACTCTTTGCGACCCCATGGATTGCAGCACGCCAGGCTTCCCTGTCCATCACCAACTCCCGGAGTTTGCCCAAACTCATGTCCATCGAGTCAGTGATGCCATCCAACCATCTCATCCTCTGTGATCCCCTTCTCTTCCTGCCTTCAATCTTTCCCAGCATCAGGGTCTTTTCAAATGAGTCAGTTCTTCACATCAGGTGGCCAAAGTATTGGAGTTTCAGCTTCAACATCAGTCCTTCCAATGAACATTCAGGACTGATTTCCTTTAGGAAACCATCCACTTTACTGATGAATAAACCAACATCCAAAGAGAACAGAGATTCCCCACCAAGCCATGCAGCTGTCAATCAACAGAACCCACAACCCCAGAGGTCAGTTCAGCTTTGGTTGAATCTTGCTCAACTACTAGAGCATAAATTTCCTTTAGAAACAGAATACTGGGGCTTCCCTGCCAATCTAATGGTTAAGGTTCCTCTCTTCTTCTGCAGGGGGCGTGGGTTCAATTCCCTGGTCAGGGAACTTATAAGATCTTGCATGCTGTGCTGTGTGAGCAAAAAAAAAAAAAAAAAAAAAAAATCAGAATATTACCCTTCTCCTGTAACATTATCCTTTCCTAAAAAAAAAAAAAAACTTTTAATGAACCTTGAAGGAGAGCTTTCCACACAACCACTGGTAATTAAAAAGGAATACTTCTTTATAGTTTATAAGCAAGAGCAGGAGAAGGCTTATTAAGCCTTGATTTGCTCACAGATGAGCTCATTGTAACAGTCCTGTATCACTAGCCATGTCAAAACCAGCAATCTGTCATCCAAGGCAGTCTGATTAAATAGTAAATCTGACAAAGGCGCCATCACACTCAGAGCCCACCACATCACCTTACAAGCAGCCTTCAAAGGCGATCTGCCCCCGCAGGGCCCTGAAGAAAACAGAAGTGGTTCCTACAGTGTAGCCACCTTCCTCACAAGAGCCAGTGATGCAGACGAATTGGTCCATGTTTAAGATGGGGGACCCACTCTGCAGGAAAAGTCTGTCCCCACATATGCCACCCACTCTCTCCTGTTTCATCTTCCCTCCGTGTTCGGGGGCTGTTATGCTGAACCAGAACCTTCTTGCAGGTCAGCCTTCTTGGCCTTCTCATGTCCTCCTCTTGATTCAGGTTTGGTGAAACATAGTGATGAGCCTGGGGAAGGAGCAACACTGA
Organism: Bubalus kerabau; assembly: GCF_029407905.1. Taxonomy (NCBI): domain Eukaryota; kingdom Metazoa; phylum Chordata; class Mammalia; order Artiodactyla; family Bovidae; genus Bubalus; species Bubalus kerabau. The sequence goes on from NC_073644.1 coordinate 56,608,617, forward strand.
AAGCCAACAAGGGCCCTGAATCCAAATCACACGTTGTAACCCAGCTTTAAGAGAAACGTCCTGTCGGAGATTTGGGAATCCACTGTGAGAAAATGTCTCATCCACTCCCTGTGTGTTCCAAGTATCCATACAAGAGGTGATAGACCATCTTTGCCCCCATGGCACTTTGCTATCCTTTGCTGTAATTGTCTCCCTTAGGAACTCATTGAGAGAAAGAATTAGCTGCTGGGCAGGACCAGGAAATTCTTAAATTCTTAGCCATAGTCCTATCATAGTACCACAGAAACCCACCATATAATTTCCAGCATCAAATATTAATTTGTCATTTTTAATCATTATCTGGTTAGCTCTTATAATAGACCCCCTAAAGTAGGTATTAGTATCCCCCCCCCCATTTTATGGATGGGGAAACTGAGGCACAAGAACCTGAGTATATGTCCAAGTTCAGCAGCTAACGAATGCTGAAAGTGGATTCAACACCAAATCTGACTGAACAAGTACAGGAAGCCACCTGCAAGCTCCAGCCAGACACATCCCTGCATCCCCTCAGCCTGTTTATCAGTGCTCACACTGCCTTACGTTCCTTACACACTCCATATCGCTGGGCTCTCTCCTGTCAAAATGGGCACTGATTTCCCTAGAATGAATGCAGCCTCTTCATGACATGCCACCAGTGGCCACTAAGTCAGTCCACAACTCGTAACAGACCTGCAATAGCCACCTGAGGAAAGGAGAGGGAAAAGCAAAGATTCTAAGGAACACAGGAACGTTCTGAAACCAGGACTTGTTAAGCACGTCCTCTGTGATAGGCCTGTATGTATGCCAGCTCTCATTTGGGTGGTTTGCAGCAAAATTCTTAAAGCTTTGGTGGATATAACAGGGATCCAGGGGGTAGAGGAGCCATGAGAAGGGCAGGCTGTGGTTCAGATGAGACCACTTTTGAAAGAAATAATGCAAAACCACAGCCCGAAAGCTCAGGCACGAGAGCCAGGCCTCCTGATTCAGAGCTGGAGGACAGCTCTACGAGAGTCCCCCAGGAACTCATTGAATGGTTGAGAGTAATTTCAGCTGACGTTAATGACGGAGAATGGCAGGAGGGAATGTGCATTTTGAGGAGAGGCCCCAGAAGAAGAACACATTCTGGTGGGGATGAGTCAGCCAGTTTCTCTCCCTTCCCAACAGCTATATCAACTGCTCAAGGGTCTACTCTAGAGCCTTCTTATCGTCTGAAACCTCCATTATCTGAACGTATCCAATGAACTGACATATCTTCCTCCATTCCTTGTTGTTGTGTCAGTCACGTCCAACTCTTTGCAACCCCACGAACGGTAGCCTACCCGGCTCCTGTGTCCAAGGGATTTCACAGGCAAACATACTGGAGGGGGTTGTCATTTCTTTCTCCAGGGGATCTTCCAGGCCCAGGGATCGAAGTCAGGTCTCCTGCATGGGAAGGCAGATTCTTTACCACTGAGCCACCTGGGAAGTCCATCTTCTTCCCTTGCATTGATACAAATCTGTTCATTAGCTTGCTGCTGAGTATGTATATGTCTGTCCACCTTGCTTTGACTTGCCTGCTGTGCCAAGAGTCTCTGAATTACTATAGGTTCTCATCACTAGTATCCAAAAATTCAGCTCTGACTTATCCTTTGTCTTCTTTCCAGAAGGTTTTTGAGGGTCGGGATCATATGCTGTGCTTTTCTTAGGTGTTCCTCATAGCATCTCGGAGAAGGCAATGGCACCCCACTCCAGTACTCTTGCCTGGAAAATCCCATGGACGGAGGAGCCTGGTAGGCTGCAGTCCATGGGGTTGCTAAGAGTCGGACACGACTGAGTGACTTCACTTTCACTTTTCACTTTCATGCATTGGAGAAGGAAATGGCAACCCACTCCAGTGTTCTTGCCTGGAGAATCCCAGGGATGGGGGAGCCTGGTGGGCTGCCATCTATGGGGTCGCACAGAGTTGGACATGACTGAAGCGACTTAGCAGCATAGCATCTAGCAGAATGCAGGACTTGTGGTCCATTAATGGTCATATGTATGTGCTGCTAGACATAGATGGTTAATAAGGGAGGGAAAGGCTGCTCTGAAATGTTTTTCTGAGGGGTCCAGAATTTAGGCTTAGCACACTGGATGGATGCACACCAATTCCTGTGTCCTTAATCCCTGGAATTAAATTCAGCATTGTCTCAGGCAATGAAGATTTACACTCTAGCTCACACTCTTTCTGAGAATCATTTTGTCGCAAATTATGTGTTTTGTTTTGTGTTTTGTTTCTTGTCAGTATTCCCAGAAACTATTAACATTTTAAGAAGCTTGGTAAATATAACGAGACAAAGAACATCCTGGGAGGATATAGCCCTATCAAGGGCCCCTCTTGGGTAAGGATAAATAGAATCCAACATTTTCTTTGCTTCTATTCTGTTTGTGCTTAGTCACTCAGTCATGTCCGACTCTTTGCAACCCATGGACTGTAGCCTGCCAAGCTCCTCTGTCCATGTGGATTCTCCATGAAAGAATACTAGGGTGGGTTGCCATTTCCTTCTCCAGAGGATCTTCTCAACCTAGGAATAGAACCCAGGTCTCCCACATTGCAGGTGGATTCTTTACCATCTGAGCCACCAGGGAAGCCCCTATTCTGTTTAGCTATCAGATATTCATCCCCTTTGTTACAGAGGTCTAACAACCTATTTGGGCTTCCCTGGTAGCTCAGTGGTAAAGAACCTGCCTACTAATGTCACTCAGTTGTGTCTGACTCTTTGCAAACCCATGGACTGTAGCCCACCAGTCTCCTCCGACCATAGGATTCTCCAGGCAAGAATACTGGAGTAGGTTGTAGGCTTACATTAAAGCATTCTACTTAAAATGGGAAGCAGGCTTCATTTTTACCACGTTTCAGATTTGGTGCAATATAAGGCTGTGAGTTTGTCTGTCCTCAGGGAAATTTCCAAGAACTCTACACTGTGGGGAGGAACCCCACCCTGAGGTCTCCCAGAATACATGCCATCTGGGATTGCTTTAGCCCCCTCCTCTCAAACAGCATCCCAGGAATATCCCTCCATCAAAGAAAAAAATAAGCCCCTTTACATTGTTTTCCTTTGCATAGAATACATAACCGAAAGGCAAGCAGAAGGAAAAAATTTGGATTTGTTAATCACATACAAAATGACAACAGACCCAAACTCAACAAATTAATAATGCTAATGGTAAAGAAAGATGACATCTATTGTACTTGCAACATGTAGCAGGCTCCATGATAGATGTTCTGGGTAAACAACGAGATCCTGAAGAGTCTCTGCTTGTTTTTTTTTTGTTTTGTCTTGGTTTGTAGTGGGGGAGGGTGGTGCTTATCTGATGTTTCTCCTATGACTGCCGTCATTATGCTCTGTTGGACTCCATGGGGTGGCAGTGAATCTTACCAAGATGTCAATCTTATCCTTTACCTTCCTGGATGACTGATCACAGCCATCAGTCTCAAGGTGATCCTCAAAGACCTCACCCTTTTCATTTTTAAAGTGTAGATGCGCGTTAGAACCCAAGTTGTCCGCTCTGCAGGCTGGATGTGAGGCTCCACCAGCTGAGCATGGGGACCTTGATCTGTGCTCACCCTCTCCCCCTCAGTCTTCCCTACGCCTTGTCCCATGGGTTGGGGTGTATGTAGAAGGAGAGAGAGTAAAGGCAAGTTTCCCCAGTAATGGCCCCACGACGTGGTGGTGTCCCCTCTGTATTTTGTCCGTATGTCTCTGGGCATGGCCTCTGTTCAATGCCAGCTCTCTCGGGGGACATCTGTAGTTCTTCCTGGGTCTCCTGGGGCCTCCCTTTGCACAGATCCTAGCCTAGAAGATCCACTTCAGGGATCTCTTCTCCTTCCCTCACCCATCTACCTGTCAGGGGCAGCCCACTGGGAAGATTCCAGCAGGAAGACTCCAGTATAACCATCTTCTTGGGGAAAACTGATACTGAAACAGAAAGGAGTATTAGTGGAAATACTGGTGAAAATGGAAAAAAAAGTCTAGAGTTTAGTTAATAGTAATATAGTAAGGTTGGGCTTCCCAGGTGGTGCTAGTGGTAAAGCATCTGCCTGCCAATGCAGAAGCAGTGAGAGATGAGGGTTCGATTCCTGGGTTGGGAAGATTCCCCTGGAGAAGGAAATGGCAACCCACTCCAGTATTCTTGCCTGGGAAATCCCTTGGTCAGAGGAGCCTGGCAGGGCTACCGTCCATGGGGTCGCAAAGAGTCAGACACGACTGAGCATCTGAGCACAATGTTTCATATGTATGTGAGTCCATATAAATGTGCTTAGAAATCAACTAAGAAAGGCTTGTTTCTTAGTTTTGGCATATGTATTATATTAATGGAAGTTAATAATAGTAAAGGAAACTGGTAAGGGCTAGACAAGAATATTGTATTATCTTTGTAACTTTTCAGTATACCTATAATTATTCTAAAATGAAAAATGTTATTTTTGAAAGCTAGCTAATGTGAAAATGTTTCAAAAATAATGCATACATCCTTAAACGTGTAATTTCCTCTTAAATATATAAATATGCATTCTTTACCTATTTTTAGAAATAAAGCTCATTCTTTCATATATGGATACACTGACTGAACTGCACTTCAATTTTCTTATATAAACTAAACCCAGAGGATAACTACTCATCTGTAATTTTTAACTTCAGTTCCTTTTCTTAAAAAATGATAATTTAAAGGAATTGGAAAGCATTCTGATGACAATGTTTTTCTATATTTGTTATTTTTCCAATCCTTTATAGATAGCATGTTGTATTAAATAAGATTATGTTTCAACATTCATTAAAATTTGTAAGCATACACAAAAACCAAGAGAATGTTATAATGAATATTCATGTACCTATTACTTGGCTCAATAATTACCACTATGTTGCCAATACTGATATACATTTTTTTCTGAAACATTTTAAAGCAATCCTAGTCATTTGTTTTGCTACCCATACTTCTAGAGCATCTCAAACCAATAAAGATATTCGCTTTACATAACCATTGTGCCTTTATCACAAACAACAAAATTAACTATAATGCCTTATTTAACATTCACTCCACATTCAACTTCACACAACTGGAAAGTTTGTTCCTTTTTTTAGCAACTCACTTGAAGAAAGATTAAATTTGGCTTTTCTAAAAACTAGAACTTTCTTTTCACACTCATATTAATGCACTGTTGTTCTAGCCTAATGGTGAGTTTTACAGTGAAATCTCTGTCCCCTGTAGGAGGAGAGGCAAGCATAAGGTAAAGTCCCCAATGACTGGCAGATTACCTAGGAACAGACCAAAGGAAAGGGAGTGTCTGAGTCTTTTCAACAAATGGTGATGAGACACTGGATGGCCACATGCAAAACACTGAGCCTGGACTCCTACCTCATATCACTTACAAAAATCAACTCAAAATATATCATAGACCAACATGCAAGAGCTAAAACTATAAATATTCTTCGAAGAATACATAGGAGTAAACCTTCATGACCTTGGTTTAGGCAATAATTTTAGTCTTGAGAACTCAAGGTGCCAGGTGCTTTTAACCATGATAGTGGAAAAGTGGAAATTCTCTTTAGTATTTTAGCTGCAAGAAAGAACACTTACCAAATTAATAATTCCTATCTAGGTGTTCTTCAAATGAAAAGATCTATAACTTTCCACTTGTGACCATGTGACCAAAAACACAAGTGACACTGTCGTGCTTATTTATGTCTTCGGCTCCTTGCTGAAGATTCACAGAATTTCATTTTCTTATTTCTAGATGGGAAATATGATGTCAGCATAATCACTGACTTGCATCAGCTGTCATCAATCTTTGGAGAAATGGACTTACGATCTGTACCAGATCACATGACTTTCTTTGCCTAGAATCCTAACATTGTTGCCCTTATGCCCAGCAAGGCTGTATAGACAACATTGCTTGAGTCAAACTCAAGACCCATTCCGCCATAGAATTTATTTCTTTTCAATCATATATATGCTTCCTAGGTGGTGTAGTGGTAAAGAATATGCCTGCCAATTCAGGAGACGCAAGAGACACAAGTTCAATCCCTGGGGCGAGAAGATCCCCTGGAATAGGAAATGGCAATCCATCCCAGTCTTCTTGCCTGGAAAATTCCATGGACAGAGAAGCCTGGTGAGCTATTATCCAGAGGTTGCAAGGAGTCTGACACAACTGAGCACAACAGCTTTAATCATATGTATCTTCAGGTCTCATTCCTTTTAACACCTATCTATCAATTTAATGGGCATGTGTATATGTATAATGATTTGTATAATTATATAATCACTTAAATTTTCTTCTGTCTGGGATTATTCTCTAGCTATTCCTCTGTCAGCGTACTCTCTTGTTCTCTGTCAAAGTGTAAACCACTTGACTCTCAGGATCATCTCTCACCCGTTTTGTTTTTCCCACGATGCCTAGTCCAGCTCTAAGTCCACACTATATCAGTGTTTCACAAAATGTGGTGGGAATTCCCTGCTTCAAGATCACCAAGGGTGTTTTTTAAGCGTAGATTCGGTTCTAGAGATGGATAGTGGTGATGGTCGCACTATAATATGAATGTATGCCATTGAGCTGTACACTTAGAAATGATTAAAATGGTCAATTTTGTTACGCATATTCCATCACAGTTTAAAAAATTCAAATGCTTAAAAAGCAGATTTTTAGGCCCAAAAGATCAGTGAATTAGAACCTGAGGGAATGATGCCTGAGAATTTACATTTTCCTAGTTCTTCTCCAGGTGTTTCTTACGCAACTTGGTTTGAAAAATCATCACACTAGATAGCAGATAAATGCCAATGGTTTTCTTGTGTAATTGATTAATGGGGACATTAATCTATATTCAGACTATAGACAGTGCTGACTTACAAGGTCCGATGACTCAGGAGGCTTAATAAAAGCCCAGGAGAAAAAAGTCTACATCTACTATCTAGAAATATTAACTCTTTATCAGCCCTTTCTCTAAAAAAAAAAATCATTTCTAAAAACAGCTTCCTGTACAATATTCTGTACTTCATAAAGAGTTTATGAGGAATCATGGAAGAAGTATAAACCCTATAAAATAAAAATGCGACATAAATTATCAGCTTCACCACCACAAGTACCTCACAACCCCTGCATGTTTGGGGCCAAGTTCACCAACCTTGGAACATTCAAAGGAAATGTTCTCAGTAGGAACAAAGCCATTCTAAAACTCGCTCATCACTCAAATTGCTATCATGAGTGCCACATGAGCAGCGGTTTGTTGAATTGAATGATCATAAGCAGAGGTTTGCTGAATTGAATGATTCAAGGTTTTCTGAATATGCCTGATAGAGATTGACTACCGTATCAAACCCAGCATCTATTTTAAGTGATTGAAAACCCTGAAGCACTGCTGAGACCGCATTACTCTTCATCAAGCATACACTCAGGCAAGATTCCATATGCTTAACCTTCTACTAGGCTCAACCACTTCTAACTGCTAAGGAGACCAACCTATCTGTCAATGTGTGGCTGCAAGAAATGGCCTCAGACTATACCTGAAGGTGGCTGGTAGTCCAGGGTTCCTCATCCACAGTTTTCAAAGGCAAGGTGGGAAAGTATTGGGAAACCTCTGGGACAGGTTACCACTAAGAGTGGGGCTGCAGATAAGAGTGAAAAAATACTGTTCTGGGAAGCAAAATGATGAGGCTATTCAAAACATGGAACTGTACAAAGTTACTTGATGTGCGTGATAAAGCCAGCGTAGGAGGTGAAGATAAATTGCAGAGACTGTAAGTGGAAAGAACTGGATGAATAGAGGTATGATCATGGACACAAGAAGCAAACGAATGGTAACAACTTGGGTATAAAAATAACAAGGTTATTGAGAAACAGAAAATAGAACGATGGTTGCCAGGGGTTAGGGGGAGAGAGGAAGGAGGGGTTGTCCGATGGATATAGAGTTTCAAATCTGCAGGATGAAGAAATTCATTCCAGAGGTTTGTGGCACAACAAAGGGCATGTAATTAACACTACTGTCCTGCACACGGGAAGATGGATAAGATGGTAAATGTTACACTGTGTGTTTCTCACCACAATAATGAAAGCAGTAATAAGCCTGTATAGATGGACTTAGGGACAAGATATCATCTTCCTCGTATGACAGTTCAGTGTTCAACAGATTGATCTCAGCTTCATAAGCTAGCCTGAAAAAAAGGAAAAATAGGCAGTCTTATATCACTGTGATCTGACAGGGGTAAACACTTAGAGAAATTCATCCTCATCATCCACAAATATATTGAGCATCCATAGACGCCTGACCACTGATTTAGTGATACAAGATATGTGATATTTGATTAAAAAATTGATCTGACACTCAAAATATGATTTTTAAAAAATCATAGTTTACTATTCATCTGGCTAAAATTATAGCCCATCCCTGGCAAGTGGTTTAACTTGGCCCGAAATGTGACACCGCTTGAAACTAATTAACTCTCAGCCACCTCATTCCCACTTGAAACAGATGTCTTGATTGAAAAAATATTCCTGGCTATGTTTCAAGTATGTTCAAGCACTAAACCAAAAATATTTATGAGATAAGAATATAGTAATAACCCATGCTTCTATGCTAGTTATAGACTGCTGCTGCTGCTGCCGCTGGTTGCTAAATTTAAACCCTTTGCTTTAAAGCCTCATTTTGTCAATAAGATACCAGAAAAAAATGAAAGTAATGAGAGTAGGAGATAAAATTTATTAACCACTTACTAGGCTTCCCTATAATTCTTCAATGAAATTGTTTGAGAGATTTGTCCTGTTTTACAGGAGGAAATTGAGGTTTAGGAAGATTATGTAACTTAGTCAAGTCATACGGCCTAGAGGCAATAGATCCTAAACTGAAACCTAAGCTAAGCTAAGCTAAGCTAAGTCACTTCAGTCGTGTCCGACTCTGTGTGACCCCATAGACGGCAGCCCACCAGGCTCCCCCGTCCCTGGGATTCTCCAGGCAAGAACACTGGAGTGGGTTGGCATTTCCTTCTCCAATGCATGAAAGTGAAAAGTGAAAGTGAAGTCGCTCAGTCATGTCCGACTCCTAGTGACCCCATGGACTGCAGCCTACCAGGCTCCTCTGTCCATGGGATTTTCCAGGCAAGAGTACTGGAGTGGGGTGCCATTGCCTTCTCCAAACTGAAACCTGTATCTGGCTAAATTCAAAGCCTATCCTCTTCCCATTTCTCAACCTGCTTACAGAGAAGTCAAATAGAGAGAAATTTGAGAACTGCCGAGTCATTCTCCAACGTGTTGACAACATTAATCCCTTGTCATTTAACTCTGTGATCACCAAACACTTTCGATCATGCGTCCCCTTTGATTAAAAAAGGGCACACCTCCTGTATAGTGATGGTTATCTATTGTTCTTCCAAACTACTCTAAATCTTGATGCTTTAAAACAACCACCGTATTATTATGACTCATGACTTTGTTAGTCCTGTATTAAGACAGAGCTCAGTGGGTGATTCTTCTGCTTCTTTGACTAGGGTCTCTCAGTGGTATTCAATAATGGCTCAGCCAGGCTGGTTTGGAGGACCCAAGACCACTTTGCTCATAAGCCTAGTGTCTTAGAGGAGACACCAGGAAAGTTAGGTTCAAATGGGGCTCTCTCTTTCTTCATGAGATCTCAGTGTCTTTCCACATAGTCTCCCCAGAAGGGAATTCCCACTTCTTACATGGTGACTCAGGACTTATGAGAAGTTCTCTGTAAGATGAAGTAGAAGCTGCCAGTCTCTTAAGGACTGGACACAGAAATGAATATCGTATCCCTTTCATCATATTCTGTTAGTCAAAGCAGTCACAGAAACAGCACAGATTCAAGAGAAAGTCATACAGATTCCTACTTTTCAGTGGAAGGATTATCAGAAAACGTGAAGCCAACTTTAACCCGCTATGTGTGTGCTCAGTTGTGTCCAACTCTTTGCAACCCGTGGATGGTACCCCTCCAGGCACCTCTGTCTGTGGAATTTACCAGGCAAGAATACTGGAGTGGGTTGCCATTTTCTTCTCCAGGGGATCTTCCTGACCCAGGGGTCGAACTCACATCTCTTGCGTCTCTTGCATTGGCAAGCAGATTCTTTACCACTGAGCCACCTGCTGAACTATTATAATACAGAATGAACATCAGAAAACACACAAAACAGAAAGTGTTAAGAAATAAATACATAAATAAATAGGCTAATAATTCCCTCCCATGGTCTTTGAATCACCTTGTACAACTTCTAAGGAGAATATACCTCCATTTTAGATACTCTTACTCTACCTTCAAATATATTCATTTATTAATTCACAAAATGCATATGAAGAGAGCAACTTCTGTGCAATAGACATTGTATTAGGAACTGATGAACAAACATGGCCCTCACTCTTTAGGAATTCACGACACAACGGGGAAAACAGACAATACAAATAATTATAATTCGAGTTAGAAGTGCAATCATAGAAAAGAGTTTTACAGGCCACAGGAGCATGAGGAACATTTTGAACTTGACCTGGGGACTCAAGGAAGCAGGCATCTTTCTGGATCCTGCTCGTTTGCCATTGTCTTCATGAATGGGCTGCAAAACCCCAACGACTGCAAAGTCCCTGAAGACACAACAATATATATATTCCTTTTATTGTCCTAAATACTCGGTTTAAATTTGAAGTGATGGAACTAACTGATTAGATTTTCTTGTGCCTAGAGTGTAAAACTCTACCTCTAACCACAGTCGGCTTATTCATCAAAAGGGTAGGTGGGTAAGAAAGAGAAGAGAGGAAACCAGCCCAAATTTTTCAACACCACTGGACATAAAGTAGTGATCATAATACCTGTACAGAACACAACAGGATACAAAAGTGCTCATGTTCCTTATCTCATTAAATAACAAAGGTACTAACAACAATTTTTAGAATAAGAAGAGCAGGGTTTTCTATAGTCTCCCAAATGGTAAGTCACAGAGCATTCCTTACCACATCATTCGCATTGCCTTATTCGATCCGGCTATTTTTTGAAATGTAGAGACACAAGCAAAACCTCTGCAAGAATCAGGGACAGAGGTGGGGTGGAAATCATTCCCTTCCTTTTCATGAATACGGGCCCCCTGTTGTAAGTAACCATCTTTACTTTCTGAGTCCGTGGATAACAAAACCTGACAAAGTGGAGTTGACCAAAGCCTGAGGTCCACCGGGCAGACTATGACTAGCATTATCAGCCAGTAGTTCCCCACTCCAGTACTCTTGCCTGGAAAATCCCAGGCAAGATTGGATGGAGGAGCCTGGTAGGTTGTAGCCCATAGGATCACTAAGAGCATTATCAGCCAGTAGTTAGCTGAGAAATTACAACATTCTGGGTACAGCGTCGCTATAGACACTAAAATTCTTGAGACAGGCAGGTGGCAGAGAGGATTACCAAGCATGGTCCCTGGTGATCTTTTAGAACAGCTTAGATAAAGGATCTGTCCAGAGTGAATTAGGTGGAGCCCTGCCTCCGAGCACAAGTGAAACACATGCTGTTTCAGAACACCATCCTGCCCTTTCATTCTTTCTATAATGTTTATGAAAAATGAGATCAATTGTTGACTTATAGATGGAGAGACTTTAGAGATTATTATTCCAACCCTCTTGTTTTAAGCTAAAGAGGTTGAGACCCAAGCAGTGAATTGACTTCCCAAAGATATATGGCCCAACCTTACCAAATTTCCTACTTTTCACTAGTTGTTCACATCAAACTGGGTACATGACTTTGAAATTATGCTAAAAAACCTGGACTCTAATGAGAATGCTTATACCAGAGCAGAGAATTAACACATGTACTAGTTATACCAGGTTTCACAGGGCCCTCCTATCACACCACGGAATATGCCTCCTCAGGAAGCCTTTGTTCAGGGTTTTTAGAACCAAGCATTGTTTTAAATCCTGCAAACATAGTGAATAACAGAATCTAAATACACATGCAGCATACTACAGTGTCTCCTGCTCCAATTATATCCTAATAAATATCTTTACATTCTCATTTTTATTCATGGATTTCATGACTGAGGAGGGATCATTATACAGACACCAAAAGTCTGTGCACACACACATACACACACAGCTGGAAACCATTTAAAAAAGCTTTTAGCGCATTAAGTTTACTCCAGAAATATGAGTTAGGAAATTTATAAGTAGAAACTACTAAGCTATAAATTTCTACCAATGGTATAAAATTTACCTACAAATCTATCTCTAAAGCAGTGTGAAGGAAAAAAGGAAGAGTGAATTACATCAAAAAAAAAAAAAAAACAATTACTTACTGGTTGTTTTCTGGTTTTTTTTCTCACCATTCAACCAACTGTGTGTTTATTTCTATTTTGTATAGTTTGTATTTCAGATACTACTTAAGGTCAGTAAAACACCAACATATCCACTGAATATTATTTATAAAGAGGCAGAGAACTTCTAGGTTTTTTAAGGTACAATATGGGGTCACAACAGAAAGATCCCCTGCAGAAGGGCATGGCAACCCACTTCAGTATTCCTACCTGGAGAATCCCATGGACAGAGGAGCCTGGTGGGCTACAGTCCATGGGGTCATAAAGGGTCAGACACAACTGAAGTGACTCAGCATGCATGCATGCATGTGTTTTTAGCTTATTTTTTATGCTTTTAGAACATTCCTGACTGGTTTGCTGGCTTTGTAGTTAGTGTTAGCCAATGTGAGTCTTACCATTGTCTCCCTTGCTTCTTGCCTTAGCTCCTCATTTAAACAACTAAGCTATTCCATGCTCACTGCCTCTGGGAAGTAATTTAAAAGCAGAAAATGTAGAGGGAAAAGGAGTCTCATTAGGTTTTGAGCTTCAAAAGTCTATGGCTTAAGAGAACAACAATAACAGCAACAACAACAATTCAGGCAGGAGGGAAACATTTGGTAGAAAATATAAATGAAAGTGAAGTATACTAACACATATATATGGAATTTAGAAAGATGGTAATGATAACCCTGTATGCGAGACAGCAAAAGAGACACAGATGTATAGAACGGTCTTTTGGACTCTGTGGGAGAGGGAGAGGGTGGGATGGTTTGGGAGAATGACATTGAAACACGTATATTATCATATGTGAAACGAATCGCCAGTCCAGGTTGATGCATGATACAGGATGCTCGGGGCTGGTGACTGGATGACCCAGAGGGATGGGATGGGGAGGGAGGTGTGAGGGGGGTTCAGGATGGGGAACACATGTACACCCATGGCAGATTCATGTCAATGTATGGCAAAACCAATACAATATTGTAAAGTAATTAGCCTCCAAAAAAATAAATAAAGTGGAAAAAAAAACAGAAAGTGAATGTTAGTCACATAGTCATGTGTCTGACTCTTTGTGACCCCATGGACTATATGGCTTGCCAGGCTTCTCTGTCCATGGAATTCCCCAGGCAAGAGGACTGGAGTGGGTTGCCATTTCCTTCTCCAGGGGATCTTCCTGACTCAGGGATCGAACCCAGGTCTCCTGCATTGCAGGCAGATTCTTTACCATTTGACCCAGCAGGGAAGCCCAAAAAAAATATGAATAAATCTCCCCAATCACTCTCAACTCCCTATCACCACCAATCCTCACACAATTGCCAGACTGAAAGCAGGTGGAAGAGGCAGGTGGCACCCAACAAGATGAGACTGGAAAGCTGGTTCACAGTCAGTATCCACAGGGCCCCAGTGGAATAAGTCCCATCCACCTCCAGCTCTCCATCCCCAATCCTCACCCTTGTTCTTCACATTATCCTTCCAGAGGACATCCAGCCAGAACTTCCCTACACATGCAGCCAACAGGACACTTGTCTGCATTCTAAGACTTTGTTTGATGCCTATCTGACTTAACCTGTGTGGACCACTCCTTGCAATAACCAAGTACACTTGTAATTTTCAGAAATGAGCAGAGCCCAGGAAGCCTAAAGGAAATGAAGAAGAGAAAGTTTTCCTTCTACCTGAATATGGGATAAGCCAGCTCTAGACAGTTTCCAGCAATAGTCAGCTTTAGTTTAATTAAAGGGACAATACTTAGAAATTAAAAGTAAACTAAATTGTTGAGGGTAAGGCCTGAATAGTCTCTAAGTTTTGTATTGATCTAAATTTCAATGACTCTATGAAGTAGTCCCATAAAGTTTTGCCTTTACAAAGGAAAATGTTTATTAAAGAAAGCTTTAAGTCTATTTTCAAGTAAATAATTTGAAGCTTAGTTCAGCTATCAAGTCATCAATAACAAGAAATCATCAATGATATTAATAATAAGTCATCAATGACAGCAGGAATTGAAACACCTAACTCCTGAGTCTAGAACCTGTGATTAGCATCTATCACAGTTTCAACACGAAACAGTCTATCCAACTGCCCTAAATTAAGGGACTGTAGCAGAGAGGGAGGAGAAGGCAATGGCAACCCACTCCAGTGTTCTTGCCTGGAGAATCCCAGGGACGGGGGAGCCTGGTGGGCTGCCATCTCTGGGGTCGCACAGAGTCGGACACGACTGAAGCAATTTAGCAGCAGCAGCAGAGAGGGATGAAGATAGCCCAGGCCATTCAGTGGTGGAAGGGGTCAGGATGGGGAGGCAAGATGAGTGAGGAATGCTCTGACTCCAAAATACGGTTTCACCAGAAGGGAAAGAGACACATGTACCCCAATGTTCATCGCAGCACTGTTTATAATAGCCAGGACATGGAAGCAACCTAGATGTCCATCAGCAGATGAATGGATAAGAAAGCTGTGGTACATATACACAATGGAGTATTACTCAGCCATTAAAAAGAATACATTTGAATCAGTTCTAATGAGGTGGATGAAACTGGAGCCTATTATACAGAGTGAAGTAAGCCAGAAAGAAAAACACCAATACAGTATACTAATGCATATATATGGAATTTAGAAAGATGGTAACAATAACCCTGTGTACGAGACAGCAAAAGAGACACTGATGTATAGAACAGTCTTATGGACTCTGTGAGAGAGGGAGAGGGTGGGAAGATTTGGGAGAATGGCATTGAAACATGTAAAATATCATGTATGAAACGAGTTGCCAGTCCAGGTTCGATGCACGATACTGGAAGCTTGGGGCTGGTGCACTGGGACGACCCAGAGGGATGGAATGGGGAGGGAGGAGGGAGGAGGGTTCAGGATGGGGAACACATGTATACCTGTGGCGGATTCATTTTGATATTTGGCAAAACTAATACAATTATGTAAAGTTTAAAAATAAAATTAAAAAAACTAAAATAAAAAATAAAATAAAATGCTGACCATAAAATATCTGAAAGAAAAAAAAAAAAATATGGTTTCACCTCTCTAGTCCTCCTTCTGTATTTTCTTCCCACTTACGTGGCACCTAGGTCTCCTTTAGTATGTAAGACAATAAGCTGAATACCTCCTCCTTCCTCTTTTAGAAACCATTCTCAGACAGGTTCTGTCAGTAAAAATATTCTTCATTTACAAGAGTACAAGCTCTGACTTAATTCCTCCCACCGTTGCCAAGAATGAAGCATGCGGGCCTGCCTCCTCTTCTGGTCTCTCAGCACTACGTGGAGTCAGCTGCAGGTAACGCATAGAGCCTCCCGGCTCTGGAATGCCAGAGCCATTTTGGTAACCAAACAACTAAGGTGAAGCTCTGTGAGATGTTACAGACTCTTTAATGCTTTTTTCCCTGTCGTTGGCCAGTGCCCAGTGACGTTCCAGTTAGTGACCCATCTCCCACAGCCCCCCATCCCACTGACCTGCAGCTCCAGCCTCCCACTCCCATCCTCCCCTCCTCTGTTTGCACTGTGTCCTTTTAAACTCCTATTACATCACCAACAGATTCATTTATGCCCTTAGTCTCTTTGAAAGACAGACAACATGCCCTTTGCTTTAATTAAATCCTGACATTTCCCCCAATTTCCATCTCCCTTGAAGATCTCTCAAGTGGAGTCTGTTGTTTCTCCCATGCCTACACGGTACAGTCAGGATTCTCCTAGTTGCCTGTTTCCAGTTCACGGCCATTACCCATTAGCTTTATGATCTGATGGGTAATGGCCTTGAACTGCTTTGCCATTAGAGATCTGCTTTGCCTCCAAGATCTACGGTCAATCCCAGCTCTGCCCAGACTGATGGGCTGCTGAACGATGCCCAGCCCTTTCACTATCGGCTGGCTTTCTGCCTTAACTCCTCCACCATCTCAGAAAACTTCAGAGATGTAATGGATAACTTTCCGGGATCTCACAGCTTCTTGAACTTCTCCACTCTAATGATTTCTACCTTCATGTCTCTCCACCACACTTCCCTATGACCACCCCTCAGATCTTTGAGGATAGAAAAGGAAATACTAAATAAGAGTTTAATGAAGTCCTAAAACTAAGCAAATAGTATTATAAATAAAATAATTTATCGGATGGAATTAAGAGAATATTGCATGCTACAAGAGAAAGAGTTGATGAATTTGGTAAAAGCACAATAGAAATTATCAAAGCTAAAACAGGGAGGGGAAAAAATTTAAAAATAATGACCATAGCTTCCCTTGGTCTGTAGGACAAAATTGAGTAGACTAATATATGTATAATTGGAGTTCCAGAGAGGAGAGACAGAAAATAAATATTTGAAGAAAAGCGGATGTAAATTTTTTTAATTTTCATTAAAATACCAACTGATATACGCAATAAACTAAGTAACTCAAAACATGGTAAATACAACAACAAAAAAAAAAACCCCACACTAGGCTAGGTATACAATAGTCAAACTATTGAAAATCAGAAATAAAGAAAAAAAATCCTCAAAGAAGTGAAAGAAAAAAAGATACACTCCACACACAGAAAGAAATATTAATATAAATTATGAACAATTTCTCATCAGTAATAATTGAAGTCAGAGGCAATGGTACAATATTTTTAATGAGTTGAAAGGAAAAATACAATCAACCAAGAACCCTATATCCAACAAAAATATCCTTCAAAATTGAAGGTTAAATAAAGGTATTTTTCATATCGTAGTATTTGACTTCAAGAGGTCAAAGTAAAATAATACCATATGGAAATGTCAATATACAGAATGGAATAAATCAGGAGAACGAAAATTACAGTAATTTCGGCTAAATATATTTTCTTAAATATATTTAATTTTATATTCTTAATATATCTTTCTTAAAGAACAAAGAACATTTTAAAGCAAACACAATGACTTTATAAGGTGAGGTTTATAATATATGAACATGTAAAATGTATATAAACAATATCACAAAGTTCTGGAGGGTATAAATTTAATTATATTATCATAAATTTCTTATTTAAGTAGTCTAATCATCAGTCAACGTAAACCATGATAAGTTATATTATAACCCCTATACCCAAATTGGGCTTCCCTGGTGGTTCAGAGGTTAAAGCGTCTGCCTCTACTGCAGGAGACCTGGGTTCGATCCCTGGGTCGGGAAGATCCCCTGGAGAAGGAAATGGCAACCCACTCCAGGATTCTTGCCTGGAGAATCCCATGGATGGAGGAGCCTGGTGGGCTACAGTCCATGGAGTTGCAAAGAGTCGGACACGACTGAGCGACTTAACTTTAACTTCTAACTTTATTTATACCCAAATGGGTATAGCAAAAAAACCAACTGAGAGATTAGGATAAAAAACTAAAAAAATACTCAAATAAGACAAAAGAAGAAATAAAGAGTACATGGGCTACATAGAAAACAAGTAATATAAATTCAAATATGTCAATAATTATATTAATTATAAATGCACTAAACATACCAATTAAAAGGCAAATAAGATGAGATTGGACTTTTTTAAAAGTAGCATGGCATCTGGTCCCATCACTTCATGGCAAATAGATGGGGAAAAAGTGGAAACAGTGGCTGACTTTATTTTTCCGGGCTCCAAAATCACTGCAGATGGTGATTGCAGCCATGAAATTAAAAGACACTTACTCCTTGGAAGGAAAGTTATGACCAACCTAGATAGTATATTAAAAAGCAGAGACATTACTTTGCCAACAAAGGTCCATCTAGTCAAGGCTATGGTTTTTCCAGTGTTCATGTATGGATGTGAGAGTTGGACTGTGAAGAAAGCTGAGTGCCGAAGAATTGATGCTTTTGAACCGTGGTGTTGGAGAAGACTCTTGAGAGTCCCTTGGACTGCAAGGAGATCCAACCAGTCCATTCTGAGGGAGATCAGCCCTGGGATTTCTTTGGAAGGAATGAAGCTGAAGCTGAAACTCCAATACTTTGGCCACCTGGTGCAAAGAACTGACATTTGAAAAGACCCTGATGCTGGGGAAGATTGAGGGCAGGAGGAGAAGGGGACGACAGAGGATGAGATGGTTGGATGGCATCACCAACTCAATGGACATGGGTTTGGGTGGACTCCAGGAGTTGGTGATGGACAGGGAGGCCTGGCATGCTGTGGTTCATGGGGTCACAGGGTCGGACACGACTAAGCGACTGAACTAAACTGAACTAAAAAGTAGCATAATTATATTCCGTTTTCACAATACACAACTTAAATGTAAAGCTATGGACAGGTTGAAAGTAAGTAATGGAGAAACAAATCATGCAAATACTAAACATAAAATCTTCTGTGGCTCCACTAAGATCACACAAAATAGGCAATGAGCTTAACAGAGGTAAAGAGGGACAATTCATAATCTTAAAAAAATATCAGTTCATCAAGAAAGACATAATTCCTGAATCCATATGCAGCAAATAAAAGTTTCAAGAAATACTAAGAAAAATTTAACAAAACTAAAGCAAGAAATATACAGATTTTACATCAGTTCAGTTCAGTCACTCAGTCGTGTCCAACTCTTTGAGACCCCATGGACTGCAGCATGCCAGGCCTTCCTGTCCATCACCAACTCCCAGAGTTTACTCAAACTCATGTTCATTGCGGAGAAGGCACTGGCACCCCACTCCAGTACTCTTGCCTGGAAAATCCCATGGACGGAGGAGCCTGGTAGGCTGCAGTCCATGGGGTTGCTACGAGTCGGACACGACTGAGCGGCTTCACTTTCACTTTTCACTTTCATGCATTGGAGAAGGAAATGGCAGCCCACTCCAGTGTTCTTGCCTGGAGAACCCCAGGGACGGCGGAGCCTGGTGGGCTGCCATCTATGAGGTCCAACAGAGTTGGACATGCCTGAAGTGACTTGGCAGCAGCAGCAGCATGTCCATTGAGCCGGTGATGCCATCCAACTATCTCATCTTCTGTCATCCCCTTCTCCTCATGCCTTCAATATTTCCCAGCATCAGGGTATTTTCCAGTGAGTCAGTTCTTCGCATCAGGTGGCCAAAGGATTGGAGTTTCAGCTTCAGCATCAGTCCTTCCCATGAATATTCAGGACTGATTTCCTTTACGTTGGACTGGTTGACCCTCCTTGCCGTCCAAGGGACTCAAAAGTCTTCTCCAACACCACAGTTCAAAAGCATCAATTCTTTGGTGCTCAGCTTTCTTTATAGTCCAACTCTCATATCCATATAGGACTACTGGAAAAAACATAGCTTTGACTAGATGGACCTTTGTTGGCAAAGTAACGTATCTGCTTTTTAATATGCTGTCTAGATTGGTCATAACTTTTCTTCCAAGGAGCAAGGGTCTTTTAATTTCATGGCTGCAGTCACCATCTGCAGAGATTTTACATAGGGGCTTATTTAAATGGCCTAATAAAGGCTTCATTTTTATACTTACTGATAAAAGTCTGTCAGTTTCTATGAGGTTCTGATACCAAAGTTTCCATACCCCCTTACTGTGCAAGTAAAATGCAACATCATTTAAAATAGAGGGAGAACATGAAAATATTACTTAAGGATACAGTCTACACATTGCTTAGGCAGAAGTAATGCCTTTCCCTGTATGAAGTCTCTATTGATCACACACAGATATAGACTCTGAGAGCTTTAACATGAAAGCTGGGTTTAATAAACTACTCTCTAGCTTTTATTTCTTAAAACAAGACCTATGTTATATTTTAGCAATGCTTATAGTATCATCATTCTTTAAATTGGAGTCTCTACACAAAACGTTTTGTAAATTAGCCTTCCTTCCTTCATTTCCAAAATCTAACACACAATTACCACTGTTGTACACTAGCATATTACATCTGATTTTTCATTTGGAATAATGTGTCTTTCAACCCCATTTATTTTATATGATTTGTTAAGAACATCAGTCTCATCAAACTAATTATCGAAGGCAAATGGCTTACCATAAAATTAATGTACTCAGCACCCCCCCAAGTTCGTTATTATTCAAACACACCAATTCTTTTCCTTCATGTATAATTAGTTTTAGACATGTAAATGAAGATGATTAAAAATAAGTAAAGAGTGAAGTTATGAAATTGATTCATATGTTCTACTTTTCAGAATCATTATTTCTTAGTCCCTTCAAAGCTGAAAGGATGATTCTGCAGGCAGCATTGTGACAGATGGCAATACAGCCAGCCCAAGGCAAACTGTCTTTTAACTCATCTTTCTAATCTACTTCCCCCTTTTTGCAATCCCCTTATACTTCTCCTTCCCCTCAGAAGCCCAAGACCCTCCACAAACATTTTTGTTTGATCAAACCACATGTCAACCTTTGAAGAGGCAGATGACATCCCATAGGCTGAGCCCTGAAGCACAGAAAATATCAAATTTCCATTAGGATACAGGACCTAGGAAATGGCTAGCTACACTGACTGCTTAAAATTTCACCTTTATAAAGATTTCATGCCTTGCTCATTCCAAACATATTCACAGAGATATGAATTCCAGTTCCCCAGCTATGCACCAACTGTTTGACTGTAGCAGATTATTTAGCTCATCATCTGTAAAATGGTAATATCTAATTCACAAATGTTTGATTGAAGTCAGTATGAGTTAAATGTTTAGTCAAGAGGAAAATATCATACAATGTAAAAAAACTGTAGTACCCAGCAAAAAAATTTTTATAAAATCCTATTCCTTGAAAAGTTTATGGTGACAGTTTTATAACTCAGATTTATACCATTCAGCAAGCATTATGATATTTTCCTGTGCCTTTTCTCTGTCCAGTTTTGATGTAAGAAGTAGGACCAGTCAGACCAGGTGAGTCAGATCTTACTAACCCAAGCTGTCATATTATAAAACAAAAACAACGATCCCAAGTTCCTGAAGTTGTTCCAAGTATGACAGAAGGTAACGTGCATAAAGTGTCTAGTTAAATAAAGATCTAGGATATAGTAAGTTCTTGGTAAATAATAGCTTTCAATACTACTTCCAGTTGTTGCATTTCACCAAGGGTAGAGTATATAATGGCACCCCACTCCAGTACTCTTGCCTGGAAAATCCCATGCATGGAGGAGCCTGATAGGCTGCAGACCATGGGGTCGCTAAGAGTCAGACACGACTGAGCGACTTCACTTTTCCCTTTCATGCATTGGAGAAGGAAATGGCAACCCACTCGTGTTCTTGCCTGGAGAATCCCAGGGACAGGGGAGCCTGGTGGGCTGCCGTCTATGGGGTTGCACAAAGTCGGACACAACTGAAGCGACTTAGCAGCAGCAGCAGCAGAGTATATAAAAATGAGGATTGTGCCCTAGTCTTCTTAAAAAAATCTCAGTCTCAGTTTTCTCTAAATACCTCCTCAGAAACTGGAAAGTTGCCAAGATCACATCTGGCCTAAAATGAATCTAGAAGAAAGATGGATGAAGGAAAGAACAAAGACATTAAGGGAAAAACAAATTTGCTCTCAAGTAATAGTAACAAGAGTGGGAAGACCTAAGGACAAGAGCGGAGGCAAAAAAGAAAGCAACCATCCAGATGATTCGTTTTGGTTCTGATTTTCTTTTGTAAAAATGCAACTTGTTTAAAAGAAATGAGCTATCAAGTTATGACACGACAGGGAGGAATCTTAAATGCATATTATTGAGCAAAAGTAGCCAATCTTGAAAAAGTTACATGCTGTATGATTCCAACTACATGACTGGCATTCTGTAACAAGCAAAATTATGGAGACAGGACAAAGATTAAGGTTAGCAAAGGTCGTGGGGGATGGAGGGGTGAACAGGTGGAGCACACAGAATTCTGTGGGTAGTAAAACTACTCTGAATGGTACTAAACTGGTGGGTACATGTCATTATAAGTTTGTCCAAACCCACAAACTGTACATCACCAGGAGTGAACTCTAATGTGAACTAGGACTCTGGCTGACAACGATATGTCAATGCAGATTCATCAGTTGTAACAAATGTACCACTCTGGCAAGGGATGTTAATAATCGGGGAGGCTATGAATGTGGGAGCAAGAGGTATATGGAAAATGCCTAGGCCTTCCTCTCAATTTTGCAGTGACCCTAAAACAATTCTAAACAATAAAGCCTAGGTTTTAAAATGCCACAGAAAATTAAATTTCTTGGTATTTTCCTTTTATTATTGTTGACATAGACATGGAACACCAGAGCCCGATACTTTATTTTTAGTTAATTTCAGGCTAATTGTTTGGTTCAAAAACAACAATCTTGGATAAGCAGCAGGTAAAACAATTTTCCCATGCCAACCTGCTATCCTAAATCAGTTCTTTGTTTCTGTTGCCTGCGGCAGAATTCTTATTTGGATAAAACCTGGGCTTCCGCCCGGTGGCATTCCTCACCTTGCCAAGGTAAATGTCTCATCAGGGATGCCGCAGCATGTCGAACCTCTGGGCAGCCATTTAGCAGCACAGAGAAGAGCCACGAGTGGTGTCCAGAAAAATGGTCTCAAATGAAAAGTGACATACATGCAGCCTAGGCTCCACGAGCCCAAAACACCCTATTAAAAAACTGTCATAGATCAAATTGTTTACTTGGTGTGCATGCATACGTGCTCAGTCGCCTCACTTGTGTCCGTTGTTATGCGACCCTAGGGACCATAGCCCGCCAGGCTCCTCTGTCCATGGGATGGTCCAGGCAGGAATTCAGGAGTGGGCTGCCATGCCCTCCTCCAGGGGATCTTCTCAGCCCAGGAATCCAACCTGGAGATCAAACCTATGTCTCTTGCATTGCAGGTGGATTCTTTACCCACAGAGTCACCTGGGATGCCCTTATTTGGTATACTAAGGAACATATCCCTTCCCCTGCCATCCAAAATAATCGCTTAACTGAATTTAATCACCTCTACTAACATCATTGAATGCCCTTTTTGTGTGTGTAGAAATATTCTTGCTAAACTTAACTGGGAACTTCAAGGAAGAATATAGAAATTCTATAAATTCCTTGGAAAACATTTTCCAGGTTCTTGTGTCTCTAAGTCTACATCAATCCCCCATAAAGTCATTAAGTGATTTGGGTTCACTGAGTCAGAATAATACAAGTTTCTTAAAAATTATTGTTGACATGACTCTCTGAAGAGTTCTAGTAAATGATTTGTAAACACTTAACTTATCCTGACATTTGCTTTAAGAATGCATTTTGGTTTTCAAAATGATACAGAGTTTTATATTAGCATCCAGATTGAATGCATCCTATTGAAATCTATTTTCTCCTCTTTCTCCTCTCTTAAAAAAATAAAGTTATGCTATTTTCAAACATTTAGCTGAAAGGATCACTTTGTATATGGTATCAGATTTTTAAGGAAGTAGCCAATCAGTTCATTTTCCTGTCAGAGTTTTAAATTTTGATTGACTTTTTCACATCCTAAAAATAATTCTTTCTTTCCAGAATTCTTTATCCAGGAATGTCTATGCCATCTGCCATGGACTGAGTTCTAGGGTACTATAAAAAAAAAACAGTTGCAAACAAGCCTAAAGTTGCAGAGCTGTGGATGTATTCTTCATTTTAAGAAATTGCTATTTAAAAGCAATTTTTGAATTAGTAAATAAGTGTTAGTCAGTCACTCAGTCATTTCCGACTCTTTGTGACCCCATGGACTGTAGCCCACGAGGCTTCTCTGTCCGTGGGATTCTCCAGGCAAGAATTCTGGAATGGGTTGCCATTACCTTCTCCAGGGGATCTTCCCAACCCAGGGATCAAACCCAGGCCTCTTGCATTGCAGGCAGATTCTTTACTGTCTGAGCCTTTTTGAATTAGTGGTTTCAAATTTTACCATGCCTAATATTTATACTTTAAAAAATTGATAACCCGCAGATATCCAAGCTGTATCTCCAGATATCTTGATGGAGTAAGCTGGGAATCTGTATTTTTAACAAACTTCCCAAATAACTCCATGTAGACTGTCATAGACTGAATTTTGAGAAACAAGCTATAATGGGATGGAAATATAGATTCATTCTTTTTTTTAAGGACTTACATTATGTTTTTCTTTTTTTATTGAAGTACAGTTGGCCTACAATATTGTGTTAGCCTCAAGTGTAAAGCAAAGTGATGCGTATATATATATAATATATTCATATATATATGAATATATATATATATACACCCATTTATATGTTCTTTTTCAGATTCTTTTCCATATAGGTTATTACAAGATATTGAATATAGTTCTCTGTGCTACAGAGTAGTCCTTGTTTATCTATTTTTATATAATAGTGTGTGTCTATTAATCCCAAACTCCTAATTTATCTCTTCTCCTCCCTTTCCCTTTTGGTAACCCTAAGTTTGTTTTCCATGATTGTGAGTCTATTTCTATTTAATAAATAAGTTCATTTGTATTTTTTTAGATTCCACATTTAAGTAATATCATATGATATTTGTCTTTCTCTGACTTACTTTACTCAGTATGATCATTTCTAAGATCACCTTATTGCTGCAAATGGCATTATTCCATTCTTTTTATGACAGTAATATTCTACTACATCTTCTTTGTCCATCCATCTGTTGATGGACCCTGAGGTTGCTTCCAGGTCTTGGTTTTTGCAAATAGTGTTTCTATGAACGTTGGGATATGCTAAGTCGCTTCAGTAGTGCCCGCCTCTGTGCAACACCACGGACTGTACATGCATCTTTTTTAACCACAGGCTTTGTTGTTTTTTTACAGATATATACC
The DNA here is from genome assembly GCF_029407905.1 of Bubalus kerabau. Classification (NCBI taxonomy): domain Eukaryota; kingdom Metazoa; phylum Chordata; class Mammalia; order Artiodactyla; family Bovidae; genus Bubalus; species Bubalus kerabau. The sequence continues at coordinate 56,633,544 of NC_073644.1, forward strand.
CAGCAGGATTGCTGAAGCATGTGGTGACTCTATTTCTGTTTTTTTTTAAGGAACCTCCATACTTGTTTTCAGAATTTGGATTTGTTGTTGATGGTTTTGATGGGGGAAGGGTAGAGTGAGCATGGAGCCTATGGAATCCTGCAAGAGAGGGGGATCAATGGAGCCATAAAGACTAGAAATCAATTTAGAACTCAGAGCCTGGAGGAATGATGAAGACGTATTTGCTTGCATCATAATCTTGCCTAGTGCTGGCTAGACCTCCAACTGGAGACTGTCACAATTCCAAGAGGCTGACCACTGATGCTTTGACACTGTCTTTGACCACACCCTTCATTCCAAATTTGAAAACCAGGATATCTTAAGTGTCAAAAAATCTGGTACTCAAATACAGAGTTCAGCAAACCTCCACATATGTAATGGTTTGCCTCCTTATATTAGAGTTTAGCACCATATACAAGCCTAAGCAAACTTCTCTTATTTATGAAGAAAAATATAGAGACACATAGGGACTAAAGTTGTAGCCAAGACAGTCTGCAGGTAAGATTTGTTTATGGAGGAGACTGAATCTGCCTAAGTTATTGTCCTCTAAGTGCAGCAATATTTATAGCACTATTCATGTTCTGCAACTAATAAAAATGACCTAAAATCATCCTGCACCAAACCTTATATTAATGTAAAGTTATCGGCGAAAAGCACAGTGCATATGAGTTAAGAAAGTCAGCATTAGACAATAACCCCAGCAGCACCTGGATATTCTGTCCCTTCTAGAGGTGGTTTTAGAAAAATCTGTGCTTTGTACATAGAGAGACACTATATATCCTCAGCAGGTAATTGTGAATGACTGCCAAAGTAAAGCATAAATTCACAGGAAGCTTGGGCCAGTAGAAAGCATGGACTGTAAATCTGAACTTTCCGACACCTAAGGTTGAATTCTCAGCCATTGTATTCCATAGATAATTTTACAAAGGGAGGAATTTTTTAAAGTTTCTTTAGTAATTAACTTTAAAGTATTGCAATTACATGGTAACTAACTCTCTAGTCTGGCAATTAACCAAAAATACAAAATCAAAGAAAAATTAGAATCTGAAGCAACCAATTCAGGGATTCTTGTGTGGTTTTTTTCCTATTGATGTTGCTTATATCCTTAAACAGGTGTCTCTAGAAACTTAATATGCAAATGAAGCTATTTATTAAGCCACAATAGTAATATCTATTAGTGTTCACTTGTTATGGGCAGCCCTGAAGTTTCTAATATAAAAAAAATAAAAATAGCTACCATGCGTCAGGAAGATCCCCTGGAGTAGGAAATGACAACTCATTCCAGTATTCTTGCCTGGAAAATTCCATGGATGGAGGAGCCTGGTGGGCTTCAGTCCAGGGAATACAATGAGTCAGACACGACTTAGCACACACACACACACACATACACACAAACACACACATATAAATCAAGCACCTACTATCCACCAGATGAAGTACTAAGAGCTTAAAATGATTTAACTATTCCATTTATGGTACATTATATATTTATAATCACACTTCCTCAATGTAGTGAAGTTACAGGGTTTATGGGTCCTTTAAATAAATGCTTGGGAGGAAGAGGGAGAGGACAACAAAAATGACCACAGTAAATAAATCCTTTCACAACTAAATGGTGTGTCTATCCCGAACAAACTTTCAAATGTGAAATCAAGTGTGAGTATCTTAAAATGGAGAACTATGGCCACTCTTACTCATTCATTGTAGACCACACATGCGTGCTCAGTCACCTCAGTTGTGTTGGACTCTTTGCGACCCCATGGACTGTAGCCCACTAGGCTCCTCTGTCCATGGGACTCTCCAAGAAAGAATACTGGAGTGGGTTGCCATGCCCTTCTCCAGGGTTCTCCCCGAACACGTCTCCTTCCCGAACATGTCTCCTGCATTGCAGATGGATTCTGTACCCACTGAGCCACCTGGGAAGCCCATCGAAGACTTCAGTACCCTGCTGAAGTACTTAGCTCATGCCCAGCCATCATCCGGGGTGATTTCATGGTCCACAAGGAAGGTCCCATGGCTTATTTTTCACCCAGTCTCTTGGTCCCCAGTGACCTCCCCCATCACTGGTTTTCAGCCATTCATTCGTAAGGTCAGACTCCTAACAATTCCACCTCCAAATCACTAACTCAGATACCCCACTCCCTGACCCCACCTCTTCTACTTCACCCTCCAGAGCACTGACCCCTCTGCTTTCCTCCAGCCCATAAACCCTCTATGTTTTCTCGTCCCTTTGCTCCTCACTTAGATTACCCTGCGCACCACTTTGATAATGCCCTTGACATGACCCTAGAGCACTGGTCGTCTGTCCTTTCATCATGTTCATCTGGCACAACTCCAACCCTGGACAGCCACGAGTATCTCTTGTCCCACAGCTAGACCCAGGCACCTGGACACTACTGAAAAAGATCCACAAGGAGAACCAACTCATAACCACTCAGCTCTTCCCAGGCATCCTGTGAGGCTGCACTTCCTATGCCTACTTTTCCATATCTTTACTCACCTCAAATCTCTAGACTCTCTCCTCAAGCTCTCCTTTTACTTCCATCTGACCTCCTCCTACTTTAGAGAAATTATAGGCCACTGGGCAAGGACTCAATCATCTTCCCAAAGGCGAATATACAAACCAGCCACATATGTCCTCTTTTCATCATTTTTACCAGCCACCATCCCTGTTCTGGTGGCTCAAATGGTAAAGAATCCACCTGCAATGCAGGAGACCTGGGTTGGATCCCTGGGTCAGATCCCTGGGTCAGGGAGATCCCCTGGAGAAGGAAAAGGCAACCCACTCCAGTATTCTTGCCTGGAGAATCCCTATGGACACAGGAGCCTGGCGGGCTACAGTCCATGGGGTCGCAAAGAGTCAGACAGGACTGAGCAACTGAGCACAGCACATCCCTGCTCCAGTGTACTTACAAGCCTACCTCTATCAAAGGATGGGAAAGAAATCCCATCCTTCCCCACCTTCTCAGAAACTCCACAGAATCTTCTATTTTCTTCTTTATATATTTGACTTCCTTCTCCCCAAAAGATTCTTCCCCCAGTGGCTTTTAAGCACTTTCCATTCTCCCCCTACTAAAGGAGATTTTACTTAGACAAATCATTCCTCTCTGCCCCCGACCCCTAATTCTTATCTTCTTATTCCCCTTCAAAGCCAAACTCTCAAAAGAATTGTTCATGTTTGCGGTCTCTGTTTCCTCATGTCCTACTCACTCCTCAACCTACCCCAACCTGGCTTCTAGTCTCATTACTCCTCAGAAACAGCTCTTACACAAACTGTGTAACTACATGTTCTTATTTCCTTGGCTTCCAAGCATCCCTGAACTTCCTCCTTATTGAAATCCTGTTCCTTTGACTAACAGGACGCACACTGTTCTAATTTTCCTCCTAACACTCTGACCATCTTACATGTCTTCTTTACAGTTTCACACTCCCCTCCTGACCACAGAATTCCTCAAGGGTTTCTCTTGATCTCATTCAACTGCATGACTTTAGTTACCACCTACATACAAGCAGATGGTCTACTACTTTATTTTTCCACCCCTAAAAAACTCTCCTCTGAGTCCCATACTGTATGTCTAACTGTCAAGTAGACATCTACATTTGAGTGTCATGAAAGCACCTCAGTACATACTCAATAATGTTCGTTGAATGAATGCACGAAAGTAGCAATACCCGCACAAAATTCTATCCATGCAGGAGAAATGAGCCCAGAAAAGAGAGAGCAAGTTGTAAGAATCAACCGCTGCAACAGCAAATCTCTGTGTACAGGGGCAACATCATAGACTTAATTGAGTGAGTTATGCACATCTCAATTTTAATGAAAACAGTAAACAGATAATAAAAATAGTGGAGATAAGGAAAAAGAGAAATGAATGGCTGTAAAAGAGGCTGGACCTTGAGGAACTAACTCTACCCAACTAAAGATAGAGCAGCTCATTGATATTCGTCAGTTGATAATCGAGTGAGCATTCAATTAATGTCAATTAACAAACACTGTCAATTAAATTAACAAAAGAAGAGAGTTATAAATATGGAAAAGAGCAGTCTAGAACAAACCTTCTAGTGTTGGATTAGAATTGGAGGTAGCAAGGTGAAATCATGGTTTTCAATGTGTATAGAAAGATATAGAAATAAGTGTGAAAGTGTCAGTCACTTAGTCATGCCTGACTCTTTGTGACTCCGTAAATTGCAGCCCACCAAGCTCCTCTGTCCATAGAATTCTCTAGGCAAGAATGCTGGAGTGGGTTGCCATTCCCATTTCCAGGGTATCTTCCCAATCGAGGGATTGAACCCTAGTCTTCTGCTTTGCAGGCAGCTTCTTTCCCATCTGAGCCACCAGGGAAGCCCCAGATATAGAAATAAATGTAGATGCAAATATATATACATTATATATATATATATATTCTGGGGAGTGCTTATGTTTCAGTTCAGTTCAGTTCAGTCTCTCAGTCGTGTCCAACTCTTTGCAACCCCATGAATCACAGCACACCAGGCCTCCCTGTTTAAATATGACCAATTCACTGATCCATGTATCTCCTCCTGACACACACACATGTACACATAAGTAATTCATCAATAGATGAGTAGTTTGCTTTTAACCACACCATGCAGCTTAGGGAATTCCCCCACCAGGGATCAAACCTGGACCCGGCAGTGAAACAGCCAACTCCCAACCACTGGACTGTACTAGTTTTTAAACTTAAGTATGCATTGTCAAAATCACTTTGAGGGCTTATTAAAATATAAACTTCTGGGCCCCACCCCCATCTCCACCCCAAAGTTCCTGGGCTTCCTAAGTGGTTCAGATGGTAAAGAATCTGCCTGCCAAAGCAGGAGACTTGAGTTCAATCCCTGGCTCAGGAAGATTTCCTGGAGAAGGAAATGGCAACCCACTCCAGGATTCTTGCCTGGAAAATCCCATGGACAGCGGAGCCTGGCGGGCTACAGTCCATGGGGTCGCAAAGAGACACAACGGAGCAACGAAACAAACAACACTGTGGTCACACAGGACAGTCTTTGTAGGAAATATCCCTGAAGCACTCAGCTGTGACACACAGCATACTCTCCGTGGCTCAAGGAAAAGTATGGTAATACTACGCACGCGCATCTGTAGAAAGAGCGCTAGGATGATAAAGCAAATGCGGTAAAATGACAACAGTTCAGGGCCTTCCCGAGAATATCCCAGAGTTCTTTGCAACCTTTACATCAGTTTGAAGCTTTCTTTTTAAAAAGTGAAATAACTCAGGAAATCATTATGAAAAGAAATTTCAATCTTCAGTTCACTCCAAGCTAGACCATCCTATTCTTGATCAGATTTTGTTGAAAGCCACTTTAAGCAACAGAGTAAGGCTAGCATGTCACCTTGACATTTCATAGGAGGGGTGAGTTTTAAGCAGAAACCTGATGCTAACTTAATTTCTTTTCATCTTTTAATCGCCGTACCTTGATTTATTCTGAGGCAGAACACTAATGGTATTATTGTCATTTACATTTAAATGCTTATCCTTTCCAACTGTGAATCATAATTTGGAAGATATTTCTCTCTCACACATTTTCCCCTTATTAACAGTGTAGTTTCGTGGCAGAACAAGAAACATGTGGCATACAGATGGAGAACTCATTTTCATGGTAGGCAGAAAAAGCACCTAATCTTCACTTATTTTTGGCACTGTGATCATTTAGATTTTGCTCTCCCTTTGAGGAGAAATAAATATGTTTCTGAAAACAACCCCAAAATGCACACACTGCCAAATCCTGTATATCTTGATGATTTGCTAGTTTTCTCCTAATCACGTAGACAAATTTGTTCATTCTGCTTGCCAAAATACAGGTTTATTATGACTTGTAATGTAGTAACTTTCTGCAAAAAAAAAAAAAAAAATGTTTACAGCCTTACCCAGCCATACATCTTTATGCACCAAGCAACAACACAGACTCCCTGTCTGGGAGCCACTGCATAAATAGAGATGTTAACACACTGAGTCACAGATGCCACTGACTTAAACATTTCTTCCATCTGCCTTTTAGATCCTGCCCCTTTTTCTGGTGCCCTCATGTCTGCAGATTACATTTCAGTAAATTTAACATCATGCCACATATTAAGGAATAATATATGCACCCATGCATGCTAAGTTGCTTCAATCATATCCAACTCTTTGCAATCCTATGGACGGTAGCCCATGAGGTTCCTCTGTCCATATGATTCTCCAGGCAAGAATCTTGGAGTGGGTTGCCATACCCTCCTCCAGGGGATCTTCCCACATCCCCCCAGGGATGGAACCCACATCTGTCTCCCACAGGCAGGTTCTTTACCATTAACGCCACCTGGGAGGCCGAATATGTGCATATATAATTGGGATTCATTAGCATAGCATCTCAGCTGGGAATATTCCCTTTTTCATTGCTGCTATAGCTATTAGTCTCGGAGAAGGCAATGGCAACCCACTCCAGTACTCTTGCCTGGAAAATCCCATGGACAGAGGAGCCTGGTGGGCTGCACTCCATGGGGTCTGGAAGAGTCAGAAAGGACTGAGCGACTTCACTTTCACTTTTCACTTTCATGCACTGGAGAAGGAAATGGCAACCCACTCCAGTGTTCTTGCCTGGAGAACCCCAGGGACGAAGGGGCTTGATGGTCTGCCGTCTACGGGGTCGAACAGAGTCGGACACGACTGAAGCGACTTAGCAGCAGCAGCATAGCTATTAGTCTAGTATTAATACCATTTACTATTTTCATGGCACTTGATACATGCTAAAGCTTCTCTGTTCCCAAACATTCTCCTCTTCGTGTCCTGGGTTTCAACAAATTTTTCTAACCAGTTGCCCATAAAGAAACTTGGGAGTCATACATATTTTCTTTCTTCCTCTCCATCACCATGTCAGAAAAGGCTAATTTCTGTTGATTCTGGCTTCACAATAGCTCTCTTATCCAGTCCCTCTCCTTTATTCCCATTGTCCTAACTGTTCAGCAGAGAAGGCAATGGCAACCCACTCCAGTACTCTTGCTGGAAAATCCCATGGATGGAGAAGCCTGGTAGGCTGCAGTCCATGGGGTCGCTAAGAGTCGGACACGACTGAGCGATTTCACTTTCACTTTTCACTTTCATGCATTGGAGAAGGAAATGGCAACCCACTCCAGTGTTCTTGCCTGGAGAATCCCAGGGACAGGGGAGCCTGGTGGGCTGCCGTCTCTGGGCTCACACAGAGTCGGACACGACTGAAGCGACTTAGCAGCAGCAGCAACTTTGCTCAGACTCAATATCATGCCCCTGACTTAGTCATGCCTTTCATCTCCCTTCTAGGAGTCTGCCCACCTCCATGCTGGTGTAAAATCCACAGCATTCTTTTTTCTATACCTTTATTTAGATGGCTGCACTGTGTCTTCATTGCCCTATGCAGGATTTTAGCTGCAGCATGCCAACTCTTGTTTGTGGCACATGAGATCTAGTTCCCTAGCCAGGGACCAAACTCAGCCCGGTGCATTGGGAGCGTAGAGTCTTAGCCACTGGACCATGAGGGAAGTCCCAGATTCACTGTATTCTAATGATCCTCTCGGTCCCTTACTTAAACCTTTAAAAGACTCCCTTTCTCTACAACCTATACACTCCTTACCTGCTCTAACATGATTTCCATTTTCTTCTCCAAATCTGGTTCTTGCTATGCATAAACACTTAATGCCCGATACCTTAGATCTCTGCCATGATGAACATCTGGCTTTTCCCAGAATCTGCTCTACATCCACGACTGTGCTAGTCTCTCTGCAATGAAAGCTCTACCCTCTGTCTTAGTCTAGGTTACTATAAAGAAAAAAAAAGTACAATAGACTGAACAGTTTATAAAACACAGAAATTTATTTCTCACTGTTCTGGATGCCTAAGTCTGAGATCTGGGTGCCACCATGGTTGAGCCCTAGTGATGACCCTCTTTGGGTTACAGATCCCTGTTTTCTCTTTGCGTCCCCACTTGGCAGAAAGAGGTTGAGAGAACTCACTGGGAGCCCTTTCATAAGGGCACTAATTCCATTCACAAGAGACCCACCTTCATGAACTAATCACCTCCCAAAGGCCCCACCTTGTAATATCATCACATTAGGGGTGAGGATTTCAATATACAAGTTTTGGATGAGACACAAACATTCAGTCCATTGCACCCCTCATTGCCAATCCCAGTTCACTTAAACAGCTTTATATCACATCATCTATTCTACTTTCCTGCACCTAGAAGGTAATATTTCATTATTAACACTCTTAAACCCCTAACATCCATAACATTACCTGGCATATATTAGTCATTCACATGTGTGTCAAATTAATAAATTCTGGATCTCAATGCCCAAGGTAGTTATTTTCTAAGAAAACTCAGGCCAGTTGGGAACCTAGAGAGTGGCAATGTTAAAGGCACCGGAGATTCTAAACCAACAACATTCAGGCAGGAGCCAGGACACCCAAGATAATAGCTGAAAAAGTTCAAATGAGGAATGGAAACCCAGAAATAAGAGTCAAAAATTTTCCAGGAAAAAATCTAAATGAGAAAGCTGGTGGCAACAGAAATTAAAATACCTGCAGAAAAGAGAAGTCATGGAATTGTATCAACCTGGGGACAATGACCTGAACCAACACGCATGGCACAGACCAAGCATGAGACAGAGCTAGGAACAGTGTGTATCCAAGAACCAGGAAACTGACGGAAGGAGATGGTCAGAGGCAGCCAAGTGGTCAGGGAGCCTAAGAAATCTAATGCAGCATTTTTAAAGCATACATACATACATATATATATATAAAATATTTATTTATTTGGCTACCTCGGGGGTTAGTTGCCGCACTCTTCATTGCATCATGAGGGAGCTTGGGTTGTAGCACGTGGACTCTAGTTGCTCTACCACATGTGGGACCTTATTTCCCCAACCAGGGGTTGAACCCCGTGTGCCCTGCATTGCAAGGCAGATTCTTAACCACTGGACCACCAGGGAGGGCTCCACATTCAGCATTTACATAGCTGTTAAGTGAGCTAGCTAAGCGATTTATTTCAGACTGGTCCCAGCCAGGCTAATAGCATTTCATGACAGTCAGCTTCAGGTCAGCTCTTCCAGGCAGGCGTCTGCTGGGATGACTGGGACAACTGGGGCCTTCCTCATAGATCATCCTCCAGCATTGCTCATGGGAGTCAGGGCAGAGGGTGGGCAGAGAATCAAGACAGGCAATAAATACACATTATGGACCTTTTCAAGCCTCTTTGAACATGTGTTCAGTAGCTAAGTTGTGCCCAACCTTCCACGATCCCATAGACTGCCAGGCACCTCTGTCCTCCACTATCTCCCTTAGTCTGCTCAAACTCATGTCCATTGAGTCAGTGATGCCATCCAACCACCTCATTCTCTGTCGTCTCCTTCTCCTCCTGCCTTCAATCCTTCCCAGCATCAAGGTCTTTTCCAATGAGTCAACTCTTCTCATCAGATGGCCACAGTATTGGAGCTTCAGTCTCAGCATCAGTCGTTCTAATGAATACTCAAGGTTGATTTCCTTTAGGACTGACTGGTTTGATCTCCTTGCAGTCCAAGGGATTTTCAAGAGTCTTTTCTCCAACACCACAATGTGAAGGCATCAATTCTTCAGCCCTCAGCCTTCTTTATGGTACAACTGGCACATCCACACATGACCACTGGAAAAACCATAGCTTTGACTACATGAACTTTCCTGGCTAAGTGATGTCTCTGCTTTTTAATATGCTGTCTATGTTTGTCACGGAGAAGGCAATGGCACCCCACTCCAGTACTCTTGCCTGGAAAATCCCACGGACAGAGGAGCCTGGTAGGCTGCAGTCCATGGGGTCGCACAGAGTCGGACACGACTGAAGCGACTTAGCAAAAAAAATGTTTGTCACAGCTTTCCTTCCAAGGAGCAAGCATCTTTTAATTTCATGGCTGCAGGCACCATCCACAGTGATTTGGGAGCCCAAGAAAATAAAATCTATCACTGCTTCCACTTTTTCCCTTTGTATTTACCGTTAAGTGATGGGACCGGATGCCATGATCTTAGTTTTTTGAATGCTGAGTTTCAAGCCAGTTTTTTCACTCTCCTCTTCCACGCTCATCAAGAAGCTCTTTAGTTCCTCTTCACTTTCTGCCTTTAAAGTGGCATGAACATGCCTGTGGTGAAGGGAACTGCAGGGTCACATGGCAGACGGCACAGGTAAAAGCCGGGGGAAGAAATGAGGCCACAAGGCCTGAGTGACAACTGATCATTGCTGGTGTGCAGGGCACTACTCTAAGCACCTCGCACAGTCTCTCTAATAATTCTCAGGGCTGTTCTATGAGGGAACAACTACTACCCCCATTTAACAGATAAGGAAACTGAGGCTTAGTGAGGTTAATAATATAGCAGTTAGTAGCAGAGGCTAATTTAAACACTTGCATATCTGATTCCAATACTTTTTTTTTTTTTTTACCAATTTGGAATTTAGAGAAAAATTATTTAACAAAATTTAAAAATTGGTTTCGGGCTTCCCTCGTGGCTCAGCTGGTAAAGAATCCGCCTGAAATGTGGGAGACCTGGGTTCTTTCCCTGGGTTAAGAAGATCCCCTGGAGAAGGGAAAGGCTACTCACTCCATTATTCTGGCCTGGAGAATTCCATGGACTGTACAGTCCATGGGGTTGCAAAGAGTCGGACACGACTGAGTGACTTTCATTTTCATTTAAAAGAAAGGTAAGAGTCTGATTTAAAATAAAGTTGGAGAAACAATGAAATTTTGTATGAAGTCCAATCATAAGCTCTATATTTAGAAAAAAGGCGTTTCACAGCTATTCTTTAATAATATTTGTTCAATAGACCAAACCATTGAACATTACTGCTGATGTAAATGCATCATCCTATTTGCAAAACCCTTAATGAGAATGTGTGAAAACAATGGTAAACCTACCATAAATACCAGTTCTTCTTTTTTGGCCTGGAAACTGAGGACTACCTTGAGTTTTATATTCTTGGCAAATGATTAAAAAGAGCCTGAGAAAAGGTGCTGAGAAGGTTTTACATGTACAAATTCAAGAAGATATTACAATTTATCTATATACACAAGATTAGAGCTTCTCAAGGAACCAGAGCAGCACTGCATTGATTTTAAAAAACCTTAAGTGGGACAGTCACAAGCCACGCCACTTGCCAACACAGTCCATTACGTTTTGTTCATTACTTCAGCACATTTATTACCAACAGTAATAAATCACTGAGAAGTACAGGCAAAGCTGGCCTCTGAAACAGTCGCAGCAGCAAGATTGAGTACACGCTTTGATCGAGAAAATTCCCATACAGTTAAGAAATAGTAACTCACCCTAGATAATAGTATCTTTCGGTTTCCTTTCCATCTCACTGTGTCTTATAGCTCCGAACTGGGATTGCATCACTTAGGTTTGTGTTACTCTCCTCAGGTCTACCTACCAACAGGCTAGGGGAATTGGAGGAAGAAAACCCTAAGAGTCACAAAGTACAAGGTTTTGTAAGGAGTGCTGGAGCCAGGAAGGAGCCAGAAGGACTTTCAAGAAAGGGGTTCTGGCCTTGGTTTCCCTGGTTGGACATCTGCTTGGCCAAGAGACTGGTTGATATACCCCGTGTTTCAGATGGTGGGATAAAGATAAGTCTACTGCAGGCCTTTCCTGGTGGTTCAGATGGTAAAGAATCTGCCTGCAATGTGGGAGACCCGGCTTCAATCCCTGGGTTGGGAAGATCCCCTGGAGAAGGGAATGTCAACCAACTCCAGAATTCTTGCCTAGGAAGTCCCATGGACAGAGGACCCTGGCAGACCATAGTCCATGGGGTCGCAAGGAGTCCAATAGGACTGAGAGACTTTCACTTTCTCTGCAGGGCAGTCAGCATTCCCAAGGTTTAGTGGGACAAAGAGGACCCGTATACCTTGGGCAACATGGACCCTCAGATGCTAACCAGCATGAGCACTCTGGTCATACTCCACCCAAGAGCTTGCTCATCAGCAAGGAGATTGCATGGAAAAAGTCTGTAGAAGACTTAGAAAACGAACTTATGGTGGTCAAGGGGGAGGGATAGTTAGGGACTTTGGGAAGGTCATGTACATGGTGCTATATGTGAAATGGATAACTAACAAAGACCTACTGTGCTGTACATGGAACTCTGCTCAAAGTCATGTGGCAGCCTGGATGGGAGGGGGACTTGGGGGAGAATGGATACATGTACATGGATGGCTGAGTCCCTTCGCTGTTCACCTGAAACTCCCACAACATTGTTAATCAGTTATTCCCCCAATACAAAATAGAAAGTTTAAAAAAAAGTCTATGGAGTAAACACCAGCATTGGAAGCTGGGTGTGCTGACTGTACATACATAGCAACGGACAGATCCCACACGATCTGTCAGGATCTCGCAAGATCTCCTTAAATCCCCCAAAGAACTCCCTGCCCTCAGGGAGCCAGCCCTTGGACATCTGCTGTAGACGGCACATCGCAAACCCACACCCAACACAGGACTGCAACCCCCTGCCCAGTTAAAAAAGTCCTGTTCCCTTCTTGCCATCTCCAACCCCTAAGGAGCTGGGGACACAGTGGGGGGAGGCAGACGAGAGCTTGTAATGGTCAACTGTACCCAATCTCCCCTTCTCAAGCCCTTCAGAACCACGCCCTGTTCATGCTAGGAGGGCGGGGGAAAGACAGCCAGATGAACTGTATCAAGATTGTTTTCAATTGGCCTAGACTGGACTGGAGTTATTAATAACTGGAAGTGACTGGAAAGCTCTGGGATATTTGTGACGTCAGAGAGGGATGTTAAAGGAAGATCCAGCTAAACATGGTCGAAGGCAATGATTGAAAAAAAATTAAACAATTGCGTCTCTGTTCCCTTCCTAAATCAGACATTTAAACTAACGAGTTACTCTTATTTGGGTCTCAACATTCTCCTCTAAAAACTAGAACCCTTCCAGTTCCCTCTCTAAGGACCAAGCTCTACATGACCGGATTTTTCACGTGCTGATGGGGCAAGTCTAACGTTGTAGATGAGGTGTGAAGTAGCCAGGTTTCATCTTCCATTTCCAGTTCTGCTCTGGTCAATAAAACCACCAAAATTCATATTTGAAACCATCAGAAATGAGTAATGAGCATTTGCTAGTGTTTCCATCATCATCATGGACCTCCCTCTCTTGCAGGGTGAGGCATTAGTCCAGGTGTCAAGACATGATTAACTTTGGTCCTGCTTCAAAATAAAATTGTCTTAGTTTCTCTTTCTCTCTCTTCAACCCAATACAGGCGGTCAGGCTTCTGACAGTGATGTTTTACAATAGTCTGTTTAAGTATAATAATGTTTCCTGCCTTGACTTTTCCTTTAGAGGGTATTTTTAGGCTTCGCGAGAGACAGTAATGGGCCATTGGTCTCCTACAAGTTATTAACATATTACCTATGATTTCGCTTATGACTATTTGTCTTTATTAAGCAGCAACAGCAGAAATTTTGTTCTGAGTTCTAATGGAGCCCTTTACTGGGTGAGAGTGTGCAGCTTTTTTGGTAAAAGTCGAGCTAATTTAACAATGAATCAAGTTCATGTCCATGGTTGTGATTAAAAGGAAATTCCAAATAAAATTATCTTATAGAGGAAACCATTCCTGGTTTATTTTCTTTTCTATAAATCCTACTTCCCATTCATTGCCTGCGTGTTCAGTTGCTCAGTCATGTCCAGCTCCTTGCAACCCCATGGACTGTAGCCCGCCAGACTCCTCTGTTCGTGGAGTTTTCCAGGCAAGAATACTAGAGTGAGTTGCCATTTCCTCCTCTGGAGGATCCTCCTGACCCAGGGATCGAACCCGCATTGGCAGGCAGATTCTTTACCACTGAGCCACCTGGGAAGCCCTCCCATTCCTTAGACTGGCAACAAAGTAAGTCCAGCTGCTTTTTAAATGCTTTGCTATTGGTCCAGCTAAGAAATACCAACACCTCAACTGCAGAGGAGGTGGTTCTGGAAGCAGGGCTCCCCTCAGGGTCTGGGGTGGATAAAACAGAGCCCCCTGGAGGGATAAGCCTGAGTTGTCTGTCCTTTCCCATGCCTAAAACCTAAGAGCTGACAAAGAGTTCATGGTAGTTTGGTAGACAGATCTTTGTAGCAGGCCAACCTTTAAACCAAAAAGAACTGAAGGGTTTAATGAGACTAATGTGAACTTAATGAGATAGGACTGACTTAATAGACAGTCACATCCAGGCAAGGTGTCAGAGCACCTTGGGGGCTGCACCAAGGTGGAACCCACAGAGCCTGGGGAGGGATGGAGCACTGCTTTTACTCGGGGATAGACAGACTGTGTCTGTGTAGTGTGAAACAACCCCGTTTATAGAGCCATCTCAGTCTTTTTTTTTTTCCTTTAAAATTCCAATCTAAATTTTACTTGTTATGTAAGTGGACTTTGGTTTACTTCCTACCATTTAGTACATTTTTATTGAATGAACAGCTCACCCAACCCTGGATTCTGAGCCCAAAAGCTTTTCGCAAGAGTTAACTGGGGAGAAAAAGATCTGTGTCCTTGGAGCTGTTGAGAGATAGAATCCCATATGCTCACCCCCCAACACTCTCTGGGGGCTGAAAATTCTTTTCATCATCAAAAGTCAATGCAATCAAGAAACCCATATCTCTCTGGGAGTATCAAACAGTTTCCAAACATATAGCAATGGCAGGAAAAACACAAAAAATTTTAAAACAACTTTAGTGTGGTACTATGTCTATTACTGAAGAAGACTTCAGGTTCAGAAGAAGATTAAGAAAGTACTTCAGCCTACATGGCTTTCCCAGGTGACTCAGAGGTAAACAAACCACCTGCCAATGCAGGAGACTCGGGTTGGACCCCTGGATTGAGAAGATCCCCTGGAAAAGAGAATGGCAACCCACTCCAATATTCTTGCCTGAAAATTTCCATGGACAGAGGAGTCTGGCAGGGCTACAGTCCATGGGATCTCAAAAGAGCCAGACACGACTTAACAACTAAACAGCAACAACAACCAACCTATATAAGACCTGCCGTTTACTACTGTGAACTCAAGGGCTATCTTTGAATCCAAGGAGACCAGATGTCAGCTCAAGGTTGTCCTCTGGCTGTCTCTTTTTGAGTTTCCATGGGTCACTCTCAGTAGACACGAGGGAAATATTTGCACATGATTTAGACCCTGTGTATGTGCACGCGTGTGACTCAGCTGGTAAAGAATCCACCTGCAATGCAGGAGATCTGGGTTCCATACCTGGGTTGGGAAGATTCCCCTGGAGACACGAACAGCTACTCACTCCAGTATTCTGGCCTGGAGCATTCCATGGACTGTATAGTCCATGGGGTCGCAAAGAGTTGGACACGACTGAGTGACCTTCTCTTTCACTTTTTTTTTTTCACGTGCACACGTATACTCAGTCATGTCTGACTCTTTGCAACCCCATGGACTGTAGCCCTCCAGGCTCCTCTGTCCGTGGAAGTTTCCAGGCAATGATACTGGAGTGGGTTGCCATTTCCCACTCCAGGGCTAGACCACGTATCCAGGTGCTGCTTTTCAATCACCATAGTTGAGGCTAAGCAGACTGGAGTCAGGTGGACAGAGAGCAGGAAAAAAGGATACTGTGAACACAGAACCAAGAGGATCCTGTCCCCTTAAAAGTAAAAGTTATATGAGCACGGCAACAGCAGAGATCCTAAAAATCAACGCAGTCACCGAACGTTCCATGAATACTGCTCGAGTACTGCTTCCAGATTTCCGACATGATTTCTCCTGCTTCTGTTCTTCACTTACTTCGTATCCTGTGTTTGATGGGAGTATGTGACATGCTGCCCCGACACTATTCAGTCAGCATCTGTCTTTATACCGGTGCCCTTGTTTACTGCATCTGTGGCTGGCAGCCGCAGTTTAAGGGGCTCTGCGAGGCTGGAGAAACCATGCCTTCAGGAGGCCTGTGTGCAGTTGATAACAGAGCGGCTACGTGCGTTAGGAAGGTAGTCAGGAGACAGATCGGTAGGTAGGTTTACTTCTCCACTCGCTGATACCGTGAGCTAATGGGAACAAGGTTTAGGGGGTCTTAGTGTGCTAATGGGCTTCCCAGAGGGCTCAGTGGGTAAAGAAACTGCCTACAATGGAAGAGACGCCAGAGATATGGGTTCGATTTCCTGGGTTGGGAAGATCCCCCAGAGGAGGGCATGGCAACCCACTCCACTATTCTTGCCTGGAGAATCCCATGGACAGAGGACCCTGGCGGGCTACAGTCCATAGGTCGCAGAGTTGGACACGGCTGAAGAGACCGAGCACAGCACTGCTTCCAGAACTGTGGTGCTCAGCAGTCACCACTTGGGGGCACCCTTTTGCTATGAAACAGCAAAGACCCATCCAGTGGCCTTGCACAGAGTTGAGGGAATGTGTGATTCTTACCTGTCTGGCCTGTCCCAAAGACCATGGACCAGTAAGCCTCATGGCCTCTCTCACTTCCCAATCTAGAATGCTGCCATGCCATGACCATCCACCTTCACCAAAAATGTCCTCTCTAAGTGCTGTTTAAAACTAATTTTTCAAAGCTTTTCATTGATTTCTCAAAGTGAACCCCAAAGCAGCAGCAGCAAGCCCATCCTTCATCACAGGTGAAGCATGTAGAGAATGTGGCATCTAATTTGCGTGGAAGCCACACTTTAGTGCTGTCTGGCTTGAGTGCCAACAAAATGGAATTGAGTTGGAGAGCTGGAGGAGACGCCCTCATTTTCCGGGTGAGAAACCCGTGTTCCAGGGGTAACGAGGCTCAGCCAAATGAGCGTATCGAAGACACAGAGCTGGAGCTTTGCTGTATCCCATTGCCTCCTCTGTCCCTGCCTCCGTTTGAGGCTGGTTCCACCTGTTCTCAGGGAGGACTAACGTGTGTTCGTTGAGAGGTTGGTCTACTTTTAGGCAAGACCACCCTGCCCTGCAGGATATGCTGGGAGTTACTTTACAGGGTCACTCTCTCCCTTTATGGCCCCTGATGTTTCCTTAAGTCTGCAGATCAGCACCTATAGGAGACGCAGGGTCATCCTTGATCTCAGCCTTCACTCCTCACCTGGCCCCACTGGCTCTTTCACAATGATGTGATTTAGCAATACCTTCACGTATTATTCTTTCATTATACCTCATTTTGACTCTTGGATTCATTTAATGAATACAGCTTTTCTAATCAGGTTCTGATTCCGAGTGATGGTACGCTTCCAAGGGTTGCCTCAAATTAACACTCTTCCCAGACTGCCTCTACGTGCGGCTCAGGGATCTGACCTTCCCAGCCTGGTGTTTTTTACTGGCACCCCACCCAGATCACCTGTGCTGGCTGACGGGCCCATCCTGGCTGCTGGGAGTTCTCGAAGCCAATGGCTCACAGATGCCCCCTTCTCTGGATTGTCGTCGTTGTTGCTCCGTTGCTAAGTCACATCCAACTGTTTGTGACCCCCTGGACTGCAGCACGCTAGGCTCCTCGGTTCTCCACTATCTCCCAGAGTTTGCTCAAATTCATGCCCATTGAGTCAGTGATGCCATCCAGCCATCTCATCCTCTGTCATCCCCTTCTCCTTTTGCCTTCAGTCTTTCCTAGAGAGCCCTCCCAACCTAGAAGGTGGGGGAAAAATGGAGGAGGAGCCAAAGGCAGAGACTGACCGATTCGATGGGCACATAGACCAGCCCGGTTTACCTTTGGGAGGGACAACGCTGATGCATGACTTTATTTTTTTGTTGACTGTCTTTCCCCACCATGGACCACGCCAAGATGAGACTTCCCCTGAGACCGCATCCCCACTGGGCGCCCTTCTTCCTCCAATCTCCCCTTCTCCCTCTCTATGGGTTCTTTCCTGAAACGTTCTCCCGAATTCAGTCTCTCTTATCCACATTCCCATCTTGGACTCTGTGTCTCAGGAACTCAGCCTAAGACACCGACCTAGAGGGTGTGCAGGGTCCACACCCCATGCAGAGAACCTTGGAGGGATTCAGATTCCCAGTCCTTTCTGGGATTTCCTAGCTATTAATACCTGAAAGTGGCCAATTTTTGTAACTTTCGTAGGCTCCAATGTCCTCATCTCTGTAAAAGGGGCTGCTGCTGCTAAGTCACTTCAGTCATGTCCGACTCTGTGCGACCCCATAGATGGCAGCCCACCAGGCTCCCCCGTCCCTGGGATTCTCCAGGCAAGAACACTGGAGTGGGTTGCCATTGCCTTCTCTAAAAGGGGAGAATGGCAAAGAATTGTTATGAGAATTAAAAGTTATAGTGTCACTAAAAGTCACCACTTTAAGCATTTCTAGGTTAGTGCTGAACATATTTCCTCTAACATATTAACATTAGTGTTAAGAGTGCATGCTTGGGTGCTCTGTCCCTCAGTCGTGTCTGACTCTTTGAGGCCCCATGAACTGAAAGCCCACCAGGCTCCTCTGCCCGTGGAAATTCCCAGGCAAGAATACTGGAGTGCATTGCCATTTCCTACTTTGAGGGATCTTCCTGACTCAGGGTTTGAACCCATGTCTCCTGCATTGGCAGGTGGATTCTGTACTACTGAGCCACCTGAGAAGCCCAGTATTAAGAGTAGCTAGTATTTATTGGGAATTTACTATGTTCCAAACTCTGTACTAAGCATATTACATTCAGTAGTTTATTTACTCCTCACATAACCCTGTGAGATAGCTCTGCTATTACCCACACTTTACAGATGGAGATATTAAGTCTGTAACCAGACCAATGTCTCACACTTTGTAAGTGACAGAGCTCAGATTTGAACCCAAGTAGCCTGGCTCCAAAATCACTACAGATGGCGACTGCAGTCATGAAATTAAAAGACACTTGCCCATTGGAAAAAAAGCTATGACCAACCTAGACAGCAAGTTAAAAAGCAGAGCCATTATTTTACCAACCAAATTCTGTCTAGTCAAAGCTATGGTTTTTCCAGCAGTCATCCTATGGATGTGAGAGTTGGACTACAAAGAAAGCTGAGTGCCAAAGAACTGATGCTTTTGAAGTGTGGTGTTGGAGAAGACTCTTGAGAGTCCCTTAGACTGCAAGGAAATCCAACCAGTCAATCCTACAGGAAATCAATCCTGAATATTCATTGGAAGGGCTGATGCTGAAGCTGAAACTCCAATACTTTAGCCACCTGATGCAAAGAACTGACTCATTTGAAAAGACCCTGATGCTAGGAAAGATTGAGGGCAGGAGGAGAAGGGGACGACAGAGGATGAGATGGTTGGATAGCATCACCAACTCGATGGACATGAGTTTGAGTAAGCTCCGGAAGTTGGTGATGGACAGGGAGGCCTGGCGTGCTGCAGTCCCTGGGGTCACAAAGAGTCAGACACGACTGAGCGACTGAACTGAACTGAGCCTGGCTCCATGAGACAGGGCTGCACATTGCCATCGGTAGCATTACATCTGCTTTCTTACAGCCACATCTTCCCTTTCACTTCCATCCTGAGCCCTTCAATTTCTGCTTCTATTATGACACCCACTCATCTGCAGCATTTCACAATTAAACGCCTGCATACACTCAGTCCCCATTACCCAGCAAAGCTTAACCCTCCCAGGCTGTGTTATGCGTTAGCTGATTCTGATGGTCCCCGGCTCACACAGTTACTGCATGACTGAAGACAACGCTTATATGTACAAGGAGCTCAGCTAACCTGGGCTCTAAACTTGCCCTTCAGTGACATCACCCTGAGAAGTACATTATGTCATAATTGCAGGCATCTTGGTGGGTCAGTGGGAAAAAATTATTTGTGGGCAGGAAGCTTATTCCCAGTGTCTCATAAATCCTCCCACATGGGTGATTGCCACCATCTCTTTGTAAAACATTCAGAGTCAAGCCCCTGTCTCAGAGGGATTACGCACCTGATCACTAGGGGATCAATTTTCCATTAGCCCAGCAAGACAGCTCCTATTCAGTCATCACTACCATCACAAACATTATGTATTCTTACTTTTTTTTTTTGGCAGAAAACACGTTCCTATTTCTGAAAGCCCCAGGGTCAGCAGGAAAAGGGAGAGAAAGAAAGATGGAAAGTAAAGATTAAATAAGATCTTCTCTTATCTAATGTGTCTCATTTTATTTTAGTGCACTTGCACAATTATCTAAATTATGCTTAAACAGCAAAGCTTCCTTCTTTTGGCTTTTCCTTGCAGACTTTTGCATTAGGTAGAGGAAAGAAATGTTCAGAAAAAGTTCCTCTGAATAAATGAGCCATTAGATGAAGCTTTTCATTAGGCACACAGTTCACTGAATCTAATCGGAGAGGTTCCGATGAGGGTCACACTTGACCTTGGCCTCCTCCACTGGGTGGAGAATAGAAGCTTTGCCTGACCATGGATTCCGGAATGTCAATTAGAGCCGAAATGTCCAGGAGACATGCTAACGTGGATTTTACATAATGAAATGGGTCCTTTAAATCTGTTTCTCTTTTATTTTTTATCCCCACAGGGAACCCAACAACTTTCCTTAATAATCAGAAAATATGCTTAGCAATTCAAAACAGCATTACAGGATCCCATTTCAGATATAAAGGCTAAAAACCACTGGAAATAAGCCTGAAAACAAGGGTTGCAAAGTGAAAGAAAAGAAATCAGATAATAAAAGTTAATCTCCTTAGATCATTAATTGAAAAAAAGAGAGAAAAACAAAAAGGCAGGCTCATGAAATAGCATATAGTATCATCTTATTTTGGTTAAAAACTGCATATATATGAATATGTACATTTCTTAAGTTGAGGGAAAATATATACAGGTGTGTATCTGTATAAATATAGATGGGACTTTCCAGGTGGCGCTAGTGGTAAAGAACCTTCATGCCAATTCAGGAGATGTAAGAGAAGAGGGTTCAATCCCCAGATCAGGAAGACCCCCTGAAGGTGGGCATGGCAACCCACTCCAGCATTCTTGCCTGGAGAATCCCATGGACAAAGAAGCCTGGTGGGCTACGGTCCATAGGGTCACAAGAGTCGGACACGACCGAAGAGACTCAGCAAGCATGCCTAGATATAGATAAGTACTTTCTAACATTTGGGGGAATGTATGATAAATTATTACCATTGGTTATCTCTGAAGGATAGAAATATAAAATTGTTACAGCTTGAATCATTGTGTGCCCCCCAAAATTGTTGGAGTCCTAACCCCAGAACCTCAGAATGTGCCCTTTATTTGGAAATAGGGTTCGTCCACATGTAATTAACTTAATATAAATCAAGAGAAGTTTATGCTGGAGGAGGGTGTGCCCTTAATCCAATCTACTGCTGTTCTTTGAAGCAGAGGAGAGGGCCTTCCCTGGCAGTCCAGTGGTGAAGACTCCAGGCTTCCAGTGTAGGGGTGTTCCTGGTCAGGGAACTAAGATCCCACATGTCAGGAGATGCATCCAGAAAAGAAAAAAAAAAGAGGAAGCCCAGAGGAGAGCGACACGGGGAGAATGCCAAGTGACGACAGGGGCGGATTAGAGTGACGCAGCTGCAAGCCAAGCAAAGCCAAGGATTAATGAGCAAGCACGGCTTCCCAGAGGGCACAGTGGTAAAGAACCCACCTGCCAACGCAGGAGCTGCAGGAGACTTGGGTTTGATCCCTGGGTCGGGAAGAGCCCCTGCAGGAGGAAATGGCAATTCGCTCCAGTATTCTTGTCTGAAAATGTCCGTGGACAGAAAAGCCTGGCGGGCTACAGTCCATGGGAGTCACAACGAGTGAAACATAACTGAACAACTGAGCACGAGAATGGTCTGAAACTAGGAAGAGGCCAGGAAGGATCCTCCCCTGCGGGTTTCCCTGTAGGGCATGAAATCTTTGTCAAAGGGACATCCTGCCAATAGCTTGATTCTGAACTTTAGACTCCAGACTCTAGTACTGTGAGAAATTCATTTCTGTTGTTTTAATAAAGCCACCCCATCTATGGTATTTTGTAGCAGCAGCCCTAAGACACCAGCAGAGTGGAACTTTTCAAACTTTGGCTGATCTGTTAAGTTTTTGCTTTCAACAAAGCACATATGTCATTCTGTAAGCTTTAAAAGATCATGTTAAGAAAAGAAAGAAGGAAGGAAAGATGGTGAGACTGATTTTTTTTTACTGTTAGCCCCCTTGGATGAGGCCATGGAACATACTGAATGGAAGAGGAATAAAAACTATGACTGATCAATTGAGCATGGAGATGCCAGCAACACAGCTCAGTGAGCTTCTCTCCACATCGCTTGGTCACAACGTTGACTGGTTCATCGTGGCATCTTGCCCTCTGCTATATTCACCCAACAACTGGCAAGGGGCCCCCTGATCTTCGAGTCGCACCCCCTGCTCCTCCATCAGCCCAGCCCTTCCCACCCTGAGTCCCACAGCCCCAGGGCCCTGCTCTCCGCGTGACATTCTTCTATTTACTCGTTCATCGGTCACTGCCTGAGCACTACTGTGGGCCGGGCAATGGGCTGGAAATGTAAAAATAAATAAGGGCAGTCCTTGCCTACTCAGAGTTCAAAATCTAGTGGAGCAGAAAGATAAGAAATGGAACGATCTTTAGCATGTGGGCAGTGCCTCAATGTGGAAAGTCTTTCGGGGCTGGGGCGGGGGAACGCTTGCTCAGAGAGCAGGCAATAAAACCCAGACTTGGGAGGGATTGGGGAACTAAAGAAGGAGACCAGCTTTGAAGCACATGTAAGAACCAGTCCAACAAAAAGGGGACACGAGACTGTGCTGAGCCACTAATGCAAGAGGGTAATTTCATAGACTGAACACATAGTGTTAGTTGCTCCGTCGTGTCCGACCCTGTGACCCGTGGACTGTAGCCCATCAGGCTTCTCTGCCCATGAGATTCTCTAGGCAAGAATACTGGTGGGAAAACCCCGGGATGCACGCGGGGAGCAACGATGCCGGGGTGGGAACTAGGGACCCGTTGCCCATGAAGGGTCAGAGGTGCAAGATGAGACCTCTGAACCTGACTTTTCGGGCTTGGAGAAAACACTGCAGAATGTCAGCAGAGTGGGGCTGTACGATCAGAGTCATCTTTCAGGAAGATTACCCCAGGGATGGTATAGGGGGTTGTGTGGAGAGAGCAAGAACGCCAGCAGATGGCTTCCCTGGTGGCTCAGCGATAAAGAACCCCCCTGCCAGTGCAGGAGACATGGGTTCGATCCCTGGGTCAGGTAGATCCCACATGCCCAGGAGCAACTAAGCCCGTGCACCGCGAGTATTGAGCTGCGCTCTAGAGCCCGGGACTGCAACAGCTGAGCCACAACTCCTGAAGCCCGTGCTCTGAGAGCCTGCGCTCAGCAACAAGACAAGCCACCACAGCCAGAGAGTAGCCCCTACTCACCACAACCAGATAAAAAAGCCCGCACGGCAACAAAGACCCAGCAGAGCCAAAAATAAAGAAAGAAAAAATTGTTTTAAAAGTTTCCTCTCTTTAAAAAAAGAATGAGAATAGTTACAAGTTTTACCTTGTTAGGTTGTGAATACTAAATGCATCAAATGTTAAGAAACTGTGCAGCCTGTATTGTTACTGTTATTTAGTTGCTAAGCCATGTCTGACTCTTTGCAACCCCATGGACTGTAGCCCAGGCTCCCCTGTCCATAGGATTTCCCAGGCAAGAATACTGTCTTTACCACTGAGCCACCTGGGAAGTCCATGGATGCAAAGAGCCGACTCACTGGAAAAGACCCTGATGGGAAAAATTGAAGGCAGAAGAAGAAGGGGACAACAGAGGATGAGATGGTTGGATGGAATCACTGGACATGAGTTTGAGCAAACTCCAGGAGATGGTGAAGGACAGGGAAGCCTGGAGTGATGCAGTTCATGGGATCGCAAAGAGTCGACACGACTGAGCAACTGAAAAATAACTGCAACATATACACACACACACACACAATCACACCATGTGTATATGAGTCACAAGGCTTTTTGTGCATACATGTGAGAAACGAGAGACAGGGAATAAGACCAGTGCCATTCTGTGCTCGCCTAGGCACTGGTGTTGACCCACCCTTCTCTGCCCAGCTGACGTCATGCAGGTCTGTCCTTAAACATGGCTTCCTCAGAAAGAGCTCCAGCCGGCTCATATCCGGATGAATTTGTTTTCTTGTCATGACACTGACTTGTCCAAACGCTCCACAGGACTGAAAGCCCCAGGAGGCCAGGGAGCAAGTCCAAGGTGTGCACACCGTGTTCCCAGCACCTCACATAGCTCTGGCATTTAATATATTTATGAAGAGTGTACGAGTGAGGCGTTGGTTAGTCCAGAAGAAGGGGAGAAGATGATGAAGTCGGGTTCAAACATGTCCAGCTTGAGGTGGCCATAGGATATTCTACTAAAGTTACCTCATCAAAAGTGAAAGAGAAAGCCGCTCAGTCGTGTCCGACTCTTCGCAACCCCATGGACTATATGGTCCATGGAATTCTCCAGGTCAGAATACTGGAGTGGGTAGCCTTTCCCTTCTCCAGGGGATCTTCCCAACCCAGGGATCGAACCCTTGTCTCCTGCACTGCAGGTGGATTCTTTACCAGCTGAGCCACCAGGGAAGCCCAAGCTACCTCAGAGACAGTTGGATATAGCTGGACGAGGCTCAAGGGCACATGTCTAGACTGCAAAGAGACAGTCTCTACAAGGTAGGAAGACGGAGGCCACGTGTCAGAAGAGACTGAGTTGCAATGGGTTGGTCTGACATCTTTGCCCTCCAAAGTGTTGCCCTGACATTTGACAAAACTGACAGTCAGTCTCTTAGGGATGATGGGGGTTGTCACAAATTCTTTTTGTAGGTGGAACTCTCTTGGTGCTGCTCAAACGATGCCACGCGCGCAGCCATATATCTACATATACATCAGCCTATCTCTACTCGCTAACACTGACTGAGTGCTGACTGTGCATTGGAGACTAGTCCAAACCATGAACTAACTATCTCACTGAATCCTCACAACAAGATCAGAAGGCGCATCTAATCATCAATCCCATTTAACAGATGTGGAAACTGAGGCACTGAGATCCACTGAGTCACTGTGTGACTTCCTCTTAAATCATAGCAGTAACTCTCTAGATACATCAAAAAGCCAATTTAGTTGCTAAAGCCAATTGTCCAGTGTATGAAGAGAATCTCCAAGTTGATGAAACCCACATGGTTTATATAAAAGGTCTGACGGTTTTATCTTATAAGAGCAAGACCGCATCCTCCCTTAATAGAAATGCCCCTTCTGACTCTGTTCACCATCAATGCTTCTCTGGCAGTCTTTCCCGGCAGCTGATTGAACACATTAAATCAGCCTACAAGAGTAAGTCAAACTCGATTAGTCACTCTGTAAAAACGCTGTCTATTTATTTATTATGAGTTATTCATAAACATCAAGACTAGACTCTATAATTTAATACCACCTGCAATGATTCCTGAAAGTGGCAATATTTTACAACTACGATCTGATTAATTGACCTGTTCAAACAGAACTCCGAATCAAGAAAAACTTCCCTTTGACAGAAGTATATTCATCTTCATCTAAAGGCAGACTTCTTGAATTATCAGAGGAGAACAAAACACCTCATAATATGGAACCAATTAACATCATCTGAGATAACACATATGTTCCTCTAAAGAAATATTTGTAAGCTCCTAATATTCCCTTAATATATGTTTGTGTATATATATACATATCTACCTATATATACACACAGATACACAAGGAAATACATACTTTATGATTTCAGCTACATAATGTCTGAAAACACACGCGTGTAAGTACATGATATCAAAGGACAGGACAGTGGCTTTTCTTGGTGGCCGAGGTAGGGAGGGTCCAGACCTGGGATGAGGCATGAGGGGGTCCGCTGAGGGACTGGGTGGGTTCTGGTGCTGACTTCATGACTGTGGTCACTTTGTGAAAACTCTTTGTATCAACACTGTATTTATATATGTTATCGTCTGCTAAAATGTTTGCCAAAAATTAAGCAGACAAAAAAAAAAAAGAAATTCATACTTAAGTAGCAACCTCAAGCAGGCCTTTAACTACAAATGACACTATCCCAACTCTTCCACATTTGAGATGCATTTGGATGGGCAAGTCATATTAAACGAGCCTTGACGTGAACAATCTAGAACCAGAAAAGAACCACTGGCATTTCAGAGACTGAAGGGATATTTAATTCGTAAAACAAAAAGAGGATTCCACAAACGAAGGAATATCAGGGGACATGAAAGAACATTCAGTAAACAAAATACGATCGTCAAACAAAAGGCAGGCTATATGCAGATGCATAATTGAATCACTTGGCCGCACACCTGAAACTAACACAATTTTGTAAATCAGTTACAATCCAAACAAAATTTTTAAAGAGCCTTGATTTACTTACTTACAAGAATAACATACATGTACATGATAGATGGGTTAAATATGGCTAAGTATATAAGCAATATATGTATATATATATTTACATATATAATCAATGTATACACACAGTCTGTCAATTTGTAACTTGCTACGCAAATTAAGCAGCATTACTACTATTATTCATTGGAAGGACTGATGCTGAAGCGCCAATACTTGGGCCACCTGCTGTGAAGAGCCAGCTTGTTGGAAAAGACCCTGGTGCTGGGAAAGACTGCAGGCAAATGAGAAGTGGGTGGGAGGATCAGATGGTTAGATAGCAGCAGTGACATGAATTTGAGCAAACTCCAGGAGATGGTGAAAGACAGGGAAGCCTGGCGTGCTGCATTCCATGGGGTCGCAAAGAGTTGGGCGTGACTTAGCGACTGAAAAACAGCAACTAAACAACTATTATTGTAATTACTGCACAATCCTCTCTGTCACTATCCCTGACACAGTCTGAGCAGAGTACTCAATATGTTGATTTTTTAAGAACTTTGTATTTGGTTCATCCAAATAGTAGTAATAGTAAGAGGGTAAAGCTAATTAGTTACCGCAGTTCTGTTCCTGTCTATGAATCCCGAAATCCCATTGTCCGTGAAATTTCCAGGCAGGGCCAGCCTTTTTCCTGGATGACTTAGCAGCCTCTTACGCAAACTCTTCCAGATCTTTTTCTCAAGCCCAGAACTAAAATTCAAAATGAGTCATTTCCTTGATTGACAATAGAGAACAACACTACTTGCAAGGCAAATCTTTGGAAGAGAGAACTTAAGAGACCATTCTCAGTCATTAACACCCTAAAAGACCACCAGGAAACTAATCCCATCACCATAAAACCCGAGACTGCGCCACGTGGCAGAGCAGCTTTCCCAGGTTCCCTTACCCTACTGCTCTCCACCCGGGTGCCCTTTCCCAATAAAATCTCTTGCTTTGTCAGCACATGTGTCTCCTCGGACAATTTCCGAGTGTTAGACAAAAGCCCAGTTTCAGGCCCTGGAAGGGGTCCGCCTTCCTGCAACAAATGGCGACTCTGGTGGGATTCTTCTTCGCTGAGACTGACATCCTGACCACTCGGGGTACGCACGGGCTAGCCTGCCTGCCAATGGACCAGATCCAGCGGCCTCAACTGGGACCCTTTTGTCCCTGGTCTCCTCCTGACGCGGACAACTGGCCAGAGTGCCCCGACCGGTAAGGAACAAGAGACTTTATTGACCTCTCTCCCCTTCCCTCTCTCTTTTCTCTACTTAACCCTTCCTATCCTTCCCCGTTTTTCTAGTCCCCCTGTCCTGGACGCAGGAATCTGGTTGAAGGGCCCTCACCCTGAGCCGAGGGTTGGAGACTGATTACCTCCTCTTGGCAGAGAACTCGAATTCTGGTTCTGGTCTGGTCTGATTTCTGGTAGGGCCAAGTTCCAGTCCTCCCTTCACTGGAGGCCCAGGGAAAAGTCCCATAACACCTGGGTATCTGTAGGTGGCAGGAGACGTCTATAAGGCCACCCCTTTCGCTCCCCCTCTCCCGCCTCCTCCCCCTTCTTCTTTCAACCTGGCTTCCTTTCCTCCCTTGAAATCTTTGATGTTAGTACTTGGATCTGAAGTTCTGTGTCTCTATAGGAGGTTTTCTGAGAGACTGTATTCTTGTATTTAAGGGCTTCCCTGGTGGTGCAGAGGTTAAAAGGTCTGCCTGCAATATGGGATACCTAGGTTCGATCCCTGGGTCAGGAAGATCCCCTGGAGAAGGAAAAGGTAACCCACTCCAGTATTCTTGCCTGGAGAATCCCATGGACGGAGGAGCTTGGGTAGCAAAGAGTCGGACACGAGTGAGCGACTTCACTTTCACTTTACATTACCCACTTTTCCAGCCTCTCGCCAGAGGATCAGAGTCCTGGGGGAAAGAAAACAGGAAAAGAGGGTTTATAGCTTTAGAAGATCAGCTGTTCCATCTTCGTATACTGGATGCATAGGGACAAGGATCTTGTTCTTTTAGTTTCTAGGTCACCAGTATCTGGGGAGCCATAAACAGCTCTGAGGGTGAATATTATCAACTTCTAGGATATTTTCTCCCAGTAGGGAAAAAAAGTAACATTTTATGTGACTTCGTTTCCGAAGAATCTCCGAGAGTTCCCAGGTGACACTAACGCAAATAAATGCAAGGCCATTTGTGAAACACCTGCTTACTTTATTGTTGCTCAGTTGCTAAGTCATGTCCAACTCTTCGCAACCCCTATGGATCACAGCGTGCCAGGCTCCCCTGTCCTTTACTCTTCACATCAGGTGGCCAAAGTGCTGGAGCTTCAGCTTCAGCATCCATTCTTCCAGTGAATATTCAGGGTTGATTTCCTGTAAGGAGGACTGGTTTGATCTCCTCGAAGTCCAAGGAACTCTCAAATTCTTCCTCCAGCATCACAGTTCGAAGGCATCAGTTCTTCAGCGCTCAGCCTTTTTTATTGTCCAGCTCTCACATCCGTACGGAGAAGGCAATGGCATCCCACTCCAGTACTCTTGCCTGGAAAATCCCACGGATGGAGGAGCCTGTTAGGCTGTAGTCCATGGGGTCACTAAGAGTCAGACACAACTGAGCGACTTCCCTTTCACTTTTCACTTTCATGCATTGGAGAAGGAAATGGCAACCCACTCCAGTGTTCTTGCCTGGAGAGTCCCAGGGACCAGGGAGCCTGGTGGGCTGCCGTCTCTGGGGTCGCACAGAGTCGGACACGACTGAAGTGACTTAGCAGCACATCCGTACAAGACTACTGGAAAAACCATAGATTTGACTATATGGAAGTATAGTATAGTATCATATAGTATAGTAGGCAAAGTAATGTCTCTACTTTCTAATTACGCTGTCTAGGTTTGTCATTGCTTTTCTTCCAAGGAGGAGACTGTAAAAGGGTTTCATGATCAGGTAAGTATGGTAAATACTGCATCCAAGATCCCCTTATCAGAGATTCACAATGTTCCTTAGCAGTAAACAAACCTGTTCTCTCTTATCACTGTGGTTCAAACTCATGAGATTTTTTTTTGCATGGCAGACACAAGAACTCTTCTGGAACCCTGAGAAACAGTGATGTGGATTAAAATAGCTCCAAGAATTATTAGCCAACAGTAAAGATGGTGACAGAAAGGCTTACACAGAGAAAATGAGACATGCCTAAGTAACTTGGTAAACTTCAGTCTGTGTTCTACCAAATCCTTTGATGTAAAAAAGATGGAACCTAATTGGCTTCCCAAGGACATGCTTGCCCCGAAGTGAAAGTGAAGTTGCTCAGTCATGTCTGACTCTTTCCAACTCCATGGACTGTAGCCTGGTAGGCTACTCCATCTATGGGATTCTCCAGGGAAGAATACTGGAATGGGTTGCCATTTCCTTCTCCAGGGGAATCTTCCTAACACAGGGATCGAACCCAGGTCTCCCACACTGAAGGCAGACTCTTTACCACCTGAACCACCAGGGGCTCCAAGCTCACCTGCAATATACAGGGACCATGTCTGTCTCTTGGACCTTCTAGAATGAAGCAGGAATCTGGAGGAGAAGGCTTGCAGAGGTAGAGGAGAAGATTCTGCAAATGAATGTGTCCCGTTTCAGGATTTCAACTAAAGCAGGCCTGGTGGCCAGTGAGCAACCACTAACATTCAGGCTTCCAGGAGCTAACACGCCTCCCATCAAAGAGAAGATGCAGAAATTCACGTTCTCATCTGGCAAAATCTAGTTGATGACTTCAAATGTGCTGCCAAGCCTCACAGAAGGAAAAGAGCTATTCATTCACTGCAAAGAGGTATTTTCTTACTTAAGAGCAATTCCATGATCCCTCGTTAGTCTACTTTGGTGTTTTTCTACCTAAAAATAGACCTTAATCACTCTCTCCAGCCCAATGTTGAGGAAACTTGATTGTAGCCAACTATGAGTGAAATGAATTCAGTGAGTCTCAACCAGCATTTTTCTCTAAATGAGATAGAATGGAATGAAATGAATTAGATGATATCAGAGCATCAGTCACAGCCAGAGTGATTATTTTTTCACAAAATTTTAATTTACATTTGTACATCTATTCATATATGTGTATATGCACACTGTGTTATAACATAAAATATATCTCTTACTTCAAGCTGTAACCAGAAACATCTAACTACCAGTGATGCAACCTAATGCCCCCATTTTATGAGTATACTGAACCCCAGAGAAGTTTAGCAACTTGCCCAAAGACACACAGCTAACATGAGCTATACTTAGAGTCTAGCAACTCTGACTCCTTGTTCAATGTTCTTGGCATTCTGCCCAATAATCCTGTTCAAAAACAAAAATTACACCTCCTTTCTGCCTTTTAAGATTCCTACCTATAAGGCTTGTTTGAAGAAATCTTTTCAATAACCCTCAGCTCATTGCCTTAAACAAAACTCTACATAAAATTCAGTAATATTGACCTCTGCTGAGATCTGTGCCAGAGAGACATGAAGCCTGAGGCTAAACCTAAAGGAGTTTAATGCTTGGCTTGTAAACTTCCTGACTAAATATGACAGGAGAGAACACAGCCAGAAGTGCTGTAAAATTCCTATTAAATAATGTTTCTCTTAAATAGGTACTGCTTACAAAATAAACTATACTGTCCCATTTTGTGCTTTATGATCTAATTCTCCTGTCAACAGAGCTAAGATATTTTTTCCCCCAAAGAAGGAGGAAAAGATGACTTCAGCAGCAGTAGGAAACTTATCCCCCAACTAATGAGAGCTTGTTATAAATAATAACAACAGGATCCTAAAGGTTTATAATAGCCTTGAAATTGCACAGAACCCTCTCAAGGGCAGGGTTCCCAGGGAGTGCAGAGGAAAAGAATCCATCTGCCAATGCAGGGGATGCAGGAGACCCAGGTTCGATCCCTGGGTCGGGAAGATCCCCTGGAGAAGGAAATGGCAACCCACTCCAGTGTTCTTCACTGGAAAATTCCATGGACAGAGGAGCCTGGCGGGCTACAGTCCATGGGGTCACAAAGCATCAGATGTGGTGGAGCACAGAACACAGCATGACTCTCAAAGGCTTTGAGTCAGAAATGAACATCTAAAAGTATAGCATTTTCAGTGAAGCTGCAGACTGGCAAAAGTTTGGTGGAGAAGGGGAAGAAAGTGGATGAGGGGGTTGGTTTTATTCTTTTTTAAATAATTTTATTTTATAAAAATAAAGGACAGAAATGGCAGGGACCTAACAGAAGCAGAAGAGATTAAGAAGAGGTGGCAAGAATACATAGAAGAACTATACAAGAAAGGTCTTAATGACCCAGATAACCTTGATGGTATGGTCACTCACCTAGTGCCAGACATCCTGGAATGCAAAGTCAAGTGGGCCTTAGGAAGCTTTACTATGAACATAGTTAGTGGAACTGATGGGATTCCAGCTGACCTATTTCAAATCCAAAAAGTTGATGCTGTGAAAATGCTGCACTCAATATGCCAGCAAATTGGAAAACTCCGCAGTGGCCACAGGACTGGAAAAAGCCAGTTTTCATTCCAATCCCAAAGAAGAGAAATGCCAAAAAATATTCAAACTAAAGCACAATTGCACTCATCTCACACGCTAGCAAAGCAGTGCTCAAAATCCTTCAAGCTAGGCTTCAACAATACATGAAACAAGAAATTCCCGACACACAAGCTGGATTTAGAAAAGGCAGAGGAACCAAAGATCAAATTGCCAACATGCACTGGATCATAAAAAAAGCAATGGAATTCCAGAAAAACATCTACTTTTTCTTCATTGACTGTGTGTATCACAACAAACTGGAAAATTCTGAAGGAGATGGGAATACCAGACCACCTGACTTGTCTCCTGAGAAATCTGTATGCAGATCAAGAAGCAACAGTTAGAACTGGACATGGAACAACAGACTGGTTCCAAATAGGAAAAGGAGTACATCAAGGCTGTATATTGTCACCCTGTTTATTTAACTTATATGCAGAGTACATCATGAAAAATGCTGGGTTTTGGATGAATCACAAGGTAGAATCAAGATTGCCAGGAGAAATATCAACAACTTCAGATATGCAGATGATACTACTCTAAATGGCAGAAAGTGAAGAGGAACTAAAGAACCTCTTGATGAGGGTGAAAAAGGAGAGTGAAAACCCTGGCTTAAAACACAACATTCAAAAAACGAAGATCATGGCATCTGGTCCCATCACTTCATGGCAAATAGATGGGGAAACAATGGAAACAGTAACAGACTTTATTTTCTTGGGCTTCAAAATCACTGTGGATGGTGACTGCAGCCACAAAATTAAAAGACAGTTGCTCCTTGGAAAGAAAGCTATGACAAACGTAGACAGCATATTAAAAAGTAGAACCATCACTTTGCCAGCAAAGGTCCATCTAGTCAAAGCTATGGTTTTTTTCAGTAGTCATGTACATATGTGAGAGTTGGACCATAAAGAAGACTGAGCACCAAAGAATTGATGCTTTCAAACTGTGGTGCTGGAGAAGACTCTTGAGAGTCCCTTGGGCTGCAAGGTGATCAAACTAGTCAATTCTAAATGAAATCAACCTTGAATATTCACTGGAAGGACTGATGCTAAAGCTGAAGCTCCAATACTTTGGCCACCTGATGCGAAGAGCCAACTCATTGGAAAAGACCCTGATGCTGGGAAAGATTGAAGGCAGGAGAAGAGGGTGACAGAGGATGAGATGGTTGGATGGTGTCGCCAACTCAACAGACACAAGTTTGAGCAAATTCTGGGAGACAGTGAAGGACAGGCAAGCCTGGCTTGCTGCAGTCCACCAGGTCGCAAAGAGTTGGACACAACAGAGCAACTGAACTACCATATTTTTATTTTATATTTTTGCCATGCAGCGTGTAGATCTTAGTTCCCCAACCAGGTATCAAACCCACACCCCCTTCTGTGGAAGCGCAGAGTCTTAATTAATGACCACCAGGGAAGTCCCTCATTTTCTTCTTTAAATCTTTTACAAACAATTATGCAAGGAACTTGGGGCTGCTAAAATGGAAGTCTGAGATGGCAAAAAAAATTTTTTTTTGCTCATGGTTTTGAAAACAATTCTCTAAAACAATAACTGGTACATAGGAAAATGCACACTGACAGGCATTTGCAAAGACCACTTTTATTTTTTGTTTTGTTTTTTCCCCCAGGGCAACTTTGCCAGCCATCATTTTTCTTGAAAGATTTCTCTCCCCCTGAGGTGCTCCACATATATGCCGTAATAAGACAATGAAACAGATGCAATTCAAAATGTACGTAAGGGAGAATGTGGACAGAATAGATTGTGTAGTGTCCCTTGGTACTAACTTGAGTGACGGGAAACTTTTCCACTGAAATGCCCCAGTCCTCTGAGTTTACGTTATATTCAGAGGAATAAGAAGCTCTCAGGATCCATCCTGTACCTAGTTTGTGGGCCCTCAGAGCAATTGGGTTAATCAGTATGACAGAACGATTTCATCTGAATCACTCATTAGGCCCTGACACAGCTCCCATCATATCAAGTCCTGGCTTCCCAACTTTTATCAACATTCCTCTTTCTTTTTTTAATCCAGCTATTTGCTCTAAAGCTCTCATTTTCCCATTACAAAACAGTACAGTGCTCATAACAACAATTGTAGCTATAATATTTATTAAATACTGTCTTGTGTCAGTTTTCAGTTTCAGTTCAGTCACTCAGTCATGTCTGACTCTGCAACCCCATGGACTGCGGCACGCCAGGCCTCCCTGTCCATCACCAGCTCCCAGAGTTTACTCAAACTCATGTCCATTGAGTTGGTGATGCCATCCAACCATCTCATCCTCTATCGCCACTATCCTATTTGCTTTACATGTTTTAACTCAAATTTCACAAGTTGATAAAGTAGACAAGGGTAAGATCTAAGAATGCAAAGGTTTCTGTCTGTTTTGTTCACTGCTTTATCACTGTAGATGGTTTCTGGAATACAGTACGTGCTCAGTAAATGTCCCCACTATACAGTTCAGAAAAGTGAGGCCTATATAGACAGTCTCTGGTCCAAAGTCAAAAAGGTATGAAGTAGCAAAGCCCAGATGTAAAATCAGATTAGATCAGATCAGTCGCTCAGTCGTGTCCGACTCTTTGCGACCCCAAGAATCGCAGCACGCCAGGCCTCCCTGTCCATCACTAACTCCCGGAGTTCACTCAGACTCACGTCCATCGAGTCAGTGATGCCATCCAGTCATCTCATCCTCTGTCATCCCCTTCTCCTCCTGCCCCCAATCCCTCCCAGCATCAGAGTCTTTTCCAATGAGTCAACTCTTCGCATGAGGTGGCCAAAGTACTGGAGTTTCAGCTTTAGCATCATTCCTTCCAAAGAAATCCCAGGGCTGATCTCCTTCAGAATGGACTGCTTGGATCTTCTTGCAGTCCAAGGGACTCTCAAGAGTCTTCTCCAACACCACAGTTCAAAAGCATCAATTCTTCGGCACTCAGCCTTCTTCACAGTCCAACTCTCACATCCATACATGACCACAGGAAAAACCATAGCCTTGACTAGACAAACCTTTTTTGGCAAAGTAATGTCCCTGCTTTTGAATATGCTATCTAGGTTGGTCATAACTTTCCTTCCAAGGAGTAAGCGTCTTTTAATTTCATGGCTGCAGTCACCATCTGCAGTGATTTTGGAGCCCAGAAAAAGAAAGTCTGACGCTGTTTCCACTGTTTCCCCATCTATTTCCCATGAAGTGGTGGGACCGGATGCCATGATCTTCGTTTTCCGAATGTTGAGCTTTAAGCCAACTTTCTCACTCTCCACTTTCACTTTCATCAAGAGGCTTTTGACTTCCTCTTCACTTTCTGCCATAAGAGTGGTGTCATCAGCATATCTGAGGTTATTGATATTTCTCCTGGCAATCTTGATTCCAGCTTGTGCTTCTTCCAGCCCAGCATTTCTCATGATGTACTCTGCATATAAGTTAAATAAGCAGGGTGACAATATACAGCCTTGACGTACTCCTTTTCCTATTTGGAACCAGTCTGTTGTTCCATGTCCAGTTCTAACTGTTGCTTCCTAACCTGCATACAAATTTCTCAAGAGGCAGATCAGGTGTTCTGGTATTCCCATCTCTTTCAGAATTTTCCACAGTTTATTGTGATCCACACAGTCAAAAGCTTTGGCATAGTCAATAAAGCAAAAATAGATGTTTTTCTGGAACTCTCTTGCTTTTTCCATGATCCAGCAGATGTTGGCAATTTGATCTCTGGTTCCTCTGCCTTTTCTAAAACCAGCTTGAACATCAGAAAGTTCACGGTTCACATATTGCTGAAGCCTAGCTTGGAGAATTTGGAGCATTACTTTACTAGCGTGTGAGATGAGTGCAATTGTGTGGTAGTTTGAGCATTCTTTGGCATTGCCTTTCTTTGGGATTGGAATGAAAACTGACCTTTTCCAGTCCTGTGGCCACTGCTGAGTTTTCCAAATTTGCTGGCATATTGAGTGCAGCACTTTCACAGCATCATCTTTCAGGATTTGGAATAGCTCAACTGGAATTCCATCACCTCCACTAGCTTTGTTCATAGTGATGCTTTCTAAGGCCCACTTGACTTCACATTCCAGGATGTCTGGCTCTAGGTCAGTGATCACACCATCGTGATTATCTGGGTCGTGAAGATCTTTTTTGTACAGTTCTTCTGTGTATTCTTGCCACCTCTTCTTAATATCTTCTGCTTCTGTTAGGTCCATACCATTTCTGTCCTTTATCGAGCTCATCTTTGCATGAAATGTTCCTTTGGTATCTCTGATTTTCTTGAAGAGATCCCTAGTCTTTCCCATTCTGTTGTTTTCTTCTATTTCTTTGCATTGATCACTGAAGAAGGCTTTCTTATCTCTTCTTGCTCTTCTTTGGAACTCTGCATTCAGATGTTTATATCTTTCCTTTTCTCCTTTGCTTTTCACTTCTCTTCTTTTCACAGCTATTTGTAAGTGCTTCGCAGACAGCCATTTTGCTTTTTTGCATTTCTTTTCCATGGGGATGGTCTTGATCCCTGTCTCCTGTACAATGTCACGAACCTCATTCCATAATTCATCAGGCACTCTATCAGATCTAGGCCCTTAAATCTATTTCTCACTTCACTGTATAATCATAAGGGATTTGATTTAGGTCATACCTGAATGGTCTAGTGGTTTTCCCTACTTTCTTCAATTTAAGTCTGAATTTGGCAATAAGGAGTTCATGGTCTGAGCCACAGTCAGCTCCTGGTCTTGTTTTTGCTGATTGTATAGAGCTTCTCCATCTTTGGCTGCAAAGAATATAATCAATCTGATTTCGGTGTTGACCATCTGGTGATGTCCATGTATAGAGTCTTCTCTTGTGTTGTTGGAAGAGGGTGTTTGTTATGACCAGTGCATTTTCTTAGCAAAACTCTATCAGTCTTTGCCCTGCTTCATTCTGTATTCCAAGGCCAAATTTGCCTGTTACTCCAGGTGTTTCTTGACTTCCTACTTTTGCATTCCAGTCCCCTATAATGAAAAGGATATCTTTTTTGGGTGTTAGTTCTAAAAGGTCTTGTAGGTCTTCATAGAACCATTCAACTTCAGCTTCTTCAGCATTACTGGTTGGGGCATAGACTTGGATTACTGTGATATTGAATGGTTTGCCTTGGAAATGAACAGAGATCATTCTGTCGTTCTTGAGATTGCATCCAAGTACTGCATTTCGGACTCTTTTGTTGACCATGATGGCCACTCCATTTCTTCTGAGGGATTACTGCCCACAGTAATAGATATAATGGTCATCTGAGTTAAATTCACCCATTCCAGTCCATTTCAGTTCGCTGATTCCTAGAATGTCAACATTCACTCTTGCCATCTCCTGTTTGACCACTTCCAATTTGCCTTGATTCATGGACCTGACATTCCAGGTTCCTATGCAATATTGCTCTTTACAGCATCGGACCTTGCTTCTATTACCAGTCACATCCACAGCTGGGTATTGTTTTTGCTTTGGCTCCATCCCTTCATTCTTTCTGGAGTTATTTCTCCACTGATCTCCAGTAGCATATTGGGCACCTACTGACCTGGGGAGTTTCTCTTTCAGTATCCTATCATTTTGCCTTTTCATACTGTTCATGGGGTTCTCAAGGCAAGAATACTGAAGTGGTTTGCCATTCCCTTCTTCAGTGGACCACATTCTGTCAAACCTCTCCACCATGACCCGCCCGTGTACCTAATGGCTCGTAGTGTTATTCATGGTGACTTCTATTTAGTTATTGTTTGCACGATGCTTTTCAAAACATCCATTTAATTAGGTTTTTATAACTTAAAATTTCTTTTCATTGAAAAGTTTTAAGATTCTGAAGATATACACAGACAACAACAATAAAAATATATCCCACTAACTGAATGCTAACCACTGTTAGTGTTTTGGAGGGTTTCAAAATCTCTGATAAATTTCTATGAATGTAGTTACTGGATTAAAGGATATGGTCTCCAATGGGACTTCCCTGGTGGTCCAGTGGCTAAGAATCTGCTGTACAATGCAGGGGATGTGGGTTCCATCCCGGATCAGGGAACTAAGATCCCCAATATCTCAGAGCAGCTAAGCCCGAGAGCCACACTACTGAAGCCCACGCTCTGGAGCCTGCAAGTCCATGCATTGCAGTGAAAGACCCTGCAGGATGCA
Organism: Bubalus kerabau; assembly: GCF_029407905.1. NCBI lineage: Eukaryota > Metazoa > Chordata > Mammalia > Artiodactyla > Bovidae > Bubalus > Bubalus kerabau. The sequence continues at coordinate 56,671,515 of NC_073644.1, forward strand.
ACAAAGATCTCGCATCTTGCAACTCAGACCCGACGCAAGGCAAATAAATAAATGAATACTTTAAAAAAAGAATATGATCTCCACAATACACATTCTGAGTTTGGAAATTATATGACTCACCAGTTTTTATTCAAACATTAAAAAGCAGGGTTACTCTTACCCAGTAATGAAGGAAAAGGTGTGTAGTTGCCAATAATTTGCTAAAAGTGCATTATATAAAATGTTATAACAAGATATTACCATTATATAACAATATTACATTGGAGAAGGAAATGGCAACCCACTCTAGTGTTCTTGCCTGGAGAATCCCAGGGACGGGGGAGCCTGGTGGGCTGCCGTCTATGGGGTCGCACAGAGTCGGACACGACTGCAGCAACTTAGCAGCAGTAGCAGCAGCAACAATATTACAACTTGTTCTGCCTCACACAAACAAAACTACCTTCCCCTATAGTCAGGACTCAGAGTCTCCCAACAACCATTCATTTATAGGAGCCAGAAAGTTCAGCTGTCAACAGTGACCCATCTAACCAAAAAGACGTGAACTTGGATGGCCAAGTAACTGGGTTCAAGTTACATGGAAATTAAATCAGTATGGAGATGTGCCCCCAAATCAAGGAAATACATGAGAATGACCAAATGAGATAACCTAAAACAAAATCAGACCAGTGGCCTCCAATTTTTTTTATTTTCACCACAATCAAGCAAGTATTTTAGCATAAGCTTTTAACATAGGGATTCTTATTATAACATATATACATGTATCACTGCATTGACATATTCTAAACCATATGAAAAAATGTTTTTAACCAGGTGAAATTAGTTTAAAAAATAAATGTCAATGTTATTTTTCCACACACCAATGGATCACTGCACATCCTGGAATACTTTCACTCTCTTATTTGAAAGCCACTCACAAGTTGACTGAGCAGCCTATGTTTTTAAGGATTGTGCCTGCTTCTTTCCAATTCAAGCCATATTTGTCTTATGATGGTTTTGCTCACAATAGTAAGTAAAGTCTAATCTTTTCTCTGTCCACAATTTTGCCTGACCTAGATTGTTCTTCACACAACAGTAAATAAAAGATGCATAATGCCCACAGTGCTATGCCGAGTCCCACACCACAAACTCACTTCATGTCATTCTCCAAAATCAAGAGAGATTAAGAAATTTCCATTTTCAGATGAATGAATAAAGAAGATGTGGTGTATGTGTACACACCACACACACACACACACACACACACACACACAATGGAATGCTAGTTGGCCATAAAAATGAATGAAATGATGCCATTTGCAGCAACATACATGAATCTAGAGATTATCATATTAAATGAAGTCAAAAAGAGAGAGACAAATACTGTATGATATCACTTATATGTGGAATCTAAAATATGACACAAATGAACTTATATATGAAACAGAAACAGGGTCACACAATCATCCTTTCAAAAAATTTGATAAGAATACAAAGTTGTATATGTGAAGATGCCCATCTGTGCATTGTAAGGAAAAAGAAAATCAGAAGTAATTTAAATGTCCATCAGTTCGGGCATTGTTTTTGGTTAAAACATGTATCCAGCAGAATAATAAGCAGCCATTAAAATTGTTGATGAATACCTATATTTTATTGAAATGGAAAGATGGAGACAATTTATCATTAAGGTTTAAAAAAAGGTAGGTGTCGCCAGGCCAGACGAGGAACATAAAAAAGGGAAATAAACACCCAAAGAGACTATGCAAGGTGCTAAAGTTGATCTTTGTGCTCCTCTCTGCTTTTTTCATGAGTCAGACCTGGCTGTATACACCTTCCAATAAGCTAAAGCTTGATTTTTCTTTTATCAATATTTCCAGGAAGTACATCATGTACTCCAAACAGCTTCCTCCTAGCTGGAAACAATTTGAACATTGAGACCAACAATTATAGACACATGTAGTAATTCTAGATTGGCTGGCAGATCGCCGAAGAACTTGGATGCATGATCAGACAGCTCTTCCAATTATTCTAGCCAATGGCAAGAGGTTCTGTTGTTTGGATAATTGAGATTGATGACCCTAAATTACTAGATAATCCCAAAGATTCTAAATCTGTTTTAGCAAAGGAAATAGTAACAGCCAACATTCTCACCTAAGTGGTGGCAATCCTTTGTAGTATAAAACACAAAAGTCTGAGGAATATTTCCATGTTGGCTCTTAATTAGAACCCTCTAGAGAAAGGGCCTGTCAGATCCAGAGATGTATTTATTCCTGCTGACAAGTTCCCATGGGAAAAGTATCTGTCAATACAAGTCCAGCCTCACCTCCCCCAGATGGTGCAAAAATCAATACCTCTGCTTCCTACTTCCTTCAAGAGAGTGCTGAGAGTATTCAAACAGCCCCTGAAAGATTAGAGACTGTTATCGCTGGTCGGCTGCCTGAGCTACATTTCGTAACAATTTGGGTCATTCTCTGACAGCCACCAAAAGAGTTCCCTAGAGGCACAAGCTTATTCTAAAGTCCATGGAATCAAGCAGCTTGGAAGGACCAGAGTAAGAAGATGCTGAGGACCCAGCTGCCCATCTCAGACGCACCCCCTCCCTCCCAAGTCTTAGCCTAGAGCACCCGGGCTCATCCTTTACCCACGCATCACCCAAGCAAAAAGAAGACTGACATTCCAGGGGATCTATCAAATGTATGTTTAGTTTCACTTCTGCAATGCTCAGTTAAAGGTGGCTTAAAAGTTCTTAAAATCAAAAAAAGAAAAAAGAAACCCAGACCTGAGTAAGGTGAATATTCCCAGTGTCACATCTTCAAGCGTCAGATTTCCCAAGGGGGAGGAAAAGGGCTGCATGTCACGTAATTCCAAGAATCACTAATGAAGAAGCCTTACCTTATTATTCTGCTTATTTATTTACTCCCATTATATTTTATCTTCTTCTGTATTCCGTCATTCCTAATCCTTCTTGCCACCAACTCCATTTCGAAACCCTATGGGATATTGCTTGTTTGCTTGCTCAGTCGCTCAGTTGTGTCTGACCCTTTGTGACCCCATAGACTGTAGACCACCAAGATCCTCAGTCCATAGTATAGAAGAGGCCCCAGAAACCCCAGGCAAGAGTACTGGAGTCGGTTGCCATTTCCTCCTCTAGGGGATCTTCCAGACCCAGGGATCAAATCCTGTGTCTCCTGCCTTGCAGGTGGATTCTTTACTGATTGGGTATGGTATTCACTACTTGGCTGCTACCCTGGGGAGAGGAAGGTATTCAGTGCTGCCGGGGAAGTACTTGGGGGCCTCTATTTCTACCCAATAGGAGATTCACTTTCAGCTCTACTTATGATCAGAAAGCTAATTTTTCTATCAACAGTAATGAAATATTCTTCTTCCTAGAACTACAGTGAAGATCATGGAAAACACAAGAGCAAATGGCCAAAGCCTTGAGAACACTTGGAGTAGAGGATGAGAAAACTATAGGAACAGACAGCTATTATCTCATTCTTGGGATAATAATAATCAATAACCAACAGTTTTCTGAAAGTAATATTCATTAGGAATATAGTAGATAAATACTGTAAGTAAAATAATTTGGGACCTCTTCTCAAAAACAGAAACAGTATTTTCTACCAGCAAGGGTCATGATAAAACAAAAGCTCTGGATATACCAATATGGAAAAAGTACAGTATAAAAAATACATTAGAGGATGACCACAGTTTATGTCATAGTAGGAGAGATGTCCAGATTAGACCAGAGCAGGGCCACTTCTCTTCACACTCACTCATCATTTCCTTTAGAGAAAGAATTAGACCACAGCCCTACTATATATATATAGGCTTCCCAGGTACCACTAGCAGTAAAGAACCTACCTGTCAATGCAGGAGATGCAAGAGACACGAGTTCGATCCCTGGATCAGGAAGATACCCTGGAAGAGGGCATGCAACCCACTCCAGTATTCTTGCCTGGAGAATCCCCTGGAGAGAGGAGTCTGGAGGGCTACAATCCATAGCGTCGTACAGAATCAGACAAAACTGAAGTGACTTAGCATGCCAGATACTACTATATGTATATATATACACTTTTGATTTGCTATATATATAATTGTTTTAAGTCTAGAAAACTTGCGTAGCTTTCATCCAAAAGTATAAGTTCAGTAATTATTAATTAATATATCTTCACATATTTATGAATTAATACTACCTCCAGATGGCATGAAGAGATATCTTGAATATGGTGGACCCAAATGACTGCAGAAGTCAGGATTCTAGTACCTGGTGGGGAAGGTACAAACTACATAAAGAATAATGTTCTAGAATGTCAATGCTTTCTAAAATGTTACCTTGAAAGTGAAAGTGAGTCACTCAGTCATGTCTGACTCTTTGCGAGCCCATGGACTGTAGCTCGCCAGGCTCTTCTGTCCATGGAATTCTTCAGGCCAGAATACTGGAATGGGTAGCAGTTCCCTTCTCCAAGGGATCTTCCCAACTCAGAAATCGAACCCAGGTCTCCCGTATTGCAGGCGGATTCTTTACTGCCTGAGCCACCAGGGAAGCCCAAGAACAGTGGAGTGGGTAGACTAGTCCTTCTCCAGGGGATCTTCCAGATCCAGGTATTGAACTGGGGTTTCCTGCATTGCAGGCAGATTCTTTACCAACTGAGTTACCAGGGAAGCCCATATGTTTCCTTAGCAGGAGTTTAATCTAAGAATCCTCTCTGCATTTAGTGAGTTTAATCTAAGAATCCTCTCTGCATTTAGTTTGGTACTTAGATGACAAAGATGAGGTTCTGATTCTTCTTTCTGAGCAAGGCCTAGAAAAAGAGAAGTCCTATATTTTAAAACCTGATCTGCCTATATGAACAGGTTTTCAGCAAGTGGAGTTCTGTGTACTGGACTAAGAAGTGACTCAGTTCACAAAGGGGATCGGCCCCTGAGATAAACACAGTCTCCAGGAGTAACTGAACAGGCGAAGTTTTTCAATGAAAGAGCCATAGTTTTCTTCTTCCCCTTCTTCCCCTTCCTCCTCCTCCTCCTTCTTGTCTTTAGTGTCTCCAGTGCATCACAGTTAGTAATATTCAAATACAGTCACGATTTCTAAGCCAAATACTAATGTTTGTTATCTGATATTTTAGAGGAACCATGTTACTGCTGCCTGTCTGAAAAGAAAGAACCTATCATTGTTTCCCCCACTGGTGTAGAGGCTCTCTCAGATGTCGAATCCCAGCTCCTTTCTAAAGGTATCAATAACTGTGCAGTTGATTCCCAAATCCTTCATCCAACAAGCTTGTGCCGACTAATACCACGTGCTAGGCACTGGGTGCATAAAGATGAGAAAAATAAAGTTCCCATTGCTCAAAACTTTTAAGGAAAAGTGTCAAAAACACAGAATGCACTAAAGAAGCATAAGTACCATAATAGGGGTTTCCCTAGTGGTTCAGATAGTAAAGAATCTCCCTGCAGCCCAGGAGAGCCAGGTTCAATTACTGGGTCAGGAAGATCCCCTGGAGAAGGGAATGCAACCCACTCCAGTCTTCTTGCCCGGAAAATTCCATGGACAGAGGAGCCTGGCAGGCTACAATCCATGGGGTCACAAGGAGTCAGACATGACTGAGTGACTAACACCATAATAGAGATCTGAACAAAGACATGAGTACACGGAGAAGCTGGTGATCTGAGCAGTTATTCCAATGTGGTTTCCCAATTATAGATAACATTTTTGGGTCTGATAAACAGTTCTGGGCTGTTGCTTATTGTTTTGCAGGAACATATCCACTTTCCCTGTGCAGGATTTTACTACCAGAGAGGATTACAGGCTCAGACCAAGCATAATACCACTATTACTATTCATCGGGCTAAAGGGTCATTTTTCTTGGAGTCATCTTTTAGGTGTCTTCTCTGCTAATTCAATCTCAGTGAAGTCTTTGACTTCATAGGGATGTGAAGTGATAGATTTATATGAGTTGGGAGATGAATAAAAAGAAGTCATTCCATATTGTAGACTTAGAGAAATTAAAATAAAATGGTGAAAAGAAATGAGAAAGGTGGTCAAGAGCTCTTTCGGAAATGTATTAATAAGATATCCCCAAACTACTATCTGTGCAATCGTGCCTTAATTTATGTATTACATGCCATCTAAGAGACTGGACTGAGAATCAATGTTTGAGTCAAATTCTATTTCAGATGTACCCCCGGGCAATTTAAAGAAATAATTTAGTAAATCTCCTCCTAAAGCAGAGACTGTTTTACAATGTGAATAATCACTTCCTCATTTTATGTCTTGTAAGTTGGAGTTCTGTCAAGTCTACCTAATGCAAGGCAACCCACACCTTCTAGTTTATGAGAAAAAAATAATTACTCTGAAGGAAATGGTAGCACACCTGGCTGACTTTATCTCCAGATGCATTTTAGTCATCAAGTTGGTGAGATCAGCTGTTCTAGTTTTAAATAACTTGCACAAGGTAGGACAGAGGCAGACTCAGGACAGAGGCAGACTAGGAAGGGGAAAACTGGGATGCAGACAACCCTGGAAAGAGAGAGAGAGGAAGGAAGAAGATGCAGACAACCCTAGAAAGAGAGAGAGAGAGAAGGAAGGAAGAAGAGAAGGAGAGGGGGAGGGAGGAAGGGAGGGAAGGAAGAAGGGAAGAAAGAAAGGCAGAGAAAGAGGGGCAGAGTAAGGAAAAGGGATGATCTAGCTCATCACTTCTTAAAATTTAATGCATTCATGAGTCACCTCACTTCACTTCAGTTCAGTCGCTTAGTCATGTCCAACTCTTTGCAACCCCACAGACTGCAGCATGCCAGGTCTCCCTGTCCATCACCAACTCCCAGAGTTTACTCAAACTCATGTCCATTGAGTCGGTGATGCCATCCAACCATCTTATCCTCTGTTGTCCCCTTCTCCTCCCACCTTCAATCTTTCCCAGCATCAGGGTCTTTTCCAATGAGTCAGTTCTTCGAATGAGGTGGCTAAGGTATTGGAATTTCAGCTTCAGCATCAGTTCTACCAATGAATATTCAGAGCTGATTTCCTTTAGGATGGACTGGTTGGATCTCCTTAGAGTCCAAGGGACTCTCAAGAGTCTTCTCCAACACCACAGTTCAAAAGCATTCTTTGGCGTTCAGCTTTCTTGATAGTCCAACTCTCACATCCATATATGACTACTGGAAAAACCATAGGTTTGACTAGACAGACCTTTGTTGGCAAAGGAATTTCTCTGCTTTTTCATATGCTGTCTATGCTTTTAAATATGAGTTACCTGAATTTTGTTAAAACGCAGATTCTGATTTGGGGGCCTGGGGTGAGACCCAGAAGTTCTGCTTTCTAACAAGTTGCTGGTGATGCCAAGGCTGCTGCTGCCATGAACCACAAGTCAAGCAGCTAGGATGTAAGTGAAGTCTCTAAAATAGATGGTTAGAAGCATGCCTTGGAGAAGGCAATGGCACCCCACTCCAGTACTCTTGCCTGGAAAATCCCATGGGTGTAGGAGCCTGGTAGGCTGCAGTCCATGGGGTCACTAAGAGTCGGACATGACTGAGAGACTTCACTTTCACTTTTCACTTTCATGCACTGGAGAAGAAAATGGCAACACACTCCAGTGTTCTTGCCTGGAGAATCCCAGGGACGGCGGAGTCTGGTGGGCTGCCGTCTATGGAGTCACACAGAGTCGGACACGACTGAAGTGACTTAGCAACAGCAGCAGCAGCATGCCTGATGCTATGCAGTTTATCAGCAACTTGAACCTCCAGGCAAAATGACTTTGAGGTCTTCAAACCATATTAGTGAAGGAAAAAGATCAAGAGAAGAAAGGAACTCACTGCGACAGTATTTCCTGTTCCTCAGGGTTTGTTTTCTCTCTGCTGCACTCCCATCCCCACCCTCACTTTGGCTGGGGACGGCTTTATTTGGAGCAGGGAATCTGCTACCATCACATTCTTCTGCAGCGTCTTCGTGGTTTTTCATAGCAGCCACGAAATGGCAAGGCACACTGGAGCTGGTCAAAGGTTTTAGCTTTGATCTCACACGATATCATTTCTCTAAGACATCCAATGCTCATCTTTTGAGCAAAATTAATGCAGTGTCTTTCACTCTGGCTCTCTCCGTCTCCTGAGATGTCTCTGGAACAATAGTGCTGTACATGGAAAGTTTTTCCTTTGAACTAAGGCAAAGGGAGCACGTAAGCCCCAGAACACCTTTGGGCTCTAAGCACAGCATGAACTTTGAAACGAACGATGAGACTAGAGCTCTATATTTTTTAGAAACACATATTTACTGAAAAAATTGCAGGTATGCTACTGCACAAGTTTTTTAAAAGCTCGGGCCCAGAACTTCACTGATGGTGCAGTGGTAAGAATCCGTGTGCCAATACAGGGACATGGGTTCGATCCCTGGTTGGGGAAGATCCCACATGGGCCACAATTACTGAGCTCGCGTGTCACAACTACTGAAGCCTCTGCACCTACAGCCGGCGCTCTGCAAAAAGAGAAGCCCGTGCACCGCAGCGAAGAGTAGCACCCACTCAGCACGACTAGAGGAAACCGGAGTGCAGCAAGGGAGATACCAGTGAGCCAACAAGCAAATAAATAGAGCCCTGGCCCAAACAAAGGCTTAAAAAGACCCTCCCCTTTCTGGGCCTCAGGATAATTTCTACCCCTTGGTTTCCTCAATTGAGTAAGAGAATTACACAATTAGATGTGCTTCACATTGCCATTGTAAGGTTTCCATGTGTGCATGGTTTAGAGAATTTCCTAAAGCCACAAAATCAGGCCATAACGTTCACCAGAATTTAACGTCCCAGATCGTAGAAGTAAATTAGCGAAAAGGACACTCAAAATCAAAATACTCCCACATAGAAATGGCATACAAAAATCTTGAGGCAGAAATAAATCAGTATATCAGAACTGTTGCCTCAAATATATATTAAGCAAAAGTATGGACAGGACAGTTGATATTCTTGCAAAATGGCATGCCATACCAGTTAGTTCTACATTCACGTCTTAAAATCTCCTGTGGGATGTTTATGTTCTATGCTTCAAAGGAAATCTGGGTAACGCAAATCATTATCTATTCCTAAATGCTATTTCCAGATCCATAAAGCCTCTATCAGTGAAAGTACAAGTAAAATTGCCATAAAACTACACACATTCGCTTAGGATAGATATAAGTTTTATATGTATTAATATGCCCGGTGCATTCATGTGCGCTAAGTTGCTTCAGTCCTGTCTGACTCTTTCCAATCCTATGGACTATAGCCCGCCAGGCTCATCTGTCCATGGGATTCTCCAGGCCAGAATACTGGAGTGGGTTGCCAAGCCCTTCTCCAGGGGATCTTCCCAACCCAGGGATTAAACCCGAGTGTCCTGCATTGCAAGAGGCTTCTTTACCGCTGAGCCTCCCGGGAAGCCCGAGAAAGACACAGGAACATAATTTTTATGGTTCTTTTGTATTTACCTGGTCTTTCTTTATTGGAAAACATCACCTGAGAGTTTCAATAGCTATGACATACCTGCCATCTGGTGGAAAGGTGGGTTTAGCACATCAGGCACCACTCTTCTGGATCGAGCCGCAGAAATCTGCCTGCAACAAGAGGGACATCTTTATGGAGCCAGTGGAAGAGTGTGATTCCATCCTGAGTTGATGTCAAAGACACAGCTGGGGGTGTCTTTCAGAATAATCGAATCAGCTCTGCTGAAATAGAGTTACACCAGAAATGGAAAAATCCTGCGTGAGAAACAGTGAATGCTGTGGGAAGCCCACAGGCCCTACACTTGGTCACATGGGGGTGTCCTAATCCGACGGGAGGAAGAATTTTGAGTTCAGCAGAGATCCTTCACTCAGGTGGTCTTATGGACCAGGGAGCTCCGGGCTTATGTTAGGGTCTTAGAAAGCAATGTGTTGCTTACAAAAACTGAAGGATCTATTTTCCATATTGTGTGGGAAGCAGAAGGTAGCACTGCCTCGGAACCAAGAGGATGTGGCAGGGCGCTAGAGGAAGGTCCTCTCACTTCACCTGTCCAGGCAGCACGCCACCGTCACATCGAGGGGGCTGGGCATCAAATGGCTTCAGTAGCATCTGTGCTTTAGCAGAAGGCAATGCCGCAGGGCCCTTTGAAGCTGGCAGAGCACAACTCCAGGGGCATTAGCAGGTGCTGGTGCCCAGAGCAGCCCTGCCAGCAGCAACACTAGAAACTAGAGCAACATCCGAAGCCTGGGCAGAAAACGTCTGGATGTGTGTTCAGAGAAGAGACATGAGGGTGTCTGCAGGGGCTTAAAGGATTCTGCTGCTGTGCTGTGTTTAGCCACTCTGTCGTGTCTGACTTTTTGTAACCCTCTGGACTATAGCCAGGCTCCTCTGTCCATGGAATTCTCTAGGCCAGAATACTACAGTGGGTTACCTTGCCCTCCTCCAGGGGATCTTCCCAACCCAGGGATCAAACCCAGGTCTCCTGCATTGCAGGCAGATTCTTTACCATCTGAGCCACCAGGGAAGCCCAAGAATACTGGAGTGAGTAGCCTATCCCTTCTCCAGGGGACCTTCCTGACCCAGGAATTGAACCAGGGTCTCCTGCATTGCAGGCGGATTCTTTACCAGCTGAGCCACCAGAAAAGCCCAAAAAGGATTCTACTCATAAGCAACATGAGAGTCTCAGAAGACCCCTTGGAATAACTGGGAGATTTTTAAATTGGAGGCTAGGAAAGAGCCAGAAGAGTAGTATTTACTATTATCATTGGCATCTTTTTAAGCTCCAACTGATGTGACATGATAAAGTGACATCAGTCGTGGGCACAATTGAGAACCTTTAGATGATGTCATGGAATTCAGCCTTGTCACGACTCACTGGTAGCCAGCACAAATATTGTTGCTGATAAAACAGAAACAGTTTTGATGAGCGAACCTAGATCAAGAGTGAAGAAGACAGGGACTTCCCTGGTGGTCCAGCAGTTAAGAATTTGCCTGCCAATGCAGAGAAGTGAAGTGAAGTCACTCAGTCGTGTCCAACTCTTTGTGACCCCATGGACTGTAGCCTACCAGGCTCCTCTGTCCATGGAATTCTCCAGGCAAGAATACTGGAGTGGGTTGCCATTTCCTTCTCCAGGAGATCTTCCTGACCCAGGGATTGAACCCAGGTCTCCCGCATTGCAGGCAGATGCTTTACTGTCTGAGCCACCAGGGAAGTTTTAATACAGAGAACATGAGTTCAAATCCCTGGTCTGGGAACCGATATTCCACACACCTCAGGGCACCTGAGCCCATGTACCATGACTCCTGAAGCTGAATGCCCTAGAGTCCACGCTCTGCAACAAGAAAAGTCCCTGCAACTAGAAAAAGCCCACGAGCAGCAACAGAGAGCCCATGCACCGAAACAGTGACCCAACACAGCCAAAAATAAATAAATAAGATAAATAAACATCTGCTTTAAAAAAATGAAGGAAACAGAGGCTGGAAGAAACGAGTTTGGTTAAGGATGGAACAACTCAGGCTTCACAGAGGCTAAACCCTAGAGAAACTCCTGTTGTCTAAATATCAAATACACAAGCAGCCTGTCAGCATCTTCCTTGTATTTAATTGTTCCCACCCCTGGGATTCACGTCTGGTGAGCACATTTCAATAGGACTCTCGGCTCTGGTACCTGATTCTGTAAACTCGATCACCATTCCTGCCTTACCGGCCCCCACGTTTCCACCTGTAAATCTTCCCATGCTACTTTTAAATGCTGTTTCCTCCGCAGTACCTGGTGCAGAGTCAGGGACCAATACATTTTAAATAAGCCTATTTTTATGAGTCAAATATTTTTTAAGGCACAGAAAGCAAACCATTTGAAAAACTCCCACAGAAATAGGCTTCACCTTCACCCCCACCTCCGGCTGTCCCATCTGTTTCTTTAGAATAAAGAGGCCATCAGGAATATTCCAGGAGTGGGAGCATCAAAATCTCAAAATGCTGACATTTGCCTCCATACCTCCTGCACTATCCAAGTTTTCAAAAGTAAGCATGCAGCTACTATGAACAATGAAAGCAAAAATATTCCCAGTTCTCCCAGCTTAATTGTTTTTCCCCCAAACCATTTCCATCTCCTTTTTTATTCTCTGTTAACTTGGTGCCACCACCCTCCCAGTCACTTACTGTCGAAACCTTGACTTTGGGTCCCAAACGGTTCAGTGGCTAAGACTGCCTGCTCCCAGTGCAGGAGGCCCAGGTTCGATTCAGGGTTGGGGAACTAGATCCCACATGCAGCAACTAAAGATCCCTCAGGCCACAGCAAACATCAAAAGGTCCAGCATGCTGCAACTGAGACCCAGCGCCGTCAAAAAACAACACGAAAAAACACTCCTTCCCAAACCTTGACCTTTCCTGGATTCTCCCCATTGCTTGCCTCCCCTATGCAGACAGTCTTCAGATTTCATCTTTTTTTCTCCTCACAAAGTCTGTTGCAAACATCTCTTTCCATTCCTCTGCCTTGTAACACCCTTATGACCTTAGTCTAGACAGTTGCAACTTTGTTTTACCTCTAGCTTAACCCTGCTACATCCTTAAAAAATCGCAAAGTTAACCTTAATTTAAATATATACATTTGCTTTGAGCAAATCACTCCACTCAAAACTGTCACCACCTTGAGTAAGAAATCCAGATGTTCTAGTCTGATAGACCAAGTCCTCCCGCCAACCCGGTTTTCACCTTCCCCTCTGGTTTCTCTGCAGCCCCACTCCACTCCACGCATCACCACCTCCCAGGGACCCTCTGATCCAGACAAATGCACCTGCTCCTGGTTCCCTTACACAAACCCCTAGATATTGCACCATCATATTCACACTCACTCCCTCTTCCACACTTCAACATCGTCTCCCACCTCCTCTCCCCTCAGCAAAGCCTCCTCCTGCTTCAAGACCTAAACAAATGGACCCTCTCCAGAGAATCCAAGACCCCCAACCTCCTTATGATTACATCCTCCTCTGAAACTATGACATTTACAGGCCGCATTAAATATCTGACAGGCTTTCTGAGTGTGACCCAGCGTGTGGGGGATGCTCGTGTTTTGCATCTATATTCCTGGTAAAATATTCAATATTTCACTTAATAGTTCTGCCCCCTTTCACGCTCAAAAAAAGTCTCCAACTAGATGATGAAATGTGATCATCCTACTTATCGAACCCGCCTTTGCAAGAATCTCCCCGAGCAGACTCTCAGTGACTCAGAGATGAGAATTTTATCACATGCCTCTGAAGTTCAGATGGTAAAGTGTCTGTCTGTAATGCGGGAGACCTGGGTTCAATCCCTGGGTCAAGAAGATCCCCCTGGAGAAGGAGGTGGCAACCACTCCAGTATCCTTGCCTGGAGAATCCCATGGACAGAGGAGCCTGGTAGGCTACAGTCCATGGGCTCGCAAAGAGTCAGACACGCCTGAGCGACTTCACTTTCACTTTTACCTGACCCCTCTGCAGGTAGGTGCTATACATTTGCCCAAAGTGGCAGCTCAAACAGCCCTTGAAAATCAGGGTCTAATTGGACAAAGGGCAAACCAGGAATGCCTATTTTGTCACAGACGGTCTGCCCAACAGATCACTCTGTGGGGAATTACCTACTCTACTCACCTCCATACACACACACTCACAGGCACACACACTCACGGTGCGGCCACAGTACACGTTCCAGCTTCATCCGCAGACCCGTGTTAACGGCGCGCCTCCGTTCACGTGGGCGGGGCCAGGGGCGGGGCTCCTATGCGTCCAGCAAAACCTAGAAGGTTTCGATTTTAAATGTCTGTATTAGGGATTGGTCTGAAACCAAATCCTAGCAGTTTGTCACTGATGACGTGTAGTTTCTCTTTTTTAGCACATCCACGGCCTCCTTTGGGCTTCCGCGGTGGCGCTAAGTGGTAAAGAACCCTCCTGACAGTGCAGGAGACAAGAGATGCGGGTTCCATCCCTGGGTCGGCAAGATCCCCTGGAGGAGGGCATGGCAACCCACTCCAGTATTCTTGCCTGGAGAATCCCATGGACAGAGGAGCCTGAGTGGCTATGGTCCATAGGGTCACAAAAAGTCAGACAGGACCGAAGTGACTGAGCACACACTGCCTCCTTCATTCGCGAAACAATGGATGAGCATCAGCTCTGTGCAAGGCATCATGCGAGATGCTATGGACTCAAGAAAATAAGCAGACCTTCTTCCCTATAGGAACTTAGAATTCTGGTGGCAGAAAAGACACCCACTCAGGATTCTGTGCGGCATGTGCTATTGAGAAATGTATTGTGTGCTGGGGGACACAGAGCAGAGAATACCTAATTCTGATTTTGGTCTGCTGGGCTGAGTTGGAGAAGGTTTCACAGAAGTGGCATTTGAGCTGAGTAACCAAACAGAGGATTAGGAAGAAAAGCTACACCAGCAGATACTGCAAGAACAATGTCCTGGAAACAGGAACTAACTGAGTGTATAATAAATATGCCAGGCATGAGGGCTGGATATGGAAAGGGAAAGGGCAGAAAACAGGGCTGAAAAAGTGGACTGGAGCCAGGAAAACATGTTCAGAGTTTTGGGCTTTATCTTATGGGCAAAGAGAAACCAGTTAAGGTTTATTAAGTTGGGGAAAGATGTGATTAGATTTAGGCTTTCTTGTAGAAAACTCAGAAATTCATATACAAGGGGGGCTAAGGGCTGCTTTCCTGTAAGGAGAGGTTGGATATTAAGTATACCAGTAAGTACACTTAGAGTGTATGTTACAGGGGATGGCAGGATGGGAGTGATGGTTTAAGGAGGACTGTGGAGAAATTAAAGCCCTTCCCCATCACATAATTATCCATGAGGTAATTATCCACTTGATAATTACCCAAATACCCATTTGCTATTTATCACACATACAGTCTGTGTTACTGGGTGGATTTTGAGAGGACAGCAGTAGTGAACAGAACAGAGGGCGGGGGGTGAGGATCGAAGGAAACAGAGACGCTTCCAGCTTGGGCTTCCAGGTGGATTACGCTGCTTTTAACAAAGCTGGAGAAAGTAGTAGGCCCAGATTTGGGGAGGTGTGATGATGCGTTTGGCTTGGGACACGCTGGGTGGGAAGTACTTGTAGCAGTCCAGATGGGACTATTTAATAGGTTATAGAAATATCAGTGTTAGTGATGGGGGAAGATGTGTTCCAGAGATAGAGACTGGGGTGTTTTCAGCATATGAGTACTCGTGGGAACTGTGGGAAGAGACGGCATCACCCAGGGAAAGGATGGCTATCAAAATGGAATCAAAGACTGTAGGAGAGGCAGGACTCAGGCAGGCTGGACGGGAGGTATCACTCATTCAGTCAACTTTGATCAACAGCTGTGGCAGCTGCGAGCCCCTCGGGAGGGTGCTGGGGCCACAGACAGGAGCTGGGGTGGACTCCTGAGGCTGTGAGTGGTGGCTCCAGTACCACGTGGCCACCATCCCAGGTTTAGGAGGCTGTGAGGCACAGCGGTGCAGAAATCCAATGAGAAAGCCCTTCCAAAAGAAATGTTTGACAGAAGCAAGTCCCCCGGGGAGAGCTCGTAGGATCAACGGCTGAAAAGAGAGCGCTAATAGAATCAAGGGCTGAAAAGGGGATGCTGGAGTTCGGACACCTGTGACTTGAGAGTTCTCGGTGATGCAGTGGAGGCAGAACTGAGGAAGGCTGAGGAGGAAACGGAAGGAGTCATAACTATCTCAATAAGCAGGGACCATGGCTCAAGAAATTCCCAGAATCCTTTGCATGCTGCAGGGTTTCCAGGGCTCTCAGCTCTCCATCCCCACCTGCCATTCCAGGATGTCCTGTGCATTTCTACCATTCTCTCCCCCATACCCCACACCACCCCCAGCAGGCCTGAAGACTGAAATATCCTTCAATAAAAAGACAAAAGAAATTAGGACTTTTCAACTTTGAAAGACAACAGCCCAATTGACAAATGTATACAAAAAAACAGGGCTTCCCTGGTAGCTCAGCTGGTAAACAATCCTCCTGAAACCCTGGTTCGATTCTTGGGTCAGGAAGATCCCCTGGAGAAGGGATAGGCTACCCGCTCCAGTATTCGTGGGCTTCCCTGGTGGCTCAGATGGTAAAGGATCCACCTGCAATGCGAGAGACATGGGTTCCATCCCTAGGTCGGGATAATCGCCTGGAGGAGGGCATGACAACCCACTCCAGTATTCTTGCCTGGGGAAGCCATGGACAGAGGAGTCCATGGAGTAGCAAGGAGCTGGACACGACTGAGAGACTAAGCACAGCACAGGATACAAAAGGACAGGCTCGCATGCACACACACACACACACACACACGTTATTTTACTACAAGGTAAAAAGGGGAGTTAAAGTGAGGCGAGAGGACAGCAGGCTTCTGCCCATCCTGGGATGAGGCTTGGAAAGGACAGTGGGTGCAGAGAACCTTCCAGGTCCAAACAGAACAGCTGAAAAGCTACGACGTCTTTAAAAACACCACAAATAGTCCTGAATTTCAAATCAGAGCTGCTTTTGATTGCAGATGTTTAAAGTTATATTAAAGGAAAGTGGTGATCAGGAGGACTGTTCTGGAGCCAGGTTAGGCAGGAAGGAATAGGACTTCATTAGAATGGAATAGGGATAAAGCTGTGACTGAAACCTCCAGGTTCAGCTCAGTTGCGAGGCTTGGCCATTTTTTACGCTGCACTGACCCCTAGAGGTTCTTCATTTGCTTCAGAACGCGCTGGGCATTTGGCCCCAAGCAGAAGAAAGAAAGAAAATAAGAGGGAAAGGTTGCTTTACTTTCTTAAAATCAAAAAGGGAGGAGAGAGGAGCGGTAAAGCAGAGAGCCGGATCTCACTGCTAAGAGCCATCAATTCAAACGGCCTTAATAGGAGCAAACTTTGTCAGCGTATTTCCCCTGCCTGGAGCACCAGAGTTCGGCTTGCTGCTGTGTGCGTCAGACAGATTGGAAACCAGCGCTTGCATTTTAAAAGTGCATCCTTGATTTCCTGCCCTTAGTGGCAGCTGAGACCCCAGGCCGGCTGCTCACCGCCCCAGTCCCTCCCCGCCCAGGAAGGGCGGCGGGGAGCTGCGAACCCGGGAGGGGGCCCCGGGCGGGGTTGGGGGTGACGTAAGCTGCGGCATCGCCACAGGGTGGAGGGAGGCCTGGGGCGTGTCAGGGTCTCCTAAGAATCTTAATGACACACTCTGGCAACTGAAGTTTTCGAATTTTTATTAACACGCAAATCGGCTTCCCTGGTGGCTCAGCAGTAAAGAATATGACTGCCCGATGCAGGAGACACAGGTTCGATCCCGGAGTCGGGAAGATCCCCTGGAGAAGGGAATGGCAACACACTCCAGTATTCTTGCCTGAGAAATCCTATGGACAGAGGAGCCTGGTGGTCTACCGTCCATGAGGTTGTAAAGAGGCGGACACGCTGAGCGACTAGCACGGGTATGGGGAGAAGGAAGGAAAGTAAGCACATGGAATATCGAGGGAGCTGAGATCCCAAGTCTGCAGCTCTGAGGGACAGGAGAGCTGGGGGTGGATTGGAAGGTTGCAGAAAGGAATGAACCCCTCTATGGGCAGACAGCCCACGCCCATCTTTCCAGAAGGGGATGGGACCGTATGCTAACATTCAAATGATCCTCCGCCAGGGTCAGGACATTTACATAGTATCGCAAATAGGAGCAAAGGAAAAATATAAGGAAGTTTGGAAACAAACAGTTCTGAAACAGTAGTTCCATCACTCTCTAAACATCCTGTAAAGCCTCTTAGTCCTCGAAGCAGCGCTGCTGCTGCTGCTGCTACTAAGTTACTTCAGTCGTGTAGGACTCTGTGCGACCCCAGAGATGGCAGCCCACCAGTGTCCCCCGTCCCTGGGATTCTCCAGGCAAGAACACTGGAGTGGGTTGCCATTTCCTTCTCCAATGCATGAAAGTGAAAAGTGAAAGTGAAGCCGCTCAGTCGTGTCCGACTCTTCGCGACCCCATGGACTGCAGCCCATCCGGCTCCTCCTTCCATGGGATTTTCCAGGCAAGAGTACTGGAGTGGGTTGCCATAGCCTCCTCCATGAAGCAGCGCAGACCCACCTAAAGGGGCCTTCCCCTTCCAGAACATCCGGGGTTTTTCAAGCAGCTTTGTTTGCACCTGGGCATACTTGGGTGCTCAGGGCTCCCTGATAGGAAGCGGAGGATGCTCCCCAAAGGGCTTGCCAACTAACCTGGACAGGTCACGGCGGTCAGTGAGAGCAGCATAGTGTCCACGCCTCGGTCCTCAATTGTCTGGGTCAGAGAAGGCAAGAGTTGGGATGAGGCTTCTAATCGATTTTCTGCTGGGCAGTAATAGCCTCATCTACAATATCACTACCCTGAGACTCCTTTCCTCAGCGGTGGTGATTGTTAGCATCTCAAGCAAAGCCAGCCTCTCCAGAGCACACACCGGGGAAGAAGCTGAATTTATTGAAAAACGGTGGGCCTGAGAAATATAATCTCAGATAAATCTGTTTATCCCTACGAATTGTGGAAGAAGGAATTTTAAGCCTGCAAATTACCTGGGTGACTTTTTTCTCTCTTTGAAGAAGGAAATAACCTGTATAGTATAGCTGATTCACTTTACTGTACAGTAGAAACTAACACAACATCATAAAGCAACTATACTCCAATACATTTTTTAAAATGAGTACCTATGAAGGGGAAGGGGTGACTTCTCTTCTAGACACTTGATTTGACACCAAAAATAGAAACATGGAATGTAATTAAACAATTCATGTTTTCTGGCTAAACCAACTGCCCATTTCCTGAAAATGACAATGTTAGAATCACTGTCCTTGACACTAGCCATTTGGAATTTCAGGCTTTACTACCGATAGTGTAGTAATTGACCAGGCAGTGATCTGATTTGATGGGTGACTAGCTGCAATAACTGGACTGACAGTTTCCACAGATGACACAACATCTTTTGCACACAAGGATCTCATGCATTTCCTTCAATAGAGTCATACAGCACCGTAATTATCCACAGAATCTTCCAGTGCCCCACTGAAGTTGTCACTCAGAAAGTTATGTCAAGAAGCCAAGCCAAAGAAATACGTAAGTATGTGAGCCTTTGTCAAATGTATCCACCTTCCTGCCGGTCTGAGTTTCTGCCAGTCCCATTTTCATTTACAAGGAAACCTGACATAGTCAGTCCTAAGGTTGATAGCACTAATTGTGCCTTCAAATACATCCCTTTTCCCCATGTGTATTTTGAGTTTTTAAAAAGCATCAGAGCAAGTACCTGCTACCAACTTGTAAGGCTTTATCGCTACATCTATAATTTCTTTAAAAAACTGGGAGAATACCAGTCTTCCCAAGTTACAAGAAGAGGTGATTTATACTTACTTTCCTTTTCCGTTCTTTTTTTTTTTTTATAAGTTAAGCGCCTTCTGTCCAAGGGAATAAGGCATTTCTAGTTGTTCCCTGGTTTGGAAGTTTGAAGAAAGTAGAAAATAAAGCTGCCAACAGTGAGGGAAAGCAAGTGTTGGCTGGCTAACTCCTATTCCCATCCCAGCCCAAGGATACAATTGCTCCTTTAATTTCATCTTTCGCCTAGAAGTGATAGAATGTCATTTGTCTGCACCTTCTGGAGGTGCCCTGATGAAATTCACAACCAGCCCCTGAATGCAGAGCACAAGGAGGGGCCACAGCCAGGAGACTCCAGATTGGTAGGTGGCAGGCGTAATAAGCAAGGAAATTTACCTACGAGGCTTATCTCGGCACTGCCCACCAAAATCTTAAAAGGTTTTATAGAGTCCTTAATGCAGTTCAGTCACATACAAAGTCCAGGTGATCTCAACAAGATGTTATTCTCTCAAGACTTACTTTTTTTTTTTTTTTTGCAATGGCTGTTAGTATGAGAACAGTGGGTGGAACATATACCTTCAAGGACAGGGGACGGATGAGGAGCCTTTGCTTATGTTGGTCAACTGGCGCTCACACCCTCTCTCTGACCTCCTCCAATTGTATTTAAAGAAGCCTAATGACAAAACTTGGAGAAGGCAATGGCACCCCACTCCAGTACTCTTGCCTGGAAAATCCCATGGGCGGAGGAGCCTGGCAGGCTGCAGTCCGTGGGGTCACTAAGAGTTGGACACGACTGAGCGACTTCACTTTCACTTTTCACTTTCATGCATTGGAGAAGGAAATGGCAACCTACTCCAGTGTTCTTGCCTGGAGAATCCCAGGGACAGGGGAGCCTAGTGGGCTGCCGTCTCTGGGGTTGCACAGAGTTGGACACGACTGAAGCGACTTAGCAGCAGCAGCAGCAGCAATGACAAAACTATTGTTCTTCCTCAGCCTATGGGAAAGTAAGAATTCTATTGCAAATGTCTTTCTTTCCCTTCACAAAGTTGGGTGAATACCAAATGATTATGAAACAGTAGAAAGCCTGGTAGAGTTTTCAAGATTATTATTTGTATTATTAACACTATCGCTGACTGTTGGTCCATTTAGAAGCAATTATCACTGTCTATACATCCTAGTCCAACCAAAGAGTTTAATTTAAAAGATACGAGAATTGCTTGAATGCATAATTGCAGAAACACACACAGAACTATTGACTAAATGGTATTAATGCTAAAGGTTGTCCAGAGTGGCATGCATACACTGCAACGCCTTTTATATCACATTCAATTTCCTTCCTACTGTATGTTCTGGGTAAAAATGTAAGTTACCCAGAGGATTGCGAAGATCTCTGGTTTTATGAGTGCAAATAACATGGCTTGGAACTCGCAATGCACAAGATGAGACCGGAGGATCAGCGGAGTGTAGCAGTTAGAACTCTCAAACCAGATCACCTGGGTTTGAATCCTGGCTCTGCTGTTTGCTAGATTTATGACCCAAGTTACTTAACTTTTGTGTGCCTTGATTTCTTCATCTATAAATATTACCTTTCTCATAGAGTGCCTGTGAGGATTAACCGAGTTCATAGTGTGAAGTGTTTTATCATTATCAGGGCTGTACAATGTTCTCTGTGTGCATGTTGAATGTGGAGACAGAACATACCGAGCCTGTTACTTAAAGGAAAGGTATTCTGCTGGCAACATTATAGCAGCAAAAACAAACAGCCTTTGGCACATACCAGCCAAAGAGGCTCCCAAGGATTGTACAATCTTGGTTATTCTTTAGCTGTTACTACTAACAAACACTTGCACCTGGACTTGGCCTTCACAAAGCCGCTTACTCTCTGGCTCCATGTAGATTATACTTCGCAACTGGCATTCTCCACCTACACGCCCTGGTAGGATTCTGCATCTCAAAGCAAAGAAGCTCACAGCAAATAACTTCAGGGATACCAGACCGGGTTGCTTAGCCACATGATCCCAGCTTTTGGCTGTAAACTTGCAGAAAAAAAAATATACAACACCTTCCTGAGGCTATATTAATAAACCTCTCCCTAGTCCCCAGGGGAGGGAGACAGTTCTAGCCTGCTGCATACTGCCCTTTGACAGGCAAAGATAAAGCCATTTTTCTATTTCCTCTAAGCTCTGTCTCTGTATTTTTTTTAATTCAGCTTTGAGGGACAGGGGGTCAAGATTCTGGCAACAACACCCATATGTTAGCCATTAGATCGTAACATTTGTCACACTACAAATGCATTAAGAGTCTGATGGAAGTATGCTCATAATATATGACACAAGTTCCGGCCTACGATTTCAGCTTGGTTATGAGCCCCACGTAGTTCATGGACTCTAGATAAGAAGCCTTGCCTTAAACTGGAACCAGATTTACAGTGAAAACATACTGGCACAGTGAACATTAACCTATTTTTCTTAATTTCAAAATCTAAGATATGTTACTCTTGCCTGGAAAATCCCATGGGTGGAGGAGCCTGGTGGGCTGCAGTCCATGGGGTTGCAAAGAGTCGGACACGACTGAGCGTCTTCACTTTCACTTTTCACTTTCATGCATTGGAGAAGGAAATGGCAACCCACTCCAGTGTTCTTGCCTGGAGAATCCCAGGGACGGGGGAGCCTGGTGGGCTGCCGTCAGTGGGGTCGCACAGAGTCGGACACGACTGAAGCGACTTAGCAGCAGTAGCAGCAGCAAGATGTGTTATCAAGGATTTAGGGAGTCATGGACTCTGTCCCTTTCCCCTAAAATTCACCGGTCCGTATGTCTAGACGCAACCCCCTAGTAACCTCAGAATGAACTCATTTGGAGGTAGAGTTTTCAAGAAGTAAATTACTTAAAATGAGGTCATTTGAGCAGACCCTAATCCGATGTGAACTGGTGTCATTATAAGAAGACATTGGAACTCAGCCAGGTCGAGAGGGAAGATTATCGGGAGACACAGGGAGACCGTGGCCATGTGCAAGTCAAGGAGGCAAGCCTGAGGAGAAATCAGACCTGCTGAAGGCTTGATCTTGGACACCTAACCTCCAGGACTGGGGGAAAAACAACATTCTGTTGCTTAACCACCCTCCCCACGCCCAGTCTGGAGTGCAGCCCTGGCAAACTGACACATGGGGTAACAGGAACAGGGCGAGCACTGGGGCGTGCCAAACTGGCAAGCTGAAGGGGTTGCAAAGAAAGAGGAAGAATTCTTATTCTCCTACATTTTTTTTTAAAGATTTTGTTTTGATGTGGCTTCCCAGGTGGCGCAGAGTGGTAAAGAATCTGCCCACCAATGCAGAAGACGCAGGTTCAATCCCTGGCTGGGGAAGATCCCCTGGAGAAGGACATGGCAACCCACTCCAGTGTTCTTGCCTGGGAAATCCCATGGATGGAGCAGCGTGTATCCATGTACTGGATAGACACAGTCCATAGGGTTGCAGAGAGTCAGACACGACTGAGCACACACACACAGAACTTTTTAAAGTCTTTCTTGTATTTGTTACAATATTGCTTCTGTTTTATGTTTGGGTTTTTTGGCCCCAAGGTACATGGGGTCTTAGCTCCCTGACCAGGGATCCAACCTGTACACCCTGCATTCTTAACCACTGGACCACCAGGGAAGTCCCCCTTTACATTTTGATGTGTGGATATTGAAAAAAGGTAAAGAAAAACAGTTGCTCTTATGAATTCTGCTGAGATCCTGTTTTGAAGCACATCCTTTGGAATTCCTAATCTATCATATCATGTGAGACCCTATGAGACCCTATGTCCAGATAAGCCAGCAGTTAATTCAGAGCTTTCATATCCAGGTGAATTTAATTATGTAGTAAGAGGAAAAGATTCCATAGGCAGGCAAGTGCATGTAAACATGAATGATGTAGATATAGGTATTCCTGGTTGGGGGACACTATAGCTGTCCTTTGTCAAAACACTCTTCATGTTTGACCAGAGAGCAGAAATGGAGTCTCCCTGCAGAATAGTTGAACTCTGGCCACACATACTTGAGGGTCACGGGAGGGCTGCTCCCACAGGCAGACAGGACATGAAGTCACCCCAGATGCTGCTTCTGAGAAAATAACAGCCCAATTCTGTGAGCCAACGCTGGCCATTTTTGTCTCTTTTAGCGCAGGCCCTGAAATGAAACTTTGCATGTTGTGGTGATGACTGATGAGAAGAAAGAGAAAGAGACAGAAAACAAGAGAAAAAGCAAAGAAGGATGAGCAGCCCCATCATGGAATCGCTTCCCTTCGGTAGCAAGAATTGCTACCAGCTCCGGAGAGGACTCAGGACAAAATTCAGAAAGAATCTGGTCCATAGCACCTCAGAAGAGGTCTCTTGGAAACTCAGCACTTGTTAACACCTGCCTCTTGGAGCACATTTGATTGTAAATGTTTTTTTAATTAATTTATTTATTATAATTGGAGACTACAATATCATGGTGGTTCTCGGATGTTGATACATAGGCAGGCAATGCTGCTCTTCAATTTTCTTGAATAAAAACAATTCAGGATCTAGCTTGCATAGATTTTATATATCATTTTTAGGAAGAATGTAGCATTCAGGAAATGTTTTAAATTGAGGACTTATTGCCAAGAGTACAGAAAGCTTCGCATTTACCCTGCCTGGGTCATTACCTCGGCTTGGTCCAACTGAACCTGAGCTATCTCGACAGCCAGTAAAAAATGAAGGTAATGACGCTGCCTCTCCAACCAAAGGCTAGGAAAAGTGAAGCATTAAAGAAATAAAGCAGGCCATTTGAGCGAAGATGCAAAATGCTGAAGAAGCAACATTTTCTAAAGTATCTAAATGCGGCTTCTTTCAACATGGGACTCTTCTATTTTTTTTTCCAGATTTTGACACGGGCTTTTTTCTTTACAATTTTCTTTACCATTCCCTGTTTTAAAACATATACATAAAGTCAGACAGGGAAGGAGAAATATCATAAGACATCCCTTATGTGTGGAATCTAAAAAGAAATGCTACAAATGAACTTATTTATGAAACAGACTTACAGACTCAGAGAATGAACTTACAGTTGCTGGAGGGGAGATATGGGGGGAGGAGAGAGTTCGGGATGGACATGTCCACACTGCTGTATTTAAAATGGATAACCAACAAGGACCTACGGTATAGTGCAGGGAATGCTGCTCAGTGTTTTGTGGCAGCCTGGATGGGATGGGAGTTTGGGGGAGAAAGAATACGCATATGTGTATGGTTGAGTCCCTCTGCTGTCCACCTGAGTCTATCACAACATTGCTAATCTGCTATACTCCCATTTAAAATTTAAAAATTTACAAAAAATTAACACAGAAAAAGATAAAGCAAAATATAAGCCTATTTTAATTTCAAGTCATATTTTCTCCACTTTCTCATTCTTTTTTTTCTCATTCCCAGGTCCACTACTCCACCGAAATCTCCCTGCTTTCAATCATGTGAGTTCACGCCATTGCTCTCGGTTCAGGGATTTTCACAGGAATGTTGTCGAAAAGTATGTCCTCCCACTTTAACATAATCCATCCCTCTCTAGTATAGGGGCGCTGACTCATGCTTCTTTCTGTGAATAGGCTAACTGGACCCGCAGAGACAGAGTGGAGGGGTGAAGGTGGTGACCTCATGGACTCTGGTTCCAGGCTGCCCCCATCTGAGCTCTGGTTGGGATGCTCACCAGCTGGGTGACCTTCATGACTCCTCTAGGACTCCATTTCCCCATCTGCAGAATGGGGACAGTATCGTCTCTTTCACAGTGGGTACTGTGAGTCTAAAATGAGTATATGAATAGTGAGTGAAAGTTGCTCAGTCGTGTCCGACTCCTTGCGACCCCATAGACTATACAGTCCATGGAATTCTCCAGGCCAGAATACTGGAGTGTGTAGCCTTTCCCTTCTCCAGGAGATCTTCCCAACCCAGGAATCGAACCCAGGTCTCCCACACTGCAGGTGATTCTTTACCAGCTGAGCCACAAGGGAAGGCCGAGTATATATATACATCTGTCATAATGTTTTTGTTTTTATCTTTTGGCCGCCCTGTGGGGCATGCAGGTTACCAGTTCTCCCACCAGGGATGGAACCCCCGCCCCTGGCATTGGCAGCGTGGCGTCTTAACCACTGGACTGCCAGCGAGGCCCCTACATCTGTCATTATTGTGTGTTGTTTCATAAGCTGTTTTCTGAGAGTTCTCCAGCTCAGTAAGAACTGATAAGCCTTTCTCATGGAAAGAAAGATGGATTGTTACATGAAAGAAAGTAATGCTTCTCCTGGAAGTGTTTGATCTGTTACTTCCCTCTGTGCCAGCACAACCACATGGAAAAAGGGCCAGTCTCTGCAAAGCTCATCTCCCTGCTTTCTGCGGCCAGCGAAATTCCCACAGTACGTCGGGTTAGGCCAGAGAACGAAGGGGATATCTAACTCACGTGTTGCATTTGGAGAGTATTTCATATTTTCATTATTGTATCCAGCACAATCCTGAGCATACAAAGTGCAGCTCTCTGAAACAAAACCCCAAATGATTAAAAACAGAGGAATTGTCTCCTGTTTGTATTTGACTTACACTGAATTTGGAACCTCACTATATATGCAGAGAGTAGGAGGCTACTCTCTTGTGGACTTGTCTCAACCATAAGATGTGTTAAGATGATCAAGTTTTGATACTAAAACATAGTCTCAAAAGGAAAGTCCTTCAACAGATGAATGGATAACCAAGGATAAATAGGCATCCATAACAATAAAAGAATGAACTTTCAATATGTATTCTCAAATGCATTATACTAGGTGGAGAGAGCCAGTCCCGTAAGCTTACGCACTGTATGATTCCATTCATGAGACGATGATTCCATTCATGAGACGTTCTGGGAAAGGCAAAAGATTGTGGAGACGGGGAACAGATCAGCGGTTGACAGGTTTGGGGTAGGGACGTGGCTAAGATCAAAGGGACAGCACAAGGAATTCGGAAGGCTGAAGATGACAGCGTGTTTCTGTGTCAGCTCTGGTGGCGGGCCTGTGACTTTAGTCTTTTGCCAATTCTCATAGGCCTGCACATCAAAAGGACTGAATTTTGGTGTATATAATTTTTAACATAAATAATTTTTTTAAAAAAGCAATGATAATGTAATCTTCCAGGCAATCAGGAGCACTTTAGAATTCTCTACGCACCCACCCATCCACCCACTCCATTTCACATCTAGAGAGAGACATTTACCTGAAAGGCAAGTTAAAATGCTCAGATATCTCCACATTCTGACGCTCTCTCTCTCTCCCTCCCTCCCGCTCACCCCGCCATCTCTCTCTTTCTCTCTCTCTCTATATATATATATTTATTTATTTGGCCACACCAGCTCTTCGTTGTGGCGTGAGGGGTCTTTGATCTTTGTTACGTCGCGTAAGATCTTTCGTTGCAGCTTGTGTGATCATGTTCCCTGACCAGGGATGGAACCTGTGTCCCCTTCATTGGGAGCATGGAGTCTTAGCCACTGGCCCAGAGAAGTCCCTTGACACTTTATATTTTGGAACCTCAGGACCAGAGATCATGACTCTACGGTAGAAATAATATGTGTCAACAGTTGTTCTCCTTTCCTGTACCCTCACTTAGTTGGTTTATCTCTTTTACTAGATTTTTATGACCAGCATATAAGATTAGCATCAAGAAAGCACTAATGTGATATAGATAATAGGATAGATTTTGTAAAAGGTCTAAAAATATTAAGGTAGAGGCAGGAAATACCGATGACTTGGTAATTGCTCCAATAATTAAGCATTATTGTTAAAGTTTAATGGAGATTACTGCTTTTTCTTTCCAGGAGGTAAAGTGTTTGCAAGATTATTCAGTCTGTGGCCTTGTTGTTTATTCTTGTGCCATTTATTTGCTCCAGATTAAGAAAAAAGAAAGCAATTACGTCTTAATTACCTTATAACTTGTGGAGAAAAACAACAGAGATACTCCTGCTTATTTTGCATTTGGAGTTCAAGGAAGTATTCCTGTGTCATAAAAGTGGGTGGTACAATGGTAAGGAATCCACCTGCCAATGCAGGAGACTTGGGTCCAATCCCTGGATCAGACAGATTCCCTGGAGGAGGAAACAGCAACCCACTCCAGTATTCTTGCCAGGGAAATCCCATGGAGAGAGGAGCCTGGTAGGCGATGGTCCATAGGGTAGCAAAGAGTCAGACACGACTGAAGTGACTTAGCACATGGATCCTTGTATCAAATTATCAAAACTGAGCATGGTTTCAGGAGCCCGTGAACTTGCAGTTGGTATCAGAAGTGCAAGTGGACTTATGTGGACTGCACCCTCAAACTTTGTAATTAATGCCAGGTATGAAATTGATGAAAGTGAAAGTGAAGTCGCTCAGTCGTGTCCGACTCTTTGAGACCCCATGGACTGCAGCCTACCAGGCTCCTCCCTCCATGGGATTCTCCAGGCAAGAGTACTTGAGTGGGTTGCCATTTCCTTCTCCAGGGGATCTTCCTGACCCAGGGATTGAATCTGTGTCTCCCACATTCCAGGCAGACGCTTTAACCTGTGAGCCACCAGAGAAGCCCCAGATTGATGAAATTGATGAACTCACCCCCAAATTCAGTTTGTGAAACTCACTGGTCACATCCAGGAGAAACATCACTTAGTTAAGATGAGAAACACTGGAGGAACATGCCATATGGAGTCACCTACAATGTGTCAGACAGAGTCATGCTACCCACAAGGGATACATTGGAGCGAGGGAAGTGTTTGGCAAGCATTCTGAAAAGAAATGTGATGTTCTTGGGCTAAAGGAAATATAGAACTTGGACTGACTGCGAAAAAGACAAGCTAGTTTTTACAAAAAAAAAAAAGTAAAAATGAAAGCATAAAAGTGGGGAAAGCATGACACAGAAGAATAGCGAGCCATTTGAAGCAGATATTGTGGTTGACCCCTAAGAGCCACATTAGTCCCATATGATTAATCTAAGCCATTTGGGGTAATTCCAACCCCTTTTCTCAGTGACTGGGCTTCCCTTGTGCCTCAGCTAGTAAAGAATCCGCCTGCAATGTGGGAGACCTGAGTTTGATCCCTGGGTTGGGAAGATCCCTGGAGAAGGCAAAGGCTACCCACTCCAGTATTCTGGTCTGGAGAATTCCAGGGACTGTATCGTCCATGGGGTTGCAAAAAGTCGGACATGACTGAGCAACTTTCACTTTCTCAGTGACTGGTCTAGGAAAGGGCATATACCCAAATCTAGCCAATGAGGCATGGAGAAAAGTGTTTGGGGGGGAGGGGGCTTTTAAAGTGCAGACATATGGGACTTCCCTGGTGGTCCAGTGGCTGAGACTCAATGCTCTCGGTGCAGGAGGCCGGAGTTCAATCCCTGCTCAGGGGACTGGATTCCACATGCTGCAACCAAGAAGCTGCACGTCACAACTAAAGAACCTGCACGCCACAGCAAAGACCTGTTGTAGTCAAATAAATATATAAATATTAAAGAAATGGAACACACACATAGGAAGCAATAATCTACCTCCTTCCTCTGGCCAGTGTCACATCTAAACAGGTCATCTGGAACAATCCTGCTGCTGAGGGTGAAGATGAAGATGAGGATGAAGCTGACACGTAGAGAGGAGACCAGAGTGAGAAGACTACGCAGAAGCAGAGCTGGAGCCCTGATGGTCTGCCCTGGGTATCTGTCCTCCATGAGGATTGTCTCTTAGATACCTTTAATGTAATATTTTGTTATTCAAACCACTTAAGACTGACTTTTCTGTTCCTTGCAGCTAACAGTGTGTGACAGACAGAATGACCCCTCCAAAATGTCCATGCTGTCATTGTTAGTAACATCAGTAGATTAGGTTCCATGGTGAATGGGACTTGGCAGATGCAATTAAAGTCGAAGACCTTAAAACAGAAAAAAATTCATCCTCGATTATCTGGGTGGACTCGCTCTAATCAAATCATGAAAGCAGAGAACTTTCTCTGGCTGGAGTTGGAGACATGAGGTAAAAAGGTAAATGAGAGAGATCACAGCATAGAATGAATCTGACCTGCTTTTGCTGGCTTTTAAAGAATAGTTATCCATAAATTTTTGGCTGCGCTGGGTCTTCGTTGCTGCGCACAGGCTTTCTCCGGTTGCGGCGAGCAGGGGCTCCTCTCTACTGCGGTGCCTGGCTGCTCACTGGGGCAGCGTCTCTGGTTGTGGAGCACGGCCTGTACGGCTCGCAGGCTCGGTGGCTGTGGTGCGTGGGTTTACTTGTCCCACGGCACGTGGCATCTTCCTGGACCAGGGATCAAACCCATGTCCCCTGCGTTGGCAGGTGGATTATTAACCACCGTACCACCAGGGAAGTCCCTTTTGTTAGCTTTAAAGATGAAGGGAGCCACGAGCCAGGGAATGTGGACAGCCTCTGGAAGTTGAAGATAATCCCTGGCTAACAGTCATCAAGGAAAGAGGGACCTTAGTCCTGTACTCCATGTACCTGAATTCTGCTGATGACCCAAGGGCACCTGGGAGCAAAAGTCTCCCCTAGAGCCTCCAGACAAAATCTCAGACCAGCCAGCACCTCCATTTCAACCATAAGATTCTGAGCAGAGAACCAGCTTGTCACACTGTGCCAGAATTTCTGACCCACAGAACCATGAGATGATGAAGGGACGCTGTTTTAAATTTTTACAACTACAGTGATTTGTTACCCCAGGAACAGGAAAACAAATACACAGTGTCTGAGCTCATGAAGGGTTTTAGTTGGGAGTATCCTCAGGTAAGGTGTGTAGACTGAGGGCCAGAGGTCATCTGAGGAGTCAGACCTGGTCCAAAAGAGTAGAAGCCCACAGTAAAAGTGACCAAGAACATCAGATCATCTAAGAGGAACAACCAGTCCAACCTAAAGGAGATCAGTCCCGGGTGTTCATGGGAAGGACTGATGCTGAAGCTGAAACTCCAATACTTTGGCCACCTGATGCGAAAAGCTGACTGACTGGAAAAACCCCCAATGCTGGGAAAGATTGAAGGTGAGAGGAGAAGGGGACAACAGAGGATGAGATGGTTGGATGGCATCACTGACTCAACGGGCATGAGTTTGAGTAAACTCCAGGAGTTTCTGATGGACAGGGAGGCCTGGCGTGCTGCAGTCCATGAGGTTGCATAGAGTTGGACACGACTGAGCGACTGAACTGAACTGAACTGGAGAGGTATGTAAGATCTGGCAGCAACAGCCAAATGGAACAGAACGGGAAAAACCAGAGGCCTACAGAGCAGATAGATGTCACTGTAGGAAACCAGACAGGGCTTCACAAAAGCCTACATATGATTGGCAGCATATGAAACCACGAGGATGAGAAAGAAAACTGGCTGGGGCTTCCAGCAATTAGCTGAATATTAGTGCTCAAAGCTGAGTCTAAAGTCTGGATGTGCCATGGCTGATTCATGTGAATGTATGGCAAAACCACCACAATAATGTAAAGTAATTAGCCTCCAATCAAAAGAAAAAAAAATAAAGTTTGGATGTGTACCAATTAGCAATGGCTGCTGAAGATCCAGGTATCAGAGTCTAATTAGAAGCACAAAGGTGGTACCAGTACATCTGTGAATGGCTACTGGATTAGCCAAACTTCTGTGTCTGCCCTACAGCACATGGTTAAATAAACAAAAAAGAGGTTTTCCCTTTTCATTTGAGGATATGAGCCAAGACTGCTATAGACATTTGAATTAATAAATGAGTACTAAGTGGACGTGTTTGTGAGAGGGTACATTTCTTCGTTGTCACATTTATTTCTTCCCCAAATGTCCTCTGAGATATCTCTGTGCCAGGCAGGAATCTCCTCAAGTGTTTCCAGTTATTCTCCATTGTTTAACCCTCTCTCATATTTCCTCTTTTCTCTCTATTGGTCTTTAAGGATATGGTGAGGGAGCCTACCAGATCTCACTTTTTAAAATTAATCTTTATTGGAGTACAATTGCTTTACAATGTTGTGTTAGTTTCTGCTGTACAGCAAAGTGAAGATACACGTATACATATTTCCCCTCCTTTCTGGATTTCCTTCCCATTTAGGTCACCACAGAGCATTGAGTCGAGTCCCCTGCGCTGCACAGCAGATTCTCATTCATTGCCTACTTTATACATAGTATCAATAGTGTAAATATGCCAATCCCTATCTTTCATCCCACCCCTCTCCTGTCCCCGCTTATTGTCCATACGTTTGTTCTCTACATCTGTGGGATTTCATTAAAAGAAAAAAAAAATTAGAAGAACAAAGATAGTGACTATTCCCTGAATGAATTTAAAGTTCCAGGAAAGTTGAGTATGTTTTTGACTCTCTGAGTAATACTGCACTTCCCCCCTGCAGTGTCAAGTATTTTTAGGGTTAGGTGACTAATCCATCCTACAGCAGCTTCTGATAAACTAAAATCTGGCCTGTTCCAAAGAGTCACAGTGTTATTTTTTAAAAATAACAGTCATAGCTGTAAGCGTGTGGTTTTCTCATTTTCAGCATTTTATCAAGTGACTCTACATTTTGCGGGGAGACAGAGGAAAGAAAGGCTTTAAAATAAGGCATTCAGTCTCATCATAAATAGAACTTTCTACGAAGTTGCTATTCGTATCTTTAAGTTTCCAAATGTTTCTATTTTCACACAACTGGCTATTGTTGAGTCCAAGGCCCTTGAGTATAAGTCATGCTGTGAGCAACTGACAGCTGGCCCCCAACCTCCCCCGCTCACACACACAAGTCCTCACCTTGGTTCTCTCTAGGTTCAAGAGGTATCTGTCCGGTCAGCAAAATTCAAGATAACTACCCCCCGGAGCAGATTCCAATCTCAAAAAAAATCCCCAGGGTGTGTTTTGAGGAAAGGGATTGTTACCATCTATGAAATACAGGCCACATACCAGGCATGTGAAATGTATTTCCCTATTGAGAATTGTTTTACAGAAGCTGTGGATACTAACCCAGGAGAAGAGTACATTGTCACAAAGCTTTGTATTTGATGGCAAGAGATTCCCAGGCTCCTCGACTCCAGGGTACGTGAACCCCAGATGAGGAGTCCTGAACTGGAGTACTGGTCTCAAACCTCTTTTAACAAGAAGAATTTAATAATAAACCCTTTTAATAAGCCTGAAATAGTGCAACTCGGACTGGGACTTGAACTCATGGGCCGGGACTCGAACCCATGGGCCAGGACTCAAACCCACGGGCCGGGACTCGAACCCACGGGCCAGGACTCGAACCCACGGGCCGGGACTCGAACCCAGCCAAAACCCAGACTGGGATTTGAAGCCACTGTCTTCTGAATGAGATCACACCCCTGATCTCAGGACTTAAGTTCAGGTTCGTTAAGTCTCCTGGCAGAAAGCATTCAGTGGGAGACCAAGTGTAAGAAGTGTAATTTTTAGAGAGATCCACATTCCATAGACAGTGAGGTTTGACTCAACAGGTGAGAATGGCCTTGGGAGAAACACACTCCATCCACAGACAGAGTGCGGGCCATCTCAGAAGGCAAGAGTTCCCAGAACATGGGCTGGTTAGTTTTTCTGAGCTGGGTAACTTCACAGGCTAATGAGCAGGAGGACTGTTCCAACTATTCCGGGGGACGGGCAGGGATTTTTAGGAATTGGGCCATGGTCCACTTTTTGGCCTTTTATGATGAGCCTCAGAATGGTCAAGGCGCAGGTGGGTGTGTCATTTAGACGCTGACGTATTACAATAAGCGTATAATGAGGTTCAAGGTCCTCTGGAAGTAACATCTTCTGTCATCTTGGACCTAGTTGGTTCTAACCAGTTTATGTGGTATCCTCGAGGGCTATATGTCATTCTTTCAGAGGTTGTGGCCTGCCCCCTTCCGTCCTGTTTCAAGCCCTTTAAAAAACAAAAGCATAAGCTCTCAATTTATAGATGTTTACTTACAAATTATATACATGTACTACTCTGATAATATTCAGTTCTTCACTCAGTCGAGTCCGACTCTGCGACCACATGAACTGCTGCACGCCAGGCTTCCCTGTCCATCACCAACTCCTGGAGCTTGCTCAAACTCATGTCTATACTCTGATAATATATTATGTCTTTAATTACTCAAAAATTAAAATCTCAAAAAGATCAGATGGAAACAGCCATGCGGGACCCTATGGAGCCTTCCTGGAAGAGACCCCTCCCCCATATCCCCTGCTGCAGCTCCTCTCTGAAGAATCTAGATAATAGTATCTGATGCATATTTCCTGAGTTTTTCAGATGCTAAAACCGCCACCCAGTGGAAGAAATTAACTACTTAATGATCATGAGCACATAGAGCCCAGATCTACCGGAGCCTAAGGACTGATAATGCTAACCCCTGTGACACAGTCCTGTTAGCTCACCGCCAACCAGTCAGAGAACTGTGCACAAGCTGATCACGCGCCCTGGAACATTGCCTTTGAAAATGCTTTGCTGAAACCCACGAGGCGTTTGGGTGTTTTGAACACTAGCTCTTCTGGACGACTTGCTTGGCGCCTGCAATAAACGCTGCACTTTGCTTCACCACAACCCAATGTCAACAGATTGGCTTTACTGCCCATGGGTGTGAACGTTGGTTCGGTAACGTTTCCACCCCCAGTGAATGCTTATACACAAGCCCTAGAGGCAGGCGCCCCACTTTGCAGCCCCTTCCCCAGGCCCTGCAGTCCAGCTGCATCTTGATGCTGGACTTTTCACAGCAGCAAGCTCAGGAAGCAAAACACTGAAAGTGCTACAGCAGAAGGGAAATGCTAATCCCCTCAGATAAAAATAACTCCCAACATTGTGAGACTGAGAAGCTGCGCTCTTTCCACCTCTTATAGAAGATAAATAATGTCAAGATTTCTCAGCCGAAGAATTCAATGGAAAAGCTTTGACTGTTCAGTGTGAAAAGAACCAAGCTTCCCCCGAAGAGCCACTCTGCCCTGTGTAAGTTTTCAGGCCACAGTCGTGCTGTACTTGATAAACCAGACTGTTCTGTTCTGTCAGAGAGAGAAAGGCACCTTCAGATGTGAGTGGGGAAGAGTGTTGAAAGGCTGCATGGCGTTCTAAAAGCAGATCTCTTTCTTCATCTGCTCCCTCTCTGCACCTTACTGGCTTGAGTAAGTCGTTTAACCAGTCTGCTTCTTAAGACTGCTCGACTCTTAAACTGGGGATAGTAGCATGTGTATATGACGTGGTTTATTTGTGCTTTGCAATTCAAACGTGACATTAATGGAGGTAAACCTGTTCCGAACATCATAAACTGCTCTATAAATGAAACAAAAACTTGTGTCCTCCTGCCATAAAAACCAAAGCCAAGTAATTAAGAGAGTCACTTATATGGACTCTTCTGGAATGGCTCAGCTGGGAAAGAATCTGCCTGCAATGTAGGAGACCCGGGTTCAGTCTCCGGGTCAGGAAGATCCCCTGGAGAAGGAAATGACTACCCACTCCAGTATTCTTGCCTGGAGAATTCCATGGACAGCGGAGCCTGGCGGGCTACAGTCCATGGGATTTGCAGAGTCAGACACAGAGCAACTAACACTTTCACTTTTTCACTTATATGGGCCCTTCTGGAAAAATCAGTATGCAACTTGAAATTTTCAAGTCCACCCCAGGGACTTCCCTGGTGGGTCCAGCAGTGGAGAGCCTGCCTACCAATGCAGGGGACACGGGTTCGATCCCTGGCCCTGGAGGATTCTACCAGCCTCCGGGTAGCTGAGCCCACGTGCCACAACTCCTGAAGGGAAGGCCAGGCTCCGCAACGAGGGGAGTCACTGCAGCGAGAAGGCTGAGCACCGCAACGCAGAGTAGCCCCTACTCACCACAGTTAGAGAAAGCCCACACACAGCAGTGAAGACCCAGGACAGCCAAATAAAAAAATAAATAGAAAAACAAACAAAAAAACACCTCCTTAAAAAAATAAAGTCCACCCCAGACCTTTCAGACGGGCAGGTTTGTTAAGTCATTGCTGCAACTCGCAATCCCGAAGCTAATCCCGTTCTGATGGATGTGACGGCTCCACCTGTGTAAGCGGTGGAAGCCACTGAGGCAGATTCCACACTGGGGTCCTATGTGCAACCCAGCCGTGAAGGCGGGCAGGACAAGGGAGTTGCGACAGTCCCAGGGGAGGACCAGAGGCTATGGCCTCGCAAGGTCCAGCGTGGCCACTACCTGATTCTGAGAACCCTTCCAGCTCTTTCTGCTCGCTAGACACACCGGCCGAATGCTGAGCCAGCGTCTCAGTAACGACGGCAAGCAGTGTCACTGGATAAGCTTGAAAGCTTTGGGGCCCTAACCCCAGTCCGCCAGCCCGCCCCGTGTCCATGAAACACAGGTCCGAGATTCCTCCATAGATTAAGTCACTGAAGATGACTTACACAAACATTTTTAAAGCTTCGAAATTTATTGCTGTACATTTTCGCATAGCATTGACTATGGAAATACTAATAGTGCAAATATTTATTTTGGACTTTGTAGCATTTGAGGGATCACAAAGCTTTTTGACATCTTTCGCAATCATTAACGAAGATCTACATAGTTCAACTTCAGAAATTCAAACAAGTCATCTTATATTCAAAGAGATTACATAATGCTTTCTTGATCTCCTCTCTAGGACAAAAAAATAAAATAAAACTACCCTGGAAGCCAGCAGGGGCATTCCTTTCCATGGTAACACAGACGTCTTGCAGGACTTTTCCAACTGCAAGACTCAGTGTTCACAGATTCATTCAACCAGTATTTACTGACACTGTTCTGTGCCAGGCGCTGACCTGGGCTCTGGGGACACAAACATGGAAAGATGCAGTCTCTGCTTCACGGTGCTTACAGTCTAAAAGTAGAAACAGACATGCAAACAAATTTACAATAAAGTGCTTCCGTGGAGGTATTTACAAAGTGCAGTAGGAATCTGGAAGAGAGGAAAAGCACATCTGCCTGGAGGGGATGAAGGACAGCTTCACAGAGGAGGTAGACACTGAGCTGCGACGGGACCAGTGCTCGAGAACCGGCCGTGCAGGCAGGTAGGCAGAGGGGACGACAGGGGCAAAGACACAGAGGCCCAAGCGGCACTTCGAAGGAGCAGGTGATGCGGTTTTCCTTGAGCTGAAGGTGCAGCGGGGACAGTGGCAGGATGAGCTAGACAAGCAGGCGGCTATCAGATCCTGAAGAGCCTTTTGATCATTCGTCCATCTACTCAATGCACCCATACAGAGTGCTTACTGTGTGCCAGGCACTAGGCTAAGCGCTGGGATTATAACAGGGAACAAGGCAGACACATCCTGGCTCTCAAAGAGCTTACATTCTAAGATAGACAGACCAAACAAAAGTCAACAAATAAATAAAATACAGATTTAGAAGATTTCTACAAAGGAAATGAACAGAGTGCCAAGGCAGAAAATAGAGTATTGGGGGTATTTATAAAGTGGAGGGTAGTTAGGGTTATCAGCAAATGACTCTTGGAAGTTGACCCCTGCAGAGCCCGCCACGACACACCAGGTACTGTGCTAACACGTGACAAACAGCATCTCGTTTAGTCCTCACGACGACTCTATGAGGTAGGTATTATTACTATTTCACTGAGGAGGAACAGGCTCAAAGACATTGGGTAAACCTGACAAGTCACACAAATGGCAAAAGAAGGGTTCAAACACAGGTGCTCTCCACTTCAAAGTGCTAAGTGGGATTCTAAACCGCGTACAGAAGACAAGGGAGGGATTTTGAGCAGGGAAACGGTGAGATCACAGATGCTTCCAGGACCATTACTGATGCCTCCATGGAGGAGGAAAAGGACGGATGGAGGGAAAGGGGACAGGTGAAAAGCAGAAGGTGCCGAGTGCAGAGAAGAGAGGGGGCTGCATGAAGGCAGTGGTTGTGGGAATGGGGAAGACACACGTGTTGACATGTTTATTTATTGATAAATAGATGTGAGAAAGGTGGTTAGTAATGCTAACAGGACTGATGGGATGTTGGCAGCAAGGACAAGAGTGGCCTCTGGGATCACTCCTGGGGGTCTGCCTCGGCAGCGGGATCAGATGATCTGCTATCCCCTGAGTTAGGGAATGCAAGATGGTGGAAGGTTGGGGAAATAAGATGATGAATGTACTTTTGGACATGTCCTGTGGGCGCATTGCGAACACATGGACTTATGGTTCTCAGCTGGACACCATGGAATGGCTTTCAAACCTTGTTCTCTACCTGAGCAACGCACAGAATAACAAAAATCAACATTTTGTATGTGGGTACATTGTGGTTTTCCTTTGAATACAAAAGTTGCTTATAAAAGCATGTATGTCTTGGTTGGGCTGCTTTGTGAAATGAACCCATGATGGCCAAGGTGAAGTTACCCCAAGCTTAATGACAAATGAAGACTCGTGGACTTAGAGGAGTCTAAGAAAAGCCTTCGGGCATTCAGTCTAACTAGTCATGATAGCTTTTACAAAGAATCAATACTAACTTCCCACTGTCACCCCAACTGGGGACAGTCAGAAGGGCCTAGGGCAGGGAGCCTCTGCCACTTGTCTTCCCAGAGTCTACAAGTATCTTTACTTATTTGCCAGCAGAATTACTCTGAGGACATTGGTGGCCTCAGGCCCAAAGATCAAAGTTGAATGTGAATCAGGAATTCCAAGAAGGTACCATCTATGCAGTCTGGCGTGCGGTCCAGAGAAACAGCAGCTCCAACCAAGCCAGTCACACTGGTTTCACTATTTCCTTTTCTTTCCTCAAGAACTGGAAGGGTGCTGGAGACACTCATTTAAACACACACACACACACACAGGTGACATTTATAGGGAACTGGTCACATCCTTGATCACATCATTTTTTATCTAATTTTAAAAGAACTCAGAGTTAAGAAGTGCATAAGCCCTTCCTATAGAAAGATATTATTTTTGCTCTTTTTTTTTCAAAATGTACTTAAATTTGCTTAGTTCCATTTCTTGGCATCAGATTACCTTGTTTTGCTTTTTAAAACTCATTTCTTAATGCTGTGCCAGTTTGAGCAATTAGATATCAAGGAATTCAAGAAGTAATGAAGTTAATGCTTATGAGTTTCAACAGGAAAAAAAAAATGTTAAGACTTTGGAGGCTGGGTCATAATTAGCAAAGCGTTACAATCTGGTTCATTTAGCGAGTCTGCCCAGAATGCTGCCTGTCTCTGTGGCAAAGGGGCTCACCTGCACCTGTTAACTCTGTAAGCCAGCAGACATTGGAAAATGCAAAATGTTCTCAAAAAACAGTCACAGACTTCCAGCAACATCTGAAGGGCACGTGTGTACCTAACTCACGCCAGAGGGAAGAAAATGCCTTATTTTCATAGAAGTAACAGAAGTACTCGTTACAGGCAAGGGAAAATAAAAATTACCCAAACTTCATGCCAATTTAGAATTCTGAGCACAATTCTCATGATATCCAGAGGCATATTGCAAATGTATGAACTATTTCCCACCACCTTCATTTCAAACTTAAGGCCCAGGGAAGACAACTGAATGTCAATCAGAAATCCTAAGAAGGGACTATGCATGGTGTGTGCTCCTTAACAGAAAGAATTCCAATCAGTCTGTGAATATAATCATTTATTTGTCTTTACAGTGATGATGGAAGAATGTACAGGTGTCCTCTTTCAATAAAGTATAAAAATCTGTTTATATACAGTGAAGTCACAATAAGCGCTCATTGGGAAATTTATTTGGTACTCCTGATCTGTTCATATTAAAATTGGGGGGAGAACAAGTATTTCATGGAAGTGCTACATTTCCAGTAGATTGCACCTGGCATCAAAAGCTCAGCTTCATTTTAAGGGTCCTGCTCGATATTACAAAAAGACTAATTTTAAGTCCTGGGACTCAAAATAAACATCATTTTTGAATAATAGATATATACATCAAAAATACATCTAAAAAGGCATTGGTTAGTGCTATTAAAAAGCTCTATGTGCTCAGGTACATTTTTTTCTTACAGGCAAAACCCAGTGGAAACGTTTTTGCTCAATTCTAGGAGTTTGCTCTCGGGGAAAGTCGGTCAAAAGTTACCTGCAAGAAAACAAACAAACAGACTTAAGTAATTCAATGATTTCTCAGGTGAGGTCAGCAAAACTTTGAAAAGCAGTGAGAGACCAAATTTCATGTAGAATAGATTTTTAAAGCCTTGATAGTATTTAGTTACAGCACTTTGTACATAAAAAGGACTCAACAGCTCCCCTTATTATTTCAACTTTTTTAATTCTGAAAGAATCTTCACTTCATTTTCAAAGAAATCTTATGGACCCTTTTGTATGCTTATGAAAAAATTTCTATCATTAAGTAAATCAGCATAAAATGGGAAATCACAGGGCATACAAATGAAAAAAAAATCGTAAGATATAGCCAAATCCAAACATATTGAGAAAATTTAGGAAGATTTCTACTAACAATGATTTATTTTGTTTCATCATAATTTATTTTACTTCAGAGAATTTATAGATAGAAACACAGTGAAGTCTTATTACTACTTAACTTGGATGAAATTATATTGTACAACTGCCAATTCAATTATTTATGCATTTGATACTCATCTCAATTATAGCTTTAAATCTTAACACTTTTTGTTTTTATAATTATCTTCTTGCAATCACTCCTAAAATGTTCAGCAACCTAGGCCCTCTTCTTGAGTGTAAAATCTTAAGTAACACGGCAAACCTCAACCTGCTATTGGCGGGGCTGCGTGTGTGCATGTGCATGTGTGTGCGCGCGTGCGTGTGTACATGTGTGTGCATGTGCATGAGTGTGCGTGTGCATGTGTGTTCATGTGTGTGCGTGCAGTCACAAGCTGTGTCCGACTCTTGCGACCCATGGACTTTGTGTGTGAGTATAAAACAAATAAAGGTCCATCCTGCTAAGAAGGATCATTAGAAAGACCAGCCCTGTCATAATGCAATGAACATACCTAAACAGAACTGCGTGCTACAGAGTGCTGCATGTTACCAGGCATTTGAACTTGGCCATGCCCCACCTTTAGTCAAGCTAAGTCCTACCTATTCCACAGTTAATTATGAACCCCTAATTAAGTCATGTGGCCGTGCTCTGGTTTATTAAACACTCTAGGTGTACGTGGAGCTAAATTAATGATTTAGGTAAATTTAGTTTTGATAATTAAGATGTACTTCTAAATCTTCTATAACCCAAAAGTCTAATGGCCTGGTCTAATGCCATTCTCAAGTTTATGATATATATAATACCAATTTCTCCCTACCCAACATGCTGAAGTGTTGGCTACTTTTTAAATATACATTAAGACTTTAATCATTCAACATTAATTAGTTTGTTTTCCACGTTAACCACCTTTGTGCCAAGCAATGAGCGATGCCACCCTTTATGTGAGCCAAGCACCTAGTCCCTAGAACGCAAGGCCGCTTACATGAACCAGGGTGCTGCCTTGACGTCAGCCTGCAAAGTAATCTGCAAAGTAGGCAGAGGTCTAGTAAAACCTCAACGACACTACCCTTGATTTTTCCTACATTGTTTTCAGGGGAAAAGTCTGGAAAACAATTAAAAGCTCTGAAGAAGAGGGCTTTCTTGGAATCAGTTCTCAGATTTCCACACTGTGCTGAAGTCTTTGGACAAAAAAAATACACTTTCAGACTTCCCCCTGAGAGACTTTACACATATAAAGTGTGCTCATCACAGTCCAGAAAACACACCCCTACTGGAACGGCAGACAAGATTCAGCGTCAACACGGCATCTTCCTGTCCTCGATACAGAAACCAGAAGAAAACCACTTAAAATAGCACCAAACTGGATTTAAATGGTTCTGCATGGTCAGGAGACTGTGTGGCCAGAGGTCACTGCTGCCGCTGACCAGGTTAATGTAAAAAGTTGTAATTATTATCTGATTTCTGTGCCACTGTGGCATAAGCCACTCTGAATTAAGACAAAAGCACTGATGGGAAGGAAAGACCGAGTGAACAGTGAACTCCTCCCAGCGGGCGACACCGCCAGTCTACCCCTGAACCAAACAGGACGCCTCCCATCCACCCAGCGGGCTCCCGTAAAAACCTGGGCTTGGTCATCCGTCCCACTCTCCCACCCTCCTGTCAGTCAGTCGCCTGGTCAAGTCGATTCTACCTCCACATACATCTCAGATTGGCTTTTCCATTTCTCTCTGCATCCCCGACACCAAGACCCTCATGAAGCCACCGTCACCTCTTGCTAAGCTACAAGCTCCTAACTTGGTCTCCCTGCATCAAGTCTGTGCTACAGAGATCAGAAAAGGAGGGGAAAGGGAGGGGTTTTTGCCTACTCTGTGACCATACTTTTATGTAAGGGACAAGAGACCCCGTCACCCCAGAAAGCGACCGTGGTGGAGGCGACGGCTGCTTCACCTCCTGCAGCGCCTCTCTCCCTGGCAGAGTCCTTTCCTTCCTCCTCTGCTTTGCTCCAGTGACAAAGAGCCCACGTCCTTCTCAAGCAGCCACAGGGGTGTGAACATTTTCACATCATGAGAAGAAAAGGATGCACTCTGCTATGGTCCTTAAATACAAAGGGGGCCCGACAACAGCACGTGCACAGGATACGCAGTGCAGAAGGCTGTGCAGGCGCTGCTGAAGCTGGCTGCAAGGGCAAGAGCAAGGAAATAAAAGCCCGGAGTGCCCACGCGTCCCGGCGTTGCTGTACCTGATGCCAGTCTTAGGCGTCATCTCCACTGTCCACTTCAAGGTCCACGGCCTCCGCGTCAGCAGCTCGTGACAAGATGTCTGCCATCAGCGCCTCTTCCAATTTCTTACGTACTTGCTGTACTCGCTCTTCCTGTTTCCTTTGTAAAAACAAGAGTAAAAAGACACTAACAATTTGGCCAGTGTTGGAACAACGATGCTGCCGACGACGTGGTTTATCTTTACTCCAAAGTCAGGAAAATTCCTCAGAAACACACACTTCCTTCTCCTTAGACTTTGCAAAAGCGGCCTCTAACCCTCAAAAAAACCAGGTCTCGTGGGAGATGAGCTTTGCTCAAAAAGGGGGACATTCAGACAGGAAGGGAAACCCTCATCTCACAGAGAATTCTGGCAGGAGGAGGTTTATTTCAGGGACCTTTTCTTCAACTTCAAAAACTTCAAATATGTGAAGGTTCAGGGTTATTCCTATAAGGGATAATGTGAAATAAAAGTGGGAAGTGATATCGGAAAATAGGAAGGAAAAGAGATGTTCTGGGTGAAGCACTGAGAAGGGCGGAGGAGGTGGAGGCGAGATGGGCCGGTTCAGCCGCTGCCTCTGGTGGCATCGGGGAGGGTAGTTGGAGCTCTCCCCTGGGTCCGCAGCCTGCTGACCACAGGCCATCACAACGGAGCCGAGAGCACACGGCCCTGTGCACCAAGGGCGGAGGAGGAGCGGACCCTCGAGATGAGCCGAGTAAGTGAAGAACACGCAAGGTCCTCTGGGTCCTGGGGACTCTCAGGGAACCTCCA
Source organism: Bubalus kerabau (assembly GCF_029407905.1). Classification (NCBI taxonomy): domain Eukaryota; kingdom Metazoa; phylum Chordata; class Mammalia; order Artiodactyla; family Bovidae; genus Bubalus; species Bubalus kerabau. Next base: position 56,714,167 of record NC_073644.1, read on the forward strand.
AAGTGAGAGTTAAAAACACCACGTCACACAGAAGAGGCAGAACCATGACATGAAGAACGGAGCGCACCAATGGTATCACATTTCATCCTTAAAAAGCAGGGAAAAAAAATGGAGAACAGCTACTTGACAGGGCAAGGAGAGATTCCTAGAACAGTTCCAGCAAACCAAGATGGCAAACAGCAATTCACCTCCAGAACCCAGTGGGGACGCAATGGTTGAAGAAACAGGAGAGAAGGGACAAGCGTGGAAGTAAAAGGCTTAGAAAAGAAGCAAGAAAGGAACAGAGGCAAAGGCCCAGGTGGGAGGGCGAGCCTTGACTAGAAACAGGACGAGTTGCCTCCAGAGGCCGCAGGAAAGGTTGGGGGATGGATACAGACTGGAGGGGGAGCAGCCCCGGGACGAGGAAGAGACACAGCGAGGGATCTCGAGGGCTCTGCTGAAGGAAGAAGTGCCAAGTTTCTCCATCCATCATTGAGGAAGACAAATCACGGCACTGCCCCACACCGGGGCAAGCAGAAGGGTAGAGGGGTGATGTTCCAGAAGACTCCACTAAGAGGCCCTGCGCATTTGCCCCTTGGGTCCTCAACCAGCTGTGAAGTCACGTTTGCTACAGTCTCTTCCCCACGTCTCTTTATCTCAGTAGTCTATGTCCAAGGTAAGCAAAATTAACATGTTGTGTAACCACAAAAACTTTAGATATCATCTTTACCAAACTCTAAAAACAGCACTAAGAGATAAAAGGTTTAGACTTCCACCTTTTAAATGAATTTTTGAAAAGAGGGAAGCAACCACTGAGTCAAGCTCTGTAGCCTCGATCATATTCACAGAAACTAGAGTTGAAGAGATTTTTTTTAAGAGATGTTTTGATCCCTGGTAGCTCAGATGGTAAAGAATCTGCCTGCAATGCAAGAGACTCACATTCGATCCCTGGGTTGGGAAGATGCCCTGGAGAAGAGAATAGGTACCCACTCCGGGATTCTTACCTGGAAAATTACATGGACAGAGGAGCCTGACCGGCTACAGTCCACGGGGTCGCAAAGAGTTGGACACAATTGAGCATCTACCACTTTCGTTTTTACAGTCTTTACTGCAAGTGTTACAATGCTGTTTCTGTCTTATGTTTTGGCCGTGAGGCATGTGGGATCTTAGCGCTTGGACTAGGGATCAAACCCACACTCCTTGCGCTGGAAGGTGAAGACATAACCACTGCACCGCCAGGGAAGTCCCTGGAGTTCAACAGATTTTCACACAGTGGAGCAGAGTCATGAAAAACAGGATGTTTATTTCTTACAGTCAGTCTTAACGTCTGGCTCAGTAACTCCAGGCTTATGATAAATGGCGTTATCGGTCATGGGCAATCTCTCATGCCTCATAACGGAGTGTCTGCACAGCTCCCCTAGCATCACCCCATCAGGAAGATGAAGGAAATGGGAAGAGCGCTTTTGGCTGGAGAAGTGCATCTGAAAATCTGACCCTGGCCACCGCTCCTCTGCGGTCTTGAGCGCTGCTTCCCCCATTTATGAAAACTGAAAGTAAAGCCTCTGCTGGATGTGGCGAGCAGGACTCTAACACAGCCCCAGGATGTCCCCACGGGTCCCTGGTCACATCCCAGGCAGAATTCTCTCCCCTTAAGGGCAGAAAGGACTTAGGAACACGTGATGGGATGTCATTCTATGATCAGGTTACTAATAGCTGACCCTGAGTTAATCGAAAGAGATTATCGTAGAGGGCCTGACCTAGTAAGAAAGAAGGGGCTTTAAAAGGGGCTGGGCCCTTCTAGAAAGCAGCAGGAGAGGGAATGTGAAGGGAGCCACGGGGCAAGGAGCCGCTGGCAGCTTCAAACTGCCACTGAGAACAGCCAACAAGGGAAGAGGGGCTTCATCCCCGCTAGAAAGACACGAACTCTGCAACAAGCTTAGGAGGAGCCCAGGCTCCAGAAGGCCACGCAGTTCTACAGACACTCAGATTTCAACTGTGTAAGACCCGGGGCAGGGAGTCCAGTCGTGCCCACCCGGACTTCCGACCTATAGAACTGAGAGCTATGAACAGCTATTGCTTTAAACAGAGAGGTTTGTGAGAACTTATCACTGGGCATCAGAAAACAAATACGCCTGTGAATGAAAATAGTTATCAAGCTGGCTGAAAAAAAACATGTGCTCAATGTTGAGATCCTTAGTTGAAGGTTTAACACAAACACATTATTGGTGACACAACTGGAGAAAAGGTGGTAATTCCACTTGCAGTCGTTTATTTTGAATATGTACTAATTGGAGAAGAAATGTTTGGCTTGATGATTTGTTATGACAATGCAATCAAATGGACAATCTGTCAGATGAGTTTACCCTAAAAGAAAAGCATCCAGATCCGGCTTGGCTGGAAAGTATGCCTGAAAATCTGACACTGGCCACCGCGTCTCTTCTGTCTTGAGTGAGGCTTCCCACATTTATGAAAACCGAGTAAAGCCTCTACCAGATGTATTAAGCAGGATTCTAACACAACCCCAAGATGTCCCCATGGGCCCCTGTCATCAGAAGACCTCAGTTAACACCCTCAGGGACCTAGCAGGACCCGGGCTGATGAACTGGGTACTCATTCCAGGACAGAGGGGAGCTAGCCTCCTGAGTAATTTCCTTCCTCAAGGGTAGGAACAGTCCAAAGAGCAAGCTGATTCCTTTCCTTGATTTCACACTTTTTTAAAAAAAAAGAAGAATAACACTGATCATAAATTCTACATTATCAAGGCATCCGAATCCAACTGTGAACCGCTCTACATCTTTGCAAAAAGAACTACTTTAAAATCCAGGAAAGGCCTTCCAATTATAAACCTGGCTAGACGCAGGCATTTAACAACAGTCTCATACCAACTTTCACGGAATTAGGAAAAAAAAACAAAAAAACAAATGTAATACATATTTTTTAAAATTCAGAAGTGTCATCTGCTGGCTCGGTCTAGGAATAGTACAGCTTTCGGGTTTACATTCAGAGGACAGAAATAATGAAGTATACATCCTGTCCTATTCTTAAAGGAAATACAGTATAGTACACAATCATTCTGGGCTTCCCTGGTGGCTCCGTGGTAAAGATCCACTTGCAGTGCAGGAGACAGCCTGCAATGTAGGGGACACGGGTTTGATCCCGGGGTTGGGATGATCCCCTGGAGGAGGGCATGGTAACCCACTCCAGTGTTCTTGCCTGGAGAATCCCATGGAAAGAGGAGCCTGGCCAGCTACAGTCCATGGGGTCACAAGAGTTGGACACGACTTAGCAACTAAACCACTACCAAAACACAATCATTCTAAAGAATAATACTGAAATCCATAAATCCCATGTAAGAATTTCTTTGTGGTTTTAGTATCTGGAATAGTTTTGTTTCTCCTGAGCAATGGCTTGCTTATACTCCTTGAGCATTATCTATCTGAGAGATACGGTTTCCCTTCATAATCTGCTGCTATAAACCTAATTCGTGGCCCGGCCGTAAAAAGAGTAAAAGATGTTAATGGATGCAGCTTGTGTCTGCTTCTCATTCTCGGCTCTGTTTTACATAATAGCTTTACCTTTTGCTTTGTCTTTCTTCTCATTTGCTTCTCATCTGGCTTCGCTTGATGTATGTACATATGTGTCTCACTGTGTGTGTGTGTGTGTGTGTGTGTGTGTCTCTTCAGAGCCACTTAAACCTTTACTTGAAACAAAGTGAAGTAGAGATAAATAAATATCTAAATTGAGTTTATGTGAGATCAATAAAATCAAGATAAGTAAACTGAATTTTGAAAACACAAGTGAACTCAAAGCAGCACAGCAATGATCTACTGCAGACAGCAATCAGAACAGGCATAAATGAATGCACGGACTCTTCAGAGCAGAAAGGCAGAACCCCAGATTGCATAAGATACCGCAAAAATCATGTGGAGAGAGTACGACTGCTCTGTCTTTCGGGGATAATCAGGATGATACACCTTATACAATGCTACCTTTTCCAGCATGCATTTGTTTTAAACATCCTGTATCATCTGTTTTATGCCAGCTTTGCAAAGAAGGGTCATCACTTACTAGGACTGTCACTGAACCTAACAAGCAATAAAAAACGCATCAAGTGTAGAAGACAAGTTTTTTGAAGTCATGTTCTGCTCTCACCTAATGTCTTCATCTGTGACAATGAAAGCCTTGCAGAGGGGTTGAGATGTGTTCAGCCAGACAGCGGGGTTCTTTTCCACAGCAGCAGAGACTTGCCCTGTGATGGGTGCAGAGCTTGTGTGCAAAGCACTGGCGACAGCAGATAAAAGGGTCTCATCGTTACTACCCGGACCAACTCCTGCAATTAGAAACATGCGTCAGTTCCAGGACGTTTCTAGCTGTGCTGAGCAAACCTTGTGGAGCCTAAAACAACTGATTATCTTTATATTAATCTGAGATCAGCTATTTAAAACTGACAAGCCAAAGCAGCAAAAGATAACAGCACATTTACTTAGTTATCAACAACAAAGAATTAACATTAAGGAAACAGTAACCAAATACTTGAGTATTTTAATAAAACTTAAACAGAATTTAAAAATACATTTCCAGGGTATTAAACGTCTTAAAAAGTTGGCTACATTTCCTCAGGCAAGGTCAATTATTCTTAATGATCTAAGTCCCTTCTAAAGTCATCTTACATTCAAATATCCCTATTAATGTGTCCCTAGGGTCCTGGAATCGTTTCCCCTGTAGCTTGCCATGTCTCAACATTTCTTTCTTGTGCAGGGATTTCAAAGGAAAAGCCAATGCAAGTAGGCTGTACCTACACCTTTAACAGCTTTTTCAACTAACAAAACATCCACATGAATAGGATTAATACCTGTACACCTTGACTGCACGTTAGGAGACTGGAACCACAGCTACATGGAAGTGCATTGCTTCTAGTCCGAAACTGGTTAGACCAGTTAAAGCAATAATTTCCAAAAGCACAGAGGGATGAGACACTACTCTAACCATGAATTATGAGGATTTTTGAGCAACCCGCAACGTATCAAGATTTGGAAGCCAAAGTTGTAACACTCAAAAACTAATGCTTCTCTAGAACTTCTCTAGAACTTGGAGTGAACGTGTGACACCACGAGGCACGCCAGCAGCTGAGTTCTCCACCCTGGACCCCGCTCGCTCCTGTTACTGGACCCATGGGCATCTGAGGCTTGCAGCAGCAGGTCCCAGAGGGAGAGACAGGATTAGAGATGTTGGCTGTTCTTTTGATAAGAGGAAGGGAGAAAAAAGCAAGTGCTGGGGCCTGATGTGGCTTCGAGCAGGAAGCTGGGGATGGTCTGCCACTTAGGCTGCATTTGGGTCTAAACACGTAACATGGATTAATTTACATGATGAGCCTAATTAACCTTAAGCCAAAAGGTACACGCAGAAAAAAACACTTAGGTAAGACACCGCCCGGAAGCGTTCTGCAACCTACAAAGTGTTTCAGGCACACTGCCTCTGGGTTTACTGAAACCCAAGGGGAGCATCCCCCAGGAGGCAGACAGTCCCCACAGCAAAGACCTGTCACCCTCGTCACGTCTGCCTCCACTGCCTCCGACACAGAGCCTGGCACGCGGCAGGGACTGCTCAACTGAACTCGGAGAATACCTTGAAGACCTTTAGGGAGTTCCATGGTTTTTATAATTTGTTCTGTTACATCTGATGCACTAAGTCCTTGTAGCCTCTTCTCCCAGAAAAGCTGTAAGGCAAAACATCACTGTTAATAGATACATTCTCGGTTCAAGAAAGTAGCGCATCGATGCTGCTGAATGATGAAATTGAAATCACATCAGTAGTTCCCCAATGTCCCCATTTTTTTTCCTTACAAAGAGCTAAATGATACTTCAAACATGACTTCAACGCATCATAATTCTTTCAAGTTATATGACTCAAAAAACTTTGCTTTGTCATTCTAGGCAGCCTATTCACTTGTTACATCTGATAGTTATGTGCTATGCGCGAGATACAGTCCTAAATAGATAACAGTCCTTTGGAAGACATAAGGTATCTTCCAAAGAGTATTAACTTGAGTTCTTCAAAGTTTCATTTGGCATGAAAATTTAATGTTACAATTCATATGGAAAAGGAAATACTGTATTATGTAATACCTCTTTATCCAACAGCGTTAGGGAAAGAATTTCTCCACCTATGTGATTTTTCTAAGACACAGAAGTTTAGCCCTTTGGCCTACTTTAAGGGGAACAAACGCCATTTTTTATGGAAACTTTTCTAAAATGTTTTGCATACTTCCCTGCTTTTTAAACAGGATGCCACATTCATGAGTGCCTCTCCTTCCATGGTACAGAGCCTGGGTCTCCTCAGTCACTAGGTGGCCCCAGGGCATCATTCTGGCATCAGTGAGCACGCTGAAGACTCTTCCTACCCTATGGGTCTAGCGAGATATGCAACTGCTTGTTCATACACTGAGCAGGCCAGGACAGTTCTGCTGCTTGATTTTAAATCCTTTCTACACTTAATTCTCTCTCCTAGTCGGCTACTGTGCACATGCTTGCTATATCGCTTCAGTTGTGTCCTTCGCTTTGCAACCCTATGGACTGTAGCCTGCCAGGCTCCTCTGTCCATGGTTCTCTCTAGGCAAGAATACTGGAGATGGTTGCCATGCCCTTCTCCAGGGAATCTTCCCAACCCAGGGATAGAACTTGTGTCTTTTATGTCTCCTGAATTGGCAGAACTCTTTACTGGGGAAACCCAGTTGGGTATTACTCGTCATTAATGTCATTCATCCATATGAATGTATTTACTGAGCTCCTACTACGTGCTCTGCTTGGCCTGTGAATGCAACAGTGGATAAGATAGAGTGTCTTTGTCCTCAAGCCTCATCTCTTTTCTACTCTGTTTCATATTTACTGCAGTCCAAAAAACAGATGAAGGAATTCCTTAGAAATTTGATAAATCTGTCTTTAATCCTGGATACCCAGGGGCCTGTCATATAGTAAATATTGAAAAAATATTTGTGTGAATGACTGATGTGGGAATAAACGGGCTCAGAATCAGGATCCTGAGGGACACATGCACCCAAGTTGAAACCCCAGCTATAGACATATGACCTTGGAGCAGTTCTATAACCTCAGATGTTCAATGTCCTCTGTGGAAGTGGCAAGAATGACTATTACATACAATGATTGTGGAGGTTAAATAAAGCAATATATACAAACACCTATCACACAGTAGGCATAAGGTTTATTAGGTTTACTTTTAACAGATTTTTGAGCACTCTGAGGACTTCCAAGCTTATGTTCTAACTTCTGGATACATGAAAAGCGTCAAACAGCATCTTTCCAGACAAATGAGAAGATACAGTAAAATAATTCTATTTATGGCAGAACAGTAATAGCTTAGATTATATAATAACCACAGTGCTAGCACCAAGAGTAACTTCTTTACTGTCCTTTTAAGACCTTTAGTATATGCTAACATCTCCATATACCTCCATATAAATTCTATCAGCAGCAGAATATGTGGTCAACACGTATAAGGACATGAATACATTAACCATTAAACATCATGAGGGAGAAGTAGTTAGTTCTTCTAAGTAATAGTTAATGGATGGGATAAATGTCCTGAGAAAATCTGCCTGCTCTTCTGGGGAAATCACAATCGTCTACGCTTTGAATATCACAACTATAGGGAAGAAAAACCAACAAAAATTAAAATGCAGTTAATTCCTAATGAAAAAGTGAAGAGAAGAGTCAGTGAATATGAGATTAGTAAGTGTTTTATATTACATAATTTTATAATTATATAAATTATAATTTTTAAATTATATATAGAACTTAGTTTGTAAAATAAATCAACACTATCAAAAACATTATGAAAACTACATACAGAGATGATTACTAATAAATTACATCTAAAAATCCCAATTCTAGGTATCAAAAGTTAAATTTTTTACCTTCTATAATTTTTAATGTTTAAATTTCCATTATTTTGAAGGAAAACACAAATTTGGAATGAAATATTTTGCAAAATAAATCTTGGCTTGAGAAACAAGTATACAGCTCTAGATTGCAAGTCCTGGTATCATCACACATCATCAGACAGCCCTCAACAAAGTCTGAAGTTGAGCCTGACAGGTTGATGACCTCTCTGTAAATGAAGCGCTTATGCCATGAAAACGGAGGCACACGTATTTCTGAATGTGTAAGTGTGTATATGTGTGTGTGTCTTTCTTCCACCCCCTACTCCCTGGGAAGTGGGAAAGGTCAGAGCAGGAATCGAGGCTGGTTTGAGAAAAGAAGACATTTAACTGGCCGAGGTCGCCACTGCCCTCCCCCCATCCTCCCCGCCTGGCATTCAGCCCTAACGCGCTCAGCCAGGGGAGCTGCACGTCTATTCACGTTTCAGTGTGTCTCTAATCCACCTTCTCACATCCATCTTCTCAGGTGCCTATTTGCTCTGTTCTGGAAAGAAGGGGTTCTTCGCACTTTAAAATATGTGTAAAGCTTGTATCAAGCAGGCATTAGGCCAAGGGAAGGAAGCCAGTCTTTTACATACTGTATGAACGAATGTGTATGAAAAAGAAGAAAACTATAAGGGTGGTTGCCAGGAGTCAGGGGTGGAGGGAAGATCCCACTGCAAGGGGTCAGCACAAGGGGATTCCTTGGGGGTGCTGGAACTGTACTTTGTTTTTTTTTCCATAAATACAAACTTTATCCAGCTGATATAATTACCATTTTCTTTTTTTGTTTTTCCAAGCAAACTGCTCAAAGAACGATCAATTTGCACTATCTCCTTTCTCCCAGGCCCAGTTCAACTTTATTATCCTACCCCCCATTCCATGAATTTCCACTACATTTACTCTAAAGGTTAGTCAGCTCCTCTCACCAAATGCAGTGACCTTTCCTGATTGTCTCTGGTCACTTTAGAGCCCTGAATGTACTGAGGGGTTCAGGGAAAGAGAGGAGTTTTCCTCTGCCTGACATTAGGGTCTCAGATCTCGTTTATGTATTCTGTGGGATTACTAGGTGACTGACTGTGGTCATCTGAAGTTCTTCCTATTGCATTAACATTAGAAATTGAGACAGAAATATGGAAAAGACGAGGCTCCCTACATTTGAAAGGAGTCCTCTGTGCAGGACAGTTGTCTTGTCCACCATACTTTCATAAATCCTAACTGAGCCGATGAAAATCTGATTTCACCGGCCACATCCCATGATTTTCTCAGCTTCACTTTGCTGCCTGGCGTGAGGTCAAATAATCAACGTAATTTAGGGACCAGTGATCTAATATTTGGAGAAACTCTTTAATGTGCTCTCACTCTAAGTGAGTACATTCCTCCCTAAGCCCCACTGATCAGGCCCTCCTCTGATATCACCCTGCAGTAGAGAAGAGAACTGGAGAGCTCCCACATGTACTTTCTAGGGCCAATGGTCTGGGCAACACCCTATCCAGCCAACCAGCTGATGGAGAAGCATAGGATAGGATTAACAATCACACAAAACCAAAAAAGTATCTAAAATGTCACTGACAGGGACAGTGCAGCTCTGAGGAAACCATCTTAATAGAAAGTGGAGCTCATCTCCACACCTTTGCTCCTCATATGACTGTAGGAAGTACCTCTATGACATCGCTGGAAACAACTGCTCTACGTACTTTATCTAAGGGCCCCAGAAGACAAGCGTGACGGTGGATGCTGCTTTGGTGAATGATCAAATCTGCTTCCTGAAAAGACAACCAACCCAGAATACAACTACACCATTTTCTTTTCTTAACAGCTGCATGTTGGACAAATACCTTACAAGTGATATCCAAGATGAAAATGAGGACACCGGGATCTCAAACAACTCATCACAACATACACACACACACACGCCCCTGTTCTGATGGGCTGGGAATTAAGGCTGATCGTGTTTATTCAGACCATCCTCCACCACCCTGAGCTTAATAATACATACTCTGAAGGAGCCTGTGCTCTTGGGAGGATGTCAGAACAGAATGGTTTACCGGGAAAAAGTAAGTAGAGAATCGATCCAAATTCAGCAGATGCTCTTTTAGTGCCCATTAGACACAAAGCATTTTGCTGGGGATGGTTATTAGGATAGCCGGCAATCACTGCCCACTAGCTGCTTACTGTTTCATGAAACTGTTTTCTAGTAAAACTCTAGAAGGGAGACGTGTTAACCGCAATAATGAAGATACAATATTAACTTCAATTTGGGAGAATCTGGAAAGGCTTTTAGGAAGAGGCAACTCTGAAAAAATGTGTTAAGAATTCTGTAGAAGAGGAAAGACTTCTCCAAGCCAAGGAAACAGCTTAAGCAAAGGCAAGGAGGTGAGACAGAGAGTGTGGGTCAGTCTTTCTAGATGATTTTTACACATAAGAATAACCAGGGTGGCTTATTGTACAGGCATATTCTGAGACCTCAGCCCTAAAGATTCTGTTCAGTAGGTCTTGGGTTAGAGAGCTGGTTTTATGATATTCTACAAGTGTCTTAGGTAACTCTGAGGGATGCGGGGGATCTCGGTCTGAGAAAGACTGGTCTGGTCTGTGCTAAGAGCACGGCAGTGCACACACGAGGCTGTGTACCCCAATCACCGAGATCTCCGAGTTATTCCCGATTCTGCTAGATGGAGAAGGCAATAGCAACCCACTCCAGTATTCTTGCCTAGAGAACCCCTTGGACAGAGGAGATTCTGGTGGGCTGCTGTCCATGGGGTCTCACAGAGTCGGACATGACTGAAGCGACTCCACATGCAGCATGCTAGACGATTAAAAAACGTATCACACTATCCTCTTCTAGCAGAGGAAGATACTTGCTTTTCTGTTTTTCATTGCAGGAGGATATGTCAAAGCATATTTAAGAGTATACCAAACTGTTTAGGGGTAAGCAGAGAAAGGGCTCGCCCAAAGATCTGTTTGTGCCCAGGCGCATTCTCCTAGCAGAATAAGAGGAGGAGGACGACTCCCGCTTACCCATCGAGCCCTTCCCTCCAGCCTGGCACTGTGCTCAGGGCTTCACATACAGAATTCGGTTAATCTTTGCTAAAGTGTTTTGAAGACGACATTATCAGCACCGCCTCGGAGTAACTCATCAAAGGTGCACGACTAGTCAGCGGTGCAGCTGGAATTAAAACCCAGGTCAGTGATTAGACAGTCTTAATAAATGAAAGCTCTAGAAGAGTATTTACATGCATGGCTCTGTGTTTAACAAGCCCGAGACCCTTCTAGTCATGAAATCAAAGGCAGACGAAAGACCAGTAATTGCTGAGAAAATTACCAGGCTGCTTTTAATCCATTTACCTACGAAGTGATGCTGTGTTAACTGTGCACTGTAGGCGATCCGTGCCGAGGCCACGCTCTTCCTCAAGCAGAATTAAGAAGCCCATCTGTGTGATGTTATTTAGGCTAAAGCTGGCATAGACTTTTACAACAATCTCAAAAGAGACGTGGGAGAAGCTCACATGATGAAAACTGAAGAACTGGTATAAAACACATCCTCTACAAATTAGCTTTCTCGGAATTAATTGCGAATATCAATGACATTTGAACACCCCGTTTTGTTTATTTGGTGGATAGAAATTAAAGAGCGAGATTTCTACTCCAAGAAAGCACTTTCTGAGAAGTCACACTAACAATGGAGTGTCAGCAGACGTTTCATGAAACAGGAGAGATGGAGTGCTTTATGAAGCATATAGAATGGAAGGCTTGAGTTTTTTCTATAATACTGTATAAGGTTATTCTTATGCTAATATTGATTTCTCATAAACACATGGAAAAGCATCTAGATCAAACATACATTTTCATCCACCATTAGATTTCATTTGAAAAGTACTGTGTAGTGTTTTTTAAAAAAAAATCACCAATGAAAAGAAACTGACTTGCCATGTATGCTCACGACCTCAAGTTCAGAGCCAGCCTGGAGGGCAGAAGACTGAACTTCTGAGAAGCTGAGTGAACTGGGATTGGCCTTCAGAGTCAGACTGACCCTGATTCAAATCCATGCTATGTCACTCACTAGCTTTATAAACTCAGACAACTATCACAATATGTTCTGGCTTCCTGCCCTAGAGAATGGGATGATAAAAGCAATCTCAATGGTTATGGACAGGAGGAGGTTTCATCAATACTTGAAGATAACCATTAGACAGCAAACAGCAGTTTACTACTTAGCGTTTGCCCATGGCGTCTAGTACACTGCTGATCACATCATAGCACCTACTATGCATTAAAATTAATACATATAAACAGAGCAAAGAGAGTCGGCTCTGAAAGGCACATATCCACAAATGAAGACTGAGGCATGGCCTTTGTTCCATCCGGCCCCGAATTTCAGTGGGGGTGCTTTCTTGATCCTCTAAGTATCTTAAAACCCTTCCCTTTCCTTTTCTCATGCAAGCCCCTCTGCCTCCCTCTCGGTCTAAGGCTAGCTGGGAGAACTCTAGTAAGTAGGAGCAGCTACACAGGTTGCAGGGCTCTGTACAAAATGGAATCGGAAGGTTCTTGTCCAGAAACCCTGATGATCGTTTCAGGATGACAGCAGAGCCCTGAGCAGGCATGGAGCCCTAGGAAGTGAGCGCCCGGGCCACGAGTCCGTGAAGCCAGACGAGGTGGCAAGTACTAAGCAGGCTGGGAAGGAGGCAAGACCAGCGGAGACTGGAGACCCCTGTGCTGTGGAGGGTACCTAGGGGTGTAATCTCATTCTGTGACTTCCTTATAAGAAGCAAGACAACAGAAAGTCGCTCTGGCCAGATCTACGCAATAACAAAGGAACCTTTCCCTCCCTTCTCGTCAAAGCAGCCCAAGGATTTCTCCTCCCCACTGTGGCTCCTCATCTGGACAGCGGAGAGGCCGCCTGCCAGTGACTCAGCAGTTCAGCTGTACGGCAGGAAGAGGGGAAACCCGGCGAATGACGAGACCACAATGGGGAAGGACGGAATCTAAAGATGGATGGGAAGTTTGTTCTATTTAAAGGCCAGTGGATAACATGGAAGCTTTTCCTGAAACTGTAACTTCCTTGTTATTTTTACCCCATCTACTTCCATGTTGTGATGAGAGCAGAGCCCTTAGAAAAACAGAAAAACTTCAAAAGGGCTCTGAGCTTGTTTCAAGAACAGAAGGTCAGAGAAAACCTGGAAACAAACTACATTTCTGTTCTGCAGTGAAGCAAAAAGGGGGAAAACAAAACCTCAAGCCAGCAGCAGTGGCCTAGAGTGGAGTTTCTCAATCTTGGCATTACTGACATTAGGGTTGGATAATTCTGGGTTCTCGATGTTTAGCGACATCTGGGGTCTACGCCCACCAGATACCAGTAGCACTGCCCCAGTTGTGACAACAAAAAGTGTCTCTGGATGTTGCCAAATTTCCCCGGGGTATTTGTGGCTGGGACAGGGAGGATAAAATCAGGTTTGGCTGAGAACCAGGGGTCCAGAGAAAGAGATAGGGAACGGGAGAACAGAAGGTCTGCAGCGGCAGGGGCCCAGATCTCGCAGCTCAAACAGAAAGGAGACCCCGCCCTTGGCACACAAATCGCCCCCGCCAGCTCCTGCCTCCACTTCCGGAGTCTCTGCCCCAGCTCTTGACTCCTGGGCCTTATCACAACCGAACTAAGTGGCCTGGGGCTGAGAGCCCCTTCTGTCACTGCCAGACAGCCAGGGGGTAAGCAAGATAAAGCAGAAGTGGGAGAAACACTTCTTACCGAAAGAGCTGAAATTGAACACGCTTCCTGATAAAAAGATGGCTATAAGCAGTAGTTATTTTTTTTAATAATTCAGACACACTCAGGAAATGCAGGTTCGATCCCTGGATCGGGATGATCCCCTGGAGAGGGGAATGGCTATCCACTCCACTATTCCTGCATGGAAAATCCCATGGGCAGAGGAGCCTGGGGTCGCAAAGAGTCGGACCTGGCTGAGAGACTAACACTTTCACTTTCACTTTAGACTTAATGGTCTTTTATGGGCTGGTCTGGGACCCTAGAACCATTTATAATGATCATTTCTACTGGAAGATGTGGAGTTCCAAACGACCGAAACATGACATTTTATATCTCAACCTGCAAGCTGAAAAGCATCTGTGTGTACAGATTTTAGAGGCAGTTCCCTGTTATAACCACAGGATCGGAGAACACACGTGTGTGCAAAGACATCACTGATGACTAAGAACAACATAGCTCCATTCGGAATGACTTCAGATGCTCAAGTATAGGTACAACAACAGAACAGAACCATGAGCTGATTTTTACCATTTTAACATCCGTAAATTCTTAGTATGTAGCTATCCATAGGGCCCGGACAATTCCAAATTAAAAGTCCAGGGAAACAGCATCTTGCCAAACTGAGGCAGATGAAAACTTAAAACTCAGATCTTCATATACGTTTCATATCTTGTCTTAAAATATGACTGTTACTTTTTTAAAGAAACACACAGAGATTTCAATAATGAAACTAAATTCATCTAAAATTGCTAATGAGTCAAACCGCTCTGCCCTGGAGATCACCCCTGGACCACCTCACCCTTCCGTCACTTCCCTCCTGTCTCCTGGATCCTGCTCCTTCTAAGGGCTTCTCTACACCTGATGCCTCCTTCTGATCCTGCCCATAGATACGCCCAAATCCTTCTCTCACACGTCCCAGTTTACTCCTTCCTCTCCTCGGGCTTCTTCCCCTGATGGGGCAGATACACTGGAACACGGCTAACAGAGAAAGTGTCCTTATTTAACTTATTGTTGTTGCTTGGTCACTAAGTCATGTTCAACTCTTTTTGAGACCCCATGGACTGCAGCCCGCCAGGCTTCTCTCCCCAAGGGATTCTCCAGGCAAGAATACTGGAGTGGGTTGCCATGTCCTTCTCCAGGGGATCTTCCTGACCCAGGGATAGAACCCATGTCTCTTACATTGGTAGGTGGATTCTTTACCATGGAGTCACCTGGGAAGCCCTTATTTTATTACATCTCCTTCAAACCACCTGTCTTCTTCCTTCTACTAAGGGAGAAACTTTATTTCCTCATCTTCCATTCCTTCCTTCTAACCTGGATTCTACTCCTAATATTATGTTAACTGACCTGCCCAAGGTCACAGTAACCTTCTAATTAACAAATCCAATTCCTGATTCAACCCTCTTCTGCCTTACTTCCCTGCTGCCATTGCCTGCTGTCCGAAAACTTATGTAAGTTTGCCTTTTATGATGGTTTTCTGTATGTTTCTGTATTTTCTATCACTGTTAAGCAACAAATTAATACCCCTGATAGTAATTGTCAAAGAAATGGGACTACAGGCATTTTCTTCTACTGAAAGAAGATACTTAAAATGTGTAAGATGTAATATACCTTTTAAAGTACTTGAAGACAGAAGTGTTAATACTTTGTAAAGAAGAGGAAACAAAAGTTACCTTTAGAATCTATTCATTACATGAATTTTAACTTGCACAGTCTTCATCTCTGTCAAGAGCATGATGCCAGACACTCAAATTTTGGGGGATGAATTTATGGCTAAGTATGGGCCTGGGAAGAGCCACCCCACCCCCGAGGCCAGGGCGGCAGCCGCGAGGAGCTACCCCACGCCCAAGGTCAGGGGCGGCGGCTGAGAGGAACAACCCCACGTCCAAGGAGCGGTGGCTGCGCGGGCACAGGAGGGCTGAGAGGAGCTACTCCATGATCAAGGTCAGGAGGGGCAGTGGTGAGGAGATACCCTTCGTCCAAGGTAAGGAGCAGCAGCTGCGCTTTGCTGGAGAAACCCAAGTAAGACAGTAGGTGTTGCGAGAGGGCATCAGAGGGCTGCTGCTGCTGCTAAGTCGCTTCAGTCGTGTCCGACTCTGTGCGACCCCATCGACAGCAGCCTACCAGGCTTCCCCGCAATCCCTGGGATTCTCTAGGCAAGAACACTGGAGTGGGTTGCCATTTCCTTCTCCAATGCATGAAAGTGAAAAGTGAAAGTGAAGTCACTCAGTCGTGTCCGACTCTAGCAACCCCATGGACTGCAGCCTACCCGGCTCCTCCGTCCATGGGAGACACACTGAAACCATACTCACAGAAAACTAGTCAATCTAATTACACGGACCACATCCTTGTCTAACTCAATGAAACTAAGCCATGCCCGTGGGGCCACCCAAGACGGGCGGGTCACGGTGGAGAGGTCTGACAAAATGTGGTCCACTGGAGAAGGGAATGGCAAACCACTTCAGTATTCTTGCCTTGAGAACCCCATGAACGGTATGAAAAGGCAAAATGATAGGATACTGAAAGAGAAACTCCCCAGCTCGGTAGATGCCCAATATGCTACTGGAGATCAGTGGAGAAATAATTCCAGAAAGAATGAAGGGATGGAGCCATAGCAAAAACAATACCCAGCTGTGGATGTGACTGGTGATAGAAGCAAGGTCCGATGCTGTAAAGAGCAATATTGCATAGGAACCTGGAATGTTAGGTCCATGAATCAAGGCAAATTGGAAGTGGTCAAACAGGGGATGGCAAGAGTGAATGTCGACATCCTAGGAATCAGCGAACTAAAATGGACTGGAATTGGTGAATTTAACTCAGATGACCATTAATATCTACTACTGTAGGCAGGAATCCCTTAGAAGAAATGGAGTAGCCATCATGGTCAACAAAAGAGTCCAAAATGCAGTACTTGGATGCAATCTCAAGAACGACAGAATGATCTCTGTTCGTTTCCAAGGCAAACCATTCAATATCACAGAAATCCAAGTCTATGCCCCAACCAGTAATGCTGAAGAAGCTGAAGTTGAACGGTTCTATGAAGACCTACAAGATCTTTTAGAACTAACACCCAAAAAAGATGTCCTTTTCATTATAGGGGACTGGAATGCAAAAGTAGGAAGTCAAGAAACACCTGGAGTAACAGGCAAATTTGGCCTTGGAATACAGAATGAAGCAGGGCAAAGGCTAATAGAGTTTTGCCAAGAGAATGCACTGGTCATAGCAAACACCCTCTTCCAACAACACAAGAGAAAACTCTACACATGGACATCACCAGATGGTCAACACTGAAATCAGATTGATTGTATTCTTTGCAGCCAAAGATGGAGAAGCTCTATACAGTCAGCAAAAACAAGACCAGGAGCTGACCGTGGCTCAGATCATGAACTCCTTATTGTCAAATTGAGACATAAATTGAAGAAAGTGGGGAAAACCACTAGATTATTCCAGTATGACCTAAATCAAATCCCTTATGATTATACAGTGGAAGTGAGAAATAGATTTAAGGGCCTAGATCTGATAGACAGAGTGCCTGTTGAACTATGGATGGAGGTTCGTGACATTGTACAGGAGACAGGGATCAAGACCATCTCCATGGAAAAGAAATGCAAAAAAGCAAAATGGCTGTCTGCGAAGCACTTACAAATAGCTGTGAAAAGAAGAGAAGTGAAAAGCAAAGGAGAAAAGGAAAGATAGAAGCATCTGAATGCAGAGTTCCAAAGAATTGCAAGGAGAGATAAGAAAGCCTTCCTCAGCAATCAGTGCAAAGAAATAGAGGAAAACAACAGAATGGGAAAGACTAGGGATCTCTTCAAGAAAATCAGAGATACCAAGGGAACATTTCATGCAAAGATGTGCTCGATAAAGGACAGAAATGGTATGAACCTCACAGAAGCAGAAGATATTAAGAAGAGGTGGCAAGAATACACAGAAGAACTGTACAAAAAAGATCTTCACGACCAAGATAATCATGATGGTGTGATCACTCACCTAGAGCCAGACATCCTGGAATGTGAAGTCAAGTGGGCCTTAGAAAGCATCACTACGAACAAAGCTAGTGGAGGTGATGGAATTCCAGTTGAGCTATTTCAAATCCTAAAAGATGATGCTGTGAAAGTGCTGCACTCAATATGCCAGCAAATTTGGAAAACTCAGCAGTGGCCACAGGACTGGACAAGGTCAGTTTTCATTCCAATCCCAAAGAAAGGCAATGCCAAAGAATGCTCAAACTACCGCACAATTACACTCATCTCACACACTAGTAAAATAATGCTCAAAATTCTCCAAGCCAGGCTTTAGCAATACGTGAACCGTGAACTTCCAGATGTTCAAGCTGGTTTTAGAAAAGGCAGAGGAACCAGAGATCAAATTGCCAACATCTGCTGGATCATGGAAAAAGCAAGAGAGTTTCAGAAAAACATCTACTTCTGCTTTATTGACTATGCCAAAGCCTTTGACTGTGTGGATCACAATAAACTGTGGAAAATTCTGAAATAGATGGGAATACCAGACCACCTGACCTGCCTCTTGAGAAACCTATATGCAGGTCAGGAAGCAATAGTTAGAACTGGACATGGAACAACAGACTGGTTCCAAATAGGAAAAGGAGTATGTCCAGGCTATATATTATCAACCTGCTTATTTAACTTCTATGCAGAGTACATCATGAGAAACACTGGGCTGGAAGAAGCACAAGCTGGAATCAAGATCCGGGAGAAATATCAATAACCTCAGATATGCAGATGACACCACCCTTATGGTAGAAAGTGAAGAGGAACTAAAAAGCCTCTTGGTGAAGGTGAAAGAGGAGAGTGAAAAAGTTGGCTTAAAGCTCAACATTCAGAAAACGAAGATCATGGCATCTGGTCCCATCATTTCATGGGAAATAGATGGGGAAACAGTGGAAACAGTGTCAGACTATTTTTGGTGGCTCCAAAATCACTGCAGATGGTGACTGCGGCCATGAAATTAAAAGATGCTTACTCCTTGGAAGGAAAAGTTATGACCAACCCAGATAGCATATTCAAAAGCAGAGACATTATTTTGCCAACAAAGGTCTGTCTAGTCAAGGCTATGGTTTTTCCAGTGGTCATGTATGGATGTGAGAATTGGACTGTGAAGAAAGCTGAGTGCCGAAGAATTGATGCTTTTGAAATGTGGTGTTGGAGAAGACTCTTGAGAGTCCGTTGGACTGCAAGGAGACCCAACCAGTCCATTCTAAAGGAGACCAGTCCTGGGTGTTCTTTGGAAGGACTGATGCTGAAGCTGAAACTCCAGTACTTTGGCCACCTGATGTGAAGAATCAACTCATTGGAACAGACTCTGATGCTGGGAGGGATTGGGGGCAGGAGGAGAAGGGGATGACAGAGGATGAGATGGCTGGATGGCATCACTGACTTGATGGACTGAGTCTGAGTGAACTCCAGAAGTTGGTGATGGACAGGGAGGCCTGGTGTGCTGCGATTCATTGGGTCACAGAGTCGGACACAACTGAGCGACTGAACTGGACTGATACCTCAGAAGATAAACACTGATAAAAAGTGAGGAAGTTCTTTGAAAACATATGCATTTTATTGAATTGCCCAGAGTATTTTCTCATGTTAGGATTTCATAATTTCAATGAATATCTTATTCACTTTTCTAAGGCTCTTGCTAAATCTGATCAAAGAACAAAGGATCTTGTCATGTATTTGCGGACTAAAGCAAAACCCCAAAAATGTTCACTTTATATTCAGTGACTCATGAGAAGCTAAAAATGCAAGACACGGGGTTAGAGCTGCACAGAAGAATGATGCTTCCTGCCCAGAAGGAATTTGCTGTCCAGTTTATAAACCGCTGTATTTCAAACCAACCCTGTATGATATCCAAGTCATCTAGTTTGGGTCAGCAAAAACAGCTTAACTTAAATACCATGGCTTGCAAACATCAAAAGGCAAACATGAGCTACCCTCTTATTTTGGGGGAGTAACCTAGGAAGAAAAGGCCAGATAATGACAAGAAAATTATTATGTAAATCAAGGAAAAGCTTGATTCATGTGGCTGTACAAACTATAGTGAGATCTCTTGCTAAGGCAAATGATAACAATTTGGGCTAAGAGAAGATGGAAGGAGGAAGCAAAAGGCAAAAACGAGCTGAAGAGGATGGAGGTGCAGTAGCTGTCTGCTGCAGCTGCTCATCTCAACTTTGTCATGAGCACAACTTACACAAAGTGGGCAGGTAATATACCTGAAAAGGGACTACTGTGCTAAGATGACCATGGAATCACAACACTCGTTCATAAGGCCCCTAAGCTTTTCATGTGCCACTCCTGCAGGAAAAGTCGTAACAATAATCTTATTAATACATAAGAGTTCGTATGAGGACACAGGTATGCTCCTTTATTTCTTCTGTGTCACATTTCCACACAGCTAAGACTATCTGTTCAGTGTTTGTCTTCCTTCTTAGATTAGAAGTTTTATAAGGATAGGATCCATGACTGAATTGTATGTTTGTATCTGCCTGCCAGTGCTGGAGATGCAAGAGACACAGGTTTGATCCCTATCCCCTGGAGGAGGAAACAGTAATCTGCTCCAGTATTCTTGCCTGGAAAAGTCTATGGACAGAGGAGTCTGGTGGGCTACAGTCCATGGGGCTGCAAAGAGTCGGACACAACTGCACGACTGAGCACTCACACACACAGCATCGTAAGAGAAGCAACAGTGTATGCTGTTGAATAAATGAATTAATGATTTCAAAACCCCATTCAACAACAAGAACTTTGGTCCCTGATAGATAAGAAGCTATCATTAGCTGTTTATCGGAAAAGATGCCCTTCAGAAGAGCTTTCCTGAAACTAATTTCAATAGTACAAATTAATTCCTCATTTTATAGTGGGGCATTAATAGATTCTATTTCCTTTTGAATATCAATAAATCAAGAAATAAAAGTATATACATATTATTTAAAGCATGACATTGAACAACCACTAGAACTAAAATCAGGTTACCAATCCTCAAAATTATCAGAAGAATTTAAATGGAAAGCTCAGACCTGAAAACAAAAATATTGATACCAGAAAATGACAATAAAATACAAAAAACAGTATATAAATAGAACAATAGAATCAAGACCAAACATATCTATAAAATAAATAAATGTAATGATCAACTCAGCTATAAAAAACCATCAGATCAGATAGAAAAAAAATCAACTGCATGTTTTATGCAAAAAAAAAAAAAATCTCTAAAGATAAAGGGACTCAAAAACCTGACAATGACAATGAAGAATGAAGAAATAGCAAGCAAATATAGAATGAGAAAACAGAAGTCTCAATATTACCAGAAAATTACTTTAAGGCAATAAGTGGGAAATAAGACAAAGCTTAACCTATTGTGTAACTAGCTTCTATAAAATAAATAGCATCTTAATAAGTTAATTTGGCTTTCCATGGGGAAATAGGCATGTATAGACTGAGTTCAAAACTTGCTAAGAAAGCTCCCCCCAAAACTTCATTCCACCTTTCATCTAGATACTACCAGCATCAGAGAAAAGATGATACAACACATACTACAAAACTGAAAAACATTACTAGAAAATATAACACCATTTGAATACTTTGAATAATGGTGAACAACGTATACCATTAATTTGAAAATTATGGAATGCATAAGTTCCTAGAAAAACACATTCTCAAAATTGTTATAAGAAATAGAAACAATGACTATTCATCCATGTACTGATTAAATATATTGAATCTGCAATTTCAAGCCTCCCCATTTAAAAACAACAAGAAATTAGGCCGAGATGACTTCACAATTAAGTCTTCCAAACATTTAAAGAAAAGTAGCAACCTTACACAAACTCTTCCAGAGAATACTGAGAGAGGTCACCTCCCAGCTTATTCTACAAGGCCAATAAAACCTTGATACTAAAGCTTGAGAAGAAAATTGTGAGAAAGGAAAAATGCAAGTCAATCTTTCTTGTGACTATAATCTTTGTGACTGCAAAAAATCCTAAACAAAATAACAGTAAATCTAAACAGTGATAACACATCATGACTACACTGAGCTTATTAATCCAGGAATTCAAGGTATGTTCTCCAATCAAAAAATCAAGCACTGCAATTTCTCACATCAACCAATCACTGTAATTCACTATGTTAACAGAATAAAGGACATTTTATCATTTAGCTAGGTAGAGAAAATAATTTGATAAAATTCAATATACATTCATGAAAAATATTCTTAGTAAACTAAAGTGAATTTGCTTAATTTGAGGATATTTACCAAAAAAAAAACAAAAAACAAAAAACCTATAACAAGCATATTTAATGGAGAATCACTCAAAATATTCCCTGATATTACAATAACCAATGAAGATATCTGCTATCACTTTTATTCAAGATTATACTGCCATTTCAAGCCAGTGAAAAGAGACAAGGAAAAAAAAATCAAATGTTTAAGGACTGGCAAGGAAGAAATAAAACTCTTGTGTGTAGATGATATGTTTGCTTGTTCATGAATAAGGCTGGAGAGACTCACTGATTATTTAATAAGTTAATTTAGGAAGATAACTGAACACATAGTATATAAAATTTAGCTTATTTTCACGTATTAACAACAGACAACTAGAAAAAATTTTAATGTAATCAGAATAGCATCAAAAAACAACAAATATCAACAAATAAAAGATGTAACAGATCTCTAGACTGAAAACTATAAAATGTTAATCCATATGAGGTTAGTTAATTATAAGACTTAATACTGCAAAAATGCTAATTCGCCCCCAAATTGGTCTATAGATTTAAATCCTGGCAGGTTTTAAAGAAGACTAGACAAGCTGACGGAGAAGGCATTGGCAACCCATGCCAGTACTCTTGCTTGGGAAATCCCGTGGGCTGCCATCTATGGGGTCGCAAAGAGTTGGACACGACTGAGCGGCTTCACTTTCACTTTTCACTTTCATGCACTGGAGAAGGAAATGGCAACCCATTCCAGTGTTCTTGCCTGGAGAATCCCAGGGATGGGGGAGCCTGGTGGGCTGCCATCTATGGGGCCGCACAGAGTCGGCCACTACTGAAGTGACTTAGGAGCAGCAGCAGATGAGCTGAGTCTAAAATGTACGTGGAAATGACAATAGCCAAGACTAACCAAGATAATCTCAAATGAAGAATAACAAAGCTAGAAAACTTACACTACTAGATATCAAGTTCAACAAAACAAACAGATTAATGAAACAGAACAGAGTGTAGAGACAAATTCACATGTACAAACAGACCAAAGGAACAGCATGGACCACAAACAGATTTTCACAAGACTTTCACTTACACGTTTCATGTATCACAGAGGTGACAACACAACGCAGTGGGAAAAGAACGGTCTTTCAGTAAATGCCAACTGGATATCCATTCAGGAGAAAAGTCAGTCCACCTCGCATATATACAAAAGTCAATTCCAGATGGATTAAAGACCCAAATGGAAAAGTAAAACAAAGCTTTCAGAAGATGGTATGAGGGATATGTTGATAACCTTAAGTAGGCAAAAATTTCTTAAACATGTCACAGAAATAAAAGGAAGAGACTGATGAAGTATATTCTTTACTTCTCATAACTTGAAGTATTACATATAGAAAAATGTAAAAAAAAAAAAAAAATACGTTTACAGTTCACTGAAGTTTCACAAAGTAAACACACTCATGTAACGACCACACAGATCAAGAAACAATATCACCAGCAACTTAGAAGCCCCCACTGCCACACTCACCCAGTCTCTAGCCCACCTCCCAAGTCTCTTAAAATCATGAACTTACACTTACTGAAAAAACACTATAAGGGAAGTGGAAAAGGTTAAGCCGAAAACTGGAAGAAGATATGTGTGACAGATCTGACAAAGTACTGATACGCAGAATACGCAAAGAACTCCCACAAGTCAATGAAGAAAAGAAAAACACCATTAACACAACAAAGTGTGAAAGACTTGAGTAGACGCTTCAAAAGAAAGGATATCTATACAGCCAACAGACATACAGAGTGCACAATATCATTAAATATCAAGGAAATGCAAGTTAAAACTGAAAGTATCCCTAAACACATACCAGAATGTTCAAAATTTAAAGACTGATCATATCAAGTGTTAACAAGAACTGGAAGCAAGTGCACACTGCTGGTAGAAGGGTGGTAACTCTGTATAACCAGTCTGGAAAACTAGATGGTAGCATTTAATAAAGCTGAACGTATGCATACTCTTATGACCCGAAACCTCTACTCTGGTATAAACCCCAAATCAAAAACACGTACTAGAATATTCACTGAAGCAACATCCATAACAGTCAACAAGAAAGACAGAAACTGAAATTAACAACAATAAGAGAATAGTCAATGCAGGGAACAGAGAAAAACCAAATACCAAACAAAAAATATCCTTAAAATTAATAGATTCAGAGAGGTAAGAGTAGAGGTTGTAGCTATAAAATAAGAATAGCAAAACTTTATGTACAAACCTGCTGCTGGAAATTAAAAATAACATCACCAAAATAAAAAAAAAAGGATAAAAAGTTAAAATCAAGAAAACATTCTGGAAAGTAAAACAACAATCATAATAAGAGAAAAAATACAAAAGTAGAAGTATGAAAATTCTAAGATGGCTAATACACAACTTATACAAAGAGAGAATGAAAAGATAAGGGATTCAGCAGAAGAGAGGAAAAAATGACAAGAACATTTTCTATGCAAAGGGTAAACATTTCCCTCTATCGCCTACTAACTGCTCAGTGAATTAAAAAAGGCCTACAAACACATGTCAGTGAATTTTTTTTATCTCACACACATACTAAACATTTTCAGAGGGGGAAAAAAAAGACCATGAAGGAGGAGCAGACATTCTGCAGAGCACTGAACTTCTCTTTGGCACGACTGAAGAAATTCTCAGGGTCAAAATAAATGAATACTAAAGTATCTTATGAATTTTCACATAGAATGTCTTTAAAAATGCATGGCTTTAAAATTTATCTTTCATCTAGAAAGTTTCTTCTAACAATTAAAAACAGTCCCTTTTGATTATTATCAGAAAGATGAGCTCTAAGTGCTGACAAGGATGAAGAGAAAAGGGAACCCTCAGGCACTGCTGGGGAGAAGGTAAACTGGTGCAGCCATGATGGAAAACATCATGAAGATTCCTCAAGAAATCAAAAACTGAACCACCCTACAATCCAGCAATCCCACCCCAGGTATGTATCCAAAGGAAATGAAATCAGTATCTCAGAGACCTACTGCACCCCCCATATTCACTGCAACTTTATTCACAGTAACCAAGACATGGAAACAAACTAAATGTCCATCAATGGACAAATGAATGATGTGTATATAGACACAATGAAATACTATCATCCATAAAAAGAAGGAAATCTTGCCATTTGTGATAATGTAGACGAACCTTGAGATCGAATGCTAAATGAAATAAGGCAAAAGGAGAAAGCACAAACTGCATAATCTCATTTATATGTGGAATCTCAAAAACTCAAACTCATAGAAATACAGAGCAGAATGGTGGGTTGCCAGGGGCTGAAGAAGGGTAGCGAATGGCGAGATGCTGGTCAGAGGATACAAACTTCCAGTTAGAAGATGAATAAATCTGGGGGATCTAAAGTACAGTCTGGTGACTACAGCTAACAACACTGTACTCTATACCTGGAAGTTGCTGAGAGAGATCTTAAATGTTCTCACTATCACGACCACAACAAAAAAAAATGGTAATTATAACAGGAAATAGATGTATTAACTAATTTTTTTTGTGGTTATCACTTTGCAAAGTATGCTGCTGCTGCTGCTGCTAAGTCGCTTCAGTCGTGTCTGACTCTGTGCGACCCCAGAGACGGCAGCCCACCAGGCTCCCCCGTCCCTGGGATTCTCCAGGCAAGAACACTGGAGTGGGTTGCCATTGCCTTCTCCAATGCAGGAAAGTGCAAAGTGAAAGTGAAGTCGCTGAGTCTTGTCCGACTCTTAGCGACCCCATGGACTGCGGCCCACCAGGCTTCTCCATCCATGGGATTTTCCAGGCAAGAATACTGGAGTGGGGTGCCACTGCCTTCTCCGTATTACACCTTAAACTTACAGGACGTTACATATCAACTATACCTCAATAAAGCTGGGGGAAAAAAACATTAAAAAAAAAAAAAAGACATTTCTGGAAGGGAGGAAAGGAAAGTTTCATATCTGTTGAACAAAGAATTAGTTAACAAAATAAACAGAAAAAAATCTAGGATCAGATGGGAGATTTAAGCCCACTTCTTCGGTGATTTAAATATTTACTTTCGGGTAAAAAAAAATTAATATTCTGTAAGAAATGTAATTTATATTCAAAGACTATCAGAAACACCTAAAGCCCAGCAAGTTTAATTAAAAGGAAGAAGTAAAAGATGAAGCTCAAAGATGAAATTTCTTTGATTGGTGAATTAAAAAAAGAGAAAAAGCAAGAGACCAGAAAGTGTCAAAGATGACAGCATTAAAGAAATAAGAAACAGACATATGAGATCTTCATATACTGAAAGAAGGATGCTAGGAAAGACACCCTTAATAACAAAATCACAATTCAATTGGATTAAAAAGAATTTAGGATGAGATTTACGTATCTGGCCAGATAAGGACAGTTCAACGATCTTACTGTTTGGAATAACAGTCTTACAGTTGGTAGAGTTCCCTCCATCCCCACCCTAGATTTCTTTTTAATCTAATAAAAAGACAAGCATGTGCTAGATATGTTTATAGTGTATATAAAACTGGCTAGCTACTTACACTATCATAACCAGGTTTTACAAAAGTTATTTTTACTTTATAATTAATTACAGGCAGAAATCACTGCTGAGTTCTGTTTAATGCACTTTTGTTGTACCCTAATTTGCACTTTTAAAATTATGGCATTTTCAAGGAGTTAATATATTAGAAATTAATAATTCACATATTTTAAAGAATTAAAAATAGACTGCCATATAGATAGACTCAGGCATAGGAGTTTTGTTATAAAAAACAGGAATTATTAATTTCTATGATTACTTCACATGTAGACTAAACATTTCAAACTGATTCAAGGTAAAAGATCCAAAAATCAAATCCTAATTCTAGGTCTCAAAATTCAAGACTCCAAAAGGAATTACAAAACCACTAGCTTAAATATCCTAAAAGAATGTGGTACAGTTAAGGTAGAGACTCCCCAGGCGGTCCAGTGGCTAACTCTGTGCTCCCAAAGCAACGGGCCCAGGTGTGATCCCTGATCAGGGAACACATCCCTCATGCCACAGCTAAGACCTGGCACAGCCAAATAAATATTTACAGCTAAGATAAAAAACACTTATATCTACAGGAACCTCAAAAAACAGACACCTCACTGGCTAATTTATTTACTCTATGATCAGAATAACTCCTCCAAATGAAATATCTGGCAATTCATATTACTAATCTAGTTCGATGAAGCTATGCAAAAGGTGGAAAAACTGGAAGAATTTTTGCCCATGTATTTTTTTGCCTATCTCCTCAACAATAATAGCTCATTAGCAGTCATTTGCCATATTAATGTCAAAATATAATTAAAATCAGCATCTTCCTTTACCAAAAGACCCACATCTAAACTGGAACAGTCAGGATGACAAGATCATGATTTTGAAAACATTAACACCAAAGTTGCCTCTTTACCATTTTCCTACTTTTACTCAAGGCACAGTCTGATATTTTGAAATCCTACTAGGGGGACAGCAGTCAAATATGACCTCAGTTCTTATGTTCAAGATGAAGGGGGAGAGACAACTAGTGTCTCAGTATAATCAAAAACATCCAGCAAAAACTGTCAAATGACAAGAGGACAATGTGAAAAACAGTCCAAGTATTTGAAGAAGTAACCTCCCAAAAAATTTTTACCACTTTCTGTCTATGAAAGCGGTAAAGTGAAGATAAAACCCTCAAAAAATCTGGGTTAAAAATGATATAAGTGTTTTTGTATGGGGGCTGGGGGGGGGGGGGATTTGATTTTTTGACAGATCTTTTCACTTGAAAATAATCTCATAAACCTTAATTAAAGAAGGAAAACTTAAAAACTCCTCAATGTACCAAAGAGTAAGGAGCAACTAATCTGGTTACTTCAGCTGTAAACATCTAGGCTGCCAATACCTCTATAACCAGATAAACACCCAGTGAATATAATAAGTACAGTTTTTAAAATCTGTGACTGAACTTAGGTGCAGAAAACAAATTCCTGTTAAAATGACCATAATTTGCTATTTGGTTTGTCCTTAACCAAAATATTTGTTCAGAGACTACTGAGAATGATTTGACAAGGGCAAAGGGGGTTAAAATTTACTAAACGCTATCTGTTCTCAATGAGACAACTCAAGTTTTCGATATAACTAACATTACGCATTATTCCACTTTCTTTATCTTTGTGGCTTTTTGAAGCAGACTGTCTTACCCAATTACATACTTGTGGAATTTTCAATTAACAAAAAAATCTTTACAAAGAAACAATTTTAAAATCACCAAAAAGCCAAAGGACAAGATGTTCAAGACTTTAGACAGTACCTAAGAAAGAACACAATCAGGGAATGGCTTTGTCAAGGTGGGCAAAGTTCAGAATGGCCGCGTTCCTTCCCTGTTGAAATGAATATACTAAACTGCCCGTGGCTGGGTGACTAACAGTGGGTGCAGTGGTCAAACAGAAGGGAAAAGCCTGGCACAGTAAGCTGAATGGCCCACAGGAAACCTGAGTGGTGACAAGAACCTAAAGGCACATGCAGGTACGCATCTTTTATATTGGATGTGATACACTTACATGGCCCCTGTTGAATCTCTTGGGGACCAACAGTAAAGCAAGTCTAGAACTTCAAATCTTGAGACATCTATAGCAAGATGCTGATCCAATGTGGCTCCAAATATCTTCTGTTTTCCTGGCTCACCTGAAGAGGAAAAAACACTACAGAGGATGTGGGAACTGCATTTCTTTAGGTAGCTTCTTCTAGAGCAACTGTCTGAAAGTTTTGGCCCAGTCCTTTATGAAGTCTGCGGATGAGACACTTGAGGGACTAGTGAAAAACAAAATTCAAATGAAAAGGTGGAGTGAGACATCCAAAAGGGGAATACAAGAGTCAAAGATAATGGTCGTAGGTAAATCAGCGTTTCTAATCCTTAAGTGGGAGGAGGAAGAGAAAGGAGAGGAAAAAAATGCACCAAGGTTTCTCCCTCCACTCCCTCACCCCAATTGCTACTAAAATTTCACCAAGCACCTGAACTTTTTTTTACCACAATTAGGGAGTGAGTGCACAAGATTACTTGGAGAGTTTAAGCGTTTTGCCAAGTCTCCCTCCCCGGGCTGTGTGGCATTATTAAGGGGCAGGGAGGCCTTTCAGGTAATACTTATTTTCTGAGAAAAGATTCTGGTGGAATACAGCTTGAAGCAATAAAGAAAGAGAAAAATAAATGCCATTTATACAAAAATGGAAGTCACAGGACAATATACCCTATTGACAAAGTTTATTTACTTCTGTTTTTCCAAAGGGGAGGGACTGCTTTCATGTAATAAGAAATCAGAACAAAAAGTCGTTTTCAAATAATAGAAAATATTTTTAAACTTAGCAACACAAACTGCATGCTTCTTCCCCTTCGGAAATATTCTCCCTGGAAAGATAATCTTTAAAAAAATAGCTAAGATGAGCAGAACCAAGTCTGAGGTACATTCACACAAAAGCATAAAAAGGTAGTCCGTGAAATTAATTTTTTATTTTTTTTAATTAACTTAATTTTTTCTTAAAACATTTTATCTAAATATTGTCTTAGAGCTATTCTCCAGCATTCATGTAATAGCCTAGGATATAAAACAATTTTCTTTCCAAATATATTCCATTTTAGCCAGAGTTAAGTTGAACTATGACTGGTAAAGATACCAGAATTTTCTGAAAAATAAAACTGGAGAACCAACTAGATCCTTACCTGACGTGGCTGTTCATTCATTCGCTGTGGATCAGATTTCACTTTATTACTAGGATGATTTGTGACTTTGGTTACTGGTTGCTTGAAAATAGATGCTGTTTGTCTAATTGGCAATGTTGTATTCAAGTCTGGTTTACCCTGTGGATATAAGTGTTTTAATTAATAAATACTATATATAAATATCATTAATTACTTATTAATTCAGTATCTATTACTTTAACTTGCATTATTGCCAACTTCCCAATCTCAGCATTTTAAATACTCTGAAGTACATTTTAAACACTTTATTATCTAAGACTTATGTAAAGTTTCATAATAAAAAGTGTCGTGTTCTTTAAAATGTCAAAAAACTCTCTATATAAAATTCATAATTGATTTGATTAACAAGATACTAGCAACTTTTAAGCAAACAAATATATATTTATGGTTGGGTTATACAAGAGGAAGGAGGGCTTTCAGGTCAATAACCAGGAAAGCAATCATTTCTACATTCTGAGAATGGAGGAAAATAATGGCGTTCTTGGCTATTAAAATATAAATTACCTCCTCAACTGTTAGGGATCCAGGCTTACATAAAACCACAAAGGTTAACCTTCCCTTTTTTATATATATTTTTAAAAAAGGTAATTAGAAAGCTCTAATTCCCACAAACAAAGCTCAGTTTAGGAAAATGTAATGAAATATTCTGTATCTTTAATTTTATAACACATTTACTTTTTAAAAAGAAACTTTAAACTGAAGTTTCAGAAAAGCAAGCAACATACTTACAGACTTTTAATCAACCAGTAAAAAAAAAAAGTAGGATATAAGATTTTTATTTCTTAATGAAATGAAAATGTGGCACAGAATTGCTATTAAATTCACAGGAAGTACTGTAACATAAGGCGTTGGGGGTGGGGGTGAAGAAAAAGAACAAAATGTGATTTGACTCATTCGGGCTTCCCTGGTGGCCCAGCGGTAAAGAACACGCCTGCAATGCAGGGGACATGAGTCCAATCCCTGGGTAAGGAAGATTATCTGGAGAAGGAAATAGCAACCGACTCCAGTATTCTTGCCTGGGAAATCCCACGGACAGAGGAGTCTGGTGGCCTATAATCCATACGGTCGCAAAGAGTTGGACATGACTTAATGACTAAACAACATCATTCTGATTTGGGCAAAAAAAATAGAAAGGGTCAAATATATCCAAAAGCAATATATATTACATTAGATATTTTTAGTACAGAAGTGTACTTGATAAATCATCTACAGGATGTCAATGAACTTTAACTATCTCCAAATAAAAATTGTATCAACTTCCAGACTCCAAAATAGTGTTTCTCAAACTTGAGCATGCATCAGAGTTACCCAGGGGGCTTATGAAAACACAGATTACTGGGTCTCCCTCCTAGAAATGATGATTCAGGAGGTCTGAGGTCGGGCCTGGGAATTTGCATTACAATTAAGATCCAGGTGATGCCGATGCTGGTCCAGGGACCACACCTGGGCACCACTGCTCTAAAACAAAGACTGCAAGCTGGCGGCAGGGAGACCAGGTCTAACCCACAGATGAGTTCTGCTCCAGTTTTTAGTCTCTTGAGTCAATGAAGCTAAGAGCCACAAATAAAATTCACATAAAATCGAGAATTCTAGCTTCTCTTAAAAACTCATAGATCTAGAAATGGACTAATGTGGCCAAACCAGGCGATGACTGATTAGTAATGGCGGCCACTAAAGGTGTCCAGGGTTGTCGTTTTGCAAAAGGCCTCAGCTCACATTTGTGATACCTGTCTGAGCCCTACAGGTATTGAGTTTGTGACCTCTGCTTAAAGAACATCAGAAATTAATCTGATCATTATTACAGTTATGTTATTTGGGTGCCCTATTCAATGAGTCTGCACTCCCCACCCCCCCCATCCCACCCCACACACACTGCTCTTCTGTACAAGCTGGGCATGCTGGGCATTCCTTTCTCTCATTCACTTTTCTTCCGACATATGTGCTTACCTTTAAGAAGTACATTCATCTTAAAAAACTCTAACAATACCACTTCCCAGGCATTTCATTTTCTTATCTTTATGGTTTAAAAAAAAAAAAACTTGATTTACAGGTGTGGAAACTTGGCCAACAGGCTGCAAAATAACCACTTAGGATTCCATCTCTAAAGAGCGTGAGGCCCAGGAATGTGTAGTTTTAAAACTCTCTTGGTAATTCTGTGATGTGCAGAAGGTTTGGATCCCTCTGATTTATGACATCAAGAGCATTCTAAGACCCTGAGTGAAGCCAACCAACCTGTATCAGTCAGTATTCAGTCCAAAAGACGCTTAACACATAATGGCTTACAAAGAACTCTTCCTGCCACTAATTTGTTATAAGCAGTATCTACCACAAAACAATACCTTGCTTGGTTTTTAACGTTTCTGTACTTTAACAAAGAATAATATACTCTGCTGGTATTAGAACAAAGATGGGATCAGTAGACAAAGAAATACAGAGCAACTATTTGTATGAACAAACACAGTCGAGCCTGTAAGGTTCTGTTACAAAGAATGACTGGAGGAAGCAGAGACTAGTTTAAACTATTCAAAACTATAAAAGGAAAAAACTATAAAATCCTGAATCCACACAGACTGGAAGGAAGCATGAAACATGTAAAACTACTGGTGCTACAATGCTAAGACTAATTTTTTTTTTTCATTATGTTTGTGATACAATAAAAAATTAACCTATTGGTTAAAAAATGTCACTGTCTAACAATGACAGCTTACTGCCCAGGGAAGCAGAGCGAGATTTTTCAAGAGTATGCAGCATTGCTCTTCTGTTGATCTTATTTATATTTTATCATTTTTCCTCTTTTAAACTAGCCTGAAAGCCCTGAAGAAAGAATTTTTTACTAATTAATTCTGTATTCTACAATAGTAAAGTAGTCGCTCAGTCGTGTCCAACTCTTTGCAACCCCATGGACTGTAGGCTACCAGGCTCCTCTGTCCATGGGATTTCCCAGGCAAGAGTACTGGAGTGGGTTGCCATTTCCTTCTCCAGGGGCTCTTCCTGACCCAGATATTCTACAATAGTATCATGTAAAATAACCTGAGAAGCTGAACTAACTGGTTTACCCAGAAACTGTCACAAAAAAAGTAAATTTTATTACCATTCTCTCCTGAGGACTGTCAAAAGAGTCACTGTTAATTCACACCCAGTTGTCTGAGTTTTTCTAAATAACTACCAATCTGCCATGAACCTAGGAGTTATAAAGCAAACATTTTTTTTAAACACATGATTATATTTTAATATAAATACAAAACACATTACAAAACATTATAATAGACTGATGGCAATAAAATATGGTATTTCATTTGTACTGCATGACATCCTCAGTCATAAATAAGTTCTTAGAAACCAGTAACAAAGACACTGATACACCAAGGGAAATGAAAAAAAAAAAAAGAACAAAATGAAATAACACAAGTGACTAGTAAGGATTAAGCATATATGAAGATGACCAAACTGAACAATAACAGAAGCAGAGCAATTTCTTTGTAACATCATATTTGCCAAAGATTAAAAATCTAACATTTGTAGTTTTAGGAAATATACCCACATAAACACTGGTGGATACAATAATGGTCATTAGAGTGGTGGTTATTTTAGCATTCTTTTTGAGACTTTTGCACATGTGTGAGTTCAATACTAAAACATGGTTAATACATCTGTGTATTGCTACATAACAATCTAAAAACGCAAATGTGAATTACTGAATAGAAAGTTGTCTGGAAAATCACAGCAAAATTTTAACCTTACTGTATAAACAGATCAGAAAAGGGACTGCTACTATTTTTTGCCTTTAAAGTACTTTTTTCCAAATCGGACAAGATTAAAGCTATTCGTGTATTTGAAATATTCCCTTTCGATACAGAAGTAAGTGAAACAAAGTTCCTTATATTATAAAACTAAACTGACAGAAACACATATTCTAACAGTTTCCATTCTAACAGTTTTCAATCTTTGATATATCTTCTCAGTACACAGGCTAGCACTCAAATAAAAGTTGTGTATTTTATAATAATGTGTATATTAAGTTGTGAAGTTTTCAAATAACTCAAATAATTGTTGACAGTTTATTCTATCCCCCCTGGGATAAATACAAAAATAAAACTTTCTAAAAATTTTTTAAAGTTTTATATCTTTCTAATAAATATCTGAGATGGCTCTTAAAACGTCAAAAAACAAATATACAATAAAAATTAATTTTAATCAAGGACAAGGAGAAACAAATTTCCTTTTGAAATGGTTAACAGTGATTGATTCTAGCCTTAACCATCTGATGTGGATCTGAACTTTCTAGGGGTGTGGGCAAAAAAAGAAACATTCAATGACATAGATTTCATATTCAGAAAGGAGGAAGCATACCAATTAAAGAGGAAAACAAAAGCTGGTGTTAAATCTAGAAAAAAAAAAGATAGACATTTAACATCACGACAGATATTAAACAGATTTCAAATGCTTTTTCTTTTTCCAGTGACCTTCCGTAAAAGCCAAGAACATATTTAAAGGGCAACTCACTGAAGGCGACTCTGAAAAGGACTAAACTAGCGGCCTGACTCGCGTAACCTTTCAATGATTTAATGTGGTTAATCCTAGAACGGGTTTCCGTGGTAGCTCGGCTGGTAAAGAATCTGCAGGCAATGTGGAGACATGGGTTCAGTCCCTGGGTTGGGAAGATCCCCTGGAGAAGGGAACGGCAACCCACTCCAGTATTCTTGCCTGGAGAATCCCCGTGGACAGAGGAGCCTGGTGCATGCGGTCACAGAGTCGGACACGACTGAGCGACTAAGCACACAATGCTAGAGAAGAGGGAAACTAAAGCGGTGACGCAGATCACGTGTCTTTAAGCTGTACCGTTCAAATACTGTTTCATTGCTACCCTCTAAATTTTTTTGAAAATAGATAAACCCCCACCTACTTCAATTTTTAAAATGGAGAAAAGAAAGAAAACAGGACACTTCCACGTATCATCTTAATTCTGTGGTTTTGCATACCCCAGGAGATATTCATGTCCCAATTTGAGAAGCAAAGACTTTCTTTTTCTAAAGTCGCTTTCCTCATCTGTAAACGAGGTAAATACAGTAACTGCTCTTAAGATTCTTACAAAAATCAAACAAGATACTGCATGTGCGATGCTGCTGCTCAAGCAGCTTTCACTAAGTCAGTTATTGAACAAATACTGAATGCCTACTATCTGCCAGGTACAGACCGTGTGCTGTGTATAGTCATTCACAAATACCAAAATCCTTCAGAGCTTACACTCACAGGGCAGCGAGGAGACAAAACAGTGGTATAGCTTATAGTCATGTTGGCACATAAACTCTGAATAAATAGTAGCTATCTCTATTATCTGGAGAAGGCAATGGCAACCCACTCCAGTACTCTTGCCTGGAACATCCCATGGACGGAGGAGCCTGGTAGGCTGTGGTCCATGGGGTCTCGAAGAGTC
The DNA here is from genome assembly GCF_029407905.1 of Bubalus kerabau. Taxonomy (NCBI): domain Eukaryota; kingdom Metazoa; phylum Chordata; class Mammalia; order Artiodactyla; family Bovidae; genus Bubalus; species Bubalus kerabau. The sequence goes on from NC_073644.1 coordinate 56,749,254, forward strand.
AGACACGACTGAGTGACTTCACTTTCACTTTTCACTTTCATGCATTGGAGAAGGAAATGGCAACCCACTCCAGTGTCCTTGCCTGGAGAATCCCAGGGATGAGGGAGCCTGGTGGGCTGCCGTCTATGAGGTCACACAGAGTTGGACACGACTGAAGCGACTTAGCAGCAGCAGAAGCAGCAGCAGCAGCAGCATCTTATTGAACATGCTATTGAAATTTAAAACCTTAACCTACCTATTAAGCTTCCCCATAAGGAAAGTCACTTCCTGGTTAACACAAAGAGGAGCCTGAGCTTTAGGGGGAACCAAGATTATCTTCAAAACCTAATCTTGGATTTGCTCCCGGATATACACGGTAGCCAATGCATTTCCACAAAAGTCAAAAGCCAACAGAATAAAGTGCTTTACAGTCCTTCAGTTTTTTTATATGATTCACTCAACATAAAATTCACCATTTTATACAATTCAGTGGGTTTTAGTATATTGACATTCAGTGGTTTTTAGTATATTGACAAAGTCGTGCAACTTTGCAAAAAGGTTTTTGCAAAAAGTAAAGAAAATATGTATCTGAGATTTATGATTTTGTAATGAAAGTCCATTTCATGTAATATTGTAAATAAGATAATACCTTTTTAAGGAGATCAATGGAATATTGAATATGTAGAAGATAATAAAACGGGTGGACTGTACTTTGAGTTCATTAAAAAAGGATGTAGTTAATTGAAGCGGTTTGAAATTCATCACTGAAATCAAGTTTGGAAGAATTTTGTTTGAAAAGTAACTTGGAACTTTAGTTAATATGAGGTCATAAAAGGACTGATGGCTAAAGGCTAATGAGTTTCAAACAGAGCAGCTCTGCTCAAACTAAGGCTTCCACTGCATGGAATTCATCATCTCCTTTACATCTGGGCTGGCACAAGCTGAGTACACAACCTTAGAATTATGAAAACAGTCACACAAATCATTTTCTGCAGGGCTTCATTCTCTCATTGACCTAGAGTCTAAAAGTCAGGTAACTCTGCAGGACCTATAAAACTTAAGTGAAACTGACAACCACAGACAGAAACTCCAACATCCAAAATAAACGTTGACAAAACCATACCACGGGCAACTATGTCTCTACATCTACTCTCATCATTAGCACAAAGGTCAAGCCCAGAAGCTCTCAGAAGGTCCCGTGCACTCTGATATCTTTGAGGAACTAACTTTTAACAAGCTAAACCTACTCATACTGAACAGACTACTCTCATCAGCAAGTCTGTCTGCTAACGTGGCTAAAGTTCTGTTCACTGTTTGCTTCCTAGAAATCTTTATCCCCCCCATATCTAAACACCTAGCTCAAATTAGCCAAAAAATGGAACAGTGCTTTTAGTTATAATAACTTCTTACTTATCTTCATTTTTCAACTGAAGATTTCTGCATATGAGAAAATTAGAAGTTCTCTGGAATGGCCCTTGAACAACATGGGACTTTGGAGTGTCAACCCTTCACACAAAGAAAGCTTTGATCTGTGGTTTTGTAGCCATAGATTCAACCAACTGCTGACCGCTAGTACTGCAGTTATTTACTATTAAAAAAAAATTTGCATATATGTGGATGCGTACAGTTCAAACGTGTTGTTCAAAGGTCAACTTTAGTTACAGTGTCTCTTGCTACATCTTACTCCTTCTTTAATTATTCATTAAATGAGCACTGTCCAAGCCACCATCATTCCAGCTTGGGTAAATAGCCTCCTGTTATAACTGGCCCCTGACTTCCACTCCTGCACCTCTATAGTACATTCTCCACACAGCAGAAAAAAAAAAAAAAAATCATATTGCCCCCTACATAAAGTCCACAAGAGCATCCTATACCCTTCCTCATCCTGGTGGGCCAGGTCCAGCGACTAGGTCTGTCTGCTTCCTTGTTCTCACCTAGTACCTCTCTCCCACTCACTAACCTCCAGGCTACTACTACGTGTCCTCACATGCTAACCGTATCCTGCCTTAAGGGTTCTGCACTGGCTATTCCCTCTGCTTAGAACACTTTACCCTCTGGTTTTTGTAGAGCTGAATCTTCTCATTCAGTTCTTGGCCAAAAATCATTCCCTTCTGATCATTTGGCCTAACACAGCCACCAAGTCAGTCTCAACCACTCTTAATTAACTGTGTAGTATTTAATATTTAAATTGTGTTAGTCATCACACTAGAATAATAAGTTCCACAAACACAGAATCTTCCTCTATATTATTTCTAGAATCTGAAATAATGTCTGTGCACACAGAATGTGCAAAAAAAAAATTTTATGGAGTAAATGATGCATAAAAGGTCTGTTACATGTAAGATCTTAAGTTATGCAGCCCTTACTCCTCAATAGTCTCACTGTCAGTCTTAAACTTATACATGCTATGTTAAGTGGAAGCTACTAATTCAATGCGGTCTACAACATCCATGTCAAAATTATCAAACATAATCATCTGTACTATATACCTCAAGATTACTAATGTAAAATAACCCCCAGACTTGTTCCATTAATTACTATATAACATGAAGTTATGCTTATAGATACATAGCCAGCCCTACAAAAGTATCCCATGGGAAAATAATCCTCAGATGGTGTTTTTGGCAAAGTCAATTAGAGTGATGCTGTATCATGAAATAATGGGAAATAAAGAGTACAAACAATGTATAACCCAGTAGACTGCCAAGATGAGATTAAGACATCAAAACAATCTATGTATGTTGGCAAGAAGCATGCCATGCTGCTCTTAGACAGCCATGGTTTAGGAAAAATGTTCATTATGGATCTGAAAACTTTATCATCTCAGTATAACTTGCTATAACAACTTCTCATCTGTATATTAAAATAACCTAAAATTTAGCAGTGGTTCTAGACAGAGGAGACTGGTATGGAAATTAAAACCTTGGGACAAAATATAAGGTCAATTAATAAGATGTCAACAGATTAAGTAACAGAGATGAGACAGGTAAATCACTTGATTGAGTTACACAATTTAATCTGTAAGAATAATATTAACTAGGTGATAAACCAGGTAATATTAACTAGGGGCTTCCATGGGCTCAGTGGTAAAGAATCTGCCTGCCAAGCAGGAGATATGGGTTCGATCCCTGGGTCAGGAAGATCCCCTGGAGAAGGAAATGGCCACCCACTCCAGTATTCTTGCCTGGGAAATCACATGGACAGAGGAGCCTGGTGGGCTATAGTTCACGGGGTCGCAAAGAGTCAGACACGACTGAGCGACTAAACGACAACAAGGAGATAAACGGAGCTAATCAACTTTGGATTCCAAAAACTTTACTGAGAATTCAGCCTGCCCCAAATGGTAAAACTGTTCTCTCAGGAAGCTGAGCAAAGGTGCTTGTTTAAGGAGCCCATACTCCGCTGAGTAGTCCTGTAACATATCAGGCGTGTAGAGGGGCTGAGAACTAAGGCAGGAATAAAGTCAGTTCTTTGGGGGCTCAGAGATCCAAACAAGTCCTACTTGCCTAAGACAGTGCTTCTAAGTTCATTCATAATACTTGTCTGGCAGAGGTACACACACCTCCTTTCTAAAAAATCAGGACAATCATATTCCAAATGTTTGCATACTCTGCTCTAGCAATTATCAAAATTAATCCCATCACACCCCACATCCTATCTTCATAATAACCAAATAGCCAAGTCCCCCAGATCATACGTCATCACGCAGTACTCATCTCTACAACATTCTGTACGTCCACCCTGTAGTTCAGTGGCCCTCAAACTTTTTTGACTTCAACTAAGAGTAGAAATACATACTTTAAATCATGACTCAGTACACACAAGGGTGTATAGATCACAAAAATCACCTAAAATACTTAGCCTTACTAAATGGGATGTGTACTGTTTTCTATCCCATTGTCTCGTATCTTAAAAACGCTAGTCATGGACAAGCAAGACCAAGTGAGAGGCGCTCAGCCGTGTCCGACGCTTTGTGACCCCATGGACTATACAGTCTATGGGATTCTCCAGGCCAGAATACTGGAGTGGGCAGCCGTTCCCTTCTCCAGGGCACCTTCCCTACCCAGGGATCGAACCCAGGTCTCCCGCACTGCAGGAGGATTCTTTCCCAGCTGAGTTTGAAAACCAACCCCTAACCTTACCCGTCACTCCCCCTGCCAGTCCTTGCCCTGTACACTCTTGGGAAGTTGGTCAGCAGAGAGGCTCTCCTATATCCTCAATATTTTCTTTGAACATTCTCTCCAGTTCCTGGACTTCCTTAAACTTGCCATCCCTCAAAGATCCTATGCCCCTAAAGTTCTTCCAGATAGAGGCTTTTCCCCTCTTCCTCTCTGACAACTACATTTCTAAGGCCCAGTAAGTGGTTCTGCTTTCCTCCTTTCTCCCCATTACTTTCTCATATCATTTCTCTCTATTTCCTCCTTCAAAAAGCAGAGCTCCCCTGAAGCTCATAGGGTCTGACTGTATGAGTTTCTACCCTCCTCCCTGATTTCTCCTTTACTCACTGAAGACCTTAGTTTCTGTTTCATGTTTTCTTCCCCAACCCAGCTCTTAGTCCTCATTCTTAGAGGCCTCAATACCCACATGGATAATCCACGCAACATCCTGAGTCCTCTGACCTGTTCTACCCAGCCTCACCCACCTAACATTACAGGCACAAGCTTGTCTACACTGGTAACTATACAGTGTCCAATATCTCAGGCAAGCATCCAACCTTCCAATTTCTACTTCCTGCCCTTATAACTCACTGAGGACTGCCCTCCAGGTTCTTTGAACCCATCAATACCCTCTGCCCATTGGCTGACCTGTTTTCTTACTCTTTCAAAACCTCTTCCACATCCCTCCTCACCTAGTATAGACTCCATGGTCCATCACTACACTGTCAATGTTCTTAAACTTCTGTGGTTTTCCACTGGTGCAACAGGCCCCATTCTTACCTTTCCACAGTATTTAAAATGGGAAATTAACCGAATCAGCATCCCTTTCATTTACCATCTAGTGATTCTCCTTCCTAGTCAAGAAAATTTACTGAAAGAATTGTCCACCATGAGCAATTTTAACTCTCATTCACTTTCAACCCAATCCAATCTGGCTTCTCTTTCCCCCCAAACCACTAGTATCAAGGTTATTAATGACCTTCCTGCTGCCAAACTCAATGGAAATTTCTGTCTTCCTCCATTCAACGTTTCAGTGGCAATCAATATACCTGACCATTCTCCTTTTTGAAACATTCTCCTCTCCCGTGTCTCTCCTACCTTTCACAATCCACTTTGCTGATTCCTTCTACTCTATTTCAATTTTAATCACTGGATTTTCCCAGAGCTTCATTCTGGATCCTTCTGTCTATAAGCTCCAGGCCCATTACTTGAAAAACTACCTACGTAACTTTCTACCTAATGACTTTCCAGCTCAGACCTCTCAATCAGTATATACATATGACATGACAAATCCATTTGGATGTTTAATAAGCATCTCAAACTCTGGCCACTCAAAGTTGAATTCATTGTATTCACCCATATAAATTCTTTCCTAAGGCAATCTCAGTAGATGGCAAACCCCATTCACCTAGTCACTTAATCTACCTAAAATCTAAGGGCTCACACTTGGGTACTCTCTTTCACACCCAGTTCATTAGTGAATTCTGTCAATCCCATATTCAGAACAAGACTAGGATCCCTTCACCTCTATTACCACGTATGTCTGCTGCTGCTGCTAAGTCGCTTCAGTCATGTCCAACTCTGTGCAACCCCATAGACAGCAGCCCACCAGGCTCCCCCGTCCCTGGGATTCTCCAGGCAAGAACACTGGAGTGGGTTGCCATTTTCTTCTCCAATGCATGAAAGTAAAAAGTGAAAGTGAAGTCGCTCAGTCATGTGTGACTCTTAGCGACCCCATGGACCACAGCCTACCAGGCTCCTCCATCCCTGGGATTTTCCAGGCAAGAGTACTGGAGTGGGGTGTCATTTCCTTCTCCAGGGCATGAAAGTGAAGTCGCTCAGTCATGTCTGACTCTTAGCGACTCCATGGACCACAGCCTACTAGGCTCCTCCGTCCTTGGGATTTTCCAGGCAAGAGTACTGGAGTGGGGTGCCATGGCCTTCTCCAGCATGTATGTCTAGACCATCATTATTCCTCACTGTACCGTTGTAACAGATACTCACTCCTCACTTCTGCTTTTGTCCATTTCTTTCAACTGAACAAAACCTGTACTTAAGAGTGCCCCACACTTAAGTGAGGCGATCCCCTATAAGGACTTCAAGGCCTAGAAATGCTGGATTCATCATCTGTGATCTACTCTCTCCCCTTTCCACCCCCAACGTGTCCAACAGAAAGACCAGAAGCCACTCTGTTCCACAAGGCTTAATAAATTATGAAAACAGCACCAGCATCTTTGGAAAAGATTTCAGCTACCTTCCTATCAGCCAGGAATGTTTTACAGAAGGAATGGGATCTCTGTTTTCAGTTTAGATGGAAAGATACTAGGAAAGTAGAAGCCAACTTGTAGATCTTACCACAATACCAGGAGCTGGTAATCAACTGATCCTATCACAGGGCCCTTTAGTTGACAACAGGGTCCCTAGTTCTGAAATAAATCACCCCACTAAGGTGCTACTTCAATAACTGAAAAAATTCCTCATCAGTTAAACAAAGGTCTAATGTGAGCTACAGCAAGTGAAATGATCCTTAACATTTTTTGTCAAAGCCTTGCTCCCTCTCCTGTTGTAAAACAGTAGTTAACTTTTTCAATTACATTCTCCTTTGAGAAATTGGCAAAGATGACGTTCTCCTTAGGAAAAAACAATTATACACATTATATTATACACATTTCAAAGGTTCCTGGAGAGCATCCTGAAATGTGGACTCTCAGGTTAGACATCTTCCTGACTCTACTAGTTCCAAGCTGGCCTCTTTCATCTTTTAAAGGAAAAACAACAACAGATAATGTTCCATGATCGTGCTTTCTTTTCCAAACACTGTCCTCTTTCCTCCATCTCTCATTCAAACTTCGCAAGAGCAGTCTAACCATTTTATGAGGACAGAGGCAGAAATGCACGTACGCATACACGCTCAGTAAGTCCACCGAAGCTCTGAAAGGGTATACAAACAAAACTGGCTGACGATAATTCCTCTAGGGAAGAGACTGAGCCTGAGAGACTCAAAGAGGAGAGAGATGCGTCTCACAGAATATCCTTTCCACCATGTGTGCAGGTCGTAATCAAGTAAGACTAAGTAAAAAAATTTAAAACTTTTACAATGGCAGGCTACATCTTTGCTCATAATTTCTGGTTTCCCAGGAAGTTTCTGGCATTCTAAATATGACTCCTGGTCCTTCTACCCCTCTGATGCTTGTTAGATTCTAAGTCACCAGGTAACTTATTTGAAAATCCAGTGAACACTACAAAGTATACTTCTCTATCTGCCCCTACACTGGGCAATGTCAATGTTTCGCAAACCACTATGACAGGAGTTCTCATAGCGTGACCCGGGAATCCCTGGAAGTCTACGAGATCTTTCAGAGTCCAAGAAATAAGAGTATTTTAACTCAGTCTTCCTTACCTACCCTCTCCCCAAACTTGTTCTTCCTGCCCTATTCCCCCTTGACCACTGTCCCAAGGGACTCACCCCAGAACTGGAGTAGGCATCAGCAGTTCCCACGCTCTACAATCATCAGGGACTCATCTACTAACTTGTCTTGATTGAGTCTCACCTTTTTATACCTCTGGGCTACAGTGTTAGTCCAGGCCCTCACTGCTTCTCTGGACTAAACTGCTCTAACTGCTCTCCCTGCTTCCAGACCCCACTTTTCCCAAATGGTACCCATTCTACATCCGACACCCAATCTGATTCCCACCACTACCACCAACTCACTGAAGTTTTCCATGTGCAACGCTACTGCCCTCAAGAAATATCAGCTCTCTTCAAGAATTTGTTATTATTATTTTGTTGAAGATAATTAGAGCAAATCACCTGCTGGATGATTTGATTGAGTACTTGGGACAGGGCCACACAGAATCCAAACTGTGGTCACAGCCACAGTAGTAGACTACCACGCACGTTCAGTTGCTCAGTCATGCCTGACTCTTTGCAACCCCACGGGCTGTAGCCTGCCAGGCTCCTGTCTGTGGGACTTCCTAGGCAAGAATACTGGAGTGGGTTGTCATTTCCTTCTCCTGGGGATATTCCTGACCCAGGGATTGAACCTGTGTCTCCTCCTTGGCAGGCAAATTCTTTACCCACTGAACGATCAGGGAAGCCCAGTATACTACCATAAACCAAGATAATTCATGAAAAGAAATAATGGCAGACTTATACAATTAATTCCTTCAAGGGACCATAATGCTCTTTATTACCAAATACATCCTATTTGTGTGACTAGAGAAATATGATGAAAGAACTGAGTCTTTCCAAGGTATTAGCAGCATTGACAAGTCAGGCTGAAATATAATTTGTTCTATACCAGATCCATAGTGTGAGTGAGCAAGCTGTAAAATATATGTCACATTAACGTTAGGGAACTTGAATTTTACTAGTTTTGTAGATTTAATTAATAAATGTTTCAGAATTCAGTTTAATATTTACACATCTGAAACATTAAAATAAATTTCTAGCAGGAAAACTAAGCTACTGAAGTTCTTTAAATATATCACGCACTGAGGATCACCATACTCTTCTCTATCCAATCTTAAGACTGTTCTCTAAGTATCTTAAGAAATTAACTTCCTTCTTAAAAGGTTAAGGATCGTTATTTCTTAAAACCTTGAAACATCTCTTTGGAAAAACAAAGCCTGCATAAACACCTAAACAGTATTTAGATTTTAGAGCAAAAGTCATTTTTAAGAGGCACACTCCAGAATCATGCAGTCCAATATGGTAGCCACTAGGCACATGTGGCTATTTAAACTTAATTAAATAAAACTACAAGTTCAGTTAGTCAACCACACTAGGCACCTTTCAAGTACTCAACAGCCACGTGCGGCTGGCGGCTGCAACAGTTCCATCATCACAAAAACTGCTACTGACAGCGCTGCCCTCCTAGACTCCACCCTTTGAGTGAGCTCCGAGGAAGCCACTCAGGACTTCAAAACATCAGCTCGAGGCTGATGACTTCCAAAGCACTCTCTAGTCTTCTTCCATTAGCCAAAGGGACTATGTTCAGTAACAAACTGGTTATTTTAATTTGACTTTATCAACTAAAGAGATGGAAGCAGGGGCTAGAAATAATTATGAGAGTGGCAAGAAAATCAATAAGGTACAATGTAATCTAGAATGGAACAGATTTCCAGGGTGAGTCTGAGACTGAGTTTGAGACAAACAGGAAGAGGTACTGCAAAAGCCTTAGTAAATATCAACTGAAAGACAATCTTCACTCTACTGTACCCACCAATCCTAGAAGAATTAAAAAGCATTTTTAAAGTTCTTCAAAAGGTATCTTTCCAAACATACTTGAAGATATTCACTCAGTAAATTCCCCTCTGATACAAAAGATATACTAAAATCAATATACCAGTCAATATAAACTATAATTTGTACTGTTTATAATTGTATTGCTTATAATTCAAAGTTTATATTGTTCTTTACATTTCTAATTTTTTCAATATAGAGTCTTTAAAAAATATCCCGTTCTGGAGTATGTAGCTGAAGAAAATAAAAGCACTAATTTGAAAAGATACATGCACCTCAATGGTCACAGCAGCATTATTTACAGTAAGCAAGACATGGGAGCAACCTAAGTGTATATCAACTGATAAATGGAAAAAGAAGATCTGATATATAAATGTACACATAGATAGACACACACACCATACACACCACACACACTCCAGAATACTACTCAGCCACAAAAAAAAAAATTAAAAAAAAAAAGAATGAAATTTTGGCACTGCAACAATATAGATGTATCAGGAGGGCATTATGCTAAGTGAAAAAAGTGAGACAAATACTGTTCCACATATCATTTACATGTGGAATCTAAAAAATAAAACTAGTGAATATTAAAAAATATTAATGTAATTAATGAACTTCAGCCAGTTTCACAATCTGACTTCAAAGCCAAACTCTACCTCAGATTCCTGTTTAAATCTCTTTTAATCTCTATATCTCTCAACTTTCTCTATACTGCATTATTACTTTAGAAAGACCTGGTATAGTTACTATTAATTACCCACAAATATGTTTTCTGCTTTATAGCGATATTTAATGTTGGTGTTACTCCAAAAGGGAACTTACTTAGAAAAAAAGGAAAAACTCCATTTTCTGTCTTAACTAAAATAAAATCAGATGCAAAAATAAGATCAGGGCCCCAAAATTCAGACAGAGCACTTTCAGAAAACGATAACAAAAGGCATTTCCAAAATACGTATGGTGTATTAATTTATTCAATCAACATTCACGGCCACTATAAACTTCTGGAATGATGTGAATAATAAATAAACATTCAGCAAACATTTATTAAGTACCTACCGTGTGCCAGGCTTTGGATTATATACATATACCAAAACAAAGCAAAACGAGAGACATGGGCCTTGCCCTCGTGGAGCTCAGTCTAGCTGCAGCAGACCGACAGCCACAGACCTCGTGGCCAAGCACCAGGGAGGCCTACGGGAGGAGGCCTGGCTCCGGGCGGAGGGTGCAGGGCAGGCTTCACAGAGATGGAGACAATGGAGCTGGGCCTTGGATGAGGAGCAGGTCACCAGATGGAGGGGAAGGGGGGAAGCACATTCCAAGCAGAGGAAACAGCACATGAGCAAGCAGAGTCTTGAAAGCACATGCCACGGTGCAGGATGACGAGCAGTCCAGCGCAGCTAGAGCGGAAAGGTGCACACAAACTAAAGAGATGAATTAGTTTTAGGTTTGTAGTGAACCGTAACTAGCAGGAGGTATATCTCCATATTACACTGAGCGCAGCTGAGCTGTGATTCTGCTAACAACGGGGTGCTTTGGAAGCATTCCGTTCATTTCATCAATATTTTAGCCCCTTCAAAAGATGTCCAGGACTGTTTAGAGTTTTAAAGAGGCAGTTTCAGAAAAATATATCTTAAATTTCCTCTTATATTTAAAAAGCAAAATAAACCCAGAATCAACATTTTCTTAAGCTGAAATCACACAGCTTCACCCCTAGTTACACGAGTGACCTAGTTACTAATGACCCTAGTTGCACTCAAGGTCCTAACCTGAGCACCCTCTACTCCTACCACTATATCCCAGCCCCTGAACACCTTCAGAACCATCGACACCATAGTTAGGTGGGCAACTTGGAGGCAATTCAAAGCATCCCTTTCCAGCTCTGCGTCTCTAAACGAGGGACCTGCCAACACCACTTTGGAAACCGGGCCAGGTAACTAACGCAATACGTGAGGACAAGTGCATTCTCACCTCCACACGATGCTCTTGGAAATCAAGCTGTTGTTTAAAAAAACAAAAAACTATTAAGCTAAATTCTGAAAAAAAGAGGGATATAAAGCAGAGACCCCATATTCTCCAGAAAAAGTAAAAGGCAAGGAGGAAGGGCGGCTGGGTCAGAAAGTTTCCCATGCGGGCCACCGGGCGACACCGTTCACTGAGGCAACTTGGTGCTTAGGAAGCTATAACGGGAAAAGGAAAAGAACACGCTAGGTGACTTCACGGAAACTCCTGTTTACTGCTCACAACACCACTAAGGGAAAGCTTTTATGATCCTAAGTTTACAGATGAGAAACCTGAGGCCATCAGAGGTTAATCAAGGTGCCAGTGACTGTGAGCGAGGAAGAGGCAGAGCCAGAGCATGAGCGCATGACGGCCTGGACCCACGGCCCGCCCTGCGACACGCAGGCTCCCGGTCCTCAAACACACACCGCGCTCCCAGGGGGCGCGCACGCCCACACCAGTCACATCCTAGAAAGAAGGTCCTTCCTCTTCCCTCCACTGCTTTCACAGTCATTGTAAGACAATCGTGTGGCAACACACGTAACACGTGTTTCTCTGAAATTTACAGGAAAAAAAACTGGGTGGAGGGGGTGGTTATAAGATTAGTTGTTTGGGGGACAGGGGGAGGTGGGCACTTTCTTTGGGGGCTTTAATACAATTAAATTAGCATAATTCAAATACTACTCATGTAAATTCTTATATATCATCAACTAAGCAACTCACTAAGGGTAAGAGCTAATGGAAAAATCTCCAATCACAGTATTAGAATGTGAATATTACTCCTAAAGGAATATTATTCTTCAATACCATCGAAAAGTCATAATAAAAATGGTTCTTTCTCAAATCCTAATCCTGAAAATTAACAGGGACATATAAATAAACTATGTGGTAAGGGTACTTGCACCACAATAAACTTTTGCCTCTTTATGGGCAACACGAACTATTTTAACGGGGGGCAAAAAGCAGACAATTAATATCAACAGAATATTTTTTGTCAACAGTCCCAATGGGCCCAGAGTATGATATATGTTGGCCTAGGGAGATACTGAAATGTTGTTTTCAACATCATTACTTAGGCTCTCTCTCTTTGTAAGCCAACTGCCAGAAAATTAATCAGATTTATTAAGTTAAACTGCTTTGCAGTGGGGAGAAGGAAGGAAAAAAAAAAAAAACAAAAACAAAACTGGGGCATTCAGACAACCAAAACTCCAGTGACACAAAACAACGTAACAGACTTTGGGGAGAGCTTCTGAAACAGCACCCATCTGATTAACCCACCTTATTCTGATTGAGAGGATCATTCCGCAGTCTCTGTTTGTTCTTCTGTAATTTACTAGGCATCATCTTTCCAGTTCTGAAGTCAAAACTGCTGAGGTCAACAGTATTTCCCAGATACCTTGCCAACTGAGGTTTGCTTCTGAACTTCTTACCACTCGGACTAGAAGAAAGATAACATTAATTGTACAAAAGGCAACAATATATACCCCAGATCGCTACCTAAACCTTTTCTTGCCTGCCTTTCTGCTCCCAATTAGTATCACATCATGGCTTTACATATGTTTATTTTTTTCCAAAGAAATATTAAAAGTTTTAAAGGAACATCTTAACTTCCTAAAGAAAGAGACAGTGAGTCTGCCACCTACCATACCACCCCTAGACACACTGCTGGAACACACAGCAGATGTGAATACAGGTTATCCCGCTGGCCACTCACCCAGCAGCCACTGACAGAACGCCAACCCAAAGAGCACGCACAGCACACACTGCAAATGGCTTCTATTTTACCCATTTTCCAGACTGATTTTTGAAATGCTTTTTTTCCTGTATTACATGTACACAATGCCAAGAGTAACTAGAAAGAACTTCAAAACAAATTGTTCTGATGTCAACAATTCCTGTTAAAAGCACACTTAGGGACTTCCCTGGTGGTCCAGCGGTTAAAACTCCATGCTTCCACTGCACGGGGCCTGGGTTCTATCCCTGGTAGAGGAACCAAGATCCCACAAGCCATGGAGCACAGCCAAACACACACACACCACACACCACACACCACACACACACACCACCTGTAATCCATATAACCTTTGGGCTACCGATTTGAACTCAAAGCACAACAGGAAAAAAAACCTGAATTCTGACAATAATAAATGCTGCCTCATGTTACTAAAAGGAGAAAAAACAAGGTAAACATTTGCTAATGTGTTTGTATCATGCTGACGTGACTTTTGTTAGCCTAACTCCTATCTGAGAGAAGTGTATCAAGAATAACTTACTTTTTGTAAGAAAAACTGTCAAAGCTGGAATATTACAAAAGTGCCAGAATTATACAGAGGCTTGAACTAAACTAATCTTTCCTAAAACAAAAAAATTTCCCATGTGGCACTAAACTGTAAGAAAAAATTCAGAGGAAGAACGCCCCAAAGTCTTATCTAATAAATTGTCTGACCCAAAATGTGCTAGAATAAACTTCAGTGAGCTATGGCACCAGAAGAGAATTGTGAGAATTCTAGAAAACCTTTCAAAAAAGCCAACATGTCATACTGAGAACTTAACCTTGCTCCAACTGACCACAATAAAAGAAAAATAATTCAACCCAGAGACAAAAGAGAAAAGGCTGGAAAACCAAGCAATTTACATTTCCCTGGAATAGCAAAAACTTCTCTCGGGGTCACGTCGGAAGCAACACACCCCAGTCTGCCACAGACTCCACCAGCCACCACAGACCTCAAGACAGCTGAAGATCGTATCAACGTTCTTTTTCCACAATCATATGACGTGGCTATTCCTGAAACACAATTCAAGGTATAGAATTCAGCCCACAGATGAAGATAACAACCAGTTAAGACCAGTACATAACAGAATAGAAGGAAGCAAGGAGCAACCAGAACACAGCAGAGGAGAGAATACACAGTTATGTGTAAACGAACTTCAACTCCCATTCTGGGACAGATCTCCAGACATGGTCAAGATCACGGAATAAAAGAGCACACAACCCTCAATACTGTCTAAATCTGAATCACCTCTGGCCACTGCAAACTTCATCCCCCAACCTGATCCTCTGGAGCATCATGTGTCGCAGCATCACTGTCTACCCAGCAATTCATCTTCTGGCTAGCAGACCACAAACAGTGTTCAGGGCGCCATGCCTCAGCCCACACGGCCAGTACCAAGTTCTAAATATTCAGAGACTCTTCAATGCTGGCACAACAGCTTGGCCTTCTTGGTAAAACATCAAAAGCCTTCCAACTGTTCAAATACTTTTTCCTGACTTTTTCCTACCAGACGTCAAGACACCCCACATTCTAAACTCAATGACACCAAAAACATGCCATGTACCTTTGACTTCCAGCTATGTCTTTCCAGGAGGAAGGGTGAACATAAGCAATATTCTGCCTATCATAAAACTATTAAATCCTCCAGGCCCAGGTAGAATGTCACTGCAACCGTGAAGTTATCTGTGATTCTGTAAGCCCAGTTAGAAATAATTCTACTATCCCTCAATTCTACTTTATTACAATCTACACATTTCCTTGATTAGTCAAACAACCCAAAATTACTATGTCCCTTATTAAAACTCTCAAACAAAACTTATATAGGCTAGTATTAAAGTAACTTCTGAGAGCAAAAATGGTGAAACAGGAGAGTGAAAAAGCTGGCTTGAAACACAACGTTCAAAACACTTAACACTAAGATAGATGGTATCAGTCCCATCACTCCATAGCAAACAGAAGGGGAAAGAGTGGAAGCAGTGACATTTTATTCCCTTGGGCTAAAAAAAAAAAAAATCAATGCAAACAATGACTGCAGCCATGAAATTAAAAGATGCGTGGTCCTTGGAAGGAAAGCTATGACCAACCTAGACAGCATATTAAAAAGCAGAGACATCACTTTCCCAACAAAGGTCCATGTGGTCAAAGCTATGATTTTTCCAGTAGAATTGTACAGATGTGAGGGTTGGACCATTAAGAAGGCTGAGTGCCAAAGAACTCAAGCTTTCAAACTGTGGTGCTAGAGAAGACTCTGGAGAGTCTCTTTGGACAGAAGGAGATCAAACCAGTCAATCCTAAAGGAAATCAACCCCAAATAGTCACTGGAAGAACTGATGCTGAAGCTGAAGCTCCAAAGGGCCACCTGATGTGAAAAGCAGACTCACTGGAAAAGACCCTGCTGCTGGGAAAGACTGAAGGCAAAAGGAGAAGAGGGAGGCAGAGGATGACATAGTTAGATAGCATCACCGACTCCATGGATATGACTTTGAGCAAACTCAGGGGAAGAGTGGAGGACACAGCCTGGCGTGCGGCAGTCCATGAGGTTGCAAAGAGTTGGACACGACTCAGTGACTGAACAATATCAGATGAAGAGTTAAGAACATGGTTTTGATTCGCAGACACAATGGGAACAGAAAAGTCTATGCTTATTTAAAACATTAATATATTGCCTGGAATTTAAAATACTGAACTGGAAAATTTTCTCATGGTTAATTTGACACTACGTAACAAAGGAAATACTACTAAAAAAAAACTTCCAAGTTTAGTGAAAAACTGGTAGAGAGTACCCTGTTATTATGTCACTTTAATATAATTACAATTAATTTTAATTAAGCTGTAATAGCCACACAGTCGTATAACCAGATACTCCAGCTACTGGTAAACAAGATTCCGCTGAACAACTTGACATACACGCAGAAGCATGTGCGCTGCACAGCTGTAAGCGCCGGTCTCACACGCTGCTGCCTTCAGAACACGGTACAGGCTGCCTTCCTGCCCGTAACTGCCAGAGCTTGCGCTCAAGGCTTTAAGGAGAGTCAACCTGGCTGCCCCAGCGGACTTCAAGACCAGGGACCTTCCTCTGCAGGAGACGAAGGCAAGCCCAGTAGAAAGGCAAGGCCCATGGGAGCTTAAGGGGAAGCAGAAATTCTGTCCGTCAGGTAGGGGCCGTCTTCACAGCAGCAAAACGACTCTGGAAGTGGCCGAGGAAGTCAAGGCCAGATAAACAAAATGACTGTGGGTCGCTGGAGTGACTAAGTCATCATCTGCCTGCTCTCCAAGATGGCTGCTGTCAGCTAACAGCCAGACACCCCACGACTTAACGTGACTAAGCTTTTATTCTAAAAGCATCAAACTGCAACTCAGGGAAATTACTTTTTTTTTTTTAAACTCTAGTAGACTAGTGAAGGATATTAGTCATTTTCAGTTTTCTCTGCCCAAAGCGATTACTTCTAGTCCCAGTAATGAAATACTAGTATTTCACTTTCAACCACAAAAAAATTCCCTACCAACTGCCCCCTTAATCTGCCTATCCTGAACCGACCTGTGATCTCACCTTTACTTGTCCTCCCCACTAAATACCCTGAAGAAAAGTAATTATCAATGAAAATTAAAAGCATGAGTTACATTTTTCCAGTTCATATAAGAACATTCCATCACTAGAATTATGTCTTTGCTTGTTTCATTTTGATTAAGCTGTTTAAAGCAAGTTTTTTTTTTAACTTTTTTTTTTTTTTTTTTTTACTGAAGTACAGTTGATTTAAAGCACTTCTTAAACCTAATTCTACCTGAGACGTTTCCAACTACAGATTATCAAAAAGAAAGAAATTTTATTTGGCATCTGACCTTCAAATCTAAAAAAACTTTACTGGGATCTCAGAAAGACTTAAATAACAGCCACCTTAACTAAACAGTATTCCCAGACTTCTCCGGTGGCGCGGTGGGTAAGAATCCGCCTGCCAAAGCAGGGGACACAGGTTTGATCCTGGTTCGGGAGGATTCCACACGCGGTGGAGGAACTAATCCTGTGCACTTCAGCTCCTGAGCCTGCGCTCCTGGGCCTGGGCTGCGACTAGGGCCCACGCACCTCAAGCCTAGCCTCTGCACAGAGCAGCTGCCACGCCGCGAGCAGGGGAAGCCTGAAGGCAACCATGAAGACCCCGCACAACCAAGCTTAAATTTTTTTTTAAAAAGAATACATTAAAAAAAAAAAAAGCTCAGTAGTACTCCCATGATGTCAGTCTATCAACTCATCTGCATCACCTTAGACGACTGCCGGTCTATGATTTGAGAATTAACTCTTCTGAAGACCCACTGCGGGCACGTGCAACTGCGCTCTGAAAATAAGTGGCAGAGCAGAACACGTGCTTTCATGGTACTCTGGAACACGGATAATCATGATGCTTCAGTGAAACCATTGTGAGGAGCCCAGAGGTCTGAGCAAACACAAGTATCTCTTCAAACCAGTCCGCACCAGGATGACCTGTGGGGACGGCGGCAACCAGAGCCGAGGAAGACGGACTGGCCTGAGACAGCAAAGGACGCTGTGGATGGCCACGCAGTTAGGTCGGGGCTCAAGACCAAGATCCAAGGCTCGCCACTCTCAAGGAACTTCAGGAAGGGCTTTTCGGGGGATAAGAAGAATCCTATAAGCTACAGCAATGGAAAAGGCTGAGAATAAAGAAATAATCAACTTTCTATTTTTTTTAATCCCTTTAAGTGTTCAAGTTTACTTGTTACTTACAAAAGTGTAAGAACTGAAAGAAAGATTTCTCTAACTTGAAACAACAATCGTCTCCAGAAGTCAAATTTTAGCTAATACTAAAACTCTGAAATTAAAATGATCTTTTTGTACCTCGGCACAATCAGAAAACTGCCAAACCAATTAATTTGAAAATATATATACCATTTTTCCCCCTCAAAACCACATGACACACACAGAGGAAAATCTATCTAAAGTCAGCCCCAGCCCCCCTCGACTTCTTTCCTCCTAAACTTTAGGGGTAGGTCTTTCCTAAAATCAACTGTCCTCAGCCCCACTCTACAGTCTGCCCCAGGAAGAAGTTACCTACTTAGTATCCTACTTATTATCTCCTATCTCTCATCAATTACGAAATCCAATTCCTTCGTAATCACCTTTGAATCCATCCTTCCTCTTCCATTTCCACTGCTGCTGCTGCTGCTAAGGCACTTCAGTTGTGTCTGACCCCACAGACGGCAGCCCACCAGGCTCCCCCATCCCTGGGATTCTCCAGGCAAGAACATTGGAGTGGCTTGCCATTTCCTTCTCCATTCCCACTGCCACTGCCTAAATCAAGTCTTCATCACCCCAAATCTCAACCACTACAATAGGCTGATTTTCTACTCACTAGTCTCTTTGCCTCCTAAACCTTCCAGATTGCTCCTCCTCAAATACCACTATCACCCCAGGTCCAGTTTAAAAGCCTTCAATGGACTTCAACCCAATAGCAAAAGGGAGCCAAACATCTCAGCCCTGCATCTGAGATTCTTTTTCATTTAATCTTCTCCTAACCTTTCAACCCTACTCTGCACTTCTCTTACCCAGTGACTTTTGCCCCTGCCACACTGGTTTATTCAAGTCTATGCTGAATCAACAGGCTGAATAATCTCGCTCTTCAGCCCTATACAAACCACGTCTTTCGCTTGGTCCAGCATTCATGTTGCCACCCCAAATTCCCAAGAGTCCAGAAACACTAATCCACCTCACTGTTGTTTAGTGGCTGAGTGGTGCAACCCCATGGACTGCAGTCCACCAGGCTCCTCTGCCAATGGGCCTAGGCAAGAATACCGGAGGGGGTTGCCATGTCCTTCTCCAGGGGATCTTCCTGACCCTGGGACTGAACTCTGTCTCATGCCCTGGCAGGCAGATTCTTTACCACTGAGCCACCAGGGAAGCCCAGTCCATCCTATGCCTCTTCCATAACACCTTAATAGAACAAAGTATGAACAACAGCAATTACATAAATAATCATGAATTGCCTGCTGGCTTCTCTTGTATTCTAGTTTGAAATACTGAGCTCTGTATAGCTGTAAAACGTCTACAAGTTTAAATTCTATCTTCACAAATAGCATATTGCTGCTGCTGCTAAGTCGCTTCAGTCGTGTCTCACTCTGTGCGACCCTATAGACAGCAGCCCACCAGGCTCCCCCGTCCCTGGGATTCTCCAGGCAAGAACACTGGAGCGGGTTGCCATTTCCTCCTCTGATGCATGAAAATGAAAAGTGAAAGTGAAGTTGCTCAGTCGTGTCTGACTTGTAGTGACCCCATGGACTGCAGCCCACCAGGCTCCTGTGTCCATGGGATTTTCCAGGCAAGAGTACTGGAGTGGGGTGCCACTGCCTTCTCTAAATAGCATATTGAAGTGCAGTTATTTAACAAATGAAATGACAGAATGTCAAATGTGCTTCAAAACAATGAAGGCTGAGTCAGGGGTAGTAGATTTGAGTGTGGATGGAACAAGGGTGACAACTGTTAACTGGATACTTGGTAGTTTTGTATTTAATTCTATTTCTATGTATGTTTGAAATGTTCTATAGTAACAATTTTAAAATATAAACATTGAAGAATACAGGCTAATTCCCCCTAAAAATCAAAAAGCAGTTTTTTAAAAATATGAAAAGCCTAGGCAAGTAAATTTAAGCATGAAATAATTTCCCTAACTGTTGGGGTGGGGTTTTGGGTGGAGAATTAAAGTATCAGTAAGGAAAAAATTTTATTATATTAACAATCTGGCTACTCTTAAGATGTGACAACATTCCATGTTTTCCTTCAACTTAAGTAATTAAGGAATCACCACATAATTTTAAATGGTATGAAAGATCTTCAGTAGAATTTGAATTCTGTACCAATCATTCCATAAACTAGTATTTATTTAACAAGAATTATATGCAAAGAGTATATGACTGGTAGCAAATTCTATTATCTCTGTATCATGGTTAAGAAAACAGTTAAAAAGTCAGGGTGGGCCACTAAAAAATTTAAAAAATGAATGAATGGATGTAGAATTCTCCCAAAATCTCATCCCACTGCCATAAGCACTCGCTTTCTGAAAAAGGAAAAACACTGGTTACTTTCTTTAAAATCGGAGAAGGCAATGGCACCCCACTCCAGTACTCTTGCCTGGAAAATCCCATGGACAGAGGAGCCTGGTAGGCTGCAGTCCATGGGGTCACTAAGAGTCTGGCACGACTGAGCGACTTCACTTTCACTTTTCACTTTCATGTATTGGAGAAGGAAATGGCAACCCACTCCAGTGTTCTTGCCTGGAGAATCCCAGGGACAGGGGAGCCTGGCGAGCTGCCGTCTATGGAGTTGCATACAGTCGGACACGACTTAAGTGACTTAGCAGATAAGAACACCCAAAAAAACAAACTATTCTTTTAAAAAGAGGCTAAGGGTCCCTGGGAAAGGCTGTTTAAAAGAAATGCACACACCAGTGTATACGTGTTAAAAAGAATTTTAAGTTCATTTATTCCCTGGTGGCTCGGATGGTAAAGAATCAGCATGCAAAGTGGGAAACCTGGATTTGATCCCTGGGTTGAGAAGATCCCCTGGAGGAGGGCATGACAACCCACTCCAGTATTCCTGCCTGGAGAATTCCGAAGACAGAGAAGCCTGGCAGGCTATACAGTCCACGGGCTCAAAAGAGTCGGACACAACTGAGCAACTAACACTAACTATCCTTGCTTTAATCTATGGATTCCTCCAAAATAAAAGGAACTATAAAAGAACATAAATATGTGTGTGGGGGGGTGTGTGTGTGTCTATGTGTGTGCACAGACAAACATATCCAGGAAGCAGGATGAAAGTCAAAATATTATATCAAAATAGTAACAGTGATTCTCTTTAGAACTATATAAAGACAGTCATTTCTCTTTATATACTCTTCAATATCTTCCCAATTTTCCACACTGAACATAGGTTATTTTTATAATCAGGGGGAACTATGGAATATTTTTTAAAAACTCTTATGAACATGTATAACCTAAGCTCTACCCTATTCACATTTCAAAATACAATAAAATATTGGGAATCTTCACGTAATCAACAAGCACATACCTCTATTTATGTTGGGTAATTAAGCGAAGAGATTTTACTGATCTGACCACCTACTATATTTGTTGGATGCCTTACACGTATTTTTATTTAATCTCAAAAAATTCCATGAAGCAGAATTCTTATCCCTAATTTATAGATGAGGAATTGGAAGCTTACAGAAGTTTAAAAATCTGTCCACATGAAAACAGTAAAGCAAGACTCAAGTCCCAGTCTTCTGATTCAGAGTCCCTACTTTTCTATTAAGCCAGGTCTATGCAAGAGAGTTTATGGACAGACCTACTTCAAACACAGTATTTAAGTAAGGACGGAAGTGAAAAGAAAGCATTCAGAAACTGCTATGGTAATCTGACATAGTAAATTTACAGTCTGTAGTATCTAAGAGTAAAAAGTTGCAACATGTATTTCATATGTCCACTTTTGTATTATATTGCCCATTTCTGCTAGGGGCCTCCAAAAAAGATCTTTCTTTTTTTTAAGAGATACATACATCCCTGCATACATGTTAAAAATAATTCTAAGGACATTCATCTTTGTTTTAATCTATGGAGCCTTCCAGTATAAAAAGAAAACAATTCCAAGATACATTATTCAAAAATCATCAAGAGGATGATGCTTTTCTTTCTAACATTTGTAAATCACTAATAATTGTTCCTGACAAATGATAAGTACTCGATTTTAGGATCTAATTTTAAATTACATTTACTATCATTTGCATTTACTTAAACTGCTTATATATAGTTCAGTTTCCAAACAAATAAGTTTGAATTTATAGTAAGATAAGGCAAAATCAAAAGATACACATATATTATTCAAATTTTACCCTATTTCATAGTTCTATTCTCCTTCCTTGAGAAGTTTTAGTTTTTAGGAAGTAAATTAAGTTAAACTTCATTTTCAATTTCTAGTTATTCCTTAGTGGCAATGGCAAACACCAACAAAAGACCAAGAGACAAGAGCTGCAAGGGGAATTTCTATCAAGTCAAACAGTAAGTGCATGAAAAAAGAGCTGATGATTTATTTCTAATTCATCCTGCAGGTCTGAGAAACCTCAAACACAAGCTAAAGTTTATGAATCTTTATTAGTCCCACTATAAAGTGTAAAACAAAAACAAAACAGTCACCATCAACTTTGCAAATCGCCTGCTTGTTTCATCAATTAAATTATGAAAAAAATCGTGACTAAATCTCCCAAGTGAAATTTTAAAACCAATCTGAAAAAAGATCATATATCAATTTCTGTTAGAGATTATTTTTAGAATGTATGTGTATCAGTTCCTTTTCAGCTAAGTATTTCCTTCATTACAGGTATTATGAGCCTCCTGGCAGGTGAGACTTTGCATGTCAGACTCTAAAAATCAGATGCAGGACAGATGGTAAGGCTGCAACCTAACAAAAATCCCTCTAGCGCATCACAAAAAGATGTGATGGTACAGCTAAGAAAGAAGTATCCGAGCACAATTTCCACCATACTTAGGCTCTATATTTCTACGTTATTTCTGGATCCAGGCTTCAATCAGAAAAAGCTAACATTAGTTTGATAAGAAGCATTATCAAGAAACTAAAAGCAAGGCAAACTTTCAATTATGCAATAAGCATTTAATAAATATTGCATATTGTTTCTTTCTCCAGCTAAAGGATTTTTTTTTTTTAATCTGTAGTACATTTCAACTGGGTCTCAATTCTGAAAGAAACTAATAAAGCTTTTTGCAGGAACTATATAAAACTACCTCATAAACCACACTGAGCCTGCAAGTTACAATGTGATTTCTTCCAATTTAAGTGAAAGCTTTTAAAAGGCTCCTTAGGTAATGTGTTGCCTATCGGAATATCTGATAAATAAGAGGGGCAATCCTAGGGTGAACAAGAAAAAGAGAAAGAAATATTTCTTAACAAAATGGTCACTTCTATTACCCAAGAAAAAAATGCTTTTTAAAAAAATTGGTCTGTAGTTTATTTCAACTGTGTCTCAACTCTGAAAGAAACAAAGCTTTTTGCTTAATTTATCACAATTTTTCCGCTTTTTCCCCCTTCGATATTATACAGAACTTGGAAGATTCTTTTGGTTCAATGGCTTCACTACAAAATAGGATTTAAAATGTACCCCTTGTCAACTTCAGGATGCAGGCATAACAGTAAATAAATACGTTAGTTTAGCTGTACCCCAAGCTTAACAAAGTAGATTAAGCATGAGATGTTGCAATACTTGAAAGTGAAAGTGTTAGCTGCTCAGTCTGGTCGGACTCTTTGCGACCCCATGGACTGTAGCCCACTAGACTCCTATCTATGGAATTCTCCATAGAATTCTCCAAGAATACTGGAGTGGGTTGCCATTCCCTTCTCCAGGGGATCTTCCCAACCCAGGGATCGAACCCACATCTCCTGCATTGCGGGCAGATTCTTTACAGGCTGAGCCACCAGGGAAGCCCAAGTCGCAATGCTTGAGCATACAGCTCAGGATCTCTCGAGGCAGCAGCAGTGCAGGGTGGTTTCGAGTTGTGGGGGGTTGAGGCACCCGGGTCAGAATTCTAACCCTGCACCTTCTAGCAGTACCTCAAGCAGCACTTAGCTTCCCTGGCCTAACTCCGCACCTGTAAAATGAAGATAACTGTACAGCATAGTAACAAAGCAAAGGCAAGGAAGTCCTTTAAGCCTTGTTTCGCGAAGTTTTAAGCGTCATATCAATGGGTAAACACTTATTCGGCATCTGTGTGTTTAGCACTATGTCTGGGGAATGGGGAGGAAGACACGTTCTGGGGAAATGAACAAGACAGTAATACAGGAGACGCCACATTTAACTCCATGGTGATGACCAGAAAGAAAATGTTACCAATGACAGTTCACTGAACACCAATGAGACTTCAATTAAGAACTGTGACCCTTGGTCCACTGAGCTAGTTTTTTCCAAGACTCTTCTACAAAGACTGTGTAGAAGAGTCTATATTTTTAAGACAAAAAAAAAGACAGACAGGCCCTATTTGAACTTTGACATCCTCAATGATTCAGAATTCATGGCTTCAAAGAGCATACCAGCCTTTCACAACAAATGAGATATGCCAACTTTTTAAAACCTATTTATATGTTCAGCCCATACAATTTGAGTTAATGAACTTGAGTTAATGAGTTAAATTTCCTCTAATTAGTCCTTAAATGTATGCAAAGTTTTAAGAGAGCTATATATTTATCTGACTGCTCTAGAATTGAGCCCACTATTGAGGCACAGGTACAAACACACTATCCACGTCATAAACGGAGAAACCACAGCCCTGGGAAATAAGTGACATGCTCAGGGCTGCGTCGGTAACTGCAGAGGTGGGTACCAACTCCAGACCTCTCCACCCCGGGCCCTGCTGCCTTCCCTAGAGACTCCTACCTTCAACATCTCACTCATGACTTAAAGCTCTCAATTATATTGCCTCTGAGTCCTCTTCTTTGCAGATCAAGGTGAAATCTCTTTAGTCTTTCATCACGCACCTACTCCCTGGTGATTATTTCAAATGTCCTCTGGTTCCATTTTATCTTTTCAGAGAAGTGATCAGGTGTAAATGCATCATAATTTGATACAAGAGTCAAAAACGGTTACTATTTTGTTTCCAATACCCAACCAGATCATACTTTATGGCAGCAGCTGTAGCTGTTTACCCTAACTCTCAGGCCTTTAACCTACTTATAACCAGTAGTCTAGAACCCAACAGGATATTGATACAGAGCTCAAAGAAAGACAACTGATTTTCAAAAAGGCATAAGGCAGCTACTAAAAGGTTCCTTTGCCCAGGAAAACGATATTTCAAAAAATACAAATCTGCAAGTGCACAGAACCAAAAGCTAGAAATGACAGGAATCAAGTAGACCAGTAAGAAAAGTATCGTTGAAATAATCGGCTCATATGATGGCAATGAACTTTTTCAGAAACTCTATCAATAGATCCAACACTTGATCAAGCCACACCCTTTTAGAAAACAAACTTTGGATGATAATATACAAACTGCCCCAGCACTACCAGTAATCCTGACGGAAGACATAACTACACTGCTTAACTGGCAACCAGAGGCACACCTTCCTATTAGAACCTGGCAATCTCAGGAAAGAGGAAAAAAAAGAAAAATTCTATCAAAATTTGAGGCTTTCTCAAATGAGCTTAATTTAAGTCCGATTAATAAGTGTAAGACACACCCTCTGTTAACAGGCACAGATTTGTTTAATCTCCCCAGGGGCAAGCTAAATAAGGAGTTAGCATTATTAGAATCTGTGCGAACAACTGTGTGCAGGTGTTCATAGTCACCAACGGAAGAGTTAACGCAACCTGCATATTAACAGATAATGGCCAGAACTGGGCGAGCTATTCGCTTTTTAATGAGTGGCATGTATATAGGGATGCTAATATGCAAAGCACTGACACTGTGGATTGAAAAATAGTGTGTTTGATGTTTTTTTAATTTGCCACGCCACGCAGCATGTAGGATCTTAGCTCCCCGACCAGGGACGGGAGGCAGGCCACCTGCAGTGGAACGGCAGTGTCTTAACCACTGGACCGGCAAGGAAGCCCTACGTGTTCACCTCTAACATGAGTAGGTAACTTCCGTCATCCATCATTGAAAGCAGAAGTCAAAGTCAGAGGAAGCACTGTATCACAGGCGTCACATCACACTGTCTGGGTCCTCCTGCCTCGTAACCTCTCAGAAGGAAATTCTGTAGTGTAACTGGGCTTTGTAGGCAGACAACCGACGACAGACAACACTCCCTCCAGCCCTGAACTAAGTGCATGGGGCACAAATCTGTCCGACGTGTGTTTTCATTTGGCACAGACAAAAAATAGCACATCATTCTGCACTGTCTCATAAAGAGACTTTCAAATTGATTATATCAGTTTTTCTATCATAAAATAATCTATTAACATAAAAAACTTAACATCAAAAATTGATGACACACCCATACACAAAGGTGAGCACACGCCAGAAGGAGCGCTACGGCAATCTGCCTTTTTGAAATAACTTTTCCAGCTGCTGCAAGAACTGCAACAAAAAAAGCTCTGCAAGAACCAAGTTAGTTTGAATACATCATCCCAAAACCAAACAAAGCATATCCCAGGAAAAAGTCAAAAGGGGTGAAATTCAAAGCTGAAGATGCTCTACTGAGAACAGACTGGTCACCCATTCCTCAAGGAGGTCAATCCCAGACACGGAATATTCTTGTCAAACATCGTTGGCTACAAGACATCAAAACAGACTTCCCTGAAGAAGTGTAGGCAAGCTACTCGATTAGAAAGAAAACAAAAGGCGCTGTTAATGGAAAGATGCACAACCGTGAAAAGCACTACATGAGACAAGCGAGCCTGAGAGGAGTAGCAATTTGCTCCAAAGTAACAGTACTACCCAAGTATAATTTAATATGTAATGATGGGGAAATACAAAACACGATTAGTGCCTTTGTATGTTTAAAATAAGCTTTCTAAGCATCATTTAAGATTTCAAGATGAGTGGTCTCAGATTAAACGTCAAAACAAACTCTAATAACAATACCACTTTCTTTTTTTTTTTACTTCAATAGGTGAAATAATTTTACTAAAATTCCTCATCCATATATTTGAGCAATCATCAGGAATGTGTTTGTATTTACATTTTATGCCAGTAGTGATCATACTTGGATGTATGTATACAAGTACACGTATGCACATATACATGTACAGATTTTTTAACCTCTTAAATCTATTTAAGAGTATTCTCAATTCATAAACATGGTATTTTGTGTGTGCATGTGTGTGTGTATTATAATACACACACACACACACACACACACACACACACACACATTTTTCCCAAGGGTAATGAATCAAACCTACTTGATGTCAGAAAACAGGAAATCCTTCCTAACACACTCTGATGGTTAAATGGCAGATGACAACTACTCCCACACCTCTGTATAGTCCCTGAAAATGACTCAATGAACCCACAAACGCTGCTCTCCAAGCCACTGAGTATAACATGTTTATGTTCTCTTCTAGAAATGGGACAGTTTATAAGAAAAGTTAGCAAATTTGTTAAGAAAATTCCACTGGTATCAAGAGCCACAGACCCTGTCCTGAGCTTACTGGGTCATCCAAACTAACGACACGGACAGCATGACCACAGGATCAAGCTGAAAACCTTTCATCGTTCGGACCAAGATTTCTCAATCCCGCACTTGTGACATTTTGGGCCAGTTAATTCTTTGCAGTGAAGGCTGCCCTATGTATTACAGAATGTTTAGCAGCATCCCTGGTCTCTACCCATTACATGTCAGCAGCATCCCCCTTCCATGGTGTGACAGCCAAAAACGTCCCCAGACAGTGCCAAATGTCCCCTGGGAGGACACACTCTGGTCCAGGAGCCTGAAAACTGACCACAGTGTCTGCTTCCAAAGGAGAGTGAATTCTGCAACAACAAGGGCGGTTCCAAGAAAACTACCGGCATCCCCAATGGTGACTTTGTATGACACTGCCCCGGGGATCCCAACAAAGTAACTAAAACCTGGTTTACTGTCATAGATGGCTCCTTTCTTCCACGTGTGCGTGATTAAACACTCTGCGATGATGAATCTGGGACGGGCTTGGGACGGCAGCCAACAGTAGCTGGTTTTATAGTTTCGATGAATTGCACCTTCTTTTAACCCTTCGGTGGACCAGTCATCCCTGGCAGTATAACCCTGTTTTCCTCCCCCTCAAACCATCACTCCCCGGGACCCTACCCCATGAAGACGCCCTCCGAGGGGCTCGCATCATTCGGACGCTGTGACTGTCACTGCACTGGGGGGTTGGCGTGGGGGGTCACCTCTCAGCAAAGGGCCCGGGCCTCCGATCACCGGGCGGGCCCGCCCCGGGCCCATCCGCTGTCCTGCTGACACCCCCCTACCCACGTCAGAGCTCGACTCCCCGACCCCGGGCTGACCCCGCCGCCCCCCAAGGCGGTACCTGAAGTAGTAGACATCGCTCTTGCCGGCGCTGAGCCCAGATTTTCGGATCACTTCCTCCTTCTTCCATCCGGGGGGGAGGGCCGGGCAGTCCATCCTCTTCCCGCTCTCCGCGGCCCGGGGTCCCCGGGGCCCTGGCCCCGCGCTCCCCGACGGGAAAGGGACCGGCTCCCGCCGGGGGGCGCCGCCGCCGCCTCCTCCGCCGCCTCCGCCGCCGCCGCCGTCGCCGCCAAGGCCGCCGCCGCCGCTCGGGGGACGGCCGCGGCCCCGGCCCCGGCCCCGTCCCCGGCCACGGCCCCGGCCCCGGCCACGGCCACAGACGCCGCCGCCGCCGCCGCCCCGGCCCGCCGGCTTCCACCGCCCCCGGCCACGGCCGCCGCCCCG
This sequence comes from Bubalus kerabau, assembly GCF_029407905.1. NCBI lineage: Eukaryota > Metazoa > Chordata > Mammalia > Artiodactyla > Bovidae > Bubalus > Bubalus kerabau. The sequence goes on from NC_073644.1 coordinate 56,777,808, forward strand.
CGCGCCCTCCCTGCGCGCGCCGCTCACCGGGGACGGGGCGAGCGCGCAGCCCGGGCCCCCCTGCTCGATGGCGGAGCCGCCGCCAGCGCCGCTGCCGCCCGCCGCGCTCTCCCCCTCCTCCTGCTCCGGGCAGCAGCGGCCTCCCCCCGGGTGCGCGCGCATCCAGCCCCCTCCCCAGCCGGCGCTGCGCTTCTTCCGTAACCGAGCCCTTGGAATCCCGGAGACCCGCCCCGCCCGCGGCGCGGCGCGCGGGGGACGCGCGCAAGCATCATAGAGCGGGCGCGCACAGAGCGGCCCTCCCGCCGGGGGGCGGGGCCTCCGCCACCGCCTCTCAGGTCCTCCGAGCGGCCCGGGCGGCCATCTTGTCCCCGCCTCCTCGAGGACACGCCCCCTCCCGCGGCCCCACCCACCGCGCCTCCGGCCGCGCCCTTCCGGCCCCCCGCCCCCACGCGGCGCATGGTCGAGGCCCGGGGCTGCAGGCAGAGAGACGTCAGGGGGCCTGTGGTTCCTTTGTTTCGAGTGGGTTACCCTCGCTCACGGTGCAATCTCACCTACGTCTGCTTCCCAGTTAATGAGCAACAAAGTGTATCTCTTATTTTATATTTACCACCTCGACTGTTCATTTAATGAACAGGAGATACCTTTTCCTGCCTCGACGTCATAGCTTGCCGGGGAGCTCAGGTTGATGGAGTGAGTTGAAGTGTCCTCATAGCAGAGTATCACTAGCCTCCAGAGTCCGGCTTTCAGAACTTTAGAATTCTGGATTGATTATCATCCCAGAACTTTGTAAGGCCATAGGAAGGGAAATGACAGCCCGGAAAGTTCCCTCCAGTTCCTACATGACCAGAATTCCTGAATCCACCTAGAATTGACCAAACTTCTTAGGATCTTTTCTTAAACTTATACTTCGTTTTCTAATGACCTTTGACAAATATCCATGGCCTTTGGCTTCGTTAACGCACCTTGATGCTAAAAGACCCATTTAATCTAATCACTAGCTTTAAGGAATCTGCGTGGAATTCACTTGCACCTGCCAACTATTCAGGAGTGATTTTTAAAGAGTAAAACCAAATTGATTAAGAAAACTGATTTCCATTTCAGAGGAGCACAACTTCTGTTTGTTTAACCTTTTGAATACATTATGAAATGTTGGGTTACTGAAAATAGTGTTACGCTATCTTCAGATTTTGAACATACAGGACCTAAAAGTTGAGGGCCAAGTTTAATGGATAGAAAAAAACTGATGAACATAAAGTAGTGGAAAATCTCTATTTATTTGATTTGCTTCTGGAGTTTATTAAGACAAACACCAACTCAAGCACACACACTTGCCTCTGAGCCTGACCTTAGACTGCTTTTAATGTCTTTGAGTTGAGATACGTTAAGCTATAGCTTCTTCCAAGAAGTCTGTCTAGAACTGTGTCTAGCAAAGAGTTGGAAAGTCAAGTTCTCAGGAGAGAGGTCAGTTCTGAAGATCCGCATTTAGAAGTCAACTTGTGAAAGTGACAATTGAAGGGAACCCTGCAAGTAAATAAGATCTCCAAGGAAGAGCATGCATGGTAAATTAATAATTAATTTAAAATTTAAAGATAATTTAAAGAAAAGAGAGGAATCAAGAACTGAATCATAAGGAACACATACATTTATGGCTCAGGTGAAGGAGTTAAAGTCAGAGATTTATGAGATCAAAGTTTGGATAACAGGGAATCCCCTGGCAGTCTGGTGGTTAGGACTCTACTTCCACTGCTAGGGGACAGGATTCGATTCCCAATCATGAACCCAAGATCCCCAAGCCATGTGGTGCGACCAAAAAAAAAAAAATTTGGATAACAAACACCCTGTAGGAGGAAGGGGTTGACTTTCACACTTAATTATTGAGATAATAGATGGGAAAAGATATACTGTTGGAAATTCTTACCTTTCCATGCTGTGTCTAACAAGGCTGTGGATCAAATGATGCAATGGATATAAAAACATGTCTAAAAGAGTAAATTACTATCAATTTAAGATAATTGCTCTGACTTCTACTACCAGATTGTATTTGCTAAATCCCACTAGATAAAGTAGGGTGCTCCCTTAGTTAAGAAAAAACTCATTTAGGGCATTTCAGAAGCTTTTCTGGTCAAACTTGAATTTTTCTGCTGTGATACCATAAACCAAAGGATAAAAACAAACAAAAGTACGTAATTATTCTACCACTAAAGGAAGAAAATTATCTAATTAAGAAAACATTAAATTCTTGCAGGGACTAGATTGACACCTAAAAGTATTGTGGATAAATGCTAACACCTAAGAGATAGATCCTTTTGTTTCCCTTAAAATACTGGACAAATAATAACCCTTTTATAACCCTGGGTGAATGCATTTTCTATCACCCTTTGAAGAATAGCAACATTGTCTTTCTGAGGCAAGAAAGCTGTGACCAAGTTTTTCAATTTTAATCTCTCTTACAGTGGAAAAGTTCTTGCTAACTTCACCTTATGGAAAAAGTGAAAGACAACACCAGAGCGGATTATGTATGAAATCTGGCCAATTAAACAAACAACTGAGATTTAATCACCTTGGCTCTCTTACTCTCAGGTGTAGAAGCAGGTGCTGAAACACCAGCTGTCACCCCTGGAAGACTATTCTTTAAAATATTCTCCTTGCATTATTTCCAGGGAGAGCTGAGATTAAGCCACTACAGTAATGTAGTTTTCAAGAAAATAGGTGTTAGTTTGCATTTTTATTGAGAAAAATGGAACAAATTCAGGGAATGAAACTTCAAAGAATGTGAAGTAGTGGCTAGTTTTAAAGAAAGAAAGAAAGTGAAGCCGCTCAGTTGTGTCCAAGTCTTTGCAACCCCATGGACTGTAGCCTACCAGGCTCCTCCATCCATGGGATTTTTCCAGTCAAGAGTACTGGAGTGGGGTGCCGTTTCCTTCTCCAGGGGATCTTTCCAACCCAGGGATCAAAGCCAGGTCTCCCACATTGCAGGCAGACGCTTTACCATCTGAGCCACCAGGGAAGTCAACAGGCTAGTTTTAAGATCTGTATATTTATTAAAGATATATAACCTGCGGGCTTCCCAGGTGGCTCAGTGGGTAAAGAATTCATTCTCAGTGCAGGAGATGCAGGAGACTTGAGTTTGATCCCTGGACCGGGAAGATCCCCTGGAGGAGAGCACGGCAATCCTCTCCAGCTTTCTTGCTGGAGAATCCCATGGACGAAGGACCCTGGCAGGCTACAATCCATAGGGTTGCAAAGAGTTGGCCACGACTGAAGTAACTGGGCACACACACAAATAACTTGCATTTGAATATTTGAGTGTGCTAAGATACTCAGCGAAAGAAGGATTTAAATACTGGAAATCTTTTTATTTCTAATGAGCATATTTGCATCAGGTGATAACGGGGGTATTGCTTTCCCTCTCTTAACAGAGTCCAAACATATATAGGGTCAGAGTTTATCAAGACGTTAAATACCAGTGAGGGCATAGCCAAAAACCATTTTCCGGCTCCAATTAGCAGGTTTTATGATTCACTGAGTTGGCCCAACTACTGTTCACCTAATTCCCAACTAAAACGAAATGCTGCTGGCATGGCACATCAGGTTGCCAAATGACACTTTCAAGTCCATGCAGTATAAATAAAGGGTTTTTTTTTATTATTACCTGCCGCTTGGAATGACTACAGAAGAATCTTACACTGCATAGTTCAGACTCAAAAGAGAAGGGTTAATTACTTGAAAGGCAAGAGACTTAGCAGCAGTAGCCGCAACAAGAGAAAACAAGAAGTAAGTTTTGTACCAAGGGAAATTATTTCAGAAGACAGTGTCTTGTATTTTTTTGAAATTTTCGGTGGGTTGTTAACATTAGCCATAGATAAGTAGCTGGTATTAAGCGTTTAGGATTAAGGGGTGGAGAGGTGCTTATTTGATTTAACTTCCTAAAAATAGAAAACGCAGTACTAAGAATAGAAAGAAAACCTCACTTAGGTTTCAGACTCCTAAGATGCCATATAACATGCTCCACAATGAGGTTTTTTAACTTAATCCTGGCTGCGAATCACGCTCAAGCCTGAGCTCCCAAATGGCAGCAGCTGCAAGCTCGTCACCTTGCCTGTGCAAGCTCCAGAAAACTGCTCATGCCCACGTTGCCAAACATCTCGGGCTCTGCCAGCCAAAGCCCCAGGCCAAGGCTCAAACCCAAGCTAACTTCAGCTCAGGGTCCAGTTCAGGCTTCCACAGGTGCCCACGTCCCCACAAAGCCTCCAGAGTCGAGGCCTTTGTCTGCCAACATGAGGACAGGAGGGCTGGTATGACCGCTGGGCTGCCGTGTGCAAGGCGCTGGGGTCCTCCTGCACTATTTGTGCAAATAAACCTGAGGCAGAATCTGTCCAAAACAAACACAAAACACCAGAATGCCAGCACAGGTGATCCAGAAGGCCGAGGAGTGGAAACTGAAAACCTCGGAATATGCATCTAGCCAGGAGATCCTGCTATAAGTGGTTTTCCCCATGTCCCAACGTGTCTCTCAGATATAGCAGAGCTAGGACTGGAATCCGGGCCTCCGGAGTCCAGGTTTAGAGCTTTGTCTCCTTAACTGCTTTCAAACTGCCCCATTGTCTCTGATTTTCTCACCCCGGAACATGTCCTGCTTCACAGTGGGAACCTTTGCTTCCACCCTCTCCCTAGCCCAGCACCTTTCTCTGGCTCATTCCTGTTTATCCTTGGGTCTCACCTTAGACGTCACTTACCCCTAGAGCCTTCTCCGACTTCCCCTAACCCTCCTCTCCTGCACTCCCCTGGGTGTGTGCTGGATGCCACACTGCCATTAGGTATTTCCCCCATCCGACCTTTATTATAGATGGTTATTTACTTGTCTGTCTTCCACTACCAGCCTTAAAGGCCATTCTGCATGTTTACCATTGCATCTGCAATGCCTCTTACCTGGCTTACCTGGAACATGGGGAGAGGTTATTAGATACTTGATGAATAAATCAAATTAACACACTTGGCAAAAATTGTGTACTCTCAAAATAACGAATGGCATATTTTCTTCTCAATGGATGCCTATAATCACATGACTTCTGTAAAATCAGAATACCAACAACTGTTCTTATCTTAGAAAATTTGAATAGGCTTCCGTGTCCCAAGAGTTATTTAACAATAAATTTGACTGACTCAAAAATGAGGTTTAAATTCATTTTACAAACATGTTTAATTACAAGACAGTTATATAATGTTTTCTTTGGGTAATCACTCCTACATGAATTGAAAGCAGTTATTCATCAGTTTCTCAAAAATTTTGTGTCATATATATTATGGAACCTGCTGTATAGCACAGGGAACTCAGCTTGGTGCTGTGTGATGACCTAGGTGGATGGGATGGGGAGTGGGATGGAGGTTGGGTGACAGCAGACCCCCCAAGAAGGAGGGGATATATGTATACATATAGCTGATTCATGTTGTTGTGCAGCAGAAACTAACACAACATTATAGCACAATTATATTCCAATAAAATTTTAAAAAGACCCTCATCACAAAATAAGACTCCACTTCTAAACAATGGTTCCTGAATTTGTATACTTATCTACACTTAACGTTTCTCCTCTTTGACTTCAAATAACTTGACTCCTCCTAATATTCTCTGAAATTATATGACACATATATTTTAATGTCTTTTTATTTTGGAATCTTTTACAAGGTTCTCAGAATTGTGTTTGTTGGGTTTTGTTTTTTTTTTTTTTTTTTGCGTTCTTAATTTCTGATTTTCCCCTAATCTGTGGTATTTTTTTTTTTTTTTAGCATAGCTCATGATTCCATTCTGAAATACTTTAAGACTTCATATTCCAACATTTCAGCTACCCCGACTCTCGGTGTTAATCACAATCATACAGTTAAATTTTAGCACTCATATTGCTTATCTCCCAGCATCTATGATTAATGTCACATAATTTCCTGCACAGCTTGGAAGTCTGTCCTCTGAGGTGGAAGGTGGGAACAGCATGATCCAGCAACTGTCACCGTCTGTGGCTGACACATTGTTCGTCTAACAATACCCATCACCAGTCTCCCTTGCCTGCCTGCAGTGTGTGCATGCGTGCTCAGTCACACAGTCCTGTACAACTCTGTGAGCCCATGGACTGTAACCCACTGGGCTTCTCTGTCCATGGGATTTTCCAGGCAGGAATACCGGAGTGGGTTGCCATTTCCTACTCCAGGGGATCTTCCCAACCCAGAGATTGAACTCCCATCCCTTGCATGTCCATGGGATTTTCCAGGCAAGAATACTGGAGTGGGTTGCCATTTCCTACTCCAGGGATCTTCCTGACCTAGGGATTGAACTCCCATCCCCTACATCTTCTGCATTGCAGGCGGATGGATTCTTTACCACTGAGCCACCAGGGAACTAAAGAGACTTAAAAAAAAAAAAAAAAAAGTAAATATTAGCTATCCCAGAATAGTTTAGACAAGAACAGGAAAGAGCTGGCAATGGTTCTGAGAAAGTTTTTACTTCTCTATTAAAGCAAAACAAAAACTTGATTAGCACTACCCTTGTCCCTTTGTTCCTGCCATGGACATGATTTCTGAAGCCTTGACAGCTAATTGCAACTATGAAGCAAAGAGCAGAAAGATAAAGGCACACATCCTAAGAACAGTGGGGCCAGATGATGAAGCCTGAAAGGCATTATTTAGCAGCTGAACCAAGTCTTGCAACTCTTTATCTCCATACTTCTGTGTTGGTTGAGAAATTAGACTTTTTTTTTTTAAAGACGGCTCAGTCTCTCTTTTAGTCTGTCTGTACCGGGTCTTAGCTGTGGCTTGCAGGATCTTTAGCTGCAGCGTGTGAACTCTCAGCTGTGGCATGCGGGATCTAGTTCCCTAATCAGGGATCAAACCCGAGACCCCTGCGTTGGGAGTGTGGAGTCCTAGCCACTGGACCACCAGGGAAGTCGCTAGACCGTTCTTGGATTAAACTGCTGTTGGGTTTTTGGATAACCAAAGCAAAAATCATTCTTTACTGAGATATGATTCCTACCCTCAGTGAAATGTGTGTATCTTGCTGGAAATTGGGAAGCTCTCGAGCTTAAGACCCTGGAGTGGGATATTGCACAGGGTAAGGGAGAGAGGGAAGGAAAAGGGGAGAGAGAAAGGGAAGGAGAATGGCCTGTTGGCACTTCCCCTGGCAGTAGCAGACCGGGAAAGTCCTCCCTTCCATACTCCGATGGAAGGAAAAGCATTCCAAGAGATCCCTCCTACTTCGGCTCTATTTTTATCCCGTTGCTTCTCACAATGACCCTGGAGAAGGGAAAATCTACCCACTCCAGTATTCCAGCTGGAAAATTCCTTGGGGTCACAAAGAGTTGGACACGACTGGGTGACTTTATCTTCACACAATGACAGGTCCAGCTCCAGAGAATATGGTCCAGTAAACTGTCTTTGAACTTGATCACTTCACTGATATATCATCTGAGCCTCAAGTAGAGTAATAAGCATGGGGAGAAAGAGCCTAATCAATGTTGCTATAGCTGAAAATTCCATTTCAAGAAAATCTTTTATTAAAAAAAAAAAAGAACATAAGAATAAACAACTGGTATCTGAGTCATGCCATCTTATTTCACTGCCCAACGCTGATCTGCTGCTGCTGCTGCTAAATCACTTCAGCCGTGTCCGACTCTGTGCGACCCCAGAGACGGCAGCCCATGAGGCTTCCCCATCCCTGGGATTCTCCAGGCAAGAACACTGGAATGGGTTGCCATTTCCTTCTCCGATGCACGAAAGTGAAAAGTGAAAGTGAAGTCACTCAGTCGTGTCCGACTCCTAGCGACTCCATGGACTGCGGCCCACCAGGCTCCTCCATCCATGGGGTTTTCCAGGCAAGAATGCTGGAGTGGGGTGCCATTGCCTTCTGTGCAAGGCTGATCTAGCTGGTAACAAACAATGCTGTTTTGAATGACATTGACTGATGACAGAGGAACAGACGCCAACTTAATATGTGAGCAATAAGGTTGTGCCACATGAAAGCCAAATAACTTCAGAGCACAGCGAGTAAGTTTTTCTGTCCTTCAATCAGAGAAAAGTGGTGGGAAAACTTGTTACCTGAAGAATGTAGTGGTGTTCATAGGCCCAAACCCAAATTGTCTGACTATGGTCATTTGTACCACATTCACATGAAATCAGTAATTTGGCTTCAAGGAGGGGGGCGTGGGCATTGGAGAGTTTGGGAATCATCTACAATATTAAATTGATTTAATTTGATAATTTTACTTACATTTAACTTACAGATTTGTTCATTTCTATTTACTTAAGAACAATAAGCTTAATGAGGTTAAAACAAGCTTCATATTTTTACATATTTAAGTAACATCAGAACAATAATTTAACTCATCATGGGGGATGGAGGCCCCCAATAATTTTTTCCTCATAAAAGGAATATGTGCATTTCTCAGGGTTAAGAAAAAGTGCCCTCAAGGTTAAGAAAAGCTCGCACTCTCCTTGTCATATTCTTTTCCTTAGCAAAGAGATTTCTGAGAGATTGATAATTCATCTCTGGTGACCCCCTCCTTCTTAAAATTCTTTCCTTCCTTGGCTTATGAGACATACTCTTCCGATTCTCGTTCTATCTACTGCTTTCCACTTGTCTTTGGTATAGCATCTTTCTTTTTTTTAATATCTTTTTCTTTGTCAATAAACATGGACATTACATTTGTTTTTTTAATTTTTAAAAGCTTTTAATTTTGTATTGGAATATAGCTGCTTAAGAATGTTATGATAGTGTCAAGTGGGCAGCAAAGGGACCTACATATACTTGTATCCAATCTCCCCCAGACTCCCCTCCCTTCCAGGCTGCCACATAACATTGGGCAGGGGTCCCTGTGCTGTGGTATAACTTCTTTCTTGAACAGTTTCTTAAATGATGGTGTTCTTCAAGGTTCCCTCTGTAGGTGGCTTGTCTTCTGATTCTACATGCAAGGTAGGTCTTAAAGATGAATCTGCTAAGGGGGGTCTTAACCAGGAGGCTGCTGAAGGATGTGCTCTACCAGAACAGGAGAGTGAAACAAGATTGAGAAAGCTGGGGAATCCAGGAAAGGGGGATTCCAATAACACTGGTGCAAGGCAAAGGAATGCTCTGGGTGATCAGGAAAAGAGCTCCTAAGAGATGTGCAAGAGGCCCAGGGAGCAATATTCCAGGTTGAGCAAAAGAGACAAAGATTGTAGGAGGTACATTTCTAGAAAAAAAAAAAAAAGAGGACCATTTATCCATGCTGATGCCTATGCAGAAAATACTTTGCCTATGCAGAAAATACCTTGGCCACCTGATGCAAAGAGCCAACTCATTGGAATAGACCCTGATGCTGGGGAAGATTGAAGGCAGAGGAGAAGGGGGCAGAAAAGGACGAGCTGTTTAGATGGCATCACTGACTCAACGGACATGAATTTGAGCAAACTCTAGGAGATAGTGGAGGACAGAGGAGCCTGGCATGCTGCAGTCCATGGGGTCAAAATGAGTTGGAAACGACTTAGCAACTGAACAACAACAAAAATGCAGAAAATTACGTTAAAAAGCTTTTAGAAACTGTGGGGGAAAAAATCAATGATAATTACATAGACGACTAAGAACATTTTTAAATAGCGGTAATCATTTACATCAAGAGGAAAAAATAAATGAAATATAATCATGATGATACTACTGTGATATTATGTAATAGGTAGTAATATTTGAGTAATTTAACTAAATATTGAGGTGAGTCTACACTAGAGGAAGCAGCTACTAAAGCAGACGTGTTAAATATGGAGGGTGAAACAGAGGATGAGAGATGGGGCTGAGCACTGCATATTTTCTGTATATACTTCTTAGTATCATGTAACTGTTTGAACCATGTGCCTGTGTATTTTGGTAAAAATATAACAAAGTTTTAAATTGTCATGTGCCTTTCTTTTAGTACCATCATTCACCACCTCACAAATATGAAGGATAATTACCATTTTTCTCCCAGGTGTTTATTACACGCCAGTCTTCATGTTGGATACTTCCTGTGCATCCTATCTAATCTTCTCAACACCATGCAGAGTAAATAGTATTATCTCCAGTTTACACATGAGGAAACTGAGGCACTGAGAGGTTACATTACCCATCAGAGTTTCCCCAACTGGTAAAAAAGAAAGCTAGAGAGTAGCCATCTGGTTTCAAAACCTAGGCTCTTTGAATTACATATTGTGGTGAAATACAGCTTTACCTTTGATTATATAAAATTTTAATTTTTGTACGTCTTGCACATGTTTACATAAAGCCCTACCTGGGTTTTATGCATCACCCCTCTTTTTATTCAATTATTTTGGCAGCACTGAGTCTTTGGCAGGCTCAGGTGCCCCTCGGCATGTACAATCTTAGTTCCCCAGCAGGGATCAAACCTTCATCCCCTGTATTGGAAGGTGGATTCTTAATCACTGGACCAGTAGGGAAGTCCACTCCAAAGGTCTTCTTAAGTTGACATTTTCAGCAAGCTGCATACTTATCTTTCTCAGTTTCCTGGTGTATCCTTTTGGATAACTCCATATTCTTTCTTTTTTTAGCTGATTTGGGTTTCAGAGATTGCTCTCTGCCTTAACTCTGAGCTTAAAGAAATTTTTAGCACTGAATGGTAGGCCTGAACTGTGGACAGTGTTCATCTGTAAGTTGGATTCCTTGGTGTCGGGTGAAGAAAAGTGCTAGTTGAAGAAGATGAGGTACATCTAGAAAGGGAAGAGATTCTGTAGGCTCACTGACTACACAGCCAAGTATTATACAGCAGCAGCCTTGGGAGCAAGAGAGAGCAAAGCTTGCTCTCTTGATGCGGATCATAACCTCATTCCCTTGTCTTATTTACTTCCGTCTAGTAATCAGGATGGAGAAGGCGATGGCACCCCACTCCAGTACTCCCGCCTGGAAAACCCTATGGACGGAGGAGCCTGGTAGGCTGCAGTCCATGGGGCTGCAAAGAGTCAGACACGACTGAGCGACTTCACTTTCACTTTTCACTTTCATGCATTGGAGAAGGAAATGGCAACCCACTCCAGTGTTCTTGCTTGGAGAATCCCAGGGACGGGGGAGCCTGGAGGGCTGCCGTCTATGGGGTCGCACAGAGTCAGACACGACTGAAGCGACTTAGCAGCAGCAGCAGCAGGAGTTTCATGACAGTGAAAATATATGAAAATACTAAACGTCAAAAAATTTAGTGGGAAGTATTTTTCTTTAAAAGACATGAAACAACAAAACGTTTACAGACTTTTCTAAATATGTGACTTGTCTCCAGTAATTATACATGGGAAAGCTATTTTTGGAATTGTAGTTCACTATAAAAAGATAGGATTATAAATTGACTTTTTTAGCTTTTAAAATTAACTCAGAAAGAAATGATTTTCCAGTTGTACACTCTTTATCGTTTACCCTAAAATAACATTTGGACATGTATGGCGGATTTGTTGTTACACTCTACAAGTTGTAGAATACTGTAATTAACTGATTCTAAATAATAAATAGCACTAGAGGATGTATAAGGAAAAAAGACTCCAAACAAAATTACATTTCTGAGAGAAATGGAGAATTAAAGGATGCATGAAAATATAAGAAATTTGTACTTATTTTAGCAAATACCTCCTGCAGATTTTTCAAAGTGTATAATTATATAAATCATGACCTATCACAAAGGAAAAAACAATTAGTGAAACCACAAAAAAGAAAAATGATATGTTTTACAGTTTTTTAAATAAGTAGGAAAGTATGTGGTTGCCTTACAGATGAGAGGTAGTTTTATTTAACATTGTGTTATATTTGGAGAAAATAAATCACTGTTTTAAAAAACAGTGCTCCATGAGAAGTACTTCAGGGGGTTGCCCAAGTGCATAATTTCTTGAAAGTCCAAGTGTGTAGTTTTCTGTGTATCTTTAATCTTAAAACAATCTCAGATGTACAAAAAAAATTTAAAGAACATCTTTGTCTTGACTATTTGAAAGTAAATTGCTAACATGATGTCTTATAACCCCCAATACTTTTATGTGTAATTCTTACAAGCAAGGATGTTCTTCTCTAAAACAATTGCAAGTAAAACCTTTCAAACAAGAAATTAAAATTTGTATAGAACCATGATCCCCAGACCCCATTCAAGTTCTGCTGATTGTCCCAGCAATGGTCTTTAGAGCAAATGAATCCAGTCTAGAATAACAGAGCATTCGGTTGTTGTGTCTTTTTGTTTTCTTCAATTGTTGAACAATTCTTCAGTCTGTCATTGATTTTCAGGACCTTGAAGTTTTTGGAGATTACAGGTTGATTATTTTGTAGAATGTCTTTCACTTTCAGTTTGTTTGATGTTGCCTTGTGATGAAATGCAGGTAGCTGTGTAACTTGGGCAGTAATATGGTAGAAGCAGTGTTGCATTCTCATTACATCCTATCAGCAGGCCCAGGATTTCCATTTGTCCCATACCTAGTCATGTAAACTTTGATCACTTGATGGTGGTGTCTGACAAGCTCCTCCCCTGTAAGGTTACATTTTTTACTTTTGTAGCTTGTATGTATTTTAGTATTAATATATAGGCTAAAAAAAATTTAATGATGATAAAACATACCCGAATATATATGTTACAAATCAGCTTTTAACAATTGGAGGCCACTTGCAGTTTTTGGCTTAACTCATGTTTGCATAGAGCCTAGCCAGTTGCTTACTATTTTTCTCAGGTTCTTACAACATAATGTTAAATGATTCTTTATAATTTTTTTTTTTTTAGCTGAGCTTTTTGAGCTAATCTGAGATCACTCTCAGCTATATTTCTGAGCTTAAAGAATTTTTAACATTGAATGACAGCTCCGAAATTCTCATAGAATTATTTGCCTGGAAATAAAGCATCTGTATTCATTCTTCTATTGCTGGATAATAAATCACCGCAAATATATCCTTAAACAATACACACTTATTATCACACATTTTCCATGGATCAGGAGTCTGGGCATGGTTTTAGAATCTTTAGAATATTCCAGACATTGACTGGGCCCACAGTATCCACGTGAAGCTCAGTCTTCTCCAGTCCATATAATGGTAGGCAATATTCATTGTGAAGCCATAATTCTCAGGGATGTCTATTTCTTCAAGATCCACAAAGAGTCTCTGGCTTCTGCTTCTGATCTCAGGACCTTCTTTGAAAGTGTTCACCTGGTTAAGTTAGGCCACCACGGATAATCTCCCTTTTTGATCAGCTCAGTGTAAACTAATCAGGTATGTTAATTACACCTGCAAAACCCCTTCAGCTTTGCTGTCTGGATTAAATACTTGAACCTCTTGTACTGCTTCAATTGGCTGTTGGGTTTGTCACTCGGTTCTGACTCAGCTTTTTCTTTTCTCAATAATAATTTAAGTTTGTGCATGTCGGAACACATAAAACTGTACAAGTAAAGACACTGTTACAACCTGTGTGCACTGTTGTGAAATAGCAGGCGAGTCTCAGGTGTGTCTAACTGGAGGAAATACACAGCCCCTGGACTTGTGGTACTTTTACATTAGGTGATTTTAACTTTTGTAAGTCTGTGGTGCTTTTTCCCTGCCATTTTTCGGTAAGGAATGAAATCAGTTGTTAGATATTACTAGGGATACCACTAAGAGGCAAACCTTTATTAACATCCGCTTAAGCTACTGGATCAGGTTAACTGAAGAGTTTTCCATGGGCACTGATTAAAAAATACCACTTGAAATTCCTTGTCTGCATGAATCTAGAATTTCTGAAAACTCTGCAATCCCAACAAGATATAAAAATGACTGCTGGGGTTGATCTCTGCTTACATTATACTTGTTGATACGGATTTTAAAAAGTAACCATAAAAAATAAACATATGGTCACAAGTTTCTGCTTTTATTTATAGCATGGGTAGTGATTGAGGTGGGTGTTTTAAGTGAAATTTTGCTTCACTGAAAAGTCTTTTGCTTTAATAAATAGTTTGAACACCATAGAAGGGTTTGAACAGGATAGTACTGGAAAGGCTGGATCTTCAGTTAGTAAATGAATCTAGGAAATTCAAGAACCTAATCAAGGTAATAATTTAATTCAATTCTTTCTTAAATAGGACTTATAAAGCTTCTATATACTTTGAGCATTTGTAAATCCACCCAATCTGAATAAAGGACTACTGATATTACCTCCTCCATTAAGGTTTTTTGAACCTGACCAAGACCCCATTGATGCTCTACTACAGAAATATACAATAGCCTTTCTTGTGTCGCTGGGTAAGCCTTAAATCTGATATATAAGATCTATCCAGACACCTTTTATCAGCCAAGGTTATTTTTTTCATCTGTCAGCTATAGCTTTAGTTATAGGCTGTACGCTGCCTAAAGTCTAGGACACAATTTTTAAGCACTGTATTCCTTGGTCTATGCCTTCTAAGATTTCCTCTCCTGGGATGGGGTCAGGAGAGACCTAAATCTAAATGTCCTAAAGTGTTAGCTTTCTCAAGGGTTTCCCTGACCCCTAATCTTATTGAGATATAATTGAAATGTACCAAACCACACACATCTGGAGAGTATAATTTGATCCATCTCAACAGACGTGCACACCACAATCATGATAATGAACATTTCCATCCGTCTCAAAGGTTTCCTTTGCTTCTTTGTAATCCCTCCCTACCTCCACCCTTTCCCCCAGAACAACGACTCTGCTTCCTGTTATCACAGATTAATATCTTCTGAAATTAAATGGTATCATCCACTCTGTCCTCTCCCTGTGCCTGGCTCCTATCACTCAGCTAATCGTTTTAAAAGTCATCCTTTGAAATAAGTCAGAAAGAGAAAAGCAAGTATCATATAATTAATACATATACATGGAACCTAGACAAATGGTATAGATGATCTTATTTGCAAAGCAGAAATAGAGACACAGACATAGAACATATGGATACCAAGGGGGAAAGGGGAGGGGGTGAATTGGGAGATTCCAATTGACATATCTACACTACTGATATTATATATAAAGTAGATGACTAATTCGAATGTACTGTATAGCACAGGAAACTGTACTCAATGCTCTGTGGTGATCTAAATGGGAAGGAAATCCAACAAAGAGGGAGTATGCATAAACATAAAACAAAAGCTAACACAACATTGTGAAGCAACTATACTCCAATGAAAGTTAGAAAGAAAAGATTCATCCTGTGGTGAACATCAATTTTCCATTCCTTTTTGTTGCAGAATAGTATTCCATTGAATAGACATGTCACATTTGTTTATCCATTCATTATTGATGGACATTAGGATTGCTTCCAATTTTTCACTCTTACAAATAAATCTGAATGAGCTTTCATTTACAGGTCTTTATGTGGGCATATGTTTTCATTTCTTTAGGGTGTACAGCTAGGAATGGAATTGGCATATAGTAGGTGTTACATTCGGAGAAGGCAATGGCAACCCACTCAGTACTCTTGCCTGGAGAATCCATGGACAGAGGACCCTGGTAGGCTGCAGTCCATGGGGTCACTAGGAGTTGGACAGGACTGAGCGACTTCACTTTAACTTTTCACTTTTCACTTTCATGCATTGGAGAAGGAAAGGGCAACCCATTCCAGTGTTCTTGCCTGGAGAATCCCAGGGACGGGGGAGCCTGGTGGGCTGCCATCTATGGGGTCACACAGAGTCAGACACGACTGAAGTGACTTAGCGGCAGCAGCAGCAGGTGTTACATTTAATTTTTTAATAAACTGCCACATTGCTTTCCAGAGTTATTGTACCATTTTGCATTCCCATGAAAAATGTACGAAGGCAGGAGGAGAAGGTGACGACAGAGGATGAGATGGTTGGATGGCATCACCCACTCAATGGACATGAGTTTGAACAAGCTCCAGGAGTTGGTGATGGATAGGGAGGCCTGGCGTGCTGCAGTCAATGGGATTGCAAAGAGTAGGACACGACTGAGCGGCGGAACTGAACTGAACTGATGAAAAATGTATAAGAGTTGTAGTTGCTCTATATCCTCATCCACACGTGGGACAGTTTTAGAAGATGAGTCTTTCTAATTGGTATGTAGTTGTTAACTTACATTTCCTCAGTGACAAATTATGTTAAGGATCTCTGTGTGTCTGTGTGTATATGTGAGGTACTCAAATCTTTTGCCCATTTCCCCCCTACGTTATCCAGTGTTTTTTTTAATGAGGATGTCTAGGAAAGATTTGGCATTCAAGTTACCCATTTCCTCATGTTGAATATTTTGGCTCAGAAAATGATAAACTAACCTCTTTGATCTCTGCCAAACTTGAGGAGACTCATACTTTCTGTATAAGAAGAATCTGTTCTGGACTATGCAATCCGATCACCCAGTATGTTAGAGGTCCTCTATCTCTATACGTGTATCTTTTCTGCTAGGACATGTGCTGTTCCTTAAAATTTTATGACAATTTGGTCATTGTTATTTAGTCACTAAGCTGTGTCTGACTATTTTTCGACCCACTGGACCGTACCTGACAGGCTCCTCTGTCCATGGGATTTCTCAGGCAAGAATACTGGAGTGGGTTGCCATTTCTTCCTCCAGGGAATCTTCGTGATCCAAAGATTGAACCTATGTCTCTTGCATTGGATTCTACGTCTCTTGCAGGTGGATTCTTTACCACTGAGCCACCTGGTACCCTCTTTATATCACATATGTTGTGGTAGATACTATTAATGTTATTGGAGACATGAACACTAGAATTAGTGCATGGGGCTTTCAATAAAAGTCCCCTTGCAACCAATGTAGAATGGAAGAAAGGTTTTTTGTGTGTTTTGTTTTTATGGAAATTTTATTAGGAGATCAGTCCTGGGTGTTCTTTGGAAGGAATGATGCTAAAGCTGAAACTCCAGTACTTTGGCCACCTCATGCGAAGAGTTGACTCATTGGACAAGACCCTGATGCTGGGAGGGCTTGGGGGCAGGAGGAGAAGGGGACAACAGAGGATGAGATGGCTGGATGGCATCGCTGACTCGATGGACATGAGTTTGAGTGAACTTGGGGAGTTGGTGATGGACAGGGAGGCCTGGCGTGCTGCGATTCATGGGGTCGCAAAGAGTCGGGCATGACTGAGTGAACTGAACTGAACTGAAGGAGAGAATGTCAACTTAGAAAATTTTCTCCAACTGCAACTATTAGTAAATGAGATATTGCCAGCATAAATCTAGAGGGTACTTTTTTTAGGGGGTACTTTTAAAAGTGGCTTCCCTGGTAGCTCAGATGATGAAGAATCTGCCTGCAATGTGGGGGACCCGGGTTTGATCCTCCATGGGGAAGATCCCCTGGAGAAGGGACTGGCTACCCACTCCAGTATTGGTGCCTGGAGAATTCCATGGACAGAGGAGCCTGGCAGCTACAGTCCATGGGGTCATAGAGAGTCGGACACGACTGAGTGAATAATATGTTTAAAATACTTTATATTTACACTTAGTTTTTAGAATTATCTATTTAAAACAAGAAAGGTAACTTGAAAAACAATTAAGCTCTCTTTTCTCATTCTCATCCTCAGGGTAGATTCTTTTTTTTTTTTTTTTTTACTGTGCTGCATGTTATGTGGACCAACAAGGGATGGAATCACCTGCACCCTTGCATTGGAACCATGGGGTCTTAATCACCGGACCACCAGGGAAGTCCTAGGGGAGAGTCTTTGGACCCTATAGACAGTGACCGATATCCCCTTCCTCTCAATCTTGAATAGCAGCCTCTGAGTTGTACACATAATTGGACTTTGAAATTAATGCGTGAGTGTGTGCTCAGTCATGTCCAACTCTTCGTGACCCCATGGACTGTAGCCCTCCAGGCTCCTCTGTCCATGGGAT
Source organism: Bubalus kerabau (assembly GCF_029407905.1). NCBI lineage: Eukaryota > Metazoa > Chordata > Mammalia > Artiodactyla > Bovidae > Bubalus > Bubalus kerabau. The sequence continues at coordinate 56,795,608 of NC_073644.1, forward strand.
TTCCGAGGCAAGAACACTGGAGTAGGCTGCCCTTCCCTCCTCCAGGTTTGAAATCAATACTACCTGATAAAATCCAGATGAAAAAGATGGGAGTCGCATCCAAAATAATAGTGATTATCTATTTTTCCAACTATTGCAGATGTCTGTGTGCGCGTGTGTGTGTTGGGTGGGCGGTGGGGGGGAGGGGGGGGGTTGTTAAAGATTTGCCCTGAATAGTGGAGAGGATTTCTGCTCTCCCAGAGGCCGTGTATTTACTTCTTTTCTCTCCCTTTTTCTTTCTTCATCCTCCCTTTCTCTTCCCCAAGGCAAGAACAGTTGTTTACTTAATTAGGGAGGAGAGCCTGACAGTCCTAAAGCCAGGTGGGCTCAGCCCTGAGAACCCTTTTTAGACGGCCTCCCCCAGGGCGCTGCGGGTTCACTGCGAGTCCAGGTTCTCATCGGTGACCTGGCAGGCGTGTCTGCCCTTCACAGGCCCTGACAGGCCTCTGTTTTCTCAGAACCAGATTCTTACCCTGTTCCCTGTTCCCGGGTGGAAAAGTCAGCTCGGCTGTTCACATGTGGCTGTTTATCTTCAATTCACAGTGGGTGGGGCTCTGCCAGAGGTAGGCGGGGTAGGTCTCAGGAAAATGCTTTTCACTTTAAACCTACTGTTACTAATATAGTTTAGGATCCACATGTCTTCCGTCTAGAGGGGATTTGAGCCATGGCCTTTGAGATTCAAAAAAAGGAAAAGAAAGCTTGGGGTGACGTCTGTGAAAGTGCGGCTCCATTCTGCTCCCCCGGGGAGGCGTGGCCCAGGCCACGTGTCCAGGGCCCGCTCTGTGCTTTTGCTCCACCCTCTCTGATAGGCGGTCAAAACCAGACTCCCTCCTCTCTCCCCTGATACTTGAATAGTGAGATATCTTGTAAAAAGTCTAGGTGTTACGCAAGCATTTGCTGAGACTTGCAGAAAAACAAAGGAAAGCATAAGTAAAAAGGAAAGAAAGAAAAAGTAGATTTTAAGGTAGAGAAGGCTGATTCGAAAGCGTTAGAGTTATGGTTTGATAACATGCTGTTAACTTGAGTATCTACCTCAGCAATTTTTCCTAAAGCATGGATAAAGGTGACTCAAGAAAAGGGAGCAGATCTTTAAACCCAATAAATCTGTTTTGTTTTGTTTTGTTTTGTTTTCTAAAGCAGATGCCTTCTGCTTTTATTTACTGAGTTAAAAACACATATATTTTTATGGCATGCATTTTTGGCCTCACGCTGTATTTTCTTCCTGTTTAGGATCGTAACCACAGTGGTTCTGCCAACCACAGTCCTTTTCAGAATGTTGTTGTTGTTTAGCTGCTAAGCTGTGTCCAACTCTTTGCAGCCTCCTAGACTGTAGCATGCCAGGCTCTTCTGTCCTCCACTAGCTCCTGGAGTTTACTCAAATTCATATCCATTGAATCAGTGATGCTTTCTAACCATCTCATCTTCTGCTGCCGCCTTCTCCTTTGGCCTTCAGTCTTTCCCAGCATCAGGGACTTACTGATCTTGAACTGAGGACTAATCTGTTCAAGCTCAACATAGATCCTAGTTGTTGATGCTTCTACAAAGCCTGAACCTCAGTGAGCAAGAATGATTTCTTAACAGTTATTTCAAATAATGTCAAATGAAATTCTAAGTCACCTATAATCCTTGTGCATTTTCTTTAAGTTGTCTTTCTTTCTATACTTGTATTTTTTCAATACTCTGTGCAAAGAGTACTTTAAAAATATTTGACACTTGGGATTAAGCTCGTCACAACTTCAAAGCATGAGCTTGAGCAACCTGAGAGGCAGACTCTGTTTCTAGGAAGACAGCTTGCTGAGATTAAAAAACAATGATTAAAGAGCTATAGAGAATAGATTTATGGACATAGGGAGGGGGAGGAGAGGGTGAGATGTATGGAAAGAGTTAACATGGAAACTTACATTACCATATGGAAAATAGATAACCAATGGGCATTTGCTGTATGGCTCAGGAAACTCAAGCAGGGGCTTTGTATCAACCTAGAGGGGTGGGATGAGGAGGGAGATGGGAGGGAGCTTCAAAGGGGAGGGGATATATGTATACCTATGGCTGATTCATGTGGAGGTTTGATAGAAAACAACAAAATTCTGTAAAGCAATTATCCTTCAATAAAAAATAAATTAAAAAAAAAAACCTAGGAAACCTGATTCTGCCAAACAGCTAGACAATTGTGAATAATTTATTTAATCTCTCTAGTCATTCATTTACTAGAAGACTCTTGAGAGTCCCTTGGACTGCAAGGAGATCCAACCAGTCCATTCTGAAGGAGATCAGCCCTGGGATTTCTTTGGAAGGAATGATGCTAAAGCTGAAACTCCAGTACTTTGGCCACATCATGCGAAGAGTTGACTCATTGGGAAAGACTCTGATGCTGGGAGGGATTGGGGGCAGGAGGAGAAGGGGACGACAGAGGATGAGATGGCTGGATGGCATCACTGACTTGATGGACGTGAGTCTGAGTGAACTCCGGGAGTTGGTGATGGACAGCGAGGCCTGGAGTGCTGCGATTCATGGGGTCGAAAAGAGTCGGACACGACTGAGCGACTGAAAAAAAAAAAAAAATGACCCAGTCATTTCAGTCTCTATGATCCTTTCCAATTCAGAATATTTGAATAGATGCTGTTTTAAAATACTCTGGCATTTCTCATGAAGCCCTTTCACATACACATATCATTTTGTCTTCAAGAGAATCATTAAAGTAGATAAGGCTGGTCTTTGGAGAATAGATAAAGAAGTTGGGTATCCTTTTAACTAAGATGATAACTAAGTGGTAACTAGGATTGTGGGAAATTAGGTGATTGGCAGTGATTATCTGTGTGATAAATGGCAGAACTGGAACAAGAACTCGGGTCTTCTGACTGCAGCAAATACCTATGTAGGCCACAGAAAGATGCAAGAGAAAGCCTAACTGTTTGGAATCCCTAATTATCTGCAAGTATTACTTCTGCTAGTGATAATGCCCTTTACTCAAACCACACTAACTCAAAGTAAAAGTAAATACCAGAAATAAAAGTAATAAAATGGCCAGTGCTTTATTGTAGTATGAGTATGGGGTAATTACAAGGGATTGAAAGAAAACAGCTGAGCTCCGGGTGGGTGAGTTTGAGGCTGCAGTGTGGAGGAAAGTTATGATTCAGTTATGGCCACTCCTTACCAGAAATGTAGTGATAAGGTATAAGCGGTAGGGGACAAAGCCGTGAGGAAATGCCAAGAAGTAGGAAACTCTGACTACTTCTTGTTGTTGAGTCATTAAGTCGTGTCCTACTCTTTTGTGACCCCATGGACTGTAACCTCACAGGCTCCTCTGTTCATGGGATTTCCCAGGCAAGCATACTGGAGTGGGTTGCCATTTCCTTCTCTGAAGGATCTTCCCAACCCAGGGATCAAACCGCATCTCTTGCATTGGTAGGCAGATTGTTTACTGCTGAGCCCCCTGGGAAGCCCTAAAGCTTGGTGAACGTGAAGTCACTCAGTCGTGTCTGTGCGACCCCATGGACTGTAGCCTACCAGGCTCCTCCCTCCATGGGATTCTCCAGGCAAGAGTACTGGAGTGAGTTGCCATTTTCCTTCTCCAGGGGATCTTCCCGACCCAGAGATCGAACCAGGGTCTCCGGCATTCCAGGCGGATGCTTTAACCTCTAAGCCACCAGGGAAGCCACAAGGGCTGTATAGTCCATGGAATTCTCCAGGCCAGAATGCTGGAGTTGGGTAGCCTATCCCTTCTCCAGGGGATCTTCCCAGCCCAGGGATCAAACTGCATCTCTTGCATTGGCAGGCAGATACTTTACCGCTGAGCCCCCTGGGAAGCCCTAAAGCTAGGTAAAGGAGAAGAACTCGGAGACTAAAACTATTTGAAAAATAATAGCATATGAAAAACACAACTATGACCATGCTGAAAAGAATGAAGACTAGGGAGGGATAAAAACTTGGTGACTGGATTACAATAAAAATGTTTGTAACTACCAACTACATGCCAAAATATAGGGACTTCCCTGGTGGTCCAGTGGTTAAGACTCTACACTTCCGATGCAGGGCATGTGGGTTCAGTTCCTGGTTGGGGAACTAAGATCCTCCATGCCGAGGGCAACTAAGCCGACACACTGCAATGAAGACCCTGCACAGCCAAAAAAAAAAGTGATATGATTTAGGGAATGACACTTAAAAATTAAGGGGTAAAGGGTATGATGTATGAAACCTACTCCCAAATAGCTCAGAAAAAATATGTGTGCATGAGTGCGTGTGTGTGTGTGTGTGTAGCTCAAACCAGAATACTTTCTGCTTTCTGCTGCTCTCTGACACAATCATTCTTGATTGCGGAATAAAACCCTTCTCAGTTCCTTAAAGATATGGAAAATCAGCAAAGGTTATAGACAGAAAGTATTAGCAGTGTTTATGTCCTGGTACATGGCCCCACTCCTGAGAGTGATAAACTAAACTCCTATGTGGTTCAAGGTTTCCCTCAAGACCAACTGAGCTAATGAATGAGCAAGTACTTGGTAAAGACAATGAAACAATAAAAAATGAAAGTATTGCTGAACTGTGCTGATATAACTATCAGGTATACACAGTTATTACTATTAAGCTAAAAGAAAGTCAAAGTTAGCATTGGAAAATAAATCATCAATAAATCATCAGACTTGTTTTTTTAATACTATAAGCGCATAATAGGCAATTTAGCTGCCCTAATCCTAATGGATACAAATCCACTGTTGTTTTCTCTTCACAATGACTCATGAAGTGTGCTTGCCAGAGCTGCTGTAACAAAGTATCACAAACCAGGTGGCTGACACAACAGAAATGTATTGTATCACAGTTTTGACTTGGAAGCCCTACATCAAAGTTTCAGTAAGGTTAGTTCCTCCTGTGAGGGAAGGATCTATTTCAGGCCTTTCTCCTTGACTTATGGATGCCTGGAGACTTAAGTGATCTAGGTTCAATGCCTGTGTCGGGAAGATCCCCTGGAGGAGGGCATGGAAACCCACTCCAGTATTCTTGCCTGGAGAATCCCATGGAGAGAGAAGCCTGGTGGGCTACGGTCCATAAGGTCACAAAGGGTCAGGCATGACTGAAGTGACTTAGCACACACGCACGTCTTCTCCCTATGTCTCTTCACGTCGTCTTTTTCTATGAATGTTTGTGCCCAAATTCCCTCTCCTTATAAGAACACCAGTCATATTGGACTAAGGTCCACTCTAGTTATCTCATTTTAACTGGTTCACCTCTGTAAAGACCCTCTCTATATAGTCTGGGATACTGGGGGTAAGAACTTCAACACATGAATTTGGGGGCAAAACCCACAATATGAAGAATAGTTTCTTTTGTGAGTATAGGTGCAAAGTCCTTTTCTTAAAGAACAAATTCTTTGATGAGCCATTGATTTTAGTCAAAGATGATTCTTCCTTTTTCACTCTTTCAATTTCAAGGCATGTCTCATTTCCACTGCTAGATTTATCTCACTGAAATGGGGAAAAAGAGAGGAGGTTGACCTCCAGAGTACTGGAAGGACTGATGCTGAAGCTGAAGCTCCAATACTTTGGCCTCCTGATACAAAAAGCCAACTCACTACAACTCACTGATATTGAGGGTATCAGGAGAAGGGGGTGACAGAGGATGAGGTGGTTGGATGGCATCACCTACTAAATGGACATGAGTTTGAGCAAGCTCCAGGAGATAGTGGAAGACAGTGACGTCTGGCATGCTGCAATCTATGGTGTCTCAAAGAGTAGCACGTGACTTAGTAGCTGAACAACAACCACCACCACGATATTACAAAGGATTGGCAGTGAATTCAAAAACCTACCAAATGGTTTTCCAGGCATACCCAATAGGTATTCCAATATACCTATTGGAAAGGTATGTAATAATAGGTGAGAACTCATTTTACCACTTTGTGTAAGAGTGTAAAAAATGGAAATGGTGTGGTTGTGGCTAAAGTCAGGCTGCTGGCTGAGCTACAAAACACAGTGCAATCAGGAGCCTCCATGGCTGGGTGCCCATCAGTATAAAAAAGAAAATAAAAAATATCTTCATAACGAACATATCAGCGACAGAACACTTACAAATACGAGATATCAATACGTTCTGTTGGAGAGCACACTCTTTAAGAAACACATGGCATTGAAGAAACCTTTTTTGTGTGTGGCTGGATTATCTAGAAATCTGAGAATTATCCTAGTCATTTATCTTTCATCATTAAACTAAAATTTTTTCAGTTTTAATAAGAGCGTTTCAGCTAAAATATTCATGGCAGCAACCAGCCTTTTCCATTGTTTGCTGAGTACACCCCCAAAGCTTAAAATATAGTCCTCATTTTCATCTGTCATGTATTAACATGTGCTCTCCACCTTAACTGCGGGCAATTACTGAAAATGTCTTTGAGGCAGTAAGACAGGTTGTACCTAATTCTCTTCTTCTGACTCTGTGGAGTTTCATGATAAACCCTGGAAGTAAAAAGGGGTGGGGGGAAGGAAAGCCCCCAATCCTTTTTAAGAAATCTTCCTCCCATTTTTTTTTCAAATAGCAACCAGTTTAATTATAAGTTGTAGGCTTCTCCTGCTACCAACAATTGCTAAATAATAATGACAGCACTCAGTGCTTCTCAGTGAAGCACACATGAGAGGCTCTGAAATAATCCTCAGGAAAGACTGGAGAGTGTGTGGTGCCAGCTTCACGCCCGTGGCTGTGCGTGGGAGCAGAGGCGTGGAAGTCAAATCCTCAGAGTTGACCTTCTGCAGCAGCCTGATGCCAGCCCATGCACTTCTTTATTTAGGAAGGACTTTCCACTGTGTGTTAGCCGCTCAGGCGTGTCTGACTCTTTGCGACCCCATGGACTGTAGCCCACCAGGCTCCTCTGTCCATGGAATTCTCCAGGCAAGAATACTGGAGTGGGTTGCCATTTCCTTCTCCAGAGGATCCTCCTGACCCAGGAATCGAACCTGGGTCTCCTGTATTGCAAGTGGGTTCCTTACCTTCTGAGCCACGTATAGTCCATGGAATTATCCAGGCCAGAATACTGGAGTGGGTTACCTTTCCCTTCTCCAGAGGATCTTCCCAACCCAGGGATCGAATCCAGGTCTCCTGCATTGCAGGCAGATTCTTTATCAGCTGAACCTTCCACTCTATAGGGCTTCCGGGATGGCTTAGATGCTAAAGAATCTGCCTGCAATGCAGGAGATTCAGGTTCAATTCCTGCGTCAGGAAGATCCCCTAGAGAAGGAAATGGCTACTCACTGTAGTATTCTTGCCTGGGAATTCCCATTGACAGAGGAACCTGGTCAGCTACACTCCAGGGGGTCACAGAGAGTCGGACACGACTGAGCGAGTAATGCACACGCTTCCACTGTATAAGAGCTGAAAGTGTACGGATGGGCTTAAACCAACAATAAGCAACAGTAAGGTGGCGACAATCACTGAATCCTAGTTGAGTTGAATTATTGGTACAATAAATATAATGAGAAGGAAAGAATCTAGTTATTTCCTGAACCCTTGCTTAGTGACAAGGTCAGCGCTTGGCCAACTTTAAAGTGTGTATGAATCACTCAAGGCATCTTTTTATTTTTTCAAGTCGTTTCTGATGTGTTTCAAGATTATTTTGTTTAGTCATTTATTTAGCTGCACTGGGGTCTGTGGGATCCTTAGTTCCCTCGCCAGGGATCGAACCGGCACCCCCTGCAGTGGAAGCCAGGAGTCCTAACTACTGGACCGCCAGGCAAGCTCCAGCTAGGGCATTGTCTTAACAAGCATGTTCAGATTCAGCAGGCAGGGGCAGGGCCCGAGGTTTTGCACTTTTACCAGATTCTCAGTGACTGCTGCTTTCTGGTCCCCAGACCACAGTGTGTGCAGCAAAAGCCTAGATCCTTCATATTTAATACTTACAATAAATTTGAGAGACTTAAAAATTCATAAATGAGGAAACCTGAAATTGATTTATAGCGAAGTTCCTATTCTTTCCAGTACTCGAATAATACCCAACAAGAGTAACAAATGCTTTATTTTTTAATTTCCGTCTCAAAAATGCCTGGTCACCTGTGATATTTGTCTAAATTTCAGATCTTCAGGTCCTACCTCAGTCTATCAAACTGAAATTTCTAGATGATGTGTTTAGGAAAATGTGTTTTAAATGGGTACCTTGCTGATTCTCATGATCAGGAAAGTTTAGGAAACAATGATTATCTAGGTGACACTATAGTTTTGCAGCTTACGTGAGGAACTCTGGTATTCTATGGTTATTTCTGAGTTTAAGCAGAACTATACCCGCTCGGGACCGTTAATGCATTTCAACTTCACAGAGAAGGGCTGCCAGGACACACGGAGTGAAACTTGTCGGTTTCATGATGTAAGGGATAGGTTTGAACCTGTATCTTATAACAGGGTGCTAAGGTACAGTATCTAATTATGTCACTCTTAATTGTAAGGTGAAAGCAACAACAGCCACAACGTTTTCTTTGCCTCTTTATCAGGTGAATGATCTTTGCCACCAATCCAATTACAGAGGATCAGTATTCTAAAATAAAAGCTCACTGGGATAATATTTCCCATATCCAAAAGACATGGTTAACTTTTTTAGTAGCAACTCTCAGTTCGATCAGAATAAGGTTGGCTATTTATCTATGCTTTGAAAAGTTTACTTTGCACCAAGGAGATGACCCATAAATATTTCACTATAGCTCTGAACAGGAAATGAAAGGCCAAAGTAGACTTTTTAAAGTAAACATTGAGTTACTTCTTTTAGATCACTGATAGTATTTCTAACTTAAAGAAAAACAAAACACATTCAATGTATGTTATTCAAAGGCACTTTAGAATCTTGGTATAGTTAATGTACTTATGAAATATAATTTATTAGCTTGATACATTCTGTTACTAATGGAACCTAATAATTTGATAACTGGAAGACCTTAGATTTTCTTACATATTTCTATATTTTCAAGAAAATCGAATTATATATGACCAACTTTCAAATGAAATATTACATTTTCTTTTTAAAATTAACAGGATATTTCAAATATGTCAGAAGACTTGTACACTGAAATCTTCCTATGACACAGTTCACTAAGCATAGAATTTGTTTCAGGGAAGTGCAACCAATATAAATATTAGTCATTTGGAGACACTCCACTTAGATTTGAAACTTAGATTGTGCCAGTTACATAACTTTTCTGAGCCTTCATTTCCTCATCTATGAAATAGGGACATTTCCTTGCTGAGTTGTATTAGACTAGAAGTAGATGAAGAGGCAATGGCAACCCACTCAGTACTCTTGCCTGGAAAATCTCATGGGCGGAGGAGCCTGGTAGGCTGCAGTCCATGGGGTCGCTAAGAGCTGGGCATGACTGAGCAACTTGACATTCACTTTTCACTTTCATGCATTGGAGAAGGAAATGGCAACCCACTCCAGTGTTCTTGCCTGGAGAATCCCAGGGACAGAGGAGCCTAGTGGGCTGCTGTCTATGGGGTCTCACAGAATCGGACACGACTGAAGTGACTTAGCAGCAGCAGCAGCAGCAGCAGATGAAGAGGCAAGCACATGGTAGGTGATTAATGAATGGTAATAATAAAATAAGGCATCATTGCTAAACTACCAAAAGAACTTTTTTAAAGTGATAGGGGCTTCCCTGATGGCTCAGTGGTGAAGAATCTGCCTGCCAGTGCAGAGGACTGGAAGGAAAGTTATGACCAACCTAGACAGCATATTCGGAGAAGGCAATGGCACCCAACTCCAGTACTCTTGCCTGGAAAATCCCGTGGATGGAGGAGCCTCGTAGGCTGCAGTCCATGTGGTCACTACGAGTCAGACACGACTTAGCGACTTCACTTTCACTTTTTACTCTCATGCATTGAAGAAGGAAATGGCAACCCACTCCAGTGTTCTTGCCTGGAGAATCCCAGGGACGGGGGAGCCTCGTGGGCTGCCGTCTCTGGGGTCTCACAGAGTCGGACACGACTGAAGCAACTTAGCAGCAGCAGACAGCATATTAAAAAGCAGAGACATTACTTTGCCAACAAAGGTCCATCTAGTCAAAGCTGTGGTTTTTCCAGTACTCATGTATGGATGTGAGAACTGGACTATAAAGAAAGCTGAGCGCCAAAGAACTGATGCTTTTGAACTGTGGTGTTGGAGAAGACTCTTGGGAGTCCCTTGCACTTCAAGGAGATCTCACCAGTCCATCCTAAAGGAGATCAGTCCTGGGTGTTCATTGGAAGGACTGATGCTGAGGCTGAAACTCCAATACTTTGGCCATCTGACTAGAACTGATTCATTGGAAAAGACCCTGATGCTAGGAAAGATTGAAGGCAGGAGAAGGGGACAACAGAGGATGAGATGGTTGGATGGCATCACCAACTCAATGGACATGAGTTTGAGCGAGCTCTGGGAGTTGGTGATGGATAGGCAGGCCTGACGTGCTGAAGTCCATGGGGTCGCAAAGAGTCGGACAGGACTGAGCAACTGAACTGAACTGCACTGACTGGGAGGATCCCACATGCCACAGGGCAGCTAGGCCTGTGCGCCACAACTACTGAGCCTGTACTCTGGAGCCCAGGGGCCGCAACTATAGAGCCTATATGCTGCAGCTACTGAAGCCCGCGCGCCGTATGGCCCATGCTCCGCGACAAGAGAAGCCACCGCAATGAGAAGCTCGTGCACTGTACCTAGCGAGCAGAGCCCACAATTAGAGAGTACCTCACCACAACTAAAGAATAGCCTGTGTAGCAACGAAGACACAGCACACACAAAAGAAAATAAAATTATTTTGTAAAAAGTGATAATAATCTGTCTAGCAAAGTTCCTGCATATGTATTTCCTCCATTGGATTATAGTGGAGTCACGTGATGTCTGTGTGTGCATTCTAAGTCACTTCAGCCTGACTCGTGTTGATCGACTCTTTGTGACCTACTCTTTGTGACCCCATGGACTGTAACCTGCCAGGCTCCTCTGTTCATGGGATTTCCCAGGCAAGCATATTGGAGTGGGTTGCCATTTCCTTCTCCAGGCGATCTTCCCAACCCAGGGATCTTATGTATATCTGTGTATCTGATGTCTTCTGCATTGGCAGATGGATTTTTTACCACTAGCGCCACCTGGTAATCCCCACACGATGTCTAAATTTTACTTATTCAAATTCAACTCTATGTACTTGACAAATAAAGGAAAAAATGGAAAGAGGGGGAAAAAACCTCCCAATTTAAAATTGTCTAGGCAATTTCAGCTCTATATTCCACTCAATGAGCATGAATATTCTCGTGTACATTGTAAAATGAGAATGTGAGTCTTTATTGGTTTTGCTTCCAATGGGCCTCTCAAAGCATGAACGTTTCACTGTCCAAAGTATAACTCTAGGAACTTGACATATAGCTTTCAGTACAAAATATTCCTAAAGTGCAGCCAACGCCTGTACTTTATCTGGTGTTCAACTGAAGAAACAATTCTCCATTTCAAAGCTGGAGGGAAGCCGACTTTATCGGAACTATTGAGAAATACTGTGTCTGTCTTTGAAGTAACAACTTCCTGAGGCGTTTTCCAGTGTAATGTTTAAAAAATCTTTTATTTTGAAATAATTTTAGACTTACAGAAGTTGCAAAAAGTTGAAATAATACTTCAGAAAGATGGTCTCTGTTCTTCACCCAGTTTCTCTGTGTTAACAGTTTTCATTCCCATAGCCTAATTACCAAAAGCAGGAGATACACATGGGTGTAAGACTCTTCACTAAACGACAAAGCTTATTCAAATTTCACCAGATTTTCTCCATTGCTTTTTCTGTCACAGAACCTCATCCAGGCTCCTACCTTCCATTTATTTGTTCCATTTTCTTGCTCTCCCCCAAACTAGGACGATTCCTCATTTCTCTTATCTTTTATGACTTTGATCTGTGACTCCATGAAAGTAAAGTAAATGAATCAAGTCATTTTGAAAAATGTCTTAAGTAGGTATGATGTCTTAGCTAATTCTGTGTAAATTCCAAACCAGGATATTTTATACAGTGGATTATTTATCAATTTGTCATTACACAAGTGCACGTAATAGATGCTATTTACTGGAATGAATATAACTACCCAAGTGATAATGAAGTAACAAACTGTGCTTGCTTTTGGATAGTGACTATTTTAGAGTTGGAATCCTTTCAGATACTGGTGGAAGATTTTGTTGATGGTTCTACATTTCTAACACCTCAAATGAGTTGGAGATTCAGCAATTCTGACTTTGGGTACTCATTACCCTTGATTTCTAAATAATCTTTCCGGCTTTATTCAAAAGAAAAATGAGGTAAAATGTTTAGTCAAGTAAGAATCATCTCATACAGAAACTTTTCCAAGCAGTGATCATTTTAACAGTAGTAATTCACTGTTTGGTGCCAGTCTATGCAAAAATATCCTTCAATTATAAACATTAAGTGGGCATGAACTGCAAAGATCACTTCTTTTAGGGAGTTTAAAATATGGTAACAAATGGAAAATAATAGTTGAGACCTTCAGTCAGTTCAGTCGCTCAGTCATGTCTGACTCTTTACGACCCCATGAATTGCAGCATGCCAGGCCTCCCTGTCCATCACCAACTCCCAGAGTTCACTCAAACTCATGTCCATAGAGTCGGTGATGCCATCCAGCCATCTCATCCTCTGTCGTCCCCCTCTCCTCCTGCCCCCAATCCCTCCCAGCATCAGAGTCTTTTCCAATGAGTCAACTCTTCACATGAGGTGGCCAAAGTACTGGAGTTTCAGCTTTAGCATCATTCCTTCCAAAGAAATCCCAGGGCTGATCTCCTTTAGAATGGACTGGTTGGATCTCCTTGCAGTCCAAGGGACTCTCAAGAGTCTCCTCCAACACCACAATTCAAAAGCATCAGTTCTTCGGCACTCAGCTTTCTTCACAGTCCAACTCTCACATCCATACATGACTACTGGAAAAACCATAGCCTTGACTAGACAGATCTTTGTTGGCAAAGTAATGTCTTTGCTTTTGAATATGCTGTCTAGGTTGGTCATAACCCTCCTTCCAAGGAGTAAGCGTCTTTTAATTTCATGGCTGCAATCACCATCTGCCATGATTTTGGAGCCCAAGAGGTTTAAAAAATTTATAAACAGAAGTCAAAGGACAGTAGTCATCAATCTATATATGTATATGTTAACTAATAAAAAGAGAAATTTTTTTGTTGCACTTTTGAGTATCATTAGCAACATATAAGATTTTTTCCCTCAACTTTTGTAAGGTAGGCATGTATGCATGCTAAGGCACTTGGTTGTGGTCGACCCTTTGTGACCCCATGGACTGTAACCCCCCAGGCTCCTCTTTCCATAGGATTCTCCAGGTTAGAATACTGGAGTGTGTCGCCATGCCCTCCTCCAGGGGATCTTCCCCTTCCAGAGATCAAACCCATGTCTCTCACATCTTCTGCATTGGTAGGCAGTTTATTTACTGCTAGTGTTCTGTGGGAAGCCCTTAGTGAGTTATACTGCAAATAAAAATTGTATATATCTAGGTTGTAAAATGTGATAATTTAATAAACATACATATTTAAAATGATTACCACAATCAAGTTAATTAACATACCTATTGTCTCACATAGTTACGTGTGTGTGTGTGTGTGTGTGTGTGTGTGTGTGTGTGTGTGTAGTGAGTCTGGAGGACTTCTTGTTTTCAGTTTTTTGTTTTTTTATTTCTATTATTAAGATTTGAAAAAAAACACATTGCTTTATTTAGAGTCTGTTTGTGATTACATATTTTTTTAAACTTTTTATTTTGGGATAAATTTATGTTTACAGAAAAGTTGCAAAGATAATCAACAGATTTCTCACATAACCCTCGCCAGTTTCTGCTGTTGTTGACATGTTACACTACCACTGTACTTTGGTTAAAACTAAGAAACCGGCAGGGATACATTTCTATAAATTTGAGATTTTATTTAGATTTCCCCAGTTTTCCCATTAATATCCTCTTTCTGTTCTGGAATACAATTCAGGGAGCCACATGGCATTTAACTGCCGTGGTTTTTTAGTCTCTTCCAACCTGTGACACTTCTTTCATCTTGTCTTTTCTGATCTTGTCACTTTTGATAGAAACTGGTTACTGTTTCTATCTTGTTTGTAAAACAAGCCTCAGTTTGGGTTTGTCTGAGGCTTTCTTGCCATTACGTTGAGATGACCCATTTGGGGGCAAGAATTTCACAGAAGTGCTGCTGTGCCTTTCTGAAGGCATCCTCTCAGGATGTGTGACATTCACATGATCATTCGGTCAAGGTAACAACCGTCAGGCCTCTCCACTGTAAGGTTAGTGTCCCTCCCTTTCCATCTTCTGTTCTTTGGAAGCAAGTCACTTGTGCAGTCCACCTGCAAGAGTGGGGAGATTAACCTCCATCTCCTGTAGGGGTGGTTATCTCTATATATTATTCAGACTTCTTCTGCAAGGAAGGTTTGTCTATACAGGATTCAATATCTAATGTTACTAAATTATCTAACTGATGATGAAATAATACTATTCATTATTGCACACTTGTTTTGGATAGATACCTATTTAATAGGTCCCTACCCTAGTAGAAGGTCTTCCCTGGTGGCTCAGATGGTAAAACATTTGCCTATAATGCGGGAGGACTCAGGTTCAATCCCTGGGTTGGGAAGATCCTCTGGAGAAGGAAATGGCAACCCACTCCAGTACTCTTGCCTGGAAAATCCCATGGACAGAGGAGCGTGGTAGGTTACATGGGGTCGCAAAGAGTCAGGCACGACTGAACAACTTCACTCACTCTACCCTAATATATCTTAGTAGGAGAGAGAGATTAAAAATAAGTAAGCAAGGTTTCCCTCATGGCTCGGTGGTTAAATAATCCAACACAGGGGACACGGGATCAATCCCTGGTCCGGGAAGATCCCACATGCCATGGAGCAACTAAGCCAGCATGCTGCAACTACCGGAGCCTACGTACTCCAGAGCCCATGGTCTGGCAGGAGAAGCCTCCACAACTGCAGACTGCAGCTAGAGAGTAGCCCCAACTAGAGAAAAGCCTGAGCAATAACGAAGACCCAGCAGAGCCAAAAACAAATCAAAAATTTAAAAATCTATTAAAAAATAAGTAAACAGCACCTGCCGTTCTCTTCCGCTCCCTGCTGCCTCCTGTCTTCAGCATGCCTGTCTTCAGTGGCACTAACGGGGGCTCCTCAGGGCATTCTCTCACAAAGCAGGGGCCACCTGGGCAGCTGGATCCACAGTCCAGCAGACAAAAAGTGCCAGCTGGGGTGTGAGGGGCACAGGCCTCAGGACTTCAGGAGGCACTCAGGGGGCTGTGGCAATTCTACCCAGAAAACCCACCGGGGCTAGAAGTTGACCCTGTTCCAGCACTGGTTATGAGTCTTCTGTATTTACATTGCACATTTGGGGCAAGTACACACATTCCTAGTTTTGGCTATATCCATCTGTCTGTCATCTTAAGAAGAAAATGGCAAAACCCAACATATCTTGAACTGAAAGCATAGTGATTTTCTGTTCATGAAATTTTCTGTAAGCTTGCTGTTTTACAAGGAACTTAATGAGAATTGATTTTTAAGGAATCAATTTTTTCTCTGGCTAACTAAACTTCTTAATTCATTAAAAAACAAGCAAACAGCAAATGAAAACATTACATATTGACATAAGTGTTATAAATGATACTCAGTATGTCCTGAGAGAATGGAGTATTTCTGAGGGAGGCAACCTAAGAGAGTGCATTCTGGAATGGTCAAAGGTGTTGACATTTGGCTTCCACGAAAAACCTTTCCAATGATAGAGTGGTCTGGGGACAGGAAACTGTCTATGACATTCCATGTCAAGTGCCAGCTTGATTGCATTTTGGAATGGTCAAAGGTGTTGACATTTGGCTTCCATGAAAAACCTTTCCAATGATAGAGTGGTCTGGGGACAGGAAACTGTCTATGACATTCCATGTCAAGTGCCAGCTTGATTGGGCCATAGGGTGCCCAGGGATTTGGTTAAATACTATTTTGAGTATGTCTGGGCTTCCCTGATAGCTCAGTTGGTAAAGAATCCTCCAGGAATGCAGGAGGCCCTGGTTCGATTCCTGGGTTGGGAAGATCCCCTAAGAAGGATAGGCTACCCACTCCAATATTCTTGGGCTTCCCTTGTGGCTCAGCTGGTAATGAATCTGCCTGCAACAAGGAAGACCTGGGTTCAATCCCTGGGTTGGGAAGATCCCCTGGAGATAGGCTACCCACTCCAGTGTTCTGGCCTGGAGAATTCCAGGGACTGAGTCCATGGGGTCACAAAGGGTCGGACACGACTGAGTGACTTTCAGTTTCACTTTTCACTGAGTGTGCCTATGAAGATGTGTCTGGATGACATTTACATTCCAATGGGGAGACTGAGTCACGCAGGTGCGAGTGGGTTTCATCCAATCTGTGGACAGCCTGAACAGAAACTGAAGGCTGAATGGGGGAGAATCGACTCTCTCTGACTCACTGTGTTAGAGCTGGGACATCCATCTTCTCTTGGACTTAAAGGCTCTCCTGTATCTCCAGCTTGCCGACTGCAGTAAAATACGTCTCCAGGACAGAAAGAGGGGTGGGGTGGCCCAAATACAAGGAGAAAAGGTAAACTACCATGAGAAGAAGTAGAAAGGAAAAATGATAAACTGCTGAGAAGCCCTGCCCCAGGGGAGTCTTGAGGACCATGAGGAGAATGGGGTTTGAACTTTACTCTAAAGGTTATGGGAAGCCTTTAAAAGATTCTCAGCAGGAAACTGAAATTGCATATTACATTATTAAAAGATCATTCGAGGACTCACGGGTGGTAAAGGGCAGATGCTCCGAGGCCCCTGATGTAGGCTGAGCTGGAGATGTCTGTGTGTGGTCAGCACTGTGTCGATATGAATGCAGAGAGCTGGAGGGATTCCAGAACCAACAGGCCCCCTGTACCACGGGGGATACCGATGACTGATTTATGTTGACGCATGGCAGAAACCAACACAAGATTGTAATTATCCTTCAATTAAAAATAAATAAATTGTAGGGACTTCCCTGGATGTCCAGTGGCTAAAACTCTGTGCTCCCAATGCAGGAGGCCTGGGTTTGATCCCTGGTTGGGGAACTAGATCCCACATGCAACAACTAAGAGTTTGAATACCCCAACGAAGATCCCATGGACGTAACAAAGACTCTATGAGGCCAAAAAATAAATTAAAATGTAATAATAAATTTAAAAATAGACAAAAAAGTTAAAGATAACATTCTTAAAGAATTTTAGGACGTTAGATTTGTCCTGGGGAAGGGCAGAATCAAACTCTAGAGGAAGGGCACAACGACGTATGTACAAGGATGTTCACTGCAGCGAAAATTCAGAAATAAGTGTCCATAAGTATGGAATTAGTAAAACAGAATATCCGTTAAAAAGAACACAATATATTTTCACGCAAAGAAAAAATGTTCAAGAGACACTAAGTGGAAAAAAAAAAAAAAAAACATGGTGCAGAAGAGTCTCCATAGTACAGTCCCACTAAGCTGAATTAGAAATGATTATTATTTGTGTCTGTGCTGTGCTGTGCTTGGTCGCGCAGTCGTGTCTGACTCTTTGCGACCCCATGGACTGTACCCTGCCAGGCTCCTCTGTCCATGGGGAGTCTCCAGTCAAGAATACTGGAGTGGATTGCCATGCCCTCCTCCAGAGGATCTTCCCAATCAGGGATTGAACTCAGGTCTCCTGCATTGCAGGTAGATTCTTTGCCAGCAGCTACCAGGGAAGCCCTCACTTATGTCTACCCTACATTAAATATTATAAGAGAAAGTCTGATGAAGTGTATCAGTATATGGTGACAGTGTTTAACTGTTGACAGTGGGTATGTCAGTGCAGTGGAGAGTATGAAGGATTTTCACATGATACCTTACGCCTTCCTGTCTTACTACAATATCTCGAACAATGGATGAGAAAAAATTTTTTTTAAAAAATCAGAACAGTACGTTTAGGATTAATAGGTACTTTAATGAAATCTTTGAATCAACTCTATGAAATAAGTCCTATAAATATAAATATTATT
This sequence comes from Bubalus kerabau, assembly GCF_029407905.1. NCBI lineage: Eukaryota > Metazoa > Chordata > Mammalia > Artiodactyla > Bovidae > Bubalus > Bubalus kerabau. The sequence goes on from NC_073644.1 coordinate 56,813,657, forward strand.
TTCCTTTATAAAGAGTGCAGGTTACACTCAAACCAGGGAAATGGAGAATATTATTTATTAAATCAAAATTATTAACATTTCACAAAATGACATTGAAAACACATTCACTTCATTCAAGTAACATCAAAAACAAATAAGTATACAAAGTTTTTTTATGCCATTTATTAAGGCAATGGTTTTGTGGTTTAGTAAAGGAAGAGATACAGAAATTTATTTGTGAAATAAAACAAAAGCTTTCTTTTTAAGTTGTGCTTTATGAAAAGACTACTAAAGCTTGATCATCTCTGAGCACCAGATTATGGATTATTATGGATGACTACCATTTTCTTCTTAACTCCTTTCTATATTTTTCAAATTGCCATAAAAATCACAAATCACTTTTGCAATTAAAAAAATGTTTCCTTGAAGTTGCTGCTACTGCTGCTGCTAAGTCGCTTCAGTCGTGTCCGACTCTGCGCGACCCCATAGACGGCAGCCCACCAGGCTCCCCCGTCATGAAGTTAGGTGTCTATAAATTTAACACAGTGTATCTGATCAATGTCAATCCGCTTACACTCTCTCTACAGCATCAGGTAGTGCTCTGGTTCTCAATGACCAGGTTTGCAGACTTTATTTACAAACTGGGACTTGCAACATGATCACACCGGTCCCTACCTCTCTCTATCCAAAATGACAAGGAAACGTCGATTGAGCACACCCTGACAAGCAACTTTTAAAATGCCATTATTAAAATGACTATGCAGGCCTTTCATCGAATTTCTACACAACCACAAAGAAAGGTCAAAGCAAAGAGAAGCTGACTGTTAGAAAAACTCCAGCCTCTTACACCTTCTCTTAGCCACAATCACATGGTATGCGGCAAATATTTTTAGGTAACACTGAGAAAGCTTGAAACTGCAGCCTTGGTGTGTAATGTGATGTGCAAAAAAAAGAGAGAGAGAAGACAGTTTTTTCATGACAATTGAAAAACTTATGCAAAGGGTGTGAGATCCTTGGATGAATGTTATTTAGTAAACACTGTCCACAGGCACATTGTACAACTGCATACCATAATTCTAGTTTGCTTTCAACCATCTGAAGCCTTTCTATGCTTTTTGGTGTTGGAGAAGACTCTTGAGAGTCCCTTGGACTGCAAGGAGATCCAACCAGTCCATTTGGGAGGCCTGGCGTGCTGCGATTCACGGGGTCGCAAAGAGACGGACAGAACTGAGCAACTGAACTGAACTGAACTAAGCCCTGTAAATTATTTCTGACTCATTAACTTTTCATCCTGGGGGCAACTCACAAGCTTCATAAAAGTGTGAATATTTTTCTTAAATCTCTTTTCTAGCCAATGCATTCATTTGTTTTTTAGCCTCTGAACAAGAATCTCGACAATGAAAATCAACTAAATATGGTTTCCCTCTCTTATATCTTCCTTTCTCTAAAACTATCCTATTTATAATTAAAAGCACATAACCAAAGACCAATTCTACATTATTTGTTTACAACTAGGGATCTTAAAGTGAGGAAGGGGTTGGGAGTAGGATGATGTAAACACTTCTAGGCCAGAGTTCCCTAAGCCTGGCCCAGCTGACACTTGAGGCTGATAATTCTTTATTGTAAAGGGCTGTCCTGTGTATTGTAGGATATTCAACCATATCTCTGGTCTCTATCCACTAGATGCTAGTAATGCAGAGTTGGAACTTCCCAGATGTGACCACCAAAACTTTCTCCAACATATTGCCAAATAGTTTCTAGGGGACAAAACCATTGTCCCCAGTTGAGAGCCACTGCTCTGCACTAGGTCAAAGACTACAAAACCAAGGCCCTTGGCTCTCGCCAAGTTAAATTGTTTCTTTGGCCCTATAGTTAAACTCTACCTACCTAGTCACCACGGGCATAAAATACAGACACTCATAAACGCCCTCACATGCGTCATGGCAAAGCCTTTGAACGTCGTCTGGAGTTCTTCCTCTGATTCATATGTGGCCGGTTTGGCTAGGAGGCGAGAAGCAGGTGCTGGTAATTTTCCCAGGCTTCCCCAATGTGGACTTTCATGCCTGTCACTTTTTTTTGGACTGTGCTGGATCTTTGCTTACTCTCTAGTTGCTGTGCACAAGCTTCTCTGCGTGGTGGTGTCTCTTATTGTGGAGCACAAACTCCAGGCACGTGGGCTTGAGTAGTTGTGGCCTGAGGGTTCAGTAGCTGTGGTGTTCAGGCCTCATTGCCCTGTGGCACGTGGAATCTTCCTGGACCAGGGGTTGAACCTGTGTCCCCTGCATTGGCAGACAGATTCTTAACCACTGGACCACCAGGGAAGTCCACGTGCTCATCACTTTTAATGTCTGTAAATTCATAATGTCTTGACTCCAGAAGCTTGTGAATGACCCCAGTTTCTTTATCCATTACCCACACTCTGCAAAACCCATGCTCCCCCGTGAATATTGTTTCAAACATAATTTTAATTAAATGTTTATTCTGCTTTGCAATTGTTTTTTTTATTTGGCGCTTGAATACAGTTATGCTGCAGCTGCTGCTAAGTCGCTTCAGTCGTGTCTGACTCTGTGCGACCCCAGAGACGGTAGCCCACCAGGCTCCCCCATCCCTGGGGTTCTCCAGGCAAGAACACTGGAGTGGGTTGCTATTTCCTTCTTCCATGCATGAAAGTGAAAAGTGAAAGGGAAGTCGCTCAGTCGTGTCCAACTCCTAGCGACTCCGTGGACTGCAGCCTACCACACTCCTCTGTCCATGGGATTTTCCAGGCAAGAGCACTGGAGTGGGTTGCCATTGCCTTCTCCGAAATACACAGTTATGATTCATGCTCAAAATGTTTATTTCTGGAAATTATCTTAGAGCCAATGAATTAAAACTGGGGGAAGGGATTTATTGATTAAAAAAAAAGCTTTCCCTAATTCATCCCACAACAAAGTAACACATATTAGCTTAAGTAAATTTTATTTTGGGTTTTTCTTTTTAATGAGGCAGATGATTCAAACTTCTCTTATTGATGTTGAATTGATATGAAACAATTTCAATTTACTTAGTTGCAATTTCACTTCTCACTTTAAACAACTCTTATTCTCAGTGATTGTCAGTACATAAAAGGACATTTGCTTATAAACAATGCAGCTCTAATACATAACAGGGCCTTGCTTATTCTTATTTAATGCCATGCTTTTGCATATACATGAATAGCACTAAATATATCTATGCACTTAGTGAAAACAGCCATATAAAAGTAATTGGAGAATTTCATTTTATATGAAATTCTAGAGAATGCAAAGTACAATGTTGACCAGCAGATGGCAAGTTGGGAAGGGATGGAAAAAAGAATACAAACTGGCCAAGGAAGCACCAAGAAAAATGGGTAGAAGAAAATGTTTCTTTGGTGGAAGAAACATTCTCATTGAATTCTCTATGGAAAACTCTGGAAAGTGGATTTACCATTACTAGAAGCATAATCTTGAGTAAGCATCTTAGTCTCTGCTGGCTTGTTTCATCTTTGGTAAAATGAAAATGATGATACCCACCCTCCAAGGCGTAGTGAATTTTGTGCTATTATGCTGTTAGGCTTGTACCTGACACACAAGTGTTTTATAAGCATCGTTTTCTATGCTGCTTCCCTCCTTTGTTCCCAGCACTGGCTAAATAATTGAGGTCCAGTGCAACATGGAAATGAGGGCTCCCTTGTTCAAAAATTAAGAATTTCAAGTCAGCAACAGCAGAACATTAAACCAAGTGATGGGCCCTTCTAAGGGTGGGGCTCTGTGTTATTACAAAGGTTGTACACTCACAAAGTGAGCCCACCTCGCTCCCCTAGGCTTTTCAGTTTCATTTGTCTTTTCTTCTACTAAATTAAAAGTCACTCTTCCAGTTTCACAATTGAGAGGGATATATATTCAACTAACCAAAGAGGGCTTGATTATGGGTGTTGTTTTTCAATGCTGGTTCACAGTTGGTCAAGCTGTTGAGTGTTAAGTGAGGCTAGAGCTCTTATAAAGGAACTATTTTAATCTGGCATAGTATTTCTCTGGTTTGCATCGTTCTCAACATGGAGAAATTAAAACAAAATGCCTTAGATGTTCAGGCTTCCTAGGTGGCTCAGTGGTAAAGAATCTGCCTGCCAATGCAGGAAGACATAGAGGACACAAGTTTGATCCCTGGGTCAGGAAGATCCCTTGGAGAAGGAAATGGCAACCTACTCCAGAATTCTTGCCTGGAGAATCCTGCGGACAGAGGAGCCTGGTGGGCTCCTTTTAATAGGGTCGCAAAGAGTCAGAAACGACTGAGCTACTGAGCACCATGCGCCTTAGTTGCCTACAAATAACTGCAGCCTTGATGATAGCCAAAGAGGCACCAAGCGGCCAAGAGCCACTCGACTCAAAAGCACGTTATCTAGGCTTAAGAAACGGTAACCACAAAGAAGGCAGCATAGTCTTAAATTGGTATATTTGATCCTATCCTGGAGACTTATAGGAAACTGGTCCAGATGTCTAAGAGTAAAACCCCAAAAAGGAAGACTGGGTCTTAATACTAAAACCACTGAGCCCCAGCTCTGCCCTTTATTCCTTCTTTACAGATGCATCAGCATGTCCTTTAATGGGTTTCTCAAAGTTTTCACCTCCTATTTATAAGAGAGACTCCTGTAAAAAAAAATCAAAGTAATTGTGTGAATATACATACATATGCACACACACACACACATGCATAGAAATTTTCTCTACTGGAAGAAACACACACAGGAACACGAGGCATCTCAACAAAATGCACAGAGAATGAACATTTGTTGAGCACCTTCTTTTGTTCCATGACCCAGCTGTTTTACATTCATTGGAATACTAAAGCATGTATTAGTTTTCACTTATTCGTTTAATCTCAATACACTCAAGACTTCTTTTAAATGATGAAGAAGCAGGCTCAGAACAGTTATTTAACCTGCCTAATGTCACAGTTAGCAAGTTGGAGGGTCTGTATTTAAGATTGTGTGCGTGTGTGTTAGTTGCTCAGTCGTATCCCACTCTTTGCGACCCCATGGCCTTCAGCCCGCCAGGCTCCTCTGTACATGGGATTCTCCAAGCAAGAATACTAGAGTGGTTTACCATTCCTTTCTCCAGGGGATCTTCCCGACCCAGGGATTGAACACAGGTCTCCTGTGTTGTAGGCAGATTCTTTACTGTCTCAGACACCAGGGATGCATTTAAGATCTTACCAGATGCCAAAGCTCATGTATTAAATTTCTGTTCCATATGATTAAAAATTCAGGTATACAATCTAACAGTATTTTTTTTTAACATTTTATTTTGTACCCGAGTATAGCCATTTAGGGCTTCCAACATGGTGATAGTGGTCAAAAGCTATGGTTTTTCTAGTCAAAGCTATGGTTTTTCCACTAGTCATGTATGGATGTGAGAGTTGGACTATAAAAAGCTGTCAATTCAGTCAGTTGAGTTGCTCAGTTGTGTCTGAATCTTTGTGACCCCACAGGTTGCAGCACGCCAGGCCTCCCTGTCCATCACAACTCCTGGAGTTCACTCAGACTCACATCCATCGAGTCAGTGATGCCATCCAACCATCTCATCCTCTGTCATCCCCTTCTCCTCCTGCCTTCAATCTTTCCCAGCATCAAGGTCTTTTCAAATGAGTCAGTTTTTCTAGTCAGGTGGCCAAAATATTGGAGTTTCAGCTTCAGCATCAGTCCTTCCAATGAACACCCAGGACTGATCTCCTTTAGGGTGGACTGGTTGGATCTCCTTGCAGTCCATGGGACTCTCAAGAGTCTTCTCCAACACCACAGTTCAGAAGCATCAGTTCTTCGGTGCTCAGCTTTCTTTATAGTCCAACTCTCACATCCATACATGACTACTGGAAAAACCATAGCTTTGACTAGATGGACGTTTGTTGGAAAAGTAATGTCTCTGCTTTTGAATATGCTGTCTAGGTTTTTTTGGTCATAATTTTTCTTCCAAGGAGCAAGCGTCTTTTAATGTCATAGCTGCAGTCACCATCTGCAGTAATTTTGGAGCCCCCCAAAATAAAGTCTGTCACTGTTTCCACTGTTTCCCCATCTATCTGCCATGAAGTGATGGGACCAGATGCCATGATCTTAGTTTTTTTAATAAAAGCTGAGTGCTGAATAATTGGTTTTTTAACCATGGTGTTGGAGAAGACTCTTGAGAGGTCCTTTGACTTCAAGGAGATCAAACCAGTCAATCCTAAGGGATATCAATCCTGAATATTCATTGGAAGGACTGATGCTGAAGCTAACACTCCAATACTATGGCCACCTGATGGGAAGAGCTGACTCACTGGAAAAGACCCTGATGCTGGGAAACATGGAAGGCAGGAGGAGATGGGGACGACAGATGATGAGATGGTTGGATGGCATCACTGACTCTATGGACATGAGTTTGAGCAAGCTCCGGGAGTGGTGAAGGACAGGGAAGCCTGGCGTGCTGCAGTCCATGGGGTGGCAAAAAGAGTGGGACTCGACTGACCAAACTGAACTGAACTGAGTGGTACAGAACCTGCCTGCCCATACACAAGACCTAAGAGATGTGGGTTTGATCCCTGGGTTGGGAAGATCCCTTGGAGAAGGAACTGGCAAACCCACTCCAGTATTCTTGCCTGGAGAATCACATGGACAGAGGAGCCTGGCCAGCTACAGTTCATAGGGCGGCAAAGAGTCAGCTGGCTGAAGGGACTTAGCACACAGGCACATAGACAATTACCAATGTTGCAACAGTTTCAGGTGAACAGTGAAGGGACTCAGCCACACCTATACACGAATTCTCCCCCAAACTCTCCTCCCATCCAGGCTGCCACTTAACAGTGAGCAGAGTTCCCTGTGTTATACTGTAGGTCCTTGTTAAGTTTTCCACTTTAAATACAGCAGTGTCACAGTATCTTTGAGTCAAACAACAAAACGCAAATTTTAACATACTAGCTAATCATATTAGTTGGAGAAGGAAATGGCAACCCCACTCCAGTATTCTTGCCCGGAGAATCCCATGGACAGAGGAGCCTGGTGGGCTACAGTCCATGGGATTGCGCAGAGCCGGACACGATTGAGCAACTAACACAATCATATTAGTTTACAAGGTCGCCTGGCTCTCACCAAAATTTCCATCTATTCCCCCATCCCCATCACCATAAAATTTCAGCATCTCCAGGTTAGCATTTCTAACAGTTGACCGGGAGAACAAGCTGCCTTCTACATAAAAATAAACATTTAAAACTTGTGATAAGAAAGTAACTCCGAAGACCGCAAGGGGAAAAAAAAAAAAAGAAGAGTTGTTTGGGATGGTAAACCCTCCTTCAAGGCTACGCAGGAGAGAAGTCCCAGACGCCGGTCAGGAGGATTTGCAGCACCGGTGACCGTCAGGGCAGCCCGTGGCTAAGTGCACACTGCGCAGGTGCGAGCCCCGCTGCTCCCCGCGGAGCGCGGGCAGCCGCGGCCGGAAGCTGCCTTTCGGTGGGCGGTCGCCGGGGGGGAATGGAGAAGCGGGGGGTGGAGCCTGAGGAGGCAGGCGGCGGCGACGAGGAAGCGGACGCGACTCGGGCCATGGAGCGGGCGGAGGCGGGGGCGCCCGGCGGCTGGCCCGGGGCGCTGGAGCCTGACGAGCTCGACGACCTCCCTTGGTGTAAATGAGCAGGCGGGGCGGGGCGACGAGGGCGGGCGCCCCGGGCAGCGGCGGAGGCGGCTGCCGCCGTTGGAGAGCGACCGTCCCCTTCCCGCCCGCGTCCCGCCGTCTTCCCGGCTCCGCCGAGAGAGCGGCCCATCGCCGCCTGGTGTTCTGAGGCCAAGGTCCCCGAGAGGGGCGGCTTGGCCCAGAAAGGGAAGGTCGGGCGCGTCCAGTGGGGTAATGGAGGCTGCGCTTGTCTCCCTTCAAACAGCCCCGCGAAAGCGGAAGGGGCCTCGGGTGCCTCAGGGTTGCGGAAGCGGGAACCTTGTCGCCCACTTGGCAGAGGTTGCGGCCCGGCCTCAGCGGAAGGGACCGCCCGGCTCGGAACCGAACCCGGCCGGGTCTGCAAGTGGCCGCCTCTCTGCTGACCCGCTTCCAGCCTCGGGGCCCAACCCCTGTGGTTTGGGGCCAAGGCTCTCTCCTTGCCAGCCTCCCCGCCCTTCGTTTTTAAAAAGGTTGAAAAATTTTAAATACTTTTAGGTTTACAGAGAGATGCACAAATAACTTTTACCGACTTTAATGTCTTACGTCACCGCGATACATTTGTTAAAAGAAAGTAACGTTGGCATAGTAATTAATTCTCTTAACGGAAGGACAAGCTTTATTCAGATTTTACCAGGGTTGATTTTTTTTTTTTCCATTTAATTTGTTTCTGTTCCAAACTCCAAACCAGGATACCACATGGCATTTTAGCCTGCCTTGTTTTTAACTGCTGTTAATAGCTGAAATTTGTCTTATCCCTCTGCCCCCTCCACCAAGATGTGAACTACTTTTTAAAATCCAGGAAATATTTACTCAATCTTTAAATTTAGCAAGTATTTGTTGGTAGTCTAGGTATCGGCTATTCAGCATTGAACCAAATAATCCTGATCTCATGGGAGCTAAATATAGTCCACTGGGACCCAGAGATTCTGTCTTCTGTTTTGTGTTTCAGGTTATTTTTTTAAGGACATGCCACTTAGAATAATTTTTTGTTGTTTACTCGCTAAGTCATGTCTGACTCTTTTGTGACTGCATGGAATGGACTGTAGCCCACCAGGCTCCTCTGTCCATGGAATTCTCCAGTCAAGAATACTGGAGTGGGTTGCCACTCCTCCAGGGGATCTTTCCTACCCGGGGTTTGATCCCTGTCTCCTGCTGCTGCTGCTAAGTCACTTCAGTCTCCTGCATTGACAGGTTAAATCTTACAATGAGCCACCAGGGAAGGATAATTTTTAAGTTGGTTGGAAGATTTGCGTTTACAAACTTTTCAGCCCTTTCCAACTTACTTTAAATTTTCCTATAAACTTCAAAGTCCTAGGATTAACTCTTGCATCTTCCATTATTGATAAAAGGTTTTTTTCCCTTAAAATTTATTACTATCTTGAGAAAAATGCAATACACAAAGAAATAGTAAATGGGACTGAGGACTCTATTGTGGGTGGAGTTTCTCTCATATCCTTGTAAGTTTTAGATTCTTTGACACATGTAATAAATCCAGGAAAAAAAAACTTAAAAATCTATATTCTTTCTTGGTTGCCATGTTTTAAGGGATTGGCAGTTGCTCAGAGACGATAAACAGGCTGAATGTGTTTTTTTCATTTGGTTGCATATCATGCCACAGTTCATGATGAGCTGGAACCAGCAGGAAGTTTTTCATGTAGAGTCATAGTACACGTGGATCTGGATTGCTTTTATGCACAAGTAGAAATGATCTCCAATCCAGAACTAAAGGACAAACCTTTAGGTAATTCTGGACTTTGATACTATTTTCATTGTATGATATGATTTGTTATTATTTATTCTGATTTATTAATCATGTTGGAAGCAGTTCTGTGATGCTTTATAGACAGTAATCTTTATTTCACTACTGGATGTAAACTTTATGAGCCTCATTTTCTAAATGGCAAATGTGAGAGAAGTAGTATAATTAACCAAATAGGAAGACCACAATAAACGTCTAGTATTTTTCTTGATGTTTGAAATTTTACAGCCATTTTATCTCAAGAATAACCTTTAAAAAAAAAAAGTAATAGGCATTTTCAACTATTCTCCCACTTTTGAAATTAACTATTGAATTGTGTAACAAAATATTTGGATTTTGTGTGACAAAATAATTGGATTTTGAACAACCCAAAATATTAAGGCATGCATAGTACAAGCTTTTCATGAAAACATAAGTATGTTTTAAAATAAAAAGCAAAGAAATTTTACATTGGGGAGTTAGTATTGTGTTGGCTTATTTTAATATTTTATTTTTACATTAGAAAAGTAAATTTCTAAAATTTTATGCATGTAGTAAGGATTTATCTTTGAGTAAAAGCATGCTGGGAGGGATTGGGGGCAGGAGGAGAAGAGGACGACAGAGGATGAGATGGCTGGATGGCATCACTGACTCAGTGCACGTGAGTTTGGGTGAACTCCAGGAGTTGGTGATGGACAGGGAGGCCTGGCGTGCTGCGATTCATGGGGTCGCAGAGAGTCGGACACGACTGAGCAACTGAACTGAACTGAAAAGCATAAACAGCAGTTTTGGTCACTTGCTGCTACCCTCTGGTGTCTACTTTGGTTTTGATAAAACCCAATTCAGCTCAGCCTAGTTTACTAAGGAACAGAGGATGACTGATGAGTACATTTTGGTTAAGGTCTAGGGTCTTTAAAATTTCCTAAAGATGTCAAGGAGTTAGGATTAGGGAACCTGAATTTTCTTCATTAGGCATTTCTAATTAGTAGCATTGTAAGATGTTGTGTAAGTAATGATTAGTAAAGAGGGGTCGTATAATTAAGATGCCAGCTTCCCTGTTGGCTCAGTGGTAAAGAATCCACTGCCTGCCAGTGTGGGAGAAGTGGGTTTGATCCCTGGGTCTAGAAGATCCCTGGAGAAGGAAATGGCTACCACTCCCAATATTCTTGCCTGGGAAATCCCATGGACAGAGAAATCTGGCGGGCTATAGGCCACAGGGTCCTAAAAGAGGTGGACAGGACTTAATGATTAAACAACAACAATGACAATATTTGCTAATACAAATGAAAGCCTATGTTGTTTTCTCCTAGAAACCGTCAGCATAATATTCTTTATTTCCTGGTAATAATTCATTACTGCATTTTAATTTGTTTAGTCAATAAGTCATATCCGACTCTCCTGTGACCTCATGGAATGTAGCCTGCCAGGCTCCTCTGTCCATGGGATTCAACAGGCAAGAAAACTGGAGTGGGTTGCCTTTTTCAGGAGATCTTCCCAACCCAGGGATTGAGCGCCAGTCTCCTGCATTGCAGGTGGATTCTTCACTGCTGAGCCACCATTAGCAAATATATGACTACTTAACTTGGGCTGGTGACACAATGGTGAGTCCATATAATCCTGCCTTAAAAGACTGATTTTTTAGTTAAGGAAGTGACTAATCTGGTTTTTTAATATAGTTTACTGATGAATCATAATTTATTACTTTTGACCCCCTGATTCTGTTTTGGGGCATCATCTGACATATCAAAAATAAGTGAAATGTTTCTTTGCCTGTTTATAATATGAGAATTTTAGGGAAAAAGCAAACAGTTTTAGCAGTTATAAGTCAGTGGTAAATTAGAATTTTTAAACAGTGTGTAGATGATCATAATTTAATCTTTTTGATAAGGAGGGGCTCATGATGCCACTTCACTGTCTAATCTTTTCTGTAGGTTACTGTGAAGAAAAGTTCAGTCATTAGAACATTTACTGGGGGAGATTACTAATAACTGTGTAGGTTGGCACTCGGAGAAGGCAATGGCACCCCACTCCAGTACTCTTGCCTGGAAAATCCCATGGACGGAGGAGCCTGGTAGGCTGCAGTCCATGGGGTCGCTAAGAGTCGGACATGACTGAGAGACTTCACTTTCACTTTTCACTTTCATGCATTGGAGAAGGAAATGGCAGCCCACTCCAGTGTTCTTGCCTGGAGAATCCCAGGGATGGGGGAGCCTGGTGGGCTGCCGTCTATGGGGTCGCACAGAGTCGGACACGACTGACGCGACTTAGCAGCAGCAGCAGGAGGTTGGCACTTGTAACAGAACATAGCTTTATATTAATTGGGAAGTTATTCAGAAGACAAGTTAGATTTTCTAGTAGTGACCAGTAGTTAATTGTAGTCAGTTACTTTCATCTGCCTTACTTGTGGTAAAACATGGCCTCAGTTCAGTTCAGTCGCTCAGTCGTGTCCAACTCTTTGCGACCCCATGAATCGCAGCATGCCAGGCCTCCCTGTCCATCACCAATTCCTGGAGTTCACTTAGACTCACGTCCATAGAGTCAGTGATGCCATCCAGCCATCTCATCCTCTGTCGTCCCCTTCTCCTCCTGCCCCCAAGCCCTCCCAGCATCAGAGTCTTTTCCAATGAGTCAACTCTTTGCATGAGGTGGCCAAAGTACTGGAGTTTCAGCTTTAGCATCATTCCTTCCAAAGAAATCCCAGGGCTGATCTCCTTTAGAATGGACTGGTTGGATCTCCTTGCAGTCCAAGGGACTCTCAAGAGTCTTCTCCAACACCACAGTTCAAAAGCATCAATTCTTTGGCGCTCAGCTTTCTTCACAGTCCAACTCTCACATCCAAACATGGCCTAGAGTTATATATAAAGTTATATAGAGTTAATTCAATATATTTTTTTTTATTGTTTGAAAAAAATCCTGGAAGGACTTTATTTGTATCTTTTTGCTGAAGACTTCACAGAATTGTTGATTTGTGGTAAAAGTGAAAGTGTTATTTGCTCAGTCATATCTGTCTCTTTGTAACTGCATGGACTTTAGCCCGCCAGGCTTCTCTGTCCATGGAATTCTCCAGGCAAGAATACTGGCGTGGGTAGCCATTCTTTTCTCCAGATCATCTTCCCAACCCAGGGTTTGAACCTGGGTCTCCCACATTGTAGGCAGATTCTATGCTATTCTAGCCACCAGGGAAGCCCCTGATTTGTTAAATTGTACTTCATAGACCTTTGATGGATGGAGGCTATATTTTTTAACTGAGATAGAGATTTTTATTCTTATCAAAACATTGTATTATAACTTACAATTATAATATGAAATAAGTAAATTTTCATTTTCAATTTTCTCATAAAATGTTTGTTTTTTACAGGGGTTCAGCAGAAATATTTGGTGGTTACCTGCAACTATGAAGCTAGGAAACTTGGAGTTAAGAAACTTATGAGTGTCAGAGATGCAAAAGAAAAGTGTCCACAGCTAGTATTAGTTAATGGAGAAGACCTGACTCGCTACAGAGAGATGTCATACAAGGTTACAGGTACAGATTTTGGGCAATATACTTTCAGCATTAAATTTTATATAGGATGCCTGTTAGCTACATGATTGTTCAGTAAGTATAAAGTGCATAAGTCAGTTTTCTTATTTGGGGGCTTTCTCATTTAAAAAAATTTATATGAGAATGACTTAATATGTCATGAGTAAATGGTGAAAGAAACGTATAGTTGGAAGGAATTGAACTCAGTCATGGGTGATGTTTATATAAATATGAGAAAATATAAAAAAATTTTAAAGTGAGAAAATGGAAGAAGATAAACCAAAGAAAACCAGATACTTAAATTTAAATGCAAGCTTGAATGAACTATGAAGAAATATGCTGTACTCTAATATACTAATGGTAGTTGAGAGAGACTTCTGTAATGTTTGATTAACATAATTAAAAAACAATTTGTTAGGAACTGTTAGCAAAGATAATGAGTATATTAGTTTTTTTTTTTTAGATTTTTATGTATGTATTAGATATTTCAGTGTGGATAAACTCCCCCTTACTAAGGTTTGGATTTGAATCTTGCTGTTTTAGTAAATTATAGGAAAAATGAAACCATACGTGTACTGGCATATGGCAAATAGATATCATTTTAAAGTGTATAAGAATCAGCTTTTTACTTGTTTGCTAGTATTTTTTATTTGTTCTTTTGTTATTTGTAGCAGTTTTCAGCTGAAAGAGTTAAATGTACTATCCCAGAGCTCTTACAAATTAATAAGAGGAAACAAGCTTAAGCAAAATGGACAAAGGATATGAATAGGCAGTTGACAAAAAGCAAACTCGACAATGTGAAAATGGAATGCTTAAATTCATTCCTACTAAAAATAAGAATGTGAGAAAAAGTAGAAACAAAGTATTACAGTCTTAAAACAATCTAGAAGCATCTTTTGAAATTAAAGATACTGTGTTCTTTAACCCAAAAATATAACTGCTAGGGATTTATCAAATAGAAATAAAATGATAACACATATGTACAAAAATGTCTCATAGCATGATTCATAATTGCTAAAAATATGGAATGAAAACATGTTCATCAGGATGAAAATGGCTAAATGAATTTAAGACTTCTCTATAATGGAATATTATATGGCCATTAAAAATAGCTCATTGGTATCATTTCATTTGATTCATAGAGGTATGCCTTGTTGAGTGGGTAAAAAGCAAGATGCAAAAACCTGTATCAGGTTTTTCCATATGTGTAAAACAGTGACCCAAACACCTTCCCCCACATATGTGTATGTGTCTATGTACGCTTAGGAAGAGAAAGAAGAGAGGGTGTGATTATATGTATATATCTGAATATTCAGAAAATATTTTTTTATGTACATAGAAGAGATGATGTAATACATACAGTTGTACATCTTTGTTCTTGGTGATCTTTCACATCATCCATATAGCTCTTCCTCATTCTTTTTAATGCCTGCACAGTATTCTATTATATTTTGTCCCAAACTTATTTAACCATTCCTTTACTGATTTGAAGACAGTGTATCTCATTTTATGCCTGTTGTCCTTATGTAATCATTAATTGCATCTCCTTTCATTCAAAAGATATCTCATTTTGGATGATAAATTATGTAGTTTCTCTTACGCTGCTGCTGCTGCTAAGTTGATTCAGCCGTGTCCGACTCTGTGACCCCAGAGACGGCAGCCCACCAGGCTCCCCCGTCCCTGGGATTCTCCAGGCAAGAGCACTGGAGTGGGTTGCCATTTCCTTCTCCAAGTTACTCTTATAGTGAGGGGTTATTAAGCTCTTACCAACTTTTTGCTCTTAAAAAATATCAATATGTGCTTCAGTAGACATTTTCGTATAGAAATTTTCACATACTTTCGTGAAGATATCCTTAAAGTAAGTTCCTAAAGTTCAACTGCTTGATCAAAGATAATTTGCGTTAGGAAGTTTGAGTGCTGCTACATGGTGCACTCAGATTTTCCTAGCACGTTGCTAGTATGTATGAGAGTATTAGATGTTTATAAAGATTTTGCCTGATAGTTGAAAAAAACAGTAAATCATTGTTTTGATTTGCATTTCTCTATGAGAAGTTTGAGCATTTTTTTGGTGTATTTTTGGTCATTTATATACATGTTTTGTCTTTTTTGCTTTATAATGTCAGACTCATCAGTCTAAATGATTTCTGTACCACTGCAGCTCTTCACAGTGAAAAGTACACTAGAAAATCAATGCATAAATCTCAGTTTTTACACTGATTCTTAATTTATAAATTAGTATCTTGAAATAATTTAAAAATACACTAATATAATAACAAGAAATATTCTAAGCATGATTTATACATTGATAAAAAGTTATTTTGTTGATTTTTTTTCATGGTATTTTTGGAGTTGAAATAGGAATGTAGCCTAATAGTCCTATACTGAATTTATCTTAGACCTATTTATGACATATAACCTTATTGTTTACTTCATACCTTTATTCTATAGTATTCCATTTTTTTCCTCTAATTATAAACTCCTTTCTTTGGCCTTGTGTAATCATAAGGTTTAATAAATGCATCGTGTTTATGAAATTGACATTTTGACAGCAAAAATGGTTAACTTCACAAATAGATAAGTAATTTATTCCTGTGACCTGGTAATAGAAATAATATAATCAATCCATGTTCAGCAGTTACCAGCTTTGTACATGATTCTGTATTTAACTTGCTTTTCTGCTTGGTAGTTAAAATTTGTCCTTTATTTTTCTTATTGTAGTATTGTTTTGATAAACTTTTATTTTTTACCTGTTGTTGCTAGGCATCAGATATATGCTTTTGGGAGAAAAAAGGCAGAAATTGGTGAGGGAAATTCAAAAGAACTCTTTTATATGGTCAGACACATTGTCAGTTTTTCTCTCGGTTTTCTCTTAGTAGGTTGGAAGTGATTTTTGATGGTCACTAGATCATACTGTTTCTTTATTAACTGTTTTACCCTGCTGTTATCAGTGTTAGCACTAATACAACAGAGCTTTCATATTATAGGACTTTAAGAACATATGCCTTTTTGTATAATAAGTGACTAATAAGTTGTTTTCTGCCACCCAGCTGGTATCAGTAGATGATTCAGAGAGAAGTGAAAATTCTTCTTAATGGTTTCAAAGTTAAATTTTAATCCTAAAAATGAGACTTGATAGTCTTTTTGAACTTATTTCAAATCTTGGTTCAGTTCAATTTAGGAAACATTTGACATAAGGACTGGCATTGTGCTAGAGGCTGGACATTCAGATACATGTGAGTCACGATCCGTCTCTGTCCTTATGGAATGAGTTGGAGGGTGACTAGTCAAAATATTGCATTGTAGTATATTTTGTATTAAGTAATTTTTCTTTTTGACTTAGTATTCCTTGGAAATTTAAGTTTTATTTTGTTTTGCCTTTTTAAAATTCTAGTGAAAAGTATAGCTTGAGTCTATTACTTTACTTTTCTAAGCAGACTCTATGACCTACTGCTTCAAGATCATAATTAACTATATTCATTGACATTTAATGTACTACAGATAAATTATTGGTATAGGAGATTGTGCTAAATATTGCTATGAGTATCTGCCCAGGGAATGTTATTTTTGGACTTATTTTATTGGAAAATATTGCCTTTGTGCAGAATATGGCACAGAAAAAAAAATCGCAGTTAACTGACTTTATTCAAGATATTGTGTAATTGTGAATATACGTAAAACCTTTATTTTGTTATTTTTTAAGCATAAAAGAGTTAAATCTATTCTAGTTATAACTTCAGTTACATCTGTGCTCCAATATTATTTTAATTTAGAGTTGTTGGAAGAATTTAGTCCAGTTGTTGAGAGACTTGGGTTTGATGAAAATTTTGTGGATCTAACAGAAGTGGTTGAGAAGAGACTTGAGCAGCTTCAAAGTGATGAGCTCTCAGCACTGACTGTGTCAGGTCATGTATACAATAATCAACGTAAGTGGGTTCTTATGCGCTCTATTTAGTAACTTAAAGTACCTGCATTTCTTAATGTTCAATCAGTTCAGTGAGTTGACTGTGTCTTTCGAAAGTTTTATGGCTTTTGTTGCCATAATTCAGCCATCAAGGTGGTTAAAATTAGACATTGTTATTCCATATTAAACAGGCAGAAAAAGGTATTTTGATGACATACAGCTCAGTGCTTTGTGCACTTTTCATTTCTCTGACACAGTCCTGTGTTAACCATTTTTAAGTGTCATACCTCTTTTAGGCCATCTTTAAGTTACAGGAGTTGGCTTCTTGGAGTAATTTTTGGTTTTCCTAAAACCATCTTAAGCAAAATTCTAGGTAGACTAAATTTGCCATTGTTGCCTCTTTGCTTGTTCGCTTCTATTCTCCCAGGGCACCAAGAGCCTCCCACGTTAGCCCTTGTGGGAGCTTAGCCTGGCCTACCTACCGTTCTTTGCACGTTCATATTTAATCAGTTCAAATTCATCTCCTTCACAATTAAAGTGCCAATGACTGATGATATTTCCAGGGTAGTATTGTGTTTGAAAATAAGCTGCAGTCAGCTCCACTGAATATCTCCTTGGGCTGTCAAACATCTAGTGACTGCTGGTGACTTCTAGACCCTACCACATAGAAGGCAGCTCCTGTGTTTCTATATAAGATTTGTCCTGACCTACTTGCTCCTGGGTCTCAGCCCGCCTGTACTTCCTCTTACTCCCCTTTTCGAGAGCTGATGTGATCAAGCTCCAGTCATTCTCCACCTGTCTGATATTAAAGAAGAAAAGAGGTGGAGCTACAGTTCTCTTTTATAAGAAAATATGACGCTTTCACGTGTCCTTTGTACTTGTGCTCGTTTGTCACTTACAAGGTCTTGGGTAACAAGAAGGTTCCAGGTGTGTTTCTGTATAATTTTTACAGCAAACTTGGAGTCTACCAGTTAGAACATATTATAGAGACCTAGGTTTTATGGCCTACAAAGTCTAATTCTTCATGATTCTTTTCTCTTTTGCATAAGATTTTGTTAATTTTTTTTTTAACCTACAGAGAAGTTGATGGAACAGTACAGTGAGAACAGTCATTATGCCCTTCCTTGTAGATACTCCTTTTGTATCATTTTACACATTTGCTTTATCTGTTTATTGATCAGCCGATAGATCGTTGAGCATTTGAAAGTAAATTATAGACATCATGGCACTTCAGACGTAAATACTCCTGAGGATCAGGACTGTCTCATATAACTCTAGTGTCATTTTCACATCTAAGGAAATTTGTTTCTATATAGCAGTTTCCCTATACTTTTAATAAAAGATGTCTTAACTGTATACAAACCCAAAATTGTTTTTAGTAGCACATACCACTAGTGTGAAAACTTTAAATTCAAATCTTTGAATCTGAAATATTAGCTATATCATTAATGTAACATTTTTACTTTTATGCTTACTTCCTGGTGAACATGAGTAAAAGTTCTGGTAGTGCCAGTAGGAATTTTTTATGAGAGATCAATTTTTGTAATCTGTTAATCATTCAGCACTCTCAGTATGTATTTGCTGTCACAGGCCCTTGGAATTCACTTGTGATAGTTATTTTACAGAATTGCTGTGAAGAGCCAAAAGAGATTAGTTAAGTGTGCAGCAGTGTGGTGGTGTTGAGGGGTAGGGTTGGATATAGATTAAGCCCTTTATCTTTTAAAAACTCATTTGTTAAAAAACAAACAATGTTTTGACGATGACTTTTAACAACATCGGCTGTTTTCTGTAGCTGTAAACCCACATGACACGTTGCACATCAGACTCCTCGTTGGATCCCAGATTGCGGCCGAGATGCGGGAAGCCATGTACCAACAGCTGGGTCTCACTGGCTGTGCTGGAGTGGCATCTAATAAATTATTGGCAAAATTAGTTTCTGGTGTCTTTAAACCAAATCAACAAACAGTCTTACTACCTGAAAGTTCTCAAGATCTCATTCATAGTTTGAACCACATAAAGGAAATGCCTGGTAAGACAAATATATTTGAAAAACATATATTGGTTTTACTATATTTCTTTTAAGTTTAAATATTACAGTTATGCATAATTAATTCTTATAGACTCTGTGTACTTGGCTCTTGTGTGTGTTAGTTGCTCAGTCAGGTCCAACTCTTTGCAACCCCTTGGAGTCCCACCAGGCTCCTCTGTCCTGGGATTCTCCAGGCAAGGACACTGGAGTGGGTTGCTATGCCCTTTTCCAAGAGATCTTCCCAACCCAGGGATTGAACTCATGACTCCTGCACTGCGGGCAGATTCTTTACTGTCTGAGCCATCAGGGAAGTATACTTGGCTCTTGGTGAAAACCAAAAGTCCCCCCCAAAAACCTGACGTTTTCTGGAGAGAATCTATATTAGGAATTTATATATATGAAAGTACTTTTCTAATTTTCCCTGCTTTTATATTGTTTGAATATGATCATGAAATTTATAACCTGGAAACATATGGTCCTTTATTTTTAGTACCTGGTTCATACTTTAATACTGTACCTCCATCTAGAGAATGGAATTGGTCTTTCACATACTCTATTTTGGGATTGTATATAAAATATTAGGGCCACAAAGGACCTTCGAAAGCAGCTATGTCCAGTTTTTATTTTAAAGATGAGGAAACTGATTTTCTTGAGGGGTTCAATGAGGTCATTGAGGTCATTTTCAATGAGGGGTTCATATCATTGGGCAAATTTGTATTTCTGAAGATCAAATGCTTACATTTTTATAGACTATCAGTAATATATGTATTAAAATTCATTTCTGTGGCATTAAATTTTAAGTTTGATCTCAACAAAAATACCAATGGTATCCAAAATTATGGTATCAAAAGATGTGGTTGATATATTTATAATATTTTAATTAGCTAATTTTAAAGAGAAAAGCTATTGTAACACTACAGGCACCTCTTTTTGCTTTAGGTATTGGCTATAAAACGACCAAACGTCTGGAAGCACTGGGTATCAGTAGTGTGCGTGATCTTCAGACCTTTTCATCCAAAATATTAGAAAAGGAATTAGGAATTTCAGTTGCTCAGCGTATCCAGAAGCTCAGTTTTGGAGAGGATGACTCTCCTGTGACTCCCTCAGGACCACCTCAGGTATGTGAAGATGTTACTTATTTTAATGGAGTACTGGTGGTCACATTATTTGAGATAAAGATTTCCAGTTTTACTACTGTATTCTTACTGTTCCAGTTTGCTTATTAGGTTAGTACGTGATGGTTTTCCTGTGAGAAGGCTATTATATTAAATTAATAAATATTCTTAAATTGAATCTAAGAATTAGTATTTAAATCTCAAGTTAGCCACTTT
Source organism: Bubalus kerabau (assembly GCF_029407905.1). Taxonomy (NCBI): domain Eukaryota; kingdom Metazoa; phylum Chordata; class Mammalia; order Artiodactyla; family Bovidae; genus Bubalus; species Bubalus kerabau. The sequence goes on from NC_073644.1 coordinate 56,833,825, forward strand.
GACTATTGCTTAATTTTAATAGCCTGTATTGTATATAGGAGGCAAAATAATTTGTAAAAATATTATTTTCAGAGTAGTCTAATGATTTAGGAAGTGGAGAAGGTTTATAATCACCCAGGTAACAGTGGTTTTTTTTCCTGTGAGATAATAATATATATATATATCCCATAGTCATCATAAACCTTTCATGTAGGTAGTATTAACATTTGTTCATACCTTTTCCTCCCTACCTTACTCCCTTTTCCTCCCGTAATTTTTTTTAAGATGAAGATACTGTATTTTAGAAAGGGTAAGTAACTTGCCCAAGATTAAACTGAGATTCAAGTCCTAGGAAATTAAGAGCCTCACTGTAATCACACATTAAAGCTTGGCATTGGTACTAGAGCTTTGTAATTTTCTTGATTTCCAATGCACTTTCTAGTGGAGTACAACTTGCAGATAAAAAGATTTAGTATAAAAGTGAGCTAAATGGCTCAAACTAAGCATAAGAGGTAAAGAAAGTGTTGATTATTTATTTGACATATACACTGATAATTGGATATGCTTATTTGGGTTTATATTAATACTTATTTGTGCTTCTTTGGTAGTCCTTTAGTGAGGAAGATTCATTTAAAAAATGTTCATCAGAAGTTGAAGCTAAAACCAAGATTGAAGAACTACTTGCTAGTCTTTTGAACAGGTGATTTTTCCATTTTACCATATCATCTTACAGATTCTGTGTATAGTACATGGAAATACTATATATTTAATATATATATATATATATACTATGTATAGTATATATATATATAATTGATGTTCTTTCTTGGAATTTGCAGATTAACTGGAGACTAAACATGTAAAGATCATCTATCTCTGAACCTCTCCACATTATAAAGTATTACAAAGGTAGTAACATATGTCCTTAACTAAATTTAATTCATCTACTTCCACTGGTCTTAATATTAGTAACATTGTGGTTTGCTGTGGCTCTTAAGCTGCTGATCATACCTAAGGGAGTTTTGTGGGTATCTCTGGAATCGCTACACTCACAAATTTGTGATGATTGAGGATAGCAAATTGATGGAGAAAGCAGAAGAACCCTTTTATCTCCTGTGCCTCAGACTATAGAGTCAGACGAAGGAATAACTTAATGGGACTGTGTGTGAGCAGTGAGGGTGACTGTGTGTATGCTCAGGGTTACTGGCCTTTAAATACATGAAGAGTGTTAATTGGAATTATGAGTATACAAATAGCATAGCATAAAATAAAAGACATTTCATTTTCTGATGCTCCTTTGCTGTCATATATCTATTTCTCAATATTCCATAGGAGAGTGTTACTTCCTTTCCTCCCATTTCTTTGATTTCTCAAAACGGGATGTTAGGGGTCTAACAGCTTTGGGTAAGTGTGCTTCCGTAATGATGTTAGGATGGCCTCTGTGACTAAAAAAAATCATTTTTGGATGACTAACTCTCAGAAAACTGATAAAGTGAAATTTCCTTCAACTTTGCTGCCACATGCATTGCAGTTCTCATGTCTTGAGCAAGGCCATGCAACTCATCATTTGCTGCACACAGCTGGCTGACTGTATGATGCAGCTTCAGGGATATGACTCAGGCCGAGCCTTCAAGAATGCTGGTGAAACTGGGTCATCTGCTTTGCTTCAGCTAAATAAGACTATTATGAAATGCCAAGCCACTGGAAACAGTTCTAGACAAAGGGAAACCACAAGAATTATACATTTCATAGGTTCCCTTATTTGAAGAATCAACCCAGAAATGAGTCTAGATGCCCTAAACCTATGAAACACTATTAACCGTATCTCCTTATCTTTGCTTGGCATGCCCTCTTCTATACAGTGGCTTCTTATTTCAGTGACTGAGGTATATAATGCCATCTAGCTGGCAAAAAAAAGTATCTGAGTATGCGTGACTGTTCTTGAGCATATGATTATTAATACTACAGATATGTAAGAGGTATAAAATCATACGTTGTTTAATCCTTTCTCCAGGCACTGGCCTTAAGATTGCTTAGAGTATAACCCCTTTTTTGTATGTCTTAATTAGTTACAGGAGCCAAATTATACTCTTTGAATTGCATATTAACTTAACAGAACAAGTTTAACTGGAAGATGTTTAAACTAGTAACATGTTTATAGGAACCAGTTGAGATATTTTATTATCTTAATAAAACAGCAGTCAAGAAGTTTTGTGATTAAGCAATAAGGAAAAAAATGCTTACTACAAAAATCTAAATATTCTAATTCAGAATCAATTTGATTATGCTTAATACTATTTGTATTTCATGTTTGTGATCTTTTAGTGCATTGGCATACATATAGAAAGGTAAATGTTATTCTTTGATGACATTTATTTTCTGTTAGTGATTAGATTTTCTACTTTTTAAGCAAATTTTCCATGGCATTAAAACTTTTGTTTTCAACAACAAAACCAAGATAATTTGGTGGATCACTTTTTAAGATTCGTGGATGAGTGTTTCCTTTCCTAAATATGTAATTGACCCTTCACATTATTGTTCTAATATGCCATATAATGGTGATATTACTGACTCCCTTGGATATATTTGAGAAGTGCTTTTTGACAAATAATTTCATTAAATATTTGTTTTCTTTTTGTAGTCTTTTTAATGTGTAAAAATTTTGTCATTTTTCATATATTTGCTTCTGTCAGTAAATGATTCTCAGTTTCTTAAATTTCCTGCTGATTTTAACATGTTACTTTTAGTTATGATTTGGATTTGGATAATAAAATGGCTTGTTATAGTTGTATCTTATTTCTGCTTTTTTCCTGATAGCACTCAATTCTGTGTGAGGCCTGAGAGCCTTACATTTAAAATTTCAAGAGTTTTATTATGAAGACTTTATGAAGTTTACTTGAGCTATTCAGGGACCTTTATTGCCTACTGCCTGATTATCAACTATATTTATAATTGTTACAGTTACTCAGTCTGGCACCTTTAAATAAATGAGGTATAGTCGATCATCCAAAAAAAAAAAAACCAACTTTTTCTAATTCCTTGTTTCCTGTTTCTCTTTATTTTTAGAGTCTGCCAAGATGGAAGGAAGCCACATACAATAAGATTAATAATCCGTCGGTATTCATCTGAGAAGCACTATAACCGTGAGAGTCGTCAGTGCCCAATTCCATCCCACATAATTCAGAAGTTAGGAGCAGGTAATGGATCGTTTAATTGGCATTCTGATCATTTAATTGGCAGGTTGAACTCTTAAAAAAACAAACTTTGAGTTAGAAAAATGATCCAAAAATGGGTAATCCTCACATGGAGTTAGTGAGCTATTAAGTACTTTTTTTCTACAAGAAATTTTCATTAGAAAACTTTTGTTGTTTCGATAGATAATAAAAGTAAATGCCCTGTTGAGAATGCTTCCCAACTCCAAAGAAAACACCAAACTATGATAATTAACTATATGGCATGAGATAATTTCTTTATGAGCATTTAGATTGTTTCCATTTTTTGGCTATTCTAAAAAACTGGGCTGTGGACATTTGGGTGCAAGTCATCAGGCAGATATATGCTTTTGTTCATCTTAGGTAGATTACAAAGCATGGAATTTCTGGGTTGTATGGTAGTTGAACTCTAAGAAACTGCCAGATTTTTTTCCAGTAAGTATAACAAGGTAGATATTCAGCAACAGTATAGACGCTTTCAGTTTTTTTCATATTCTCATTTATGTTTTATACTACCATTTTTTTGACTCATTCTCATGACTATGTAGTGGTCTTTCATTGTTTTTTCTTTTATGGATATTACTTTTGATATCATATCTAAAAATTCTTTGCCGAATGCAAAGATTATAAATGTTTCCTATGCTTTTTTTTTTCAGAAATTTTATACTTTTAAGATTTATATTTAAATCCACTTTGAATTAATTTTTATGTGTTGTGTAAAGTTAGAGTTTTAGTTTATTCTTTTGCATGTGAGTGTCCACTTGTTCCATAGGATTTGTTAACAGACTGTTCTTTTCCTATTAAATTGCCGTGGCATCTTTGTCAAAAACTAACTGATCATAATAAATGTAAGGGTTTCTTTTTTGCCTTTCTTATCCCAGTGATCTGTATGTTTATCCTTATTCCAGTTCCACCCTGTCTTGATACTTTCTTGTACGTTTTGAAATTAGGTGGTGTAAGTTCTCCAGCTTTGTTCTTTTATGAAGTTGTTTTGGCTATTCATGGTCCTTGGCTTTGTTTGTGGAAATTTTTTTTTTTTAAAGGAATTTTATTTCTTTGCTTGTTATGAGTTTATTCTGATTTTCTGTTCATTTTGAGTCAGTTTTGGTAATTTGTATCTTCTCAGAATGTATGCATTTCATCCAGGTTGTCTAACTTGTTATCATGAATTTTTAATATTCCCTTGTAATTCTTCTCATTTTTATAGGGTCTACAGTGATATCCTCTCTTTCATTCTTGATTTTGATGATTTTTTTTTCCTTTGTTATTCTAGTAAGGTTTATCAGTTTTGTTCATCTTTTCAAAGATTCAACTTTTGGTGTCATTAATTTCTCAGTTTTCTTTCTACTTTGTATTTCATTTATTTCTACTCTGATCTTTGTTATTTCCTTCTTTCTGCTTGCTTTAGGTTTAATATGCCTTTTCCTCCTGGGTTTTTAAGATGGGCAGCTTACTTTATTTATTTTATATTTACCTGTTTTCTAATAATTCAGGTTTAGAGTTACACATTTCCTTTTAAGCAGTGCTTTCTTTAGCTGTATTCCATAAGTTGTGTTGTGTTTCTTATTCATTAAGCTCAGAATAGTTTCTAATATCTGTTGTGATTTCCTCCTTGACCCCTAAACTTATTTAGAAATTTGCTGTTTAATTTACAAATATTTGATTATGTTTCATATAACCTTTTATTGTTGATTTCCAATTTGTCTTTATGTTGACCAGAGAAGATATTTGAGTAATTTCAGTCCTCTTATATTTATTGAGCCTTCTTTTGTTGCCTTGCTTATGGTCTGTCCTGGAGCGTGTTCCAGGATTTGCATTTGAAAAGAAGAGTTGAGCAACACTGTCATACCATTCTACTGAGCTAAAATTTGTGGCCTCTTCCTCTAAAATAGCATTTTTTGCATGACAGTTGGTCTGGATATGTAATTTTTGATTGGTTTCTTTGCATACTTTGAGTATGGTATTCCATTGCTTTGTGTTCCATTATTTTTGATGAAGAGGCAGCTGTTAAATAGTTTAATCAGGAGAGATTCCTGTTACTAGTTTCAATCAAGAAAGCATAACCACACAGAGATTTGAACACTGAAGGTTTCAAAAATTACTAAACTATGATAGGGAATAACTATCAAGATACAAAGATACCCTTAAGAGGTACCCTGGGGCTAAGGAAAAGTAGCCAAGGAAGAGCAGACTTGGAAAGAGAGTCTTCCTCCCCTCTAGGAGAAGATGTGGTTGTGGAACACTGGATGGTGGAGAAATCCTTTGAGTTACCTGGCCCAGAGCTGCTCCGTAGTTACTGGGCCAAGAGAAACCACCCCCTGACCCCCAGAGGAGCTGTGGCTGGCTGGTGGGCACGTGGGCGGCCTTGGGATGATGGGAGTTTTCTCCCTGGTGGGGCAGCGTGTGAGCTGGGGTACACAGGCGTCTGTGTTGGGAGGGCTTCTGTTGATAGTCCTCCAGGATGTGGGCAAGCTAAGATCAGTAGGTGTTCATACTGAAGAGATCTTCATTTTTCTGCTAGTACAAAGGTGGAGGGTATGGTGCCTGCATAGGAAGAGCTGGAGGAAACAACCCGCATAGGCACGGCAAGCCTGTTAGGTGGGTGTGTGGAAGGACTCCAGGCGAGCCACAGGCCTGCTGTGTGCAGTGTTTGAGTTGGTGGTACCATGGGAACACCGTCACTAGGCTTGACTGGGGCTGGGGTTGCTGAGGGACTGAGCCTTCCACTCACATGTGGTGTGGCAGAGCACTAGTAGATATTTCCACACGTATGTACTGTGCACAGACCAGGTTACAGAAGCAAGAAAAAGTAAAAAACAGTATACTGGAACAGGAAGAGAAGCCCCCTTTCTAATTTAGTGATCCTCCAGTTCTCTCCACTGACAAAGCTTAAGAATTATGTGTAATGTAAAAAAAGTTTCAGAGTCTACCACATTATCACAGCAGGTACTAAGTGTGATTTGGAGTTGAGAGGCAGTAAATTGTTACCAGGCATGGTCGTACCCTTGTTCTCCTTTATATGACGAGTCACTTACCTCTTTTAGCAGTTTGACTATATGTGTGTTAGTCCCTCAGTCATGCCTGACTCTTTGTGACTCCATGGACTGAGTCTGCCAAACTTCTCTGTCCATGAAATTCTCCAGGCAAGAATGCTGGAGTGGGTAGCCATTCGCTTCTCCAGTGGTTTTTGTGTTTATCTTACTTGGAATTTATTGAGGTTCTTGATTCTGTAGACTAAATTTTTAAATGAAATTTGAGAAGTTTGGGGCTCTTATTTCTTCAAATATTCTTTCCTTTTTCTTTCTCTTCTGAGAGTCTCATTGCATATATGCTTGATATTGTCCTATAGGTGTGTTAGCTGCAGGAGACAGGGATTCAATCCTTGGGTTGGGAAGATACCTGAAAAAGGGTGTGGAAACCCACTCCAGCATTCTTGCCTGGCAAATTCCTTGGACAGAAGAGCCTGGTGGGCTACAGTCCATGGGGTTGTAATGAGTGGGACAAGACTAAAGTGACTTAGTATGCATGCACGCACACTGATAGTCCAGTAGTTAAGAATCCACCTGCCATTGCAGGGGACATGGGCTTAATCCCTAGTCTGAGAGGATCCCACATGTCATGAGGCCACTAAACCCATGCACCCCAACTCCTGCATGCCCTAGAGCTGGCGCTCTGCAACAAGAGAAGCCACAGCAACGAGAAGCCTGGACACCACCACTTGAGAGTAGCTTCCCACAACCAGAGGAAGCCCAAGCACAGCACTGAAGACCCAGTGCACCCGAAAATTTGAAAATGAAATTTTAAAAACTCATGAGAAAAATAATAGCAACTTTGAAGTCTTTGCTAAATCATACTTAAAGTCAGTTTCTGTTGACTGGTCTCCCCCCCGAGTATGAATCACACTGCTGTTTTTTGTATGTATTGTAATAGTTTGTTGACGATTGGACATTTTAGATAATGTAAAACTCTCAACTTGGATTTTTCCCTCTGTGGGCGTTTTTTTTCCTTTTCTTTGTTTGTAACTTGTCTGGACTTAAGCTGCATAATCTACCTCTCCTGTGATGGGTTGCCCTGATTTCTCTGCTTAGGTTCTTTTTGAAATTAAAAACATTTATTTTGACTTCCTAGGAGGTTACCCTGTTGTCTGCATAGTTTGGTAGTTAGAAAATAATTGGTCAAAAGTTTGCTCAAATACTACAGGCTGGAAGGCTTTCATCTGTACAGGGAGATGTGCTTGGTTGGAGGGCACTTTTGAGACATATGCTCTTTTCAGGACTGCCTTGGCTTTTGTCTTCCACTCCTCCCTCTTGCATCTCCCTGGTATGCTTGTCTATTCTAGGCAGAGACACGTGGCGCGCTGAGGCCTTCTCTGCTCTCAGTCAGCTGTGGTTCTCTTGTTTCCCTATCTCCTGGTTGAATGTTACGTCTGGCCCACTGATCATCACTCACCCTAGCCACAGTTGCAGTCCCAGCTCAAGAGCCACGTGATCTCATTTGTTTCCTGGCCAGTTTGCTCATTTTTCTGGCATCATTGCCGGTTGCGGGCTCTTGCCCTCTTCCTCCAATCAGGTCAGTCTTTGCTGGCAGCAAAGCTGCTGGCTTTGACGGCCAGCCTCCTCCTGGTGAAACTGCTACCCAACCGCCCTGTGAGTGGGGGATACAGACGACTCCAGCCGAGAAGCCCGCTGTCCCCGCTTTCGTACCTGAGTTCTGGCAGTTTTTCATAAGTCAGTGCTTCTCAATTTTTTCACCTTTGGTTCATTCCAGAATTTCAAAATGATTATTTTTGACCATTTTGTTCAGTTTTAATTTTATGCGGAGATTTTCCAACCTCCACATTATCCCACAACTAAAAGTTCAACATTTCAAATCCTCTGGAAAGTTTCATTTGGCAGTTGGTGTTAATGTTGAGATGTCCCAGTTCAGTATGTAATGTCATGGTGTCCCAATGATATCTATCTAGGATTTTAATTTCTTAATCTAGGCAATATAAATTAGATTAAGCTCTTAACATTAATTTATGACATAGTATGTTTATTGTCTTCTTATACATTTTATTTAGGAAATTATGATGTGATGACCCCAATGGTTGATATCCTTATGAAACTTTTTCGAAATATGGTGAATGTGAAGATGCCATTTCATCTTACCCTACTAAGTGTGTGCTTCTGCAACCTTAAATCCCTAAATACTGCTAAGAAAGGGACTATGGATTATTACTTAACACCTTCATTATCAACAACTTCACACGCTGGAAAGCGCAGTTTTGTAAGTACACTGTTACTGGATTTGTCTAGTTAAATTACAAATATAAATTTGTGTTTAACTGATATAATTTAGAGGCTTTTTGAGGATGAGATTTGAATGACTTATATATATTAGTAGTATCTTTCATATTATGGTTACTAGCCTTAAGTATATTGTACTGTGGAATAAAAATAAAACATAAGCATCACTGGATAAAAGAGAAAACCTTGATAGAGGTACTCTGTTAACAGTATATAGGAATATGATGGTGAGCGCATATGAAAATGTTTTCAAATAACTAGAAATCGAATCTTGTTGTCAATTTATACACAAGCTACCAGCAGCTCCCCCACACCAATGTTTTTGTTCAAGTATTTAAATTTTCTTGGTTTTGAAATTATATTGAATTCTAGTAGCAATATTGATAGAGTATGAATGCTCACTTTATAATTGTAGAAATTAAGAGTATGGTAATAGAGAGGCAGAGGTCAGTCATAATTTCAAATGATTAAAGAAAATGCTATATAGATGGCCATTCTGTAACTTTTGTTTACCAAATGTGGGATGTTTTATAAAATAATCTTTTACTAAATTATTTATGCTTACCATTAACTCTTAATTTAAATGTTTTTGTTATTTTATTGTTAATATAATTTTAGTAGTATTTTTGATTACACTTACAGAGTATGTGTACTCTGTGCACATACATGTTTTAGATTGAGCCTATAGTGAGAACAGAATAGTGTTATGGAAATACTGAATTAGTGCCCTCTTCAAAGTACTTTTTTTCAGTGACCCTTTTTATTAACTGAAATTTTAAAAGATGTTTACTTTTTAAAATTAGTCTGTAGAATGAAGATTAAACATCTTTAATTCACAGTAGTGTTAGAGGGGTAAACATAAGTGAAAGTACCTTGTTCATGTCTGGCACACAAAAGGTGCTCAGTCAATGCTCTGGCCCAAATCTCTTCTGCTTTTACTTTTTTGAAATTACTGTTGTGTTGATGTTTCTTGAATTACATTTGACTATCTATACACTTTTTATGGTGCTTAAAACTAGAGGGAAAATTATACACATTAAAATGGAAGATGTTTTAAAATTTTTATTTCAGGTACATATAAAAGAATGTTACATTTTATAAATGATATCAGATTTTTACTGTAGAAGTATTTTTTTTCTTTCTGTTAAATGTTACACTTCAAAGTAGAGAATTTTAGAAAACCAGTCCTTGATCCTATCTGTGCACATACATGTTTTAGATTGAGTCATTGGTGAGTCATCATTTGCATAGGCCACCATTCTGTTATCCACACAATTGGAAGTTTGAATACATGATTGTTAAGGTCCTTTTCAGGTCTCCAGATACATACCTACCTTCTGGCTCAGTGCTGTCTAGGAAGGAAGCCTTCTTCCTGGAATAGTGAGCAAAGGTCCACAGAGCAGTGTGACTCATTGTGGTGGATTAATCATTTCTAGTTATTTGGAACTGGCTGGAAGGACTGAAGTTATGGAGCAGGGTAGAAGCATGTTAGTCCCATAATAGCTACAGTTAGACTTCAGCAGCATGAATATTTAAAAGATATCGGACACCTAAATTACTCTCTTATCCTTATGTTCTAGAAAATGAAAGACTGTCATATGGAGGATTTTTCTAAAGACAAGGAAACAAATCGGGATTTTCTACCAACTGGAAGGATTGAAAGTACAAGAACTGGGGAGTCTCCACCAGATCCCATAAATTCTTCTAAAGAAAAAGACAGTAATGAATTTCCCGTCTCCTTACTTCCCGAGGATATTGACCAAGAAGTCTTCAAGCAGCTTCCTGTAGATATTCAAGAAGAAATCCTTTCTGGAAAATCTCGAGAAAAAGTTGAAGGAAAAGGAAGTTTGAGTTGTCCATTACATGCTTCTAGAGGAGTATTGTCTTTCTTTTCTACGAAACAAAAGCAGGATAGTTCCTTAAATCCTAAAGATCATGTACCCAAAAGCAAACAGGTCTCCTCTGTATCTCCCTGTGAACCAGGAACATCACGTGGGAGCAGTTCCTCGTATGTGTCTAGCCAAAAAGAGTATTCACATTATTTAGACAGTAGCTTAAAAGATGAACGAATGAGTCAAGGACCTAAAGAATCTCAAGGATTCCACTTTTCAAATACAAACCCTGCTGTATCTGTTTTCCATTCATTTCCAAATTTGCAAAGTGAGCAATTTTTCTCCAAAAACCGCACCACAGACAGCCATAAGCAACCAGTGGCAACAGTCTCACGTCATGAAGGACTTAAAGAAAATAGAGAGCAAGAGTCTCCCGATGAGAAAATTACTTTTCCTTCTGACATTGATCCTGAAGTTTTCTATGAACTGCCTGAAGAGGTACAAAAAGAACTGTTGGCTGATTGGAAGAGAACGGGATCAGATTTCCACACTGTACATAAATGAGCATGCTCCAAAAAAGGGAAAGACCATTGTTCCCAGATTAACAGTTTATTAAGCTCTTCTAAATTAAACACTAATACTTTCAATAATGTAGAAATGTAATATGAAATGTTCCAGATAAAGCAAACATAGTTATGGGAAGAAATTCTGGCATAAATCATAAAAATATAACAGAAATAATGTAAAATATTACCTTCCTCTCATTCCTAACATGTTTTATATTGCTTTTCAATAAAAAGAATATCATGATCAGCATTAGTATATTTTCCATACATCATGGAAACACTGGGAGGAAGATATATATGACTGTGTATAAAAAATAGAGTAGCCAAATCATTGCTATGCTAGAGCAAAGAACAGGGCTTTTTCCTATGAAGTACAGAGTTGCTCAAGAAATTCACCTCTTTAGGAAATAGCCATAAAAAATTCTATTGCCAGCTAAGCTGCTAAAAATGTATAGGTCTTGGTACTATGTACCATTTGATAAGTTGATTTTTTAAAAAATGCCAAAGCAGTGTATATTCAATTAATGCTCCTTAGTATACCTAGAACCTACCACAATGCCTGGCACATGGAGGATGCTCAGTAAATATTGAAAGAATGAGTTGTGTGGCACAGGCCCCATGAGGAATTGGGTGGTGGAATATATATGTTGTAAAGAACTAGAAGGAACTCTCCATACGAGTTGATTAAGGGAAGGATGACACCAGAAATTCAAAGTGATCTGTCTTTAGGACTGTCAGATAATATAAGTCCACTTCCTCTGGCCTGTCTGTAAGGTTTAAGATTGGATGTGTTTGAATCTTCTCTACAATTTTGTAGATGAAGATTGAGAGATGAGATAAGGCTATCATACCCCAACAGATACACACAGTGACTACATGGATGGTATCCGCTGTTCCCCATTGTTGTTGTCCCTTTTTGCCTTCCAGATTAAAAACTGGATATAAGATTGTGGACATTTTATAATTTGCAAGGCATAGAGGATGTTTCTAGAAGACTCCAAAGTATGGCTCAGCACTGGTTTGGAGCAGTTCTGTGATTATGTAGATTAACATATCAGTGTTAATCCACTGATTGAGATTTATTATGAGCATTTATTATCACATTTAGATTTATTATGGGCATCTGAGTATTATTCATTTTCAAATATAGGTAAGCATTCTTTCTAGATGTCACCAAGTTCCATTAGTCAAAGTATGCATTTGTAATTATTGCAAAGTAAAATGTTGCACTAATTGATAATTATGAAAGCTATGTATTGGAGACAATAATTTTCAGTTATTGAGTAGGGAAAGGTATTGACAGTTAATACGAATGTTGAGGTGGTGCAAATACTCGATAACTTTATGGTAAACATTCTTTCTGCGTCAACAAAAAACGTGTGGTTATTTGTTTTGTGGCTTTATTTTGTTAATAGGTAACTACTACAAAATTCAAGAGGCGGGGAGTTGTCACCAACCAACAAATGCCTGAAAATATGCTTTTGGCTTCAGTAGGGAGTTGAGAAAACTGTTAGCTGAGGCTGGAAGAATGATGAGGAAGTTGCTTTATTAAAAAGCTTTTATGAAACATTTGATAAAACAGCTACCTATGGTATCTTGGAAAACAAAGCGTACCTAATGAAAGGTCATCTCCAGGCAAAATCTCTGAAGCGCCACCTGGTGGCTTTCAGCTATATGGGTTAAAGTACTACATGCAGGAAAAGAGGCGCTTTAGAGAGAGGAGAGATGGGTAGGCTGCAAGCAGAAATTAAAGGAAACACAGAGAACCAGAACTACTAAAGTGGAAAACTTGCCATCTTACTTTCCAGCCACCCCGGTTAACAAGGTGGCAAAGTGAGCAGTGAGCATATGTCAAACATCAAGATTAACGGTCTCACTTCCGCACCTCTTGTATTCATGCTCCTTTACCACATGACTTTGCAGTTTCACTAAAAAGGCAGGTTTTATTTCCTTGCTTATGGATTATGAGTTTAGCCAGGTGACATGCTTTGCCAGTGGGATGTTAGGATTGAAAAAGCACGTGAGGTTTTTTCCACTTCTTTCCTTGCTCCTTTGCCTTCGTTGTGAGAACAGCTCCATCCCCACTGGAGGATGGAGACCCAGGAAGCGGAGCAACGTCACTCCAGTTGTTCCAGCCCAGGCCATCCTTTCTCAGATGACCCACAGCCAGTGCCAGACTTGGGATAAATAAAGTTAATTGTATGCCTCTGAGGTGTTGTGATTGTCTGTTATACATCATTATTGTGGCAATTGATATATGATAATTTACAGTAGTCAGAAGTAGTACAGAAGTCACCTTAATTTATGAAGAAGATAAAGTATGTGAAGAAAGCGTTAGTGAAAAAAAATGGCAGTGGAAAACATTTTATTCAGTTAAATCCCAAAACAACCTTCAAGTGGAAGACAAAGTTGTTCAAAGGACAAAGTTTGTTCAACAAAGTTGAAAGCAACTTATTAAAACAATTATTATAGACTGCCATTTTTTTAAAAGGATTTTTGATTTTTGTCAAAGCTATAAACCCTAAATCAAAGTTCATTCTGAAGAAACTCATATAACTGAAAAACCTGAAAAAAACAAACAAACAGATTTTATGTCCAAAGAAGTTCAGTTCAGTCACTCAGTCGTGTCCGACTCTTTGCGACCCCATGAATCGCAGCATGCCAGGCCTCACCTGTCCATCACCAACTCCTGGAGTTCACTCAGACTCATGTCCATCAAGTCAGTGATGCCATCCAGCCATCTCATCCTCTGTCATCCCCTTCTTCTCCTGCCCCCTATCCCTCCCAGCATCAGGGTCTTTTCCAATGAGTCAACTCTTTACATGAGGTGGCCAGAGTATTGGAGTTTCAGCATCATTCCTTCCAGTGAACTCCCAGGACTGGTCTCCTTTAGGATGGATCTCCTTGCAGTCCGAGAGACTCGGAAGAGTCTTCTCCAGCACCACAGTTCAAAAGCATGAATTCTTCTGAGCTTAGCTTTCTTCACAGTCCAACTCTAACATCCATACCTGACCACCGGAAAAACCATAGCCTTGACTAGACAGATCTTTGTTGGTAAAGTATTATCTCTGCTTTTTAATATGCTATCTGGGTTGGTCATAATTTTCCTTCCAAGGAGTAAGCGTCTTTTAATTTCATGGCTGCAATCACCATCTGCAGTGACTTTGGGGCCCCCAAAAATAAAGTCTGACATTGTTTCCACTGTTTCCCCATCTATTTCCCATGAAGTGATGGGACCAGATGCCATGATCTTAGTTTTCTGAATGTTGAGCTTTAAGCCAACTTTTTCACTCTCAAAAGGCTTTTTAGTTCCTCTTCACTTTCTGCCATAAGGGTGTTGTCATCTGCATATCTGAGGTTATTGATATTTCTCCTGGCAATCTTGATTCCAGCTTGTGCTCCTTCCAGCCCAGCGTTTCTCATGATGTCCTCTGCATATAAGTTAAATAAGCAGGGTGACAGTATACAGCCTTGATGTATCATTATATGTGCCACTTGAACCAGTGTAGTGAAGGTGTACAAAATAGTGTCTGCAGGTATCGTCTAGAAGCTGACAAAACTGAGAAATTATTTTTTCTTGCACCCTGTCAAACTTTAAAATATGGACTTCAGAAAAATTTAAGCAAAATTATAATAAATATCTTTTGATAAAACTTCAGGTTTATCTATCCCAGTTCTTCCTATGATGTTGATAATAGGAGGGACCTTAATTTGGACAGATACTGATTTTAATACTCATCTATTTGATCAAAATATATTTAATTCAATGTACTTATTTTTATAGAATTTAAAATTGTAAATTTATTCTGTTAAGTATCTCAAGACGTGAAAGACATCTAGGATGAAACTCATTTTCGTTGATAGTGGATGCAATTTTGTATTTCACAGAGTCTTGGTGCTTTTTCTGGCTTGTGAGATTAACTGCATACACTGGTATTGTTTGCTTTCTGATGTTGCAGAGAGCTCACGTTAGTGAAACGTCAGCTCTGCTGTATTGTTTTTGCTTTCATTATTTGCATTTTCAGCCCTTAGTTTCTTTATAGAAATCTTTTAAACTTATTTCTCCATTTTCCAAGGATTTTTTTTATTAAAACTATCAATTTAAACTTACCCATAGAAAACCCAGTTTTCAAAATATACTGAAAGCCAACAGTCACTTCAGAACTTCCACATTGTGGGACTTATTCTTACTCCTCAGAATGTCATGTATGATGTATGTGTCTCAGGATTCTTTCATAAATGGCTAGGTGTGACAATGGAGTCAAAGTACTCAGTATGTATTAGTAATTAGCTATTTGCTTTTTTGAAAAAAAAAAAAAATAGAAGTGGTACTGTTTTATTTCTGCACTCCAGTGGAACCCCCACCCCCACCCCTTTTGCTTTTTCTACCACAGATGCTGGAATACCTTTAAATACCAAGCATGGCCATGTGCTCCACTCTTGGCTAATGAGATGTGAGCGTCTTTGAATGAGGGGGTTTCCAAAAAAGCTACTGTAACAGGGTGAAATCAAGTAAAATGTCTTAGCTTTTACCCTTCGTTGTCCTGCCCATAACACCGGGGCAGAAAGGAGCTGCAAGCAAAGCAGAATTGATGTAAAGAGCCTCCCCGGTCTCAGTTATCATTAGTTTGGTACTGTGCATTCCCAGACTTCTTGTATGCGAGCAGTAAACTTCTCAACAGTATGTTCTCTGAAAGTCCTTTTTTTATTTTTGCAGCCAAATATTTTCTTAATTGATATAATCATGTTCTGATTCATTAACATATGTCCAGCATCATGGTTAGATAAGATCCAAACTATGAAGGTGCATAGGGAATAAGCATTTATTTGATTCAATATAAACATTTTATTTTGGTAATTCCAGTAATGTCTGAGTATCTGAGATTATTAGGAGAGTTGCATGATTAGATTATTTAAAAGATTTAAAAATCAGTTTAGAATTATTTTTATTTTTCATATTATTTGGATGACAGTATCACCTTCAAACTTGTGTTATATGGGATTTTTGTTACTGCAGATGACACCTTTCATAATACTACTTCATAAGGCCTTTCTTAGAGCAAAACTTTTAATTTTGATGAAGATTAATTTATTACTTTTCCTTACATGAATCATACTTTTGGTATCCAGTGTAAGAACTCTGCCTAGCTGTAGGTTATGAAGATTTTTCTCCTAAAAGTTTTATAATTGAATGTTTTACATTTAAGCCCCTGTTCCATGTTAATTTTTTTATAAAGTGCAAGGTTAGGTCTTTGGATGTCAGTTACTTCAACACCATTTGCTGAAAGGTTGTCCTTCCTCCACTGAATTGCTTTCGCACCTTTGCCGGCTATCAGACGGGGGCTTCCCAGGTGGCTCAGTGGTAAAGAATCCACCTGCCAATGCAATGGCACCCCACTCCAGTACTCTTGCCCGGAAAATCCCATGGATGGAGGAGCCTGGTGGGCTGCAGTCCATGGGGTCGCTAGAGTTGGACACGACTGAGCGACTTCACTTTCACTTTTCACCTCATGCACTGGAGAAGGAAATGGCACCCCACTGCAGTGTTCTTGCCTGGAGATTCCCAGGGACGGGGGAGCCTGCTGGGCTGCCGTCTGTGGGGTCGCACAGAGTCGGACACGACTGAAGCGACGCAGCAGCAGCAGCCAATGCAGGAGACACAGATTCGATCCCTGGCTCGGGAAGATCCCTTGGAGGAGGAAATGACAACCTGCTATGGTATTTTCGCCTGAAAAATCTCATGGACAGAGGAACCTGGCGGGCTCCAGTCCATGGGGTCACAGAGAGTTGGACACGACTGAGCATGCATGCACAGCCATCGAATGTGCTTTAAAGTACTCCCGAGGATACATTAATGACATTTGCCATTTTCACCTCTGTTTACCCATTCTGGTCTTGCTTTCCGAAGGACTGTGGACCGTTTTGAACGATCCGTCTTGGCAGGCAGTCTCCTAGTTGTGGTGTCACGGAGGGCTGGTGGAAGTGTGCACTCAGCTTCCCACCAGGCCCAGCTCTCACCACCCTGCTGAACGGAGACACTGACCGAGCCATAAGGAGGCAGAACAGCCCCGTTCCTGGCAGGAATGGGCCCTGATTTGCATTATGTTGCTTCCAATTACAAATACAAGCTCAGCTCTGCACTTGGTCTCGAGGACACCAGGGCAGGATGGGGACGTGCAGTGCCGACCGGCCCCACGACCCACACCTGGTTTCGCCACCTAGGAGCGGAGGCCCAGATTCCTGCTGAGCCCCGCTGACTGCAGCCAGGGGGCACCGGTTTCCTTAAGTGGTGCAGATGCCCACAGATTTGGTGGCTTGGAGGAACAGATATTCTCCATTCCGGCGGCCGGAAGTCTGAAATCCAGGCGTCCTCAGGGTCGCGCTCAGTCTGAAGGCTCTAGGGGAGAATCCTTGTCCCTCGGCTTGTGGTCGCAGCATGTCATCCCCACCTCTGTCTCCACACAGCCTCCTCTTCGTCACACGGCTCTCCCATGTGCAACTCTTCCCGCACTTGGGGTTGGATTGAGAGCCCACCCAGATGATCTAGGGTGACCTCATTCTGAGGTTCTTAATTACATCTGCCGAGATCCTTTTTCCAAATACAGTCACAGGCTCCAGGGATTTGACAAGGACATGCCTTTTGGGGTCACCAGTCCACTCACCACAGACGGGAGGCCATCGCAGCTGGGTGGGGTGGGCCGCTTGGCATT
This sequence comes from Bubalus kerabau, assembly GCF_029407905.1. Classification (NCBI taxonomy): domain Eukaryota; kingdom Metazoa; phylum Chordata; class Mammalia; order Artiodactyla; family Bovidae; genus Bubalus; species Bubalus kerabau. The sequence continues at coordinate 56,851,412 of NC_073644.1, forward strand.
TGCTGGGTCGCGGTGACACCGGGGATCAGGGAAGCTGACTGGTGAGCAGCCCTTCCTTGAACTAGCTGGTTAATTCATGGTGCTGCCAGGCGGGGCTGAAAGCTCATTTTGCCACTGGCTTTCACTGCCACCACCCCAGCCGGGATACCAAGGCTCTGAACCTGCCTCTGGCGGTGAAGGTGGACAGGGAGCTTCTGCTCAACCTTGCAGACACCAGGAGGCGGGGCGGCTGAGGTTTTTAGGTTGCTGTTTGGCTACAGTTCTATGGACCAGCCTTCTGTGTGTGGACACTCCTACGTGAGGAGCAGGGGAACAGGCTCTTTCCTAAAGCCTCCCCCACCTCTTCTGATTTCTACCTGCCATTCAGCAGTGCCAGGTTGGAGTCCTCTGCAGCGCCCCGTCTTTAATATACAGATGGTAATAAGGGAACCCAGAGAACTCTCTGCTAGGACATTCCTCAGGTGCCCAGGTCCTTGTCCAGTTTGCCACATTCTTTCCATCTAAGCTGGAGTCATCCTATGCTTGTCTGGTGAGTGCACGGTCTTCTAGTTTTAGGAGGGAAGACTTGGGAGGAATGGGCTACTACATTCTGGCTAGACCAGAAATTGATTCATGATTCAGCTCCTGATGCCAGATTGTTGTTATTGTTTGGTCATTGTTGGGGTCCTTTAATGAACTGGGACCTGGTGGTCCGGAGGCAACTATAACAAAGTGAAAGAGAGAAAGAGGCTGATACTCCCTGGTTTACGCAGAAAACCAACAAAGTCCTTGACACAGGATTTAAGTCTCTCATGAAGGCACCGGGTGCCCTCTCGAGGGGGGGTGAAGGCACAGGGCACCTTCTTGAGACAGTCTTAGAAGCCCGGGCAGGAGAGTGAACAAGACGGTCTCTGCGCTCCAAGGAATCAGCCGAAGAGACAGAGAGAGAAAGACAGACACAGGGACCCAAGCTCTGATGGAGCAAAGGTGCTATAATGATTTTTCTGTGAGTATATATAGTCTGCAGTACAAGAAGTTTCTTTCGTCAATGATAAAGATCAGAAAACCAAACGTACAGTAACCGTTACCAAGGGAACAAGGGATGATGATGATCACAAGGTCAGGAGACAATCCATCTCTCAAGGGGATCGAGACTAAGCAGTTTTGTCGTAAAGAGAATGTTTACTAAAGGAGATTCAAGCCTGTCTCACACAATGACCCCAGTTCCTGGGAGCAGTGTGCTGTTCCGCTTAAAAAGAAACAAAGGACTTGTGAGAAACAGCACGTAGGAATCCTCCTGTTAACATTCCCCAACAGGTCACTAAGAGGTGTCCAAGATTTTTGTGACCCCATGAATAGCATCCTGCCAGGCTTTTCTGTCCATAGGATTTCCCAGGCAAGAAAACTGGAGTGGGTTGCCGTGCAATCCTCCAGGGGATCTACCTGACCCAGGGATCGAACTTGCATCTCCTGTATTGGTAGGCGGATTCTTGACCACTGATTCATTAGGGAAGCCTGCACATTACAGACATCAACTGTCAAACATTCTAGCGGACTTCTTTTCAATTTTTACGTTCACGTTTCCTACAGTTATCGATTTAAGCAGTAGGTAAAACAATTTAAAATATATTTTAATCTTTAATTAGTGCTGACTTCTGATTGTATATGCTTCCTTTTTGATGCTTTTTGCAGAGAATTTTCCAGGGGAAAAAGCAAAAGATAAAAGTGCATTAAGAACCCTTGTTATTTAACATTATTCTTATATGAGATTAAAAACTGTATTTAATGCTGTTGTCTTGTACAACTGTGTGGTCTTATTTTCACGAAGTACCTTCAGTAATTTGTTCAAGAATACTGTTTAGAAGAGTGTCACAGTATTTATGCATATTGACTTAGAAGCAAAAGGCTGTAACTGCCTCACATGATTTTAAATGGCCTCATTTCTTCTTTAGGAATGATGAATGCCCATTATGATGATATCCACGTCTTGATGGAATTTTTTGTGTCTTTATTCCATCTTTTACATTGATCATGAAGCTTACTAAACTGGAAGGCATAGTTGCTTCAATTATTGATGGGGCCAATTTTCCTCTCATTTCTGTCTGAACAAACATCACTAGTTTGGAATATGCTGGATTCCTGTAAACAAAGGAAGAGTTAAAAAATACAAAGAATTTTTATCTATTGAATTTACAAGTTTATTAGAAGCAGGATTCTTAGTTACCATTGATTGCCAACACTGCTTATGACAGGGGAAATAGTGACTGAAGAAGGAAAAAACATGTGGAATGATTTGCACACTCAAAATTATTTTACATAAAAATATTAAGTAGTCAGACTATATCTTAAAGTCTTCAGTTTTAGTTATCATTTCTTTCTTGTCATTTTATCAACTTTTTAAAATTATAAAAGTAATGTATGCTTATGAAAATTTAAACAGTAGAGCATTTTCATAATTCCTCTTCACTCTGTTCCCCAGAGACAGTCACTATTTATAGTGTTGACTGTATCTGTTCAGATTATCATCTATGGATATACGAAGACAACACGTGTGTACACATATGTTTATGTACCCTATATACATGCACATGTACATTCTTACTTTTGCAAAAATGAGACATATTTATTTTTCTGGAACTAGTTTCATTTTCCTCTTAGTATGATACCATGCACCTCTGTGTCTATACAGATCAGCTTATTGTTTTTAATGATTGCATATGGTATTTCATATTCTATTAACCAGTCCTCTATTGACTATCATGGAGTTATTTCTTACTTTTTGCCACAATAAATAAAGCTGCAATAAAACACCTTGTAATATATCCATTTGCATGTCTAGAAATATTGAGTTTCTAGGTCAATGTTTTTGTGTATTTAACATTTTGAAATGTTATCTCCAATCTACCTTCCAAGAAGACCATAGTAGTTTATATTCTAACCCAGTGAACTTCAAACTAGAGGATATGAAGACTTGCCAAGGGGTATGAGAGGCTGAATAACATTTAAGGGAATAAATTTTCAAACCTCTGACTCCCATGTACCTTTTCCTTAAACTGATCTAAGAATATATCTCTGATGGACATTCCAGCTTTTGTTCCACCAGCCTGATCACACCAGCCTTCTTTATAGAAACTTCTGCTTTATAGAACCAAGGGATATCTGTCATCTCCCCTAAATAAGACTGAATAGTACTAAGGTGCTTTACCCTGGCATATAAACATGAGTTGCTAAAGGAAAAATTCCATCAATTGGAAGTGAGTTAAGAAAGTGAATGACAGATGACAGTAATAAAACCTTACCATGTCAATTCTTTGCTTTCAATAAAATTTAAGGATCTAATTGAGTTGTCAGCTGATAAGTCATTAAAAACGATTTTTGATTATAGGTCACTATGTAACATGGAATATAACTCAGAAGAATGTCAAGGGATTGTGTGATGGCACTAGAGTTCTACTCTCCATTTTAACCCACCTGTTCATGTGAACAAAGTTTCCTACAGTTACATTCATAAAAATGCAAAGTAGAAGTAGACTTGATGTCGTTCTATCTGATGGGATATCTAGAGCAGGCCTTTTGTCCCACGTTTTTTACAGGTAGGTGAGTGTAAGTGATAGAAGCATTTACTCTCGAACCAGAATGCATAGTTTGAAGCTGAGCTTTGCTGTTACCTATGTGAAACCTTGAGAAAGTTACTTAATTTTTCTGGGTTTCCATTTTCTTTTCTGCAAAATGGGGATAGTAAGACCATTACTTTATGGGGTTCTTGTGAGGATCAAATAGTTGACATTTGGTATCTGTAAATTGTAACAGTGTCTGACACATAGTAAATGCTAAGTTTTGCTACTAAGAAGTGTTTCCAGTAACAATTTGCTTTTACATTTAACAATTATGTAATACATTTTTATTTTGATCAATGGGTAATAATAACAATTTAAACCAGTACAAATAAACTTATTTTAACATTTAGATACTTCAGTTCAGTTGCTCAGTCATGTCTGACTCTTTGTGACCCCATGAACTGTGGCATGCCAGGCTTCCCTGTCCATCACCAACTCCTGGAGTTTACCCTAACTCATGTCCATTGAGTCGGTGATGACATCTAACCATCTCATCCTCTGTCGTCCCCTTCTCCTCCTGCCCTCAATCTTTCCCAGCATCAGGGTCTTTTCAAATGAGTCAGGTCTTGGCATCAGGTGGCCAAAGTATTGGAGTTTCAGCTTCAACATCATTCCTTCCAATGAACACCCAAGACTGATCTCCTTTAGGATGGACTGGTTGGATCTCCTTGAAGTTCATGGGACTCTCAAGAGTCTTCTCCAACACCACAGTTCAAAAGCATCAATTCTTCAGCACTCAGCTTTCTTTATAGTCCAGCTCTCATGTCCATACATGACTACTGGAAAAACCATAGCCTTGACTAGATGGACCTTTGTTGGCAAAGTAATGTCTCTGCTTTTCAATATGCTGTCTGGGTTAGTCATAACTTTGCTTCCAAGGAGTAAGTGTCTTTTAATTTCATGGCTGCAAATCACCATCTGCAGTGATTTTGGAGCCCCCCCCAAAAAAGTCTGACACTGTTTCCACTGTTTCCCCATCTATTTCCCATGAAGTGATGGGACCAGATGCCATGATCTTCATTTTCTGAATGTTGAGCTTTAAGCCAACTTTTTCACCCTCCTCTTGCACGTTCATCAAGAGGCTTTTTAGTTCCTCTTCACTTTCTGCTATAAGGGTGGTGTCATCTGCATATCTGAGATTATTGATATTTCACCCGGCAATCTTGATTCCAGCTTGTGCTTCCTCCAGGCTAGCGTTTCTCATGATGTACTCTGCATATAAGTTAAATAAGCAGGGTGACAATATACAGCCTTGACGTACTCCCTTTCCTATTTGGAACCAGTCTGTTGTTCCATGTCCAGTTCTAACTGTTGCCTCCTAACCTGCATACAGGTTTCTCAAGAGGCAGGTCAGGTGGTCTGGTATTCCCATCTCTTGAAGAATTTTCCACAGTTTATTGTGATCCACACAGTCAACGGCTTTGGCATAGTCAATAAAGCAGAAATAGATGTTTTTCTGGAACTCTCTTGCTTTTTCAATCATCCAGCAGATGTTGGCAATTTGATCTCAGGTTCCTCTGCCTTTTCTAAAACCAGCTTAAACATCTGGAAGTTCATGGTTCACGTATTGCTGAAGCCTGGCTTGGAGAATTTTGAGCATTTCTTTACTAGCCTGTGAGATGAGTGCAATTGTGCGGTAGTTTGAGAATTCTTTGGCATTGCCTTTCTTTGGGATTGGAATGAAAACTGACCTTTTCCAGTCCTGTGGCCACTGCGGAGTTTTCCAAATTTGCTGACATATTGAGTGCAGCACTTTCACAGCATCATCTTTTAGGATTCAAAATAGCTCAACTGGAATTCCATCACCTCCAGTAGCTTTGTTCATAGTGATGGTTTCTAAGGCCCACTTGACTTCACATTCCAGGATATCTGGCTCTAGGTCAGTGATCACACCATCGTGATTATCTGGGTCGTAAAGATCTTTTTTGTACAGTTCTTCTGTGTATTCTTGCCACCTCTTCTTAATATCTTCTGCTTCTTTTAGGTCTTTGCTGTTTCTGTCCTTATTGTGCCCATATTTGCATGAAATGTTCCCATGGTATCTCTAATTTTCTCGAAGAGATCTCTAGTCTTTCCCATTCTATTGTTTCCCTCTTTCTTTGCATTGATTGCTGAGGAAGGCTTTCTTATCTCTCCTTGCTATTCTTTGGAACTCTACATTTAAATGGGTATATCTTTACTTTTCTTCTTTGCTTTTCACTTCTCTTGTCTCACAGCTATTTGTAAGGCCTCCTCAGACAGCCATTTTGCTTTTTTGCATTTCTTTTTCTTGAGGACAGTCTTGATCCCTGTCTCCTGTAAAATGTCACGAACCTCAGTCCATAGTTCATCAGGCACTCTGTCTATCAGATCTAGTCCCTTAAATCTATTTCTCACTTCTACTGTATAATCATAAAGGATTTGATTTAGGTCATACCTAAATGGTCTAGTGGTTTTCCCTACTTCCTTCAATTTAAGTCCGAATTTGGGAATAAGGAGTTCATGATCCGAGCCAGTCAGCTCCCGGTCATGTTTTTGCTGACTGTATAGAGCTTCTCCATCTTTGGCTGCAAAGAATATAATCAATCTGATTTCGGTGTTGACCATCTGGTGACGTCCATGTGTAGAGTATTCTCTTGTGTTGTTGGAAGACGGCGTTTACTTTGACCAGTGCATTCTCTTGGCAAAACTCTATTAGCCTTTGCCCTGCTTCATTCTGTACTCCAAAGCCAAATTTGCCTGTTACTCCAGGCATTTCTTGACTTCCTACTTTTGCATTCCAGTCCCCTATAATGAGGGAGAAGGCAATGGCACCCCACTCCAGTACTGTTGCCTGGAAAATCCCATGGATGGAGGAGCCTGGTAGGCTGCAGTCCATGGGGTCGGGAAGAGTCGGACATGACTGAGCGACTTCACTTTCACTTTCCACTTTCATGCATTGGAGAAGGAAATGGCAATCCACTCCAGTGTTCTTGCCTGGCGAATCCCATGGACGGAGAAGCCTGGTGGGCTGCTGTCTCTGGGGTCGCACAGAGTCGGACACGACTGAAGCGACTTAGCAGCAGCAGCCCCTATAATGAAAATGACATTGTTTTTGGGTGTTAGTTCTAAAAGGTCTTATAGGTCTTCATAGAACTGTTCAACTTCAGCTTCTTCAGCATTAGATACTTAGGGTCGCAGAAATTAAAACAAATTTTAAAAATTAGGTACTTATTCTTATAGAGGTATGATAGAAAGTAAACAGTGATTGATAAAAGAACCCACAGCATAAACACTGATTGATAAAAGAACCCAAAGCATAAAATATATTTTATTTGGATAAAATTATGCAAGGTAAAAAGAGTAAAAATATCAGATTTATAGTATGCTGGAAATTTCACCCTCTTGATATAATGCTATGCAAAATTTTAATATCAACTTAAAAATGTGCAAGGCAATATACAATTTTACAAAATTCTCTTAGAGGGGTTTGAAGACCACTGCTCCAACCAACCATATGAGCATCTATTTTCCTAAACCTTTTTCTATGCAGGGTTTAGACTATTTTTACATTGTCTCAAATGGCTGGACTCATTAGCAATTTGTATGGCCTTAAATCTCTATGTGAATTTACTAGGGCTTTACACACTTAACAAAGCTTTTCCAAGATTTACTGGAGAGTATGTTTACTGTAGATAATATGCTTTATAAATTTACTACAGGACTTGAGCTGCACAAAAGGAAAAGGTACAGAAGAATCACTTTTTTGTCAGTATCCTTCTCCAGCAGGTTGCTAGGCAGAGTTACCACTCTGGGTAGAATATCTAAATTAGTGTTTCTCTCTCTCTCTCTTTTTTTTTTCTTTTTTTTTTTTTTGCAGTGGAAAGGGAATGGTGACAAGGTGCAAGAAGGGGACTTTGCCTGTGAAGCACACCTTAGGTTGTGTAACTTCCCAACCAGAGTCCCCACTAGCAGCTGATTCACCTACCTGATATGGAGTAATAATCTTTCCCTTGTTTTATCCTTTCCTGCTGTGGAGAATACAGTCTTGGCTATATAATCAAAATTGATAGATGGGGAGAAAGACTACATTGTCATCATCATCATCATCTGAACCAATGATCCTGTCCATCAATGTAAATATTTGTGGATTTCTTTTAGTTCTCTAATTCAGTAGAAAACATTAAGGAATATGGGTCTAAGTGTCATTTTATTTTGACTTCCTTCACATACATATTTTTCTCCTACTGAGTGGTTTATATTGACCAATATAAAGTTTTACATGTCATTTTATATGCTAGTATCTTATTTAATATAAAGTCATTTAGCAAATATGTAAGAAAGTTGTAGACTGATATATAGTGAATTAATATATATATGCATTTACAGAATATGTGTATTGGATGTCACCATCTTATCCAGTGGCTGGCCACCTGTGGGCAGAGACTCATCTCTAATTTCTCCAGCTCTTCCCTCTCTGAATTTACCTACTGGGTAGCTTATTCTGCAGGTATCTGTTCATAGTAAGTAGTCCACTGGAAAGAATATATTCAAAGTAAAGCATGATTCATTGCTGATAAATGTAACTATTATAATTCTAGAGAAATTTATTTTTCATTTGCAAAAATCCTTTAATAATTCACAGAAGTGACGAATGGAGAAACATAAAACATCAGGCTAAGGTTCATTGGAGGGCATGATGATGTCTGTGAACATGTGACTAGTGCCAGAAACTGTAAATTATACTTTATAGGGAATTATCTATTCTGATTCTACTTAAGATGAAAAATACTTGAAAAACTATTTTAAAAAATGTATTTAGGGGCATTTTTTCCCCCCAACAGGATATACCAGAAAATATTTCTGGTGAGTTAGTTAGCAAGTTACAAACTGAACTAAAAAATGGTTAAACAATAAATATATGGAAATAACACTTACTTTTGCACAGGTAAACATATATAGCCACAAGCATGGTTATAACCTCGGATGTAACTTGAGGATGGAGGATATGCTGGAAAATCCACACTAGTAGCTAAGTGATCAAAAGAAAAATTAAAATGAAACCTATGCCACAAAGATGAAAAATTCTGTTTCCAGTAACATATTTTCAAAAATGCATGGCATAGCATTTGATTTAACACTGACATTAATTAACATAGGTATGTATGTTTGCACACTTGAGTGTGTACACAGGCCAAAAATGAAAAAGTATCATACTACAAGTACTAGCATGAAAAAGTATCACTACTGTCCTCTTAAACTTTTTCACGCTAGTACTTCTAAAGACACTGCTACCTTTTACACACAAGAAGAACTGTTAAAAGTATAATTTATTTACTTTCTGAGGTCTGAAGCAGAAATTGCAAAGAAACAGACTAATCTACTAGGATAGATTTTTTTGGTTTATCATTTTTAAAATAAAATATTTGATGTGTTATTTAGCCTGTCAATGGAGGCAGTTTAAATGCTCTTTTCTGCCAATTCCCTGTAGCTAACTTCAATGTATGATTAAAAATCAGTAGATTTTGTTTTAGGAATTATGCAGTGTAACTGCAAAACTGCATGTGAAGGTAGAAGGGAGGAGATCTGATTATCTTCACGTTTATGATAATTATAGATACTCTTCCTAAAAACATTTTAAAATATGTATTTCTTTAGTCTGTGCAACTGAATCCTGCTCATCAGAGAATTTTCCTATATGATTTTAATATACATAATCACTTCAGTAGGAAATACAACATTAAGCTCTAGTTAGGAGACAAAATGTGGGAAATGTGTTTGCATTTCCCATTTTCACGATCTGTTCCATCATCTTAATAGAGCCAGTTACGTTGGCAAAATGGTACTGTCAAAATTGATATTAACATATTTTTTCTCTGTTTAAAATATGGAGATTATATTTGTCTTTATTTTTTTTAATTTTGTTACATTCCACAAACAAGTATGGGTCTTTTGTGAGGCACACAGTATGGTAGTTAGCACAGATTCTGGAAAATCAGAAAGACTTGAGCTGCTGCTTAGCTATGTAACTTGATTTCTGTAAACTTCAGTTTCCTTACTGGTGAGAAAATGCATGCAAAACATTTCGCTAAAAGCAAAGTACACAGTAAGCTAAACAACAGTGGAAACATTAAGAAGAAAACTATCAGTGTTCATCAAAAACTCATTCAAAGAAAATCACTTAAAAGCAAATTCAGTAGTGATCACTGAATGACTGATTATAACTATTCATGGATTTTATCTTCTATACTTCTTTTTGACCTTCCTTCTGACCATCAAAAATGAGACACAAATAGAATGGTTTCAAGATAGACAATAAGAGATCAATAAGAGATCTCTGATTCAAATGGCCAGTATTTTGTGTTATAGGCAGTGAATAAGTTTTTATGTGCCCTCATTTGAAAATGAGATGACTAATGACAGTTGTATGAAAATATATGAGACAAATATGTGAAAGTGATGAACATCAGTCCCCAGTGGTATATACGGTCAACAGAGCTAATTGTGCGCGTGAGTGCTATTAGCAGAGCTATTACTCAGACTTGTACTCTGAAACTTAGAGTCCTACAAGCGGAAAAGAGTAATTAGCAACAGTTAACTGTCCCTGTCCCCAAATAGTTACAGTAGGGGCAACTATTCACATAGGAGTAGCGAGATTAAATTGAATTTCAGAGGAAAAAAACAGGCTCTAGGCTACTACTGTTCTACCAAAGTCCCTTCTCCATAAATTATCTTGAGTTCTAGGAGTCCAAAGATCTCTGGGGTGTAAACTGGTATGTTTTAAGTGAATAATGCAAATGGCAAGTGTCTACACATTTGCATTTTACAGAGTGACACATTTTTGGCTGGGGGTGGGGGGTAGGATAAGGACTGGAGAAATAAATGGCAACCCACTTCAGTATTCTTGCCTGGGAAATCCCACGGACAGAGGAGCCTGGTTGGCTACAGTCCATGGGATCATGAAGAGTTGGACACAACTTAGTGACTGAGCAACAAGCAATGGATAAGAGTATGTTAAAACTTTCAGTTTTTAAAAGAAATGTAAGCACATTTATGAAAAGAGCTATCTAGTGGAATTTTCTTCAGGATTTTTATCAGTTTTTAAATATACCCATTCTACATATTCAAATATAGAAGTATATATCCAAAGATCCATTTTGTTTCTTGGTAGTTTTGTGATGTACGCTGTGAAGGTTTAGCCGCAAATATCTATCTATATTCAGTGCTGCAGGGTATATGCTGCAAAAAGGCCAGGAGATGCCACAGTCATTGACTATGATATAAATGGCACCTCCAGAATTAGGTTAAAAACTTCAGGCTTACCTACAGTACACATGTATTTATTGGACTCACCAAATAAATATAAGAATAATTAATTGAAAATATTCTTTCAAACTGTGAGTTAAAAGAAAAAAATTTATTAATGACTCATAGTAATTCCCAAGTGTGGGCAAAATGTTTCAACTTACAGCTGATAACATCCATATTCCCTTCGTAGTGCTTCAAAGAGACTAAGTTGATAAAGTCTCGGGGGGAAATTGAGCCCATGGCAAAACTTTCTGTAATGGTATGACACAGGAATGTATCCTGAAACAAATCAAATCATAAAGATTGAAACAATTATTTAATATCTGTTCTTTGTACTGCTCCCCAAAGAATTTCACTAAGTTTGGCCTGTTTTTGGAAAAAGCATGGCTTTGAGGTTTTAAGAATTTATCACCAAGTCAGCTTGCATTTTCAGTGTTAAAGAAATATTAGATATGTAATTATAAGTGCAAGGCAACAAAAGCAAAAATAAAAGAGTGGGACTACATTAAACTAAAATGCCTCTGCACAGCAATGGAAACCATTAACAAAATGAAAAGGCGACCCACAGAGTGGGAGAAAATATTTGCAAATAATATATCTAACAAGGGGTTAATATAAATTACAAATACAATAAATTTAGAAAAGAATCTTGATATTATCTAATATTTGAATTTTTAGATGAAGAAATTGAAGCCTAACATTGGGGTCGTACAGAGTCGGACACGACTGAAGCGACTTAGCGATTAAGTTAACGTGTAGAGCTAGAGAGATGTACAGAACTAGAACCTGGGTTTCCAGATTTCCAGTACAACAGTGTGTCTGCTACTCCACACTGACTAGGTAATATATTCAGAATAACATATTGACGTAGCAGCCTGTGGTGTAAAGCCTAAAATTAAAGACCAGTATATGTGCTGCTTTGACATCTGTTAAAATTGAGTCTTGAATGGCCAAACTGCAAGATCCTCTCTTCACTCTGTTCCCATAGATAAGAGCCCTTAGTCCAACAACTCTCCTTATCAGCAGGATAAGACACAGTTCCTACTGACACCTGAGTAGTGGGTTTCAGTACCCTGCTATCCTGTAGAGTTAGTCCAACAACCAATCAGATCCTCCTGCAAGAATCAGGGGTCACCTCAGCTTCTTGATACTACAAAACCTGCTGTGCACAACTCCTGGTTATTAACTCTGTTACTGAGTGCAACTCCCCTGTCACACTGCGGGGCATGGTGTGTCCTGGGCAGCTTAGCTGAGCTACTCCACGTACTGCTGCCTCAGCATCCATTTTGTTTGGCCAAGCAGCCTGCGGGGGCTTAAACTAACACCAGCTCTTTCACGTAAGCATAGCCTAGATAATAGCCCGCAGAGTCGCAAGCAAATATAAGTTCCTGATATGACTTCCCCAACAGCCCTTCTGGTCAGCAGTCTCCCACACTTCCCAGGACCTTCCCCTTGTGAGCCCCTTAAATCAGACCACCTGTGTAGTTTACTAAAATCCTGCCATGTTTGGTTCCAAATGATCAATCTGGCCTTAGCCTAGGAACCCCAAAGCATTCTACCCACAGACCCTAATAAAGGCACAAGTCCACCTCTGTCTGCACCCTGCATTGACCACCCCACACAGGGCCCCTGACGTGTGCTATGCACTTCCTCCAGGACTGTAATAAACTTCTCTATTTCAATTTCTTTTGTGGTCATTTGTTGAACCTGGCTCACCACTGGCATCCTGTGCCCCACCAACAAATGTTAATTTAACAAAGTCTTAACAGTCTTCCTTTCCTGGGCTGTGATTAGTCTTAATAAACTGCTGTAGATCTTATTTGTCTAAGTGCTGGTGTCAAAGTGTTTGTTTGACCACCGCCATAACCCTAGAGCAGGAATCCCTTCCTCACCAATGGAGTGAATGAGTCAATTAAAATGCACCCTTGCAAAATGAATGCTACAAACATTCATAAGAAGGCAGAAAAAGTCTTCTCATTGTGTAATGTGATTCAGAGATATTATGGTATACTGAAAAAGACATCAAATCTGAATCAGGAGATCAGTATAAGTCCTGGGTCTACCATACACTGTCTGTGTTGACCTTGGGCAAATCTAAATTTCTCTGGCCACCTGATGCGAAGAACTGACTCATTTGAAAAGACCCTGATGCTGGGAAAGATTGAAGGCAGGAGGAGAAGGGGACGACAGAGGATGAGATGGTTGGGTGTCATCACTGACTCAAAGGACATGAGTTTGAGTAAACTCCAGGAGTTGGTGATGGACAGGGAGGCCTGGTGTGCTGCAGTCCACGGGGTCGCAAAGAGTCGGACACGACTGAGCAACTGAACTGAACTGAAATTTCTCTGAATATGTTTTCAAGTCTTTTGATGCCAAATCTACTATACTTTCCATTATTGTAGCTGACTTGCAGCAAAAACAGAAATATCTGAAATGCTAACAAAACTGTATAATTAGTATCATATAATTATGAATGAAACAATAACAATGTTTGCATTTCATTTGTGATAGACCAAGTTCAAATCCCAAGAGGGTCACAGACATGTGTTCTCTGTGGACAAGAACTCCAGAGCCTTTCTCCAAGATGAAACTACTTTACCTTCCCGGGCTTTTCTGCAACCTCACCCTCATTCCAGATTTTAAAATCAGTTTAATAGAAGGAGGTGCAGTTAACCTACAGAGTTGTAAATAAACGGTAAAGTGATGGCAGGTATGTGGGACATTTGTTTGATGAGTGAAATGGGCTTGGAGACTTAAAGAACCAGACTCAGTAATCTGGAATTTTACAAATGCAACTGTTTGTAAAAATCATAAAAGTTTGCATTCCGCCAACATTCTTCACCTCTACCATTTCCTTCTAATAAAATTATTATTAGCCAAAATATAGAAGTCATTTTTTAAAGACAGCCTGCTGCTGCTAAGTCACTTCAGTCGTGTCCGACTCTGTGTGACCCCATAGATGGCAGCCTACCAGGCTCCCCCATCCCTAGGATTCTCCAGGCAAGAACACTGGAGTGGGTTGCCATTTCCTTCTCCAATGCATGAAAGTGAAAAGTGAAAGTGAAGTCGCTCAGTCATGTCCGACTCTTCCCAACCCCATGGACTGCAGCCTACCAGGCTCTTCCATCCATGGGATTTTCCAGGCAAGAGTACTGGAGTGGGTTGCCATTGCCTTCTCTGAAAAACAGCCTGCTAAGGTGTAATTTACGTATGGTGACATCTAGCAGTCTTCGTTAAGTACCAGAGTGACATGGTACTGCAGCAGAGTTCGGAGTCCCTCAGCCGACTCCCGTCTTCTGTTTCTCCCCCTTCCCACCGCATCTCAGTCTCTCAGTCTCTCTTGTTTCACCCATTTCCTCTCCTCCTGAGCTCTCAGTGTGGCCTCCCCTCACCCTGCTCCTCTGCCCTTCTAAGCCCCATTTTGCCTCTTGCATTCTGTCTTCCTTTCTCTCACCTCTAGGACTTTAACTTCCTACTCCATTACCTCTATTTTTCTTTTCTCTGTTTTTATTCTTCCCCTTCATCTCTGAGATAATGTATTTGAAAGTGTTTCTAAAACCACAACCTCATAATGTTATTTCACACATGCTTGTAAAAAGTTACATACTATTTGTTCCTAAGTCCTTAACAGTATCTACAATGTTATCTAGTGTGTTATGACTACGATAAATCTACTGACTTCCATCAACAAGGCATGCTTAATTTTTTTTCCCCTTGATGGAGGAGGCAAATCCATGAGTTCAGTCCTATCAATACCCAAAGGCACACATCTGCAGGAAAGCTGACCAGTTTCAGAATGTGGTATGCACTAAAAATAGAATAAAGCTAACTGGAATTGAACTCTCAATTAATAAAGAAAAAAGTTTTAAGCTTTTTATAAAGATTTCAACTTGATTTGAATATATAAAATACAGATGTAATAAACTGAAATCACTAAGATATAAAAGCTAAAACTGCATGAATACAGTAAAAGTCCAACATTAAACAATAGATTACCAAATCAATCTTTAGTACCATGTTGTGCATTTTCAATGATTTGTCCCATGTGACTCTGTTTTCAGGTTTGAAGAGGAAATCAGATAGTTTAGATGTCGATTCTGGAATCATTGCTTCAACACGATATCTATGGTTAACAAAATAAAGAAAATTCAAAATTTAATTGAATTTAGCCTAAGTTGAAAATATGGTATCACAGTATTAAGCACACTAATTTAACAAATAATATAAAGAAAATTTGAAGGTAATATTAGTGATTTAAAATACTAATATTCCATTGTAAGTTGTTGTTTAGTTGCTAAGTCATGTCTGACTCTTTTGTGACCCCATGGACTGTAGCCGGTCAGACTCCTCTGTCCATGGAATTCTCCAGGCAAGAATACTGGAGCAGGTTGCCATTCCCTTCTCCAGGGGATCTTCCTGACCCAGAGATCAAGCCTGTGTCTCCTGCATTGGGAGGCGGATTCTTTACCACTGAGCCACCAGGGAAGCCAGTAACAGTTTTATTTAAATACGTATTACAATAGTTAATATAAAGTATTTAAAAATTCATTTTTCAACAAATTTTGTTTGTACTGTTTCTATAGTTGTCTTTTTTTTTTTTTTTTTTTTTTTAATTATTTGGCTGCACCGTGTCTTAGTCGCAGAACCCAGGTGGGCCTTTGTTGCTGTGTGCGGGCTCCCCTCTGGGTCTGGCTTGTCTCCAGAGTGCACATGCTCAGTAGTCAAGGGGAGTGGGTGTAGTTGCCCTATGGCTTGTGGGATCTCAGTTCCCCAAGCAGGGATTGAATCATGTCCCCTGTATAGGGTGGTGGATGCTTAACCACTGGACCATCAGGGAAGTCCCTATTGTTGTCTTTTTAAAAGGACTACTTTCATTTACAATTTTTCTAAATTCTTTCTCATAAACTTTTACATGCTGTATTTATCATAAGCCTCAAGTAACTGATGAGATGCTTGTGTGGTTGTGCAGCATCTTGTGGCCTTAACTCTTAAGAATAATATGATATAAGCAGAGGTCAAAAAACTTTTCAGTAAAGAGCCAGATGGTAAATAATTTGGCTTTGCTTCATGACATAGAACATAGACTTCATGTTCCATGTTGCAATTATTCAACTTTATTAGTGCAGCAGTGAAACAGCCATAGACAATATATAATAAATGGGTCTGTCTGTATTATAATTAAACTGTCAGTTTTCACTCCAATCCCAAAGAAAGGCAGTGCCAACGAATGTTCAAACCATACAACTGCACTCATTTCATGTGCTAGCAAGGTAATGCTCAAAACCCCTCAAACTAGGCTTCAACAGTACATGAACTGAGAACTTCAGATTTACAAGCTGGATTTAGAAAATGCAGGGTTTAGAAAACCAGAGATCAAATTGCCAACATCTGTTGCATCAAAGAAAAAGCAAGGGAATTCCAGAAAAACATCTATTTCTGCTTCACTGCTGTTGCTGCTAAGTCGCTGCAGTCGTGTCTGACTCTGTGCGACCCCATAGACAGCAGCCCAGCAGGCTCCCCCGTCCCTGGGATTCTCCAGGCAAGAACACTGGAGTGGGTTGCCATTTCCTTCTCCAATTTTCTGCTTCACTGACTTCTACTAAAGGCTTTGACTGTGTGGATCACAACAAACTGTGGAAAATTCTTAAAGAGATGGGAATACCAGACCACCTTACCTGTCTCCTGAGAAATCTGTATTCAGAACAAGAAGCAACAGTTAGAACTGGACATGAAATGATGGACTGCTTTAAAGTTGGGAAAGGAATAGGCAAGGCTGTATGTATATTGTCACCCTGCTTATTTAACTTCTATGCAGAGTACATCATGTGAATTGCTGGGCTGGATGACTCATAAGCTCTAATCAAGATTGCTGGGAGAAATATCAACAACCTCAGATATGCAGATGATACCACTCTAGAGGAAATCAACCCTGATTATTCATTGGAAGGATTGATGCTGAAGCTGAAGCTCCAATACTTGGGCAACCTGATGGGAAGAACTGACTCATTAGAAAAGACCCTGATGCTGGGAAAGGTTGAAAGCAGGAGGAGAAGGGGGTGACAGAGGATGAGACGGTTGAATGCGCTCAGTGACTCAATGGACATGAGTTTGAGCAAGCTCAGGGAGATGGTGAAGGACCGGGAAGCCTCGAGTGCTGCAGTCCATGGGGTCGGAAAGAGTCGGACACCACTGAGCCACTGAACAACAACCCTCCCCCCTGCCCCCGCCATCAAAAAAAACTGAGTCAAATTTGGTTTTCTAAATAACATATCATGATCAATAAATGAACAACTCTTAAAAATATGGTTTAAAAAACGTCTGCACAATTTCCCTTAGTGTATTTGAATTTGAAACAACAGGTTCCTAAAAAATATCCTTAAAAAGCAGCTTACAGAAAAAATTATAAAAGAATCTGCCTGCCAATGCAAGAGACTCAGAAGACATAAGTTCGATCCCTGGGTCGGGAAGATCCCCTGGAGGAGGAAATGGCAACCCACTTCAGTATTCTTGCCAGGAAAATTCCATGGACAGAGTAGCCTAGAGGGTTAAAGTTCATGGGTTGCAAAGAGTCGGATACAACTGTGGAACTAAACGTGCACACATGTGTACACACACACATACACAATATCCTTAAAAGCACTTACAGAAAAAATTATATATATTTGCAAGAAAAATATATTGGGGAAATAAACTTTATCTTTAAGTGGTTCACTTAATGGAAAGGTGAAATGTTGAAAAGACCACAAAATACTCTATGAAAAAACCAATCTATTTTTACAGTTATTAGTTCTTGAAGTGGAAATTTCCTAGCTTTGTGACGTATTCACTAGAAGTGATTTTTTTTTTCTGTTTTCAAGTTTGAAAATTCGATGGTACATATTACTCTATTTTTATTAATCCATGTTTCAACCAAGTGACTTTATAAGTAATTTCTATTTCCTGTTCACTATCCAATAATGTCTTATAGCTAATGAAGTAGCACTGAATTCTTGGAGAAGGCACTGGCAACTCACTCCAGTACTCTTGCCTGGAAAATCCCATGGACGGAGGAGCCTGGTAGGCTGCAGTCCATGGGGTCGCTAAGAGTTGGGCACGACTAAGCAACTTCACTTTCACTTTTCACTTTCATGCACTAGAGAAGGAAATGGCAACCCACTCCAGTGTTCTTGCCTGGAGAATCCCAGGGACGGGGGAGCCTGGTGGGCTGCCATCTATGGGGCTGCACAGAGTCGGACACGACTGAAGCAACTTAGCAGCAGTAGCAGCAGCACTGAATTCTAGATAGATCAATGTCATTGAATTCAAAACCATGATTATAAATAGGAAATTGTACTCACAGATTTCCATGGAATTTTTTAGAAGCCTTGCTGGAAACAGTTATTTTTTTCTCAAAGAGGAATAAAAAATCCACAAATAAATTAGCTGTCAGATACAGAAAGAAATGAAATATAAAAAAACAAACAAAAAAAATGAAAGTAAAAACCTTTTTTGGTTTGTAAAAGAAAATATTAAAAAAAAGTCTTTGCAATAATTTGTTTTCCATTAAAAAACAAACTCTTGAAATATATTTAACTTGTTTTCTTACTGAATTCTTAACCACTTTCCAGCCTGATGAATCTTGATAGTAACCTAAAATTTCTTGAGCAGTTTGTTGGGCAAGTGCCTTATAGTCCATCTACCTGCAAATATGCAAAGTATTAAAAGCAAATGACTGGTGAGAAAGAAATCATACAAAGATTTTTTTAAATGCTCTATTTCATTTTAATACTATTTCTAAATGTCTGTCACATAGCAATGAACAATAATTCTGTTTTCAATGCATGCATGCATGGATCTCTTCTTTTTTATTCAGTATTTCAAATGAGAAAATGTGATACATTACAAAGAGCAGGCTTTAGCTTTGGAGTCAGAGACTGGAGTCAAATCCTGTCTCTGCCACTGACAAATTGTAAACCACATTATTTAATATTTCTCTTTCCCCATTTTATCAAACTGTAAAACTGGGATAATACCTAAGTCAGTACAACTGATGTGAGGATTAATTGAAACAATACACTTAAACATCTTACCCCTTTACCTGGCACATATTATTTCTAACAGCTCAGTCTTGCTTCCTTTCTCCTGTGAAGCAACATAATCTGTTGATCAGGGGTTATTGGGGCTTTATCTCTTTTAAAGTGAGTGGCAGTGGCACTGAAGGACCTGACCCCTGGCTTCCTCTGCAAAATCAACTTCTTCCTGTTTCCTTCTCTCCCTCTTCACGCCAATCATTTTGAGCTTCCTGGTTGTTCCTCAGATACAACCAAGCAACTTCCTACCTCAGGGTCTTTGTACTTGCTGTTCCCCGTGCTTGTAATGTTCTTCCTCAGTGTGCTCACAACTGACTCCTCCTCGTTGGTGTCTTTGCTTAAATATTCTCTTCAGAGAGGATCAAGTTCATATCAACTCAGATCAAACAGACATATTAAACTCTTGCTAAGGGCTAAATATTGTGGTATCTGTGGCAAAAGCAGTTGAGTATGATCCTGTTCCTGCTTTGAATAAGCTCAGGAAGGTGGTGTCTCATTGGTCCTTTGGCCCATCACCCAGTTTTCAGTTAAGGGAAGCTGGCTGGTGTGGTGGAAAGAATGACAACACAGAACTGGATTCAAACCTTGGCTTTGCCATTTACCACCAGCTTTAAAATTTAGGGTAAACTGCTTAGCCTTTGGACTTCGATTTTCATTTCTATAGACAGGGGATAGTAATACCTGTCTCATGGGGTTATTATGAGGATTAAGTGATTCAATATATGTAGAAGTGACTGAAACAGTGTCAGGCCCTTCTTGGTGATCAAAGGTTAGTTTTTGCTTTTTCTTTAAATGGACATATTTAAATCTAGCTAAAAACAAACAACCAACCAAAAACTCTCCTAAGAGCTGCCTGAATAAACCTTCTCAGAGTTTAATTATCAGCATATGTCTTCCTGCCCTCACCTAAATGCCTTTAGGTTGGATCATAAACTACTTTTCTCTTGTTTTAGTTCTTCGGCAAGGTGTAGCACCTAATTGACATCTATATTTGAAAAACGTTTGGTAAACTGTTATAATTCCTTCTTCTTAGGAGACTCTTGGTTTCTTTACCTTTCCTAGTAGATCTAATCCAGAATTTTAATAACTACTGGGACTCTTCTCCAAATCCTGATGGATATCTCCATATCTTTTAACCTGTGAAGGAACAAAAGTGGAAGCAGAATTATTTTGATCCATGAATTAGAAAATATATTTGATAATTTCCTTAATATTTTTTCAGTGTCTTTGATTTGTACTTTATGTACTCATTCGGAAACATGTACTATATGTTTCCTCAATGTAAGAAAAAGGTAGTAAGAACATAAAGATAATGTTTATGAAAAGAACCTTTGAGAAATTATCTTTTAAAAGGACAGGTTTAAAAGACACTTAAGTGTGAAATGTGGATTAAAATGTCTAAGTTTTTAAGCTCATGCCACTAACAATCCTTGGTTGGTCCCTGACCTGGGCTTCTCCCAGCGTATATAACACAGTCCTTTATTTCCTACCAACAACATACTTGATACTGAAGGATCATGAAATTGCAGATTTTTTGCAACATATCGCTAGAACATAAACTTTCTGCAAGGACTTTGTCTTATTCATTTTCAAATCGCTAGCACTGCTTACTGCCACAACAAACATGTGCTTAACTGAACCACTCAACTAAATTTTATAGCTTCTGGACCTTTTCGTTTGCCAAGAAAAAAAAAAAGGTATGGTTAAGCCTAGTGGGCTAGAGAGGGTGACGAGATGAAAAGAGCCAACGGCAAGACTCCAGTTGGACAGTATTACCTGGTGATGTAACACTGGTTGAGCAGGAACATGTTCAGATGGGATAATGATCAAGGATATCTTCACCCACAGGGTCAGTGGAAAATAAACACAAACCAATATTGAGATGGCATCTTTTTCTGATAACACCACTCGGTTGAAACTGGTTTCTTCGCACCTCACATCCTGTCCCAGCCTTGTAAACAGGTTCCCATATGTTGTTAAGTGGTTCTTTACATCTGTTTGTATAATCTCCCTCTTTCTGGGCTGCCTGAGTGGGTCCCCAATCCGTGCTGGGTCATTGCCATTCTTCCCTGGGAATCAAGGTCCCCAAGGACTTTGTTAAGTGTCATCGCGGGCCCAACTCCCTCCTCCAATTCCGCGTCTCGGAATTGAACTCGAGGCGGCTGGTGGGGAGACCAGGGAAGCCGGGTTCACGGAAGAGAAGGGGAAGGCGCAGAGGGAGGGAGGGAAGAACGTGGTCTGGGGAGCGGCCCCCCGGGCCCAGTGGCTGTCTTATCCTGGGAGCGGGTTTCTGAAAGCAGGTAGGCCGAGCGTGTGGGGAGGACTGGAATGGGGGGGCTAGCTCTCAAAAGACTGAAACGGAAGCCGCCAGGGTTCCAGGTCCCCCCTTTCTGCCCAGTCCCCTCTTGAAGCCTTGGGAAACTGGCCGAAGGAAGCTCAGCCTGTCATCCGTGGAGACCGGCCGCACGGAGCCGTAACTAAGACCGGGAGGACGTAGCGCGTGCGGGTCAACAACGCGGAGGTAGCCTGGGATCTCCGCACCCCGGTAGACCCGGAAGGAAAAACTACACTTCCCAGCGGCGACCGCGACCCAGCCCCGTTCTCTCCGCCCCGCTCCTCACCCCGCCCTCTTCCTAGCACCACGCATGCGCACCGCAAGTCAGCGCCATGTTGGGTCAGTTTGAAAGCTAGCGCGGGCGTAGCCCTGGGCTGTGACGGCGCAGGGAGATGCGCGCGAGCTGAGGCGGAGGCGGGGCGGCTACCCGGTAGGGATGCTTTGTCGCGTCTCCCATCCGGTGACAGCCCAAGGCTTTCAGTGGAGAGTTGTGGACGTGTGCGCTTTTCTCGTTTTTTTATTTTTTATTTTTTTTATTTTTTTGGGCCTTCGTCGGTGAGTTCGGCCCGAACGGTGGGTGTATTTCCGAGGGGCGTCCCATTCCTTGACAGCCTGAGGGAGGGGAGGGCTAAGGGAAAGATGGCGGGGTGGGAGAGGGACGGCGTTTCCCGAGGCAAGGCGGGGGCTGACAGGCCGGGTGGAAAGCGGGCAGCTTCAACAGGAGGGGCTCGGAATGGGACGGAGGGGGCCTGACCTGGCCCTCGGGCGCTTCCGGAGGCTGAAGCGGGCGGGGAGGGAGGCTCTCGGGCTTCGGGGGCCGCCGCCTCGCAAAGACTCAGCCCGCCCCCTCCTGTTGTCTGATAACGGTTTAGAGAAGCTGTGTCTGTGACCGCGGCGTTGGGTGGGCTGGCGGGGGATGCTGGAATCCCCGAGGGAGGGGGGTCCTGGTTCATTCAGGGCGCAGGCTTTGAACCCGAAGATGCCCCTCAGCAGGGGCGCCAGCGATCTTCACTTTCCAGGGTCATTAAGTCTTGTTTTTGCGGCAACCACAAACACGTTCATTTTCCTAACATAAATCACAGAGCCTTTGAGTCGTTTGTTTATTATTTCCTGTGAGCTTACCATATTGGTTGGTTAACGCTGTACGTTCTGCGTTTAAATCAAAGGTAGTTGAAACCACTGGCCACTCGTTTCAGCATTATATTCGTCGGAATGATGGATTTCCTTTTGGAGCGGCATGCTGAAATGTTTACGGAAGAAACGGTAAGAGACAGCGAATTTGCTTCAAAATAATTCTGTGGCGAACGTGAGGAGAAGTGGGTGGATAAAGAGTGTGGTTGTGTTGGTTATTGATGCAGAATGAGGGTGCCCAGGAGTTGACTTAAATTTTCTTCTTTTGTGTACTTTTGGAAACTGCCCACTAATAATTCAGTCGTGGGTTTTCTTTTTGCTTCTTGTGAATTAAGATAAATGTTATTACCCAACTTACTGAGAACTGTAATCTAACAGCTTTCCCTTTTAGGGTTTTGTTTTTGTTTTTAAGATTTTGTAAAATAAAATATAAAATTGGTAACCTGTGCTGTGTTGGAGTAAGGGAGGAAGTGTTTGGTCAGGTTTGTCATCCAAGCAATATTTACTTGAGAAGATTTAAAATCATTAGAAAGGTGAAGAAAGGGCAAAGCTGACTTGGTCTAGCCGTATCAGAACATTCAGGGAAATAACAATTATCTTACATTCTACTGATGCTTCGGTTGACTACTGTCAACTCTGACCTTTTTCTCTTCTTAAACTGAAGACTTTCTCACTGTTCTAAAATCAAATTTGACAGCTATTGAAATTACATTAAATATTATTATAACTTAAACATTCCCAAAATTATAACCCCCGATTGAGGGCGGGAGGAGAAGGGGACGACAGAGGATGATGGTTGGATGGCATCACTGACTCAATGGATATGAATTTGAGTAAACTCAAGGAGTTGGTGATGGAAGGGGAAGCCTGGCCTGCTGCAGTCCGTGGGGTTGCAAAGAGTCGGACATGACTGAGTGACTGAACTGAACTGAAACATGTTATAATATCATAGCATATGATAAGTCCGAGACATTAAGCTTTCATTTTTACTTCAGAAAATCCATGATTTGATTCTAAAAGAATGTCATATTATTTACTGAAGTAGTCCCTGTTCATTTGTTGCTGCTGCTGCTGCTGCTAAGTCATGTCAGTCGTGTCTGACTCTGTGCGACCCCCTAGACGGCAGCCCACCAGGCTCCCCCATCCCTGGGATTCTCCAGGCAAGAACACTGGAGTGGGTTGCCATTTCCTTCTCCAATGCATGAAAGTGAAAAGTGAAAGTGAAGTCGCTCAGTCGTGTCAGACTCTTAGCCCCATGGACTGCAGCCTACCAGGCTCCTCCATCCATGGGATTTTCTAGGCAAGAGTACTGGAGTGGGGTGCCAATTGCCTTCTCCGGTTCATTCTGTTACTTCTTAGGTTTTCAAATATACTGTTGTTGCTATATTAATGTAGACTGAAATTCTCTCAATTTTAATAATGGAAAAAAAGATGAGTGCATTGAGGCAATTTTTCCATACTGTTAAGTCTCCTTCGAGAGGAGGGCTGAATCTGTTTTACATGAGAATTGAAAATAGGGTAGTATCAAAAAACGAATGTCAGAAAAGGATTGTTAAAACTGCATTATTTTAGGAAAAGAACATTTTGCCAGCTTATTTCATGGTAAGACTTGCAGTTTATTTATCGATGAATATTGTAAATTATTTTGTTTGCTCAAATCTTTGGGGAAAAGTTTGCCTAAAGTTACATATTGTCAATTAAAATGTTAAAAGTGGATAATTAGTCTCCATTTTTCCTTCTTGTTTCAACTATGTCATTTGATGCCTTTTAAAAATTTATCAGGCTCCTACTGTGTGTAGTATATGGTGGACTTATGAGTTGAACAATATTTTGTATAGGGGAATGTTATGTATTATGATGTCATAGAGTGTATGAACCTAAGAAAAGACTACGTCAGTAGTTTACAGGACTTTAAAAAAAGTGAGTATTCTTCCCTTGACACTTTCTATATAGTCTTAGATGATTTTTAAAAAAATGTATTTGTTTTTAGTTGGAGGATAATTACAACATTGTGTTGGTTTCTGCCATATCTACATGAATCAGCCATACATATGTCCCCTCCTTCTTAAATCCCCTCCCACCTTCCACCCCACCCCATCCCATACCTCTAGGTTATCACAGAGCAGCAGATCTGAGCTCCCTGCATCATTCATCAGATGATTTTTGTATATATAATTCCTAGCATATATTAGGTGCTCAGTACATGGAGAAGGAAATGGCAACCCACTCCAGTATTCTTGCCTGGAGAATCCCATGGACGGAGGAGTTTGGTG
Organism: Bubalus kerabau; assembly: GCF_029407905.1. Taxonomy (NCBI): domain Eukaryota; kingdom Metazoa; phylum Chordata; class Mammalia; order Artiodactyla; family Bovidae; genus Bubalus; species Bubalus kerabau. The sequence continues at coordinate 56,876,082 of NC_073644.1, forward strand.
GGCTACAGTGCACGGGTCGCAAAGAGTCGGACACGACTGAGCGACTTCACTTCACATGTTTTCTAAATCGATGATGAAAGAATTTACAGTAATTAAAATGGAAAATATATAATGTGCATTGCCTAAAAATAATTTATAGACAATGAGTTTTATTTTGTAAAGTTGTAAAAAGTTTATACAAATTTAGTAGTTTCTCTGTGTGTGGCCTATTATTTTAATTGGAACTTTAATCTTTTCTTTTTGTATTATAGTTGTTTTTAGGAGAAATGAATAGAAATCACCAATTTTGAGGAAGCCATGGCGAAATCAGATACAAAACACAGAGTTTGTTCTCGGCAATCTTCAGTATCTTCTCTGTTAAGCTGCAACCTGAGTGGCAGTAATTCCTCTAACTCTGGCTCTTTTCAGTATAAGGATAAACTGTACAGTTCTGCATCTCAGGCTCTACAGGCCTATATTGATGATTTTGATCTAAGCCAAATGTGTCTTGGTGCAAGCACTGGAAAGATTAACATTGATAAATGTTCTGCTAATATGCCGGAATTCTCCAACTACATTTGTAAACCAAACAATGGTATGCTTTTATCCTTTGTTTTCTTTTTACCTGTTGATTTAAAGAATTTTGAGAGATGTATAGTAGTCTTAGAAAATTAGATGCTTTATTTTGTTCTTTTGGAATAAAAAATGACTTGTAATGTTGAGATCTGTATATATTTCTTAAATGATTCTGTGATTTTTGGTTCTCTGGAGTTTTGGGGTAAAGATCCTCTTTTAACTTTGGAGTAGAAGCTCATAAAATGCAACTAGTAATAGCACATGGCTGATTATAAACCCTTAAGCCATTCTGTTACAGTGTAATGGACAGAGCATTGACTTGGTGGTTCTAGCTTTCATGACCTAGCTTAATGACTTTGAGCAAATCTCAGCCTTTCAGAATTTATACTTGATCAGTTCAGTTGAGAGGATAAGGCTGTATTAGTCTTCTTGTCTGTATTCTGTGGGGCAGTAACATTCACAGGATGTTAAGGATTTTTCCATGGTCAGAGGTCCACTGGGGCTTCCCTGGTGGATCAGTTGGTAAAAATTCCATCTGCAATGCGTGAGACCTGGGTTCGATCCCTTGCTTGAGAAGATCCCCTGGAAGAGGACATGGCAACCCACTCCACTGTTCTTGCCTAGAGAATCCCCATGGACAGAGGAGCCTGGCAGGCTGCAGTCCATGGGGTTGCTAAGAGTCGGACACGACTGAGTGACTAAGCACAGCACAGCACGGTATCGAGGTCCGTGAAGACAAGTTTGGAAAATGCATCTGTTGATAACCCAGTTAACACTTGACTGACCCCTAGGGTGAAAAAAGTTTACATCAACTGTTAGAAAAAAGTGGGCAGTATATTCCAGAACAGGAGAATTAGAACAGCTGTTCTGTGCGTGTGAATGCTATTTCAGGGTTAGCAAGCAAGAAAGCAAATTATTTTTTCACCTAGTTTAATGACTTGTTTTTTTTCCTGTGTTGAAGCCAGTTGAGTGACCGGTATTCATGTGAGTGTATTAGTGCATTGGGTGTGTCTAGATGAAGAAACTGTAAATTAAAGAATATGAGAATATTTAGGAGGCTGGAAAGCAAAAAGTGTAGCAAGTAGTTAAATTGAAGACATATGAAGGAAAAAAACCATATCCAATTACATCAACCTATACCTTTCAGACTTTTAATCAAAGCTTGAGTAAAGATTAAGGAAAAACAGCAAACATGATTCTTAATTCTTAGTTCTCATTTACTGTTGAATGTTATGAAGTATTTTTATATATGATACAGGAAGATAAACAGAATTCTTCTTTGTTTTTCAGCTTTTGAAAATCTTGATGACAAAAGACATTTATCCTTATCCTATAGAGGACAAACTCTTAATGACATAGACTCCATTAGTCTAACAACTGATGATCTATTAAAGCTTCCAGCAGATGGATCATTTTCTTTCACTTATTTTGGATCAGGTCACGGAAGTAGCAAGAAAAACAGGAAACATATTGGAAGACTGAGTTCATCTGACAGAATAAAGAAGCAGAATTTTCAAGAACCAGCTGCTCTCCAGGGCAAGGATAACTTAGTTACCCCACTTGTATACACAAATATAAAAGGAAGGCAATGTGGTAGGCTAAAAAACCCAAAACTCATGAATAAGGCTAATAAAAGCGTTTCTGTACCATCTTTATCTTTTTCCAAAAAATTATCTTTTAGGGACAGTTCAGAACACAATCTTGAAAAGAATTACCCAAGATGGCTCACTAGCCAGAAGTCTGACCTTAATATTTCAGGGATAACTAGTATACCAGACTTCAAGTACCCAGTCTGGCTCTACAATCAAGACTTGTTACCTGACACAGATAGTCAAAGAATACATCAAATGTTTAAAGAAGATCAGTGTTCTCCGAGGCATAGTTACCAGGCACAAAGAACTTCTCGGCTAATGAATAAATTAGATTGTTTTGAATATTCTTTTGAACCTTCAAACATTTCACATTCCTTGAGTGAGGATAAAAGATTACTGAATGAATATAAATGTGGTCCTGAACCTAGCCATTGTCTGTGTGAGAATCCGCTTCTTCCAGGATCCAAAAAGCCATTCAGTGGTAATTGTTCTGTTTTTTGTGTTTTTACTGTTTTTAAGAACCAAAGAAAGTGCTCTAAATTTGATGTAGCATCTAGGATCTGTTATATTCTTGATAGAATGCTCAAGTGATATTTTTGTTTTGAACTCGTATCGCCTTTATTTATGTAGTAGAAAAAGGTCTTATTTTTTCTTTGTGTCACAACACATGTCACATTTTAACATAGCTTGCTATTGTGGATATTTTTATATTCCAAATAATGTAAATTCTTGTTGCCTTTATAAGATTTTACTATGCTTTGCATTTATTTCTTTTCTTAAAGAATTAATGTAATCTTTTAAATTAGGTGACAAAATTGAATTGCTTATCCTGAAGGCCAAGAGAAATCTAGAGCATTGTACTGAAGAGTTACCAAAGACTGTGAAAAAGGATGACAGTCCTTGTTCATTAGATAAACTTGAAGCGGAAAGATCATGGGAAAATATTCCTGTTACTTTGTAAGTTAAAATGCAGCATTCAGTTTTCCAAGTGAAGAATGCCATGTGCACATCTGATTTCATCTTTAAGTAACTTAATGATAATTAACAATGGTAGTATCATGGTATTTTTATAGAGCATAACTTTCAGTGTTGTTTGCTTTAGATCGCATTTTTCATTAGTTACCACAAGAAGGTGGTAACTTTAGGTACCTTATATAACTTTTGTCTTTGTTACATGATCCTTTCGTTGCACTATAAAATATTGATATATGTTTAATAGGAATTAGAACCAAAAGCAACGCTTTTGCAAATGGAGAAGGCTATTAAAATTTTACTACTTTCTTTTTTCACTTTTAAGTTTTATCTCCCTCTATATTCTCTATATTTTAGAATATTCATTTCTCTTCATTTACATTTTAATATTTTTCAATCATTATTTTCCATAAATGATGGTACAATTTTTGTATAGTAAATGTTTGAAGTTTCTAAGAGTGTTTTCATTTGTGTGCTAAACCTCTCTGTGATATAGTTGCTCAGAATAATTTAAAAAGTGTTTACCCATGAATGTGAGCGTAGAGGAAGAATCTAGGAAAGCTTCTTCTCTCAGTGATATTAATTCCATGTCAGAAATGCATTCTTTGTAATCCTAAATCCTGTCCTAGGCTCTGATAATTTAATATCTTCAATTGTCTAAACCTTCATTCTGTTTAGAGTTTATTTCCTGACTCCTTTGATTAGTTCTCAGTTGAGCGTCTTATTTTCTTAAATGTGGTCATTGACTGTAATTGCAGTTTAGAATCTTGATTCTGTCATTTCCTTGCTGAGATTTTGTACAGGTTGCTTCTACTTTGGGGTTGTGAGGATTCAGTTGACTAGAAAATAAATATAAGGTACTTAGGACAGTTTCTGGTTTATGACGCTCCCTTGTAAATTGTAATAGTGGTGGTGATCATCCAGAATATTTTTTGTTTGTTCAGCTTCATTTCTCAACTGTTGGTTCATTAATGTGTTTAAAAAAAAAACTAGGATTAATAATTTGTTCACTTAATTCTTAAACAGTTCTCTTATTTTTCATATTTACTAATTTCTTATTTTCTTATCAGTTGGTTGTATTGTGTCTGTATTTGTAAAATCCTATAGGGTGAGCAAATATCAGAGGTGTTTAAATTGAGTAAAGTTTTTGAATATACTAAATGTATTTTGTAATTAGATACTATGACTTCTGACTTGTATAATTATTGTTAATGGTTTGCCCTAGTTCACTTTCATGCATTGGAGAAGGAAATGGCAACCCACTCCAGTGTTCTTGCCTGGAGAATCCCAGGGACGGGGGAGCCTGGTGGGCTGCTGTCTATGGGGTCGCACAGAGTCGGACACGACTGAAACGACTTAGCAGCAGCAGTACCATCGTATTATGATGGATATGTTTTACATAAAATTATTGATGGTGTGATAAGGTATAGATTTGACTTCAGTGTGATATTGATAAATTATTAACTTGTCATTAAAAACAAAATTGACTAGGTAATAGTGTGCTAAAAGAATAACCACAGCCAGAAAATTGTTTTTGTTTTTTTGGTTTAACTTTCTGTAATAGAAAATGTCAAACACATACAAAAGTAGAGGAATAGTATGATGATTCCATATGTATCCAGCACTCATTTTTTTATAATCAGATAAATGCTTTTTTGATGATAGTTGGTGGATGTACAAACTCTTTGGTAAAGAATGGGAGGAAAAACTACTTGGGAACAAGAAAAAGTTCATAGTAAATTACAAATCAGATGAGTGAATAATGAAGAACTGCTAATTACTGAGAAAAAAATTTGCATTATGATGTTTAAGTGTTTTAAGAGTCTTAGATATGTGACACGAGTTAGAAACACATATTGATATATAAATGAGAGAGATAGAATGAGTTTATTCTCTGCAGCTAATGGAATTTTGTTCTGAAAAAATTTTTATTTTTGCTGGGGATGCACTGTGCTTCCCCTTGAACAGTAAGAAAAAAACTTATTTATTGAACTTCTTTTAAATGTCCCAGGTATGGAGAGTTAAATTTATGTAGTGTATGAGATAAGAAGGACTGCAAATGTAGAAACTGAAGTGAAGGTAAAGTTTTGTGAAGTCATACAATGAGTGGGATTGGGATTTGAACTCAGGAATTTTAATTTCAGAATTAATCCTTCTCCCACTTTAATCTGTCCTTAGTGCCAGTTCTAGAGAAGTCTTTCCTGTTGCTTTGATGTAGGAGCATGTAGTTCCATCTTAATAGAAACTTATAAATTTGTGGGGGCTTTGTGTATTAATATTGAGTGACCAAAAATGTTTAGTTGGAAAAATGTTCTGCTTGTTTCAAACAAATGTGCTTTTGGAGGATATGTATATTTGAAGGCTCATTTATTTAATTAAAGACTAATGTCTTCAGTTTCTTTATCTTTTTCCTTAAAGCTTTACAGGAGAAGCAAGGAGATAGGGCATGATGAAGGAAGAAGTTTAGGGAGAAGATGAAGGAATTATCAAGCAACATCCATAGGAATCCTATCTATAATGGTTACTTCATGGTGACCATTTAAAATGATAACAGTCAGTTATATACTGTCTAATTTTTATCAATTGGGAACTTATATACTGTCTTGTATCCTTAAATCCTAGCAAATCTCCTGTTCCTGTTAATACTGATGATAGTCCTCAAGAAATTCCAAAGACAAAGTATGCTAATGAATTCCTTGAAGATTTTTTAAATGATGATAATCAGGTGGGTGACGTTAAATCTTTTTATGTTATTAAAGGAATATTTATGACTAATTTATAGATACTAATTTCTAAGTTACTTGGATATTATAACACAAAAAATGGCTCAAATCCTTTCTTCCCCAGCACATATCCATGAGACCATTATTCCTAGAATTACTGATAATTTTAGTATTCTGAAGTAGAGGGACCTGGGATTGAACTCTCTGGGGAGCCTAAATTGTCATTACAGTGATTTCTTTTTTTTTTTTTTCTGGAAAACATGTAAAACAGCACCTTACAGAGTAAATTATATTTTCCCATAGGGCAGTTGCTTATTGAGAGTTGTGTTTCTAAGATACAGTTATACATCTGTTTAATTTAAAATGAGAAATTTATCACTCAGCTTTATAAAATCAGCACATGTACATCTTGCAAGTAATCCTGAAACAAAGTGTAAATGTTTATATATGTACGTAAGGAATGATTATAATACGATTTATAATTTTAATTCATGGCTGTTGAATATTAAATATACTTTTGAGATACTGACATCTGGAAGATTTGAGAGATTAAACATTCCAGACAAAAATTAGCTAAAAATTTTAATATATATCTTTTCCTTCAGTGAAATTTACTAGAGAAAGTAGAGGTTGTCAGAATATGTCTGACCTTAGTGCTCTAATAAGATACTATAGCAAATGCTGGGTAAGTGAAACTTAATTATCAAATATTTATTTGCCAGATAAATTTGAGTACCAAACACTTTTCTAGGAATTGTATTCCTAATGGTGAATAAGAGAAGAATCCTTGCCTCTTGGATTTTTTATTCCAAGTTGGACAGAGGAGCTATATCAAAATGAAATAGGTAATGGTGACTGAATAACAACAACAAACAGTAATGTATAAGTGCTGTGCTCAGTCATGACTGACTCTTTGCAGCCCCATGAACTACAGCCCACCCGTCTCCTCTTTTCATGGGATTTCTCAGGCAAGAATACTGGAGTGGGTTGCCATTTCCTACTCCAGGGGATCTTCGCAATCCAGGGATTGAACCTGTGTCTCCTGCATTGGCAGATGGATTCTTTACACCATTGTGCCACCTGGGAAGCCCACGTATAGAGGAGAGTCTTATAGATGTTGTGAAGAAAAACTGATTGAGATCGAGAAACGAGGGCAGAGAAATTTTAGCTGGAGTGGGCGGGAACGGCCTCTCTTGTGAGGTGATGTTTGCATCAAAACCTAAAATGAGTAAGTCACACATGTACTCGTAGGGAAATAACTTTTCATTTAGAGGGAATCATTAAGTGCAGAAACCCCAAGGCAGAAAAATGTTCAAGGAAAATGAGAGTCCAGTCAGTGTAGCTCAGTCAGAATGAGCAAGGAAGAATGGTTAAGAGATAAGATGGTAATCAGGAGTCAGATCGTGTAGGTATGTAAGCAATGGAATGAAGATTTTACATTGTAAGTGTGATGAAAAGTGCGTGGAGTACTGTGGAGGAATGAAACGATCAGATCTACATTTTAAAATATGAAGTGGCAGTGGTATGGAACATAGACTTGAGAGGAGCTGGGGAAGGACAAGGAACCCAGTTAGGAGGCTTTAGCCATCTTTCAGAATAGGGATTGTAAAGGCTTGGGTTAGGTGGGAGCGTTAGAAGTGGTCAGAAATAGTTAGACTTGTGATGTGTTCTTAAGGTGACTGGGTAGGATGGAGACAGAAGATTCAGAGGGTGAGTCCCAGATGTTTGAGCCAAACAACTAAAGCAGTGGGTGGTACAGTGTACTTAGTTGAAGTGAACCCTGGTGAAGGAACAGATCTGTGTAAATTTTGTAAAGTTTGAGATGGGTGACCATTAAATACTAACCAGCCAATTCCTTTTCTTCTGCCTTTACACACACACCACCTCACTACCACTGTGTTTTTTAATTTTTAAATAGTTTTAAATTTATAGAAGGTTGCAAAAATAATATAGATAGTTCCTGTCACCCTTCTCTCAGCTTCCCTAATGTTAACATCTCACTGACCATAGTGTAATTTTCACATTGGCATAATACTGTTACTAAAACCACAGACCGTATTCTGATTTCGCCAGTTTTCCTGCCAGTGTCCTGTTGCAAGATGTAGCATTGCATTTAGTTGTCGTATCTCCTCAGTCTGCTTCAGTCTTGACAATTCCTCAGTCTTGTCTGTCATGATCTTGATACTTTTGAAGACTTAATGGTCAGTTGGTTTTTTTCTGTAGATTGTTCCTCAGTGGGGTTTATCTGACGTTTTCTCATGATTAGAATGGGGTTATGAATTTTTAGCAAGAATGCAACAGAAATCATGCTGTGCCCTTCTCAGTGCATCATATCAGAGGGGTCATGATGTCATTGATAATATTGATAATGTGTCTTAATTCAGGCTGCTGTAGCAAATATGCCATAGACCAGATGGCTTAACAACAGACATTTGTTTCTCACGTTTCTGGAGGCTGAGAAGTTCAGATGAAAGTGTCTGGTGAGATCCTGCTTCCTCGTTTTCAGGTAGCCATCTTCTTGTATCGTCATGTGGAGAGAGCAGAGAGGGAGCAAGCTTTCTGTGTCTTTTCTGTAAGGGCACTAATCCCGCTCGTGAGAATTCCACCTTCATGACATAGTTACTTCATAGAAGCCCCTCCAAGTGCCGTTATGTTGGGATTAATTCAAATTGCACATTTGAATTGTAGGGGGCACACACATTCAGTCTAGAGCAGTATACTGATATGATAATATGTAATTATCGTAGAAATTTATTTTTTATATTTATTTATAGATAATTTATATTTATTATAGATAAAACTATAATAATATGTTAGTACTGGTGATATTAGTCTTGAACATATGGTGCCTACTGGCTTTCTCTTTAGTAAAATTAGAGTTTCCCCTTGTAATTAATAAATATCTTAGGGAGATGCTGTGAGACTGTGCAAGTATTAATAGTCTCAAACTTCCATCCACTGTTTTTAGCATCATTGGTGGATCTTGTTTTTTTGTCTGAATTATTAGTTGAAATTCTTGTGTAATGAGCTCTTCCTCCCCATTTATTAAACTGTTTTTATTGGGACTCAGATTTTTTTTTTTAAACTTTTTCTTTTATATTGGGGTATAGCTGATTAACAATTTTGTGAAAGTTTCAGGTGAACGGCAAAGGGACTCAGCCATATATATACACGTGTCCATTCTCCCCCAAATTCCCTTCCCATCCAGGCTGTTACATAACATTGAGCAGAGTTCTATGTGCTGTACAGTAGGTCCTTGTTGGTTATCTATTTTAAATAGATAGTGTGTACATGTCCATCCAAACTCCCTAACTATCCCTTCCCCCCAACATCCCCTCCCTCAACCCCCCTAGCAACCATAAGTTCATTCTCTAAATCTGGGGACTTATAGATACTTAATTCTAGGTTTGAAAGAAAGAAAAGTGAAAGTGAAGTTGCTCAGTCGTGTCCAACTCTTTGTTATCGCATGGACTATAACCTGCCAGTCTCCTTTGTCCGTGGGACTTTCCAAGCAAGAAAATTGGAGTGGGTTGCCATTTCCTTCTCCAGGGGATCTTCCCTACCCAGGGATCGAACCTGGATCTCCCACACTACAGGCAGACTCTTTACCATCTGAGCTACCAGGGAAGCCTGGTATTATTTTCTAGGTTTACAATATAATGATATTATTTTGCTGCTTAAATTGTTCCAGTTTAGGCCATAAGAGTTGCTTCAGGTTGGCTCTTGTATCCTTTCAACATGTCCCTATCATTTTTTGAGGACTTCTTTGAGGAGCCATGGTTTCTTTTTATTTGGAAACTGTGTTTAGAAACTAAGATCTAGGCACGAGTTGTGCTTATTGCTCCTGGGTTCTTTATGCTAGACTTTCTCAGCAGGCAGACTTAGAAAACATGTTTACTAACCCACATATACATGTATACATGTTTCTATATCTATTTACATATGTATTAATATATTTTATGTGTAGGTATAAAATCATGAGTTCATACTTATACTAATTCCAGTTCAATACCACGGTATTAGTTTTAGCCCTTTCTGTTCTTTATTTATAACTTCCTTCTCCTCTGGTAAGAATCTTTGCTCTTATTATCTATAATAGATTTACTTGTTTTTTCAGTCTTAGCATATGCATAGTTTCAGAATTGCTGTAAGAAATAGATTTACTAGCTAAGTTATATCGGAGAAGGCAATGGCACCCCACTCCAGTACTCTTGCCTGGAAAATCCCATGGATGGAGGAGCCTGGTGGGCTGCGGTCCATGGGGTCACTAGGAGTCGGACACAACTGAGCAACTTCACTTTCACTTTTCACTTTCATGCATTGGAGAAGGAAATGGCAACCCACTCCAGTATTCTTGCCTTAAGAATCCCAGGGACAGGGGAGCCTGGTGGGCTGCCGTTTATGGGGTCGCACAGAGTCGGACACGACTAAAGCGACTTAGCAACAGCAGCAGCTAAGTTATATTGTTGATGTGTGATTCTCTTTGTCTTTGGGGCTTCCTTAGTAGTTCAGACAGTAAAGCGTCTGCCTGCAATGGAGGAGACCTCGGTTTGATTCCTGGGTCAGGAAAATCGCCTGGAGAAGGAAATGGCAACCCACTCCAGTATTCTTGCCTGGAGAATTCCATGGACAGAGGAGCCTGGTGGGCTGTAGTTCATGGGGTCTCAAAGAGTTGGACACGACTGAGCGACTAACACACACACACTTTTTGTCTTTAGTCGTATGATATCCAAAGTGTTCTTTAACAAAGTTACCTTGGTTAATTATTTTCTGCTCAACTTTCAGTGTGGTCATGTTGTTCATTTGTAATATTGTTAGGTCATTTTTTTATTGTGTAAATTGGGTTATTCCCAAATTTTGTGTGGTTTAAATGGTTGTTTCTTGAATATGTGAAATAGTACTATAGTTCTAAGAGTCAAGCTATACCAAAAGATGTACTCAGAGGCATTCACTCCCAGGATTTAATGCCAAGTCTCAGAACAAATTCTATCAAACATACTGAACAGCATTTATTAAACATTCATTCATGAATGACACACAACAGTTCATATGATCTGTTTTTTTCGTTTTCTTGTTTTTTGGTACTCTGACCACAGTTTTGCCTGAAAAGTTCACTCAAGGCAGACACCAAATTTCAGAGGCAAGCCTTTGTAACTTTTTTGGTTAGCATTAGGCAGCTAGAATTTCTTCTAAACCAGTGACTGGATGCAGATCATTTAGCGATAACGCCTCAAGTGCTGTCTCCAAGGTTGTAGGAGTATAAACCAAACTAAATCCTTATGCTGTTTCTTTTTCTTCTTTTTTAAAATTTTGCTAAAGTATTCATAATATTTTGACCATTTTTAAGGGTATAGTATATAGTTCTGTGCATTAAGTATCTTTACATTGTTGTGTACCCATCAGCTCTATCTATTGCTAGGACTTTTTCATCTTTACCCACTGAAACTGTACTCATTAAACACTTAACTATCCATGCCTGTTTACCGCCATGCCTGTTTACTACCCTCTGCTGGCACCATTCTACTTTCTCTTGATAAAGTTGATTATTCTGGAAACCATGTATGTTTTAGTCTGCTGAGGCTGCCATAACAAAAGGCCATAGGCTAGGTGGCTTAAACAATAGATACTCAGTTCTCACGGTTTTGGAGGCTTTCAAATTATCTCAGATCAAGATGCTAACTTATTATTTTACTGGTGAAGGCCCTTTCCCTAACTTGCAGACAAACCACCTTCCCACTGTGTCCTCACATGGCCTTTCCTTGGTCTCTTAATCCTATGGTTATCAGGATCCCACCTTTATGACCTGACTTAACTTAATTACCTCCTTATAGCCCTGTCTCTCAATACAGCCACATTCAGTTAGGTTTCATCATGAATTTCGGGGGTGGGATGGGGTGGTGGGTGTGGGAAAGGACACAAATTCAATCCATAGCATAGTATAAGATAAATCATATTTTTCTTTTTGTTATCGACTTACTTCATTTAGTGTAATGTCCTCAAGGTTCATCCACGTTGTATCAGAATTTCCTTCCTTTCTTAGAATGAAGAGAACACCATTGTGTATTTGAAATGCTAGTTCTTGTTCAGTTGATATGAGCTTCATTTACACACTTGAAAGTAGCATGTTGGCTTACCTGCTTCTAAGGACCTTTCACTTGTAAATATCTATGATTTTAAATGTGGTAAATGAATGTGTTGCAAATGTAAACATGCACCATTCATGTAAAAGAACAAGGACTAGAAAGGATTTGCCAGCATTTTAATAATGATTGTCTTTAAGTGACTCCGTCTGGGGACTGGGTAAGAGGAGGTTGAGTTACAGTTTTGATTTGGTAAAACACTTTATTGACATGTATTATTTGGGTTTTGCATTAATTTTATATTGTGGGGAAATAATGCAGAATATAACTTTTCCCCTTAAGAATTTGAGTGGTTTATCATTCATGTGTTTTAACTTTAGAGCTGTACCCTTTCTGGAGGGAAACATCATGGACCTGTTGAAGCCCTGAAGCAAATGTTATTTAATCTTCAGGCAGTGCAAGAAAGTTTCAATCAGAATAAAACTGCAGAGCCAAAAGGAGAAATTAAACAAGTAAGCATAAACTTAATTTATGAATTGAAATTTATGAATGCGAATTGAGATCTGTGAAGGATACGATTTCCTCCTAGATCTTTTTGTAGTTTTTCCCTCTAGTTTTATGTTAATAAGCATGGTATATAGTGAACAAACATTTAGAGGCATACTTTAGGACTGTTGCAAAATAAAGTTATATTTTTAGAATTAAAAGTATATATATTTAAGCTTTACTGAAAATTATTTACTAGATTTATTTCCTTGGGAATACAGATGATATTTTTAATGTGTTCTTATTAATCACATATTAAATAACATTTGTTTGTAATTATATAATATTTTTACTATTTCATTATATTTGGTGTTTTCAATAATAGATCTCAGAGGATGATCTCTCTAAATTACAGTTGAAGGAAAGTATGGCTCCTATTACTAGGTCACTTCAAAAGTAAGTGTTCTCTGTTAATTTCTGAGTATGTTATGAATACAAATCTGTTTTAGTCATTGCTTTGATTGAAATCAGAAGGTTATAGGATGGAATTAAGTAGCTCTAAGAAGGAAGACATGTACTAGGTATATTTAAGCTTCCTGGAGCATGTTGTTTAATCCTGAGACTTTTCTCTTAAACGTGTGCTATTTTCTATTTAAAATATTCTTATGGCTTAATGAGATAACTGTGGACACTTAAAATACAATAGATGTGAATGGCTTGGAGAAGTTTTCTTTTTCCCTTCTGAGTAACATCAACAGTTTGAGAGAGCGTTGGTGTGGGCATTCTGGACGAACAGCTTGTGCTTGAAACATGTTGTCCTGTGTTCTCTCTAGAAGAGATAAGTAATTGTATCGTTGTTTAATATGTCTCTGCAGAAATCTAAAGGGAATATAATGCTCTGGATGTAAAGATAGGTCCAGATGCCCTAAGGTGTTAATCTACTTATTTTCTTAGTTACATTATCTTAAAAGTTGGAAAGAATGCAGTTCTTTCCTATAGTCATGATATTGATAGATGAGAAGGTTATATTTTATGGATTTGGTTGTGTGAATATGCTGCTGCTGCTGCTAAGTCACTTCAGTCGTGTCCGACTCTGTGCGACCCCATAGACGGCAGCCCACTAGGCTCCTCTGTCCCTGGGATTCTCCGGGCAAGAATACTGGAGTGTGAATATGAAGTGCCCTCAAAAGATGGAATATGCAGCTTAGTAAACACTAAGATTAAAATTTTTTACTTTGTAACATTATTTTGCTTGACTGTAAGTGGGCTAGACAAATACTGACTACCTTTTGTCCTTTCAGAATTGCTTAGGATTCTCTTATGTAAGGAAGCAGTGAAAAAGTGAAACCCTAGACATGTAAATTTGTAATTGTCATGAGAAAGATATGTATATCATTTTTGTTTGCATACTTTAAAAAATATGTATGAATTTCTGCCTCTATTCTGGGTAGAAATAATCCCTCTTTCTTTGTTGCTTGCCATAGTCTTGGCTGTAATGTTTCATATCTAATAGGATTCAGTGAGTAATGATACTAATAACTAACCTTTATTGAACATTTACCAAGTATCAGTGTTCTTAGTGCTTTTGTATGTAATTCATGTGATTTTTACAACCCCGTGAGGTAAGTACTATTATTTGTTTCATAATACAGATCAAGTAATAAAGTAACTTGCCCAAGGCTGCCTGGCTAGTAAAACAGCACTGGAATTCAAACCAGACAGATTCTACAGTCTGTGTTCCTAATACTACTCTCATTAATGATAGTGGTGCATTATCCTTTTAGTCTCCGTGCAGTGCCTCAATTGATTATCTTGGATAAAGACCTCGTTCTGCTTTAAAATTTAAAGTAGATGACCTCAAGCTTTCCACACTTAAAAACATTGATATTGAACTTGTGTCACAAGACTTTAAGTGTATTTTCTGAGTTAAAGTACATAGCCCAGAAGATGTTTTTCTTGGTGGAAATGAACTCTGTCCCATATGTAATTAACCACAAAAATTGATACTGATTGTACAGGTGCTTTTACCATTTTCTATAATTTTTTTTTATAGTAATAACTTTTTTCTAGCTTAGACCATTAGTAATCTTGTCTGCTGCTGCTGCTAAGTCACTTCAGTCGTGTCCGACTCTGTGCGACCCCAGAGACGGCAGCCCACCAGGCTCCCCTGTCCCTGGGATTCTCCAGGCAAGAGCACTGGAGTGGGTTGCCATTTCCTTCTCCAATGCATGAAAGTGAAAGTGAAGTCGCTCAGTCATGTCCGACTCTTAGCGACCCCATGGACTGCAGCCTACCAGGCTCCTCCATCCATGTGATTTTCCAGGCAAGAGTTCTGGAGTGGGGTGCCATTGCCTTCTCCAGTAATCTTGCCTACAGAAGGCCAATTTTAGAGAGTAAGAGTCCAGTTTTGTTAGATGGGTCTTAGCTGTTGATTGTTTTGGATTAGCTGAAACAACCTTAATTTGGCTTTTATTTTACATTTTGAAAGTATTATCAGTAAGGCATTTGTAGTATTATGAAGTAAGTTTAGATTTATGAAGAAAGCATGTCATTTCCCCTCTCCCCCTTATTTTCAGTCTTTAGATAAGACTGATTTAGGGACAAGTTAAAATTAATTCAGTCTCAGGATTCCTCTTACTAGACTGCAAAATATTCTGTTTAGGATTATGGTCATCTTTTCATACTTTAAAGGACCCAACTTTTGCCTAAGTTATAGGTTGTATTTTAGGCACTTTAATTACTTTTCTAGGGTGTTTCTCCCCAATCCTCAAATAACTGGATTTTCTTTCTAACAGTTTGGATTGCTAACCAGTTCATTAAAATATCTTTTTTAGCTTTAGGAAATTCCAAGATCTTAGTATGGGTTCTGTTTACTCTCCTGGACACAGTTTTCTTAGGTTCTCCTATTAGAAATAACAGAGATAAAGGTTCATTGGACCTGAAGTATAAATGGCTGATACAGCTTAAAATGTTATTTTTTCCAGAAAGATTTTGCTTTTAGTAGGAATCAAAGTTATATTTGTTTTGTATCCCTATAATACTTAGTTTGTCTTATGCATTTGCATATTAAAATTATCATCTTTAAGCAAATGAAAGAATTGGTTTTTGAGCCAGTACCTTTTCTAGGATCTTTTATTATGTCATATAAGCTTAGGTTGGTTGTAAAAAATGAGCAGTTGCATATTGTTCACACTCTATAAAGGTGAGTGGTGGATGATTGCAAAATTATCAGTCCTCCAAAAATAATTTGGTTTTGGCCTCAGGACATGTAGTTTTGTATATAAATTGGAGATGAATGTGTAAGAATTCTCAATAATAAAGGACATGCTGTGAAGACCATGCTTAATGATAGCTGGAAAATTGTCTTGTTTCTCAAATCTCCTTTCCTGCTCAGTTTTCTGGTGTTCGTTCTATACTAGGGATAGACAGAATTAGCTCTCAGACTTGTAAAACATGACCCTAAAGCAAAGATTTTTCTTTATTCTAATGTGCTCGTATGTTACTTAGATCTAGAAAATAGTAGGCAGTTTGTCTTGAAAAGCCTTTTGTTCAGTTCCTGCTGAATACTAGGCTGAATATTGGTCAGTAAACATAGTATTTAAGAGAACAGCCAATATAGTTGTACTAATAGAAAAGCAAATGTGAGATATCAATAAGTAAATTAATATATAACTGAATTGTCATCATATAATCAGTGTTGCTGAGTTTCTGGGGGTTGATTTGTATGTATTTGAATGGTCATTGGTAGATGCATTGTCACAATAAGAAATGAGTTTTTAAATTTCAGTTTTTAAGGTGAATGATTACTAAGTGTTGTAATATAATCCTTAAGTTGATCTTTTCCCCATTAACCTGCTTTTTCACTTTTTGACAGAAGAAAATCAAGAAAAATTTCCTTCTGCAATTTTATCCTTCCCTTCTCCCTTACTTACTTTTGAAATACCAATCACTTTTGATAGTCTAAGTAGATAGCTTTATTCTCAAGAGTTAGATGAAAGGAACTGCCAACTGATTGTATAACTGAGGTAGAGCAACTAAAGCTTTCATATTTCTACTTAGCTTTTTTATTCCTTTCTATTATTACCCCCCCCCTTCTACCTGACATTGTTTTTTAAAGGCATAAATATACGACATGGGATTAGAAAGGAAGCCAGTTATACTGAATTAATTATGAAAATATTTAAATACATTTCTGATTAGTAATAATAAATGCTTCTCTATTGCATTTAAAATAAGACAATACATTTAAAATACAGGTAAGTTAAAATTCATTTTGTAAAAACATGTATTATTGTGAAGATCTTTTGCAAAATTTGAATAAAAGCATTAAACAGTTGTGTGGTCTTTTACTTAACCTTTCACATGTTGATCAGCAAACGGTTAAAGAGAATATTGGAAGACATTGATGTCTGGGTCACCACTGAGACTTCACTGTTTGGTGGATGAACAACTAGACTTAAAATTTTCTAATAGTTACTAGTTATGTCATATGAACTTTTGGACTGAGACAGAAAGAATGAGAGTACCTGTGTTATAGCAGTGGATTTAATAACCTGTAATTTTGTAACTATAACTTGTAATTTTGGAATAGTCATGAGTATAGAACATACTTGCAATGACTATGTGATATGAAAATATCTCTGATTTCTGTAGCATATGAGATCACTTTAGTCTGTTGCTTACATTCATAATGGAAGGAAATGCTAATTTAGAGATAGCATTTAATGAAAATAAAGATAATCCCCTCCCCCCAATCCCATTGTATAGATCCTTAAAATCTAAAGAATCTGTGGTCCTCCAATTTTGTAAACAATGAGATCGGATTCTAGCCGCTTGTCTTTCTGTTTCTTGAATCACAGCCTGAAAAGAAAAAGGAAGATAAGCCCCAAGTAGTATATTTACAGATTATATTCTTCCTCATAAATGTGTGTCTAGGAAGAAGAAAATTCTTTAAGTAGAGAGAGATTACTATAGGATGTAGAAATAATAAAGTCTAGTTTTACCTGTAATTGCTTAGTAACCCTGGGTAAGTTATTGTCATTTAGTTAATGAAGATGACAATCTCAAAAATTAACAGAAGCTGTTGAATGGGTGCCAGAATTCAGATTATTACATTTGAGTGAGAAGTAGAGCATGGGGAAATAGATGTGATGTAATATAGTAATTAACACTACTAGTTTTCTCCGTCTTACTCTTGGTAAAGTGGAGGATGTATTTTATTATACATCATTACAACTTTTCACTAATTTCTCACCTTAAAGATTACTGCACATCATAATTGTTACATTTTTCTGTTTTTCTTAGTCTCTTGTTTATCAGAGACATATTTTTGTATGGTTGATTAACTTATATTTTCTGAGTGATCCTCAAGGATCTAAAGGGTAGGGGAGAGGGAAAACTGGAAGAATACTTTCAGAGGGAGACTGGAAAGTTAAGGGTCCCTGTCTTCTTGGTTTGTGTGAGGAATGATTGGGAAGACCAGGTTGCTAGTATACTAACATTATTCAATGTAATTGTCATTTGTTTTCCCCATGCTCAATAAAAATGAGTTTTCCTCAATTGTAACTGATTCTTTAGTGCTATTTTTAAAATTTTAGCTGCCTTGAATGTATATGTTAAAAATGAATTATGTCCTTTATTCTTAAATGATATACATAGTATATCAAAAGGCATCATCTCACTCTGAAAATCACATGGAAAAGGTGTTTTAAGTGTGATACAAATAATACCTGTTATTGTTTTTTATTAGGCTACTTGGTACACTTAAAAAGAAAATCTTTAAATGTCAAACATAAGTTTTTATGTGTTTATAGAATTTTAGGTGAATTATTTTAGCCTTGAGTTACTCAGATTGCAAGGTTTTGTAAAGAAAAATTTTCATAGTTTTGATGCTAAACATATTCCGTAAGTTTCTCTCTCGTACTGATTTTGAAGTTAATAAACAATGTAATGACCCTTTCTTACTGTCTGCATTACCTATTCAGTCCTTGATGTTGGTTGATAATGTGTTTTATACTTTTTAATGAAGGGCTTTGCACCATTTATCTCGCCTGAGAGACCTGGTTGATGATACCAGTGGGAAACAGTCACCGAAAATATGAAGAGGAAAATAAAAGTTTAACCAATAAATAGTCACCACAGAACAAAATGTATTTTTTTCATATCGCTTAAACTGACAGTTAACTATAAGCCATACGTTATTCTGTGATTGGTTCAAGTATTACATATTTTTTAAAAATCAGGCTTGAAAACATCAGTATATTTTTTTGTGGCCTCTCCTCATTTTGTGCCAAAACACCAGAAGTGAATTGGGAGGACCCATAGTCCTAGTCTGACTTTGGTCTTCAGGTTATCATATGTCGAATAGTCAAAGATGGATGATTTCTGTTCTTGAAGCTTACATGGACTTACACCTTCTTCAGCATCCTCATGATTTTATCTGATTCTGGATCATTTAGAAGCTTTTCTTGGTTTCTATCCAAAATCTCTTAAGTTAAATAGACTAATAAAGGTAGCATCCAATGTAAGGAACTTAAGGAATATAAAAATTGTTGATGTATCTTATCTATATGGAAGTATGTTATTTTCAAGTTTCATAAAGCAAACATTTAAGAATATGTTGTATTTGCAAATAACATTAATGCAGTGCTAAAAGGAATGTTGTTTTATATTGTGAATTCCAGAAAAACCTCATTTAATTAATGCTTTGATTTTATGTGAGAATATTTGACAGTACTTCACAGTTTTTAAAACATTTTGTGGGGAAGAATTTAACATTTTGATATTTTTTAGATTTAAATTTTGAGGTTAGCTCAAACTAGTAAAAACTATATTTGACCGATTGCTTTATGAAATTTGGTAACTGAAATGACTATGGAAAATCAGTAACTATATTTAAGCTATTTTGTAAATGCTGAACTTTATTTAAAGCAATCTGTAGTCTTGAAGATTTGTCACTAGCTAGAACTAAACAGAGTTCTCTAATTTTTGAACTTCTATCAAGTGAACTTCTGATAAGCAGGAAGCATGTTTATTAACAAAATGAAGAAATAAGTCATAATACGTGGCAAAATATATTTAAAAAGCCTGATGAAATTAAAGAGTATGTTTGTATGTATACAAATTAACACTACTCAAATTTTGGAGCATTTTTTGCTAGTACCTTTACTGTCAAATAAGAATTTCTAAGCCCATTGGGTGAAAGAATTCCTTCCCCCTGCCCCCACCACCTCAATTTAAAACACCAC
The DNA here is from genome assembly GCF_029407905.1 of Bubalus kerabau. Lineage (NCBI taxonomy): Eukaryota > Metazoa > Chordata > Mammalia > Artiodactyla > Bovidae > Bubalus > Bubalus kerabau. The sequence continues at coordinate 56,895,737 of NC_073644.1, forward strand.
GTAAGACCTTTGTTGCAGAAATTACATGTCAAAGACTGTAGAGTGAATCCTGTCTTTTTTCCCTTGCCTAGTGAATCAGAGTCACTACTGTTCTTTTTGCCCAGTTTGAGAGTCTCTTGCTAGTAAGTTTGTTTACTCTGGATGCGTTTTTGCCACCTACATTCAATTTTCTGATTATGGTCTTCTGCTTCACAGCAAATAGTTTGCATACAATGAAACAAGACATTACTTTGATGATTGCAATGTGGTCGGCTGTTAAGTGTGGATGGGTTGATTTTAAGTTGGATGAATTGAGCTTTTTAAGTGGATGAATGAATGGATCTGAGTTGAGCATGTTTCAGGGAAATCCAGAATTTGACGAATTCTAAAGGCACAGCAGATACCAGATAATTATGTATTACATGTTGATCAGACATGATATATTTAGTGTACGTAGAAGGAATCTGCAAAGGGATTGTGCTTAATGACTCTGTAACACTGATTTGGTTAGTGCTTCATTTGCAAAAACGTATCTCCAATACTAAATAAGATAAACTTGTTCTAGAATTTTAACTAATATTTTAAGAAACTTGATGATACTTATCCCAAAGTGTTTTTTTGTATTAAATATGGAAGTTTTTAGCAAAAAAGAGAAAACTTTAAATGATTAATTGTAACCTTTAAAAAATATATCAGTGATTCAATAAGAAAAATGTAAATGATAAATGTTCAATAAATTATTTAAGGAATTTAATTAATTAAATATTTTAGCATTTATTATTTTGAGATTTCCAAAGGAAAAAAGAAGACAATAGTATTGAGACAACTGAGTTGGGAATTTAAGGCAATTAGATTTTAAAAATAGCATTGTGAATATAAGGCTTTATCAACCTTTTTCTCATTTAGGCGTATTGAAAAATACTGAATAGAAAACGTGATAAAACTTTAATGACATTTCAAGTTTTTAGTTGAGTATGAAAAAATTGAACAAACCTAATTACAAAAATGATCTGAGATCCAGGGATAAAACTGTGATGAATATGTGAAGACTTGAACTTAACTACATTTTCCTTATTGTCAGTAGGAACTCTTCAGTTTTTTCTGGGATAATTTATTTCAGATTCATAGAGATTTTTGACCACATTGAGGAACTCTGTGTTGGGTTCATTTGTGTTATGTGTTTCTCTCTCTAGTTTTGTTATTTCTTGTTGAAGTTTATAAATGTGGGTTTTGGGGGGTATTTTGTATATTTAATATTTGGGATAATGTTAAATCATATGTAGTTATACCAAAATGTTGCCTGAAGTTAAGTCATGGCAAGATTTTCTTCCCCCGATGTTTTGAATATGTGGAATCACTCATAGTTTTGATTTTATGTTTCCTGTTTTTCTGTCCCGCTTTTCACAATGTTTAAAAATCTTTTTGGTAGAAGTGCTCTCAGAAGTAAACTTGTCAAGGGGGTGGGCTGAACTGGGGGATTGGGATTGACCTGTGTAATACATTGTGCTGTGTTGTGCTGTGCTCAGTCACTCAGTCATGTCTGACTCTTTGTGGCTCCATGGACTGTAGCCTGCCAGGTTTCTCTGTCCATGGGGATTCTCCTGACAAGAATATTGGATGGATTGTCATGCCCTCCTCCAGGGGATCTTCCCAACCCAGGGATCAAACCCAGGTCTTGTGTACTGCAGGTGGATTCAGTACCTTCAGAGCTACCGGGGAAGCCCAGGAATAGTGGAGTAGGTAGTCTGTCTTGTCTTCAAGGGATCTTCTGACCCAGGAATGGAACGGGAGTCTCCTGCATTGCAGGCAGATTCCTTACCAGCTGAGGTACCAGGGAAACCCATATAATACACTACGATGTATAAAATAGGTAACTAATGAGAACCTACTGTACAGCACAGGGAAACAAACTACTCCGTGCTCTGTGGTGACCTAAATGGGAAGGAAATCCAAAAAGAGGGAATATGTACAGTTGATTCACTTTGCTGTTCTGCAGAATCTTATACAACATTGTAAAGCAACTTTTCCAATACTAAAATGGCTAAAAGGCAAGTAGCATGAAAGGGAGCAAAACTGATCTATGGCTGAGATCTTTTTTGAACAACTAGTTTTTTATCTTCCCAGTTTATTCTGCATTGTCCTCACTGTAGCCCAGACCTGACCAATTCAGTGTCGCAGCCTCTTTACTGAGACTAGTCCATTTGCCTCCTAATACCTGTTTCAACCTTATCCATTCTTCCCCTCGTTTTTGGTTCAAAGATATCCTGACTAGTCTTTGCAAGACAGTGTTATACATACCACTACTGTAATCTTACTCATTTATTTCAGCAAGTTTGCTGTAGCTAAATTGCTTTACTCAGATTCTGCCAAACTTCATATGTATGTTTTCATTTTCACCTTTGTACATATTGTTCCCATACTTGAAATACTGTGCCATTTCTTTAAAGCTCTGACAGAGCTTATCCTTTATTGCCCAAACACTTTAACCTTCCAAACTCTGGTAGATTGGCTCTCCTTTTTCTTTCCCCATCACGTGTTTAACTGTTAGATTTCTTATTTTAAGTATTGGATGTACCTCTTGTAGCAAGATTTGTATCCCTAGGGGAGAAAATGTCTTAAAAAATATTAGAAGATTGATTTTGTTTTGTCTCCTTGATAGTGTCTCTTACATAGTGATGTAATAACCAGAGACATGTTAATCGATTAGTTTAAGGCAGGTTTCCTGTATAAGATTGTAAATTCATGATAGAAACCAGATCCTTTATGTGATGTCCTACAAATCCTTTTTAAAATGAGGTAAATTAAACCTATTTTGGAAGACTTTTCTTTTTTGATACTGCAGTTTATCAAGCAAGATTAACATTTATGTATTTTGGATGACTTGGCTGTAAGCTTTCTAACGTCGTGAGCCTTCAAGACTTATGGTTTTGGGGTTTTTCTGTATTCTGCATTTCATCAGGTACATGACCTATGTTACAAATCCGTTCCCCAGACTAAGTCTAGGGAAACTTTCAGTGGCTGGTTTTCACTGTGTTGCTTCTGTGAGCCTGGCTAGACGGGAACCTGTTAGTCTGGGTCCAGTCTAGAAACAAACCACACAGTGATTTTAAACAGGAGCAACTCAATATACAAAAGTTTTAAACTAGTCAGACCCACCGGAGTTGAGTGTTTGCAGCAGCTGATGAAGCGATGTTTCCCTGGACCTGGCTGCCTGCCTGCCTCCCAGGTTCCGCAGAGTGGGGGGAAAAGTTCTAAATTATGACAAAATAAGTCTTGTGAGCTAAGGGAGAGGACTCAAGTAGGGACAAGCTTGCAAGTACTCAAGGACAGGGATCTCAGATGGGAGTCTGATCTTGCTGAAGGGGCAGCCCACTGAATGGCAGAGTTTACAAGCTTTCCCAGACCAGAGTCTGTTTGCAGTCACTGGGCAAGAAGGAAGCCACCCTCCAAGATTCAGGGAAGCTGCAGCTAGTGACCAAGTGTGGGCCTGGAGAGAGAGTGAGGGAGCCTTCCGCATGCTGGACGGTGCTGGCTGGGTGCCAGGAGCAAAAGGGGTTTGTATTGGGAAAGTTGAAAGAAGGTGATCACCGGCCTGGGCCAGGTCTGTGTGATGCCAGGGAGAACCATGCATTCTGGGACTGTGACTGGGCCAGAGAACCACTGGGTTTCTTCATATCCTTCGAGTTAACTGATGCTGGAGCTGCTGGAAAGCTGCGAGTGAGCCCCTTCGGGGTGAAATTGGAGCTGAGAGACTGAATTGATGACTGGCTCGGAAACTTGTCAGGTACTTGAAAGGTTTTGGTGGGAAAAAGCATCACAAGGGGAAATCAAAAATTGCTTCACCTGTCCACCTCTGACACCCTGTTTTGCAATATAGCCTGTCCAAACCAATAACCTGGCATAAAGGTAAAATAACAAAAATGTCAGCTCATTTAGGAAACAGGCCCAATAAGAAATCTTGGGTCAGTATTTTCAAAATCTAATAAATTTGATAATTTTATAGAAAAAAAAACAACTAGAAATCTGGGACTATTATAAACATTCTGGAATACAAATGAAGATCAGAATTTCAGAGGAGTAGATTGCATTCAATTTTTCATCGTGATAGCCACATAGGTTTTATATGAGTGTTTCTGGAAATGGAGCATTTCTTGCAACTGGAATGCTTTGCATTGTAGTATATTGCTTCAATGAAGCCACGATTTGTTTTTCTTTGTCTTCCACATATTACCCTTATTTAATTTTGCCTTTCAAGGCAATCTCATATACACATTTTGGTCTTAAAATGCTGAAACCAGCAAAAATAATGCTACTTCCATCTTTCAGGCTGTTTTTAATTTCCAAATACTTAGGACACAATTTTATGTTCATAATTGCCTCACTTGTAATAATGCCATCTGGCTTTCCTTTTATTGTTTAAATGTCTAAATTGTACAGGTGATCCAGAGCCCTACTTAACAAAGTGCTAGAGTATGCATTTATTTTGCACATTGATAAGAGGATTAGCATATATTAGTTTGAGGTGTATGACATGATTGAACGTTTATGTGTAAGTCTACTTAATATCCACCCACTTTATTTTTTCTTATTGCCACCCATTGCTAATTTTTTCCAGCTTTGTTGAGGTATAATTGACAAATTGTAAAGATATTTAAAGTGTATGTTATGTATACACATTGTGAAAAGATTCTCCCATCTTGTTAATATATTATCACCAATTACTGTCTTTTTTTTGGACAGTTAATTTTTAAAAAATATGGCATCGAATGTCCAAGATGTGTAGAATAGGTGCATGAAAAGTCTATGACTCTTCGATTTATTATTCCATTCAGCTAGCATGCATTTGACTTCCCTGGTGGCTCAGACGGTAAAGTGCCTACAATGCGGGAGACTCAGGTTTAGTCCCTGGGTTGGGAATATCCTCTGGAGAAGTAAACGGCAACCCACTCCAGTACCCTTGCCTGGAAACTCCCATGGACGGAGGAGCGTGGTAGGCTTCAGTTGATGGGGTCACAAAGAGGCACGACTGAGCGACTTCACTTTCACTTTTCAGCATGCATTTGGCTTTGTGGAGGTGGGAAGGAGGAGAGGAGAGGGTAGGGGTAGGAGAGATGGTGGCAAATAAGGTATGACTTATCACGAGGAATTCGATGGAAATATGTAAACGGATACAGTTATATACCACCAAGTAAGTATTGTTTCAGAGAAATGAAGCTGGAGCAATAGCTATTAAGGCACAGACGATGGAGCAGCTAAGTGGCCGGAAGGATCAGGAACAAATTCACTTAGGAGGGGATGCTTGAATTGATCTCCAAAATGAACAAGTTTTTCATCAAAGAAATTGGACTGAAGGATGTTTAGACAGAGTAAGACATTCAAAGGGTCTTGGTGGCTCAGTGGTAAAGAATCTGCCTGCTAATGCAGGGGATGTGAGTTCAATCCCTGGGTCAGGAGATCCCCTATAAATGCAGCCCACTCCAATATTCGTGCCTGGGAAATCCCGTGGACAGAGGAACCTGGCAGGCTACAGTCCATGGGGTTGGAAAAGAGCTGGACATAACGACTAAAAGGCAACAGCAACAAGAAGTGCAAAGACTTGAGTTGTTAAAAAAGGCCGGATACAAAATTTTTTATTGAGTTGGGTATACTGTGTGTCGTAGTGGAGGAAACCTGTGCTTTAACATCAGGCAGATGTGTTTTATGATTCTACCATTTATTAACTGTTGTGAACAAGCTCCTTGATCCTGCCTGAGGCTTCATTTAAAATTTCCTTTTCATTTGTAACAGCTGCTTCGAAGTTTTGTTTCAAGGATTGAATGATAACACCTGGCATTTGTGATCTTAGTAAACACTAGCTGCTAATAATGCTAATACACCTAGGTAAGGGAGGTGCCAGGAATAAGGCATAGGCTGATTCTACTCTTGTGGTTCCCCCTTCTACTCTACATTACTGTTAAGCTGTGCAGTTGTGTCCAACTCTGCGACCCCATGGACTGCAGCACTCAAGGCTTCCCTGTCATGAGCCATCTCCCAGAGTTTGAGTCGGTGATGCCATCCAGCCATTTCATCCTTGCTGTTGTCCCCTTCTGCCTTTAATCTTTCCCAGCATCAGGGTCTTTTCCAATGAGTTGGGTCTTCGCAGCAAGTGCCAAAGTATTGGAGCTTCAGCTTCAGCATCAGTCTTCCCAGTGAATATTCAGGGTTGATTTCCTTTAGGATTGACTGGTTTGATCTCCTTGCTGTCCCAGGGACTCTCAAGAGTCTTCAGCAGTACAGTTGGAAGGCAGTTTTTCAGAGCTCTGCCTCCTTTATGGTAGAGCTATATGCTCTACATTACAGGAAGAATTATTATTGAAAAACGTGTCTGATGATGTACCTCTTAAGCTTTCCAGTGGCTTCCTGCTGGAGAAGTAGTTGTAAAGTTCCCACCGTACCCTGAAAAGCCCTAGATGATGTGCCAACACCCCTCCCGTCACTCCTCAAGGCCGAAACCTTTGCTACCACTCTGCTCTGATTCAGCCACGTTGGTTTGGCTGTTACCAAATAACCACAAATATGCCTCTGTGTCCAGGCCTTTGCAGTGTCCTCCATCTTGTCAGTCTTTACACAAACGCCTCTTAATTCCCCCCCTTACTTCAGGTGTCTGCTCAAATGCCACTTTATCAGACAAGCCTACCCTCCTCCCCGCCCTGCTATTCTACTTTACTCTTTGGTGGTGGTGGTGGTGTAGTCACTTAAGTTATGTCCGACTCTTGCAACCCCATGGACTAGCCTGCCAGGCTCCTCTGTCCATGGGATTTCCCAGGCAAGAATACTGGGATGGGTTGCCACTTCCTTCTGGGGATCTTCCTGACCCAGGGATTGAACCCACATCTCTTGTGTGTCCTGCTTTGGCAGGCGGATTCTTTATCAACTGAGCCACCAGGGAAACTCAGACCTTATTTTTCTTCACTGAATCGTGAGGGCCGGAACTTTGTATTATTCACTGTTTCAGTTCAGTTCAGTCGCTCAGTCGTGTCTGACTCTGCGACCCCATGAATCACAGCACGCCAGGCCTCCCTGTCTATCACCAACTCCCGGAGTTCACTATTTACTCCTCAACAACTAGGATAGTGCCTAGTAGTAATTTAAAGAGCTACGTAAGTATTTCTCTGAATGAGGACCAGAGAGTGGCTTGGGAACCCTTCTGAGGCAGGTGGTGTGCTCAGCTGAGAATTGGATTTTATTCCCTAGGCAAAAGGGACCTATGTTTTTGATGCAGCCTTGAGTGAATATTAATTTTTGTTAGTCCCTACATTGATTTATGGCTGCAGTCAGACTGAACTGTTTTCCAAATACTAAAACCAACAGTTTTTCTTCCTTCTGATAGTTAAGTCTTTAAAATCTGATACCACAGCATAAATGCATTATGTTAGTAATTTTTCTTAGGAATTAAAACTATAAAGCAGGCCTTATTTAGTTTTTTTTTTGCTCAGAGTTAGTTTTACTGATGTTCCTATGATTTATTGTAAAATAAGTCCCTAGAATATAGGGTTTTTTTTTTTCTTTTAAATAATAACGTTTAGAGGACTTTATTTGTCTCAGGTTGAAGTACTAGATGCTATTTGATTTACTGAATGATTTATGTGGGATTTTGGACACGAGTATAAGAAGACAACAGAAGCACAAAGAAGTCTCTTGGAGTGGGATTCAGAAGTCCTCATGACAGGAGCCCTGGAAGGACCTTGATAATGCCCCCAACAAATGAACCACTCAGCACTCCTTCAAATCATTTCAGTCTTCATTTTTTTTTAGACCTGAGGGACATATGAAAAATTTTATTTAGATTTATTTCATCATCTCCGATTAAAGAGGTATCAATTTTCTATTAAAAATGACCAAAGTTTAGCAAACATTTTCCTACTTTCTGCTGTAGTTCTCATTCATTGTGTGTGTGTTTCTGAGATTTCTTACGAGGGTTTAAACTTCAAATGTCTTATTCTCTCCTGCCCCTTCTTAGTTGGGGTGCCTTGAGCAAGTTAGAGCTGTAAGATTGAATTTATAAAGCAGAGCTAATGGGGCTGCTTTAGAACACAGTTGAAGGGATTGAGAGAATGCCTGTAAACAGTTCCTTAGCACAGTGCCTCACCGTAGGGAAGTGCCCAGTGTAAACTATTATTGCTAAATACAGTTATGTCAGTACTTGTTTTCAGAATTTCAGCTAGTCATAATTGTTGCCATTTAGTTGTCTGTGTATGGATATTTTGTAGAAGCCAATCCAAGTCTTAATAAGGACTGTTTAAATTTTTTTTTTCCCCACTAGAGGGCACTGCCTGCTTTGGCAGTAACAAGATTAAGAAATTTTGTCATTGGCCTTCTTCAGTCGCTGAGTCGTGTCCAGCTCTTTGTGACCCCATGGACTGCAGCACACCAGGCTTCCTTGTCGTTCACTATCTCCCAGAGATTGCTCAAACTCATGTCTGTTGAGTCAATGATGCCATCCAAACATCTCATCCTCTGTCATCCCCTTCTGCCCTCAATCTTTCCCAGCATCAGGGTCTTTTCCGATGAGTCCTGCTACTCCTTAATCTGGTTTTGAGCTTGTGAAAGTCACTCAGTTGTGTCTGACTCTCTGCAACACCATGGACTATACACAGTCCATGGAATTCTCCAGGTCAGAATACTGGAGTGGGTGGCCTTTCCTGTCTCCAGGGTTTTGAGCTTAGCGCCTGGCATTCATTCTCAGTTACAGCTCTTGAAAGCTGATGGGGTGTGTTAGGAGATGATCTTATCTCCCTCTTCCTTCTCACATCAAGTTACAACCTTTTAGAAAGAAGCATCTCTCCCCATTCTGTAAACCAGATGTATTCTTTAGACTGTAGTCATTATGATTAGGAGCCCTATTCTCTTCTCCTTCTTCAGGAGGCTTCAGTCCTGAAGTGGTTCCTGTTAGACCACTAATGTCCTTTGTGTTCTGTCTCTTCCTAGTTACTGTCCCAACACTCACATAATGGAAAGGTGTTTTAGCCTAGGCACATGCGTTTGCCTTTGTAAAGTGGGGGCCCTTAAAAGGAACACCTGGCTTTGGGTTTTCAACAAGATACAGGCTTGACATCTTGAGTTGGGAGTGGAGGTTCAGGGGAAGTACCCTTGTCACTTACCCTTCAGTCCTCTTTCCCATACGTAAAGTAAGTTTAGTTGGTAGACAAATCCAGTGGCCAGAGCCTCCCCAACAGTCTTAATTTCAAGTCAGAGAAAAGGTGTGAGATGGGGAAGGAGTATGTGTGTGCTCAGTTGCTTCAGTCATGTCTGACTCTGCGACCCTATGGACTGTGGCCCACAATGCTCTTCTGTCCACGGGATTTTCCAGGGAAGAATACTGGAGTGGGTTGCCATGCCCACTTCCAGGTAATTTTCCTGACGCAGGGATCAAACCCACGTTTCCTCTGTCTCCTGCATTGCAGGCTGATTCTTTACCCGTTCAGCCACTTGGGAAGCCCTGGGGAAGGACAGAAAGCAAAAAAACGCAGAAAGGTGAAATGTACACTGAGGAAACCAGAATTGAAAGAGACACATGTACCCCAATGTTCATCGCAGCACTGTTTATAATAGCTAGGACATGGAAGCAACCTAGATGTCCATCAGCAGATGAATGGATAAGAAAGCTATGGTACATATACACAATGGAGTATTACTCAGCCATTAAAAAGAATACATTTGAATCAGTTCTAATGAGGTGGATGAAACTGGAGCCTATTATACAGAGTGAAGTAAGCCAGAAAGAAAAACACCAATACAGTATACTAACGCATATATATGGAATTTAGAAAGATGGTAATGATAACCGTGTATATGAGACAACAAAAGAGACACTGATGTATAGAACAGTCTTTTGGACTCTGTGGGAGACGGAGAGGGTGGGATGATTTGGGAGAATGGCATTGAAATACGTATAATATCATATATGAAACGAGTCGCCAGTCCAGGTTCGATGCACGATACTGGATGCTTGGGGCTGGTGCACTGGGACGACCCAGAGGGATGGTATGGGGAGGGAGGAGGGAGGAGGGTTCAGGATGGGGAACACATGTATACCTGTGGTGGATTCATTTTGATATTAGGCAAAACCAATACAATATTGTAAAGTTTAAAAATAAAAAAAAAATATGAACAAACGTTGGTAACACCACGATTTTGAACTAACAGACCTTGCTTAGGTTAATCTTTTCATGGATTAGTAGAAATTTCAGTTTGCTAACTAGTGACCATGCCTACAATGTAACATTACACACGGGAGGTTATAACCTAGTTTGCTTGTGACTTAGGATTTGTTTTCTGTATACAATGTAATGTCAAATTTGAGGGTCCCGATTTCTATGTCAGGGCTCTACTTGGCCATGGCCACAAAGAGGAACCCCCAAACATGAGTGAGTGAGTAAGGTATACAGGTGAGGGATGAGGAGAAGAGGGGAGGATCTTCCAGGATGTTCAAAAGGTGGGGGTTTCTGTTCAGTAGGGATAGACGGGGAGCTCCCCTTTGAGTCACGTTTGTAGAGTTCCGAATTGTAAAACTGGAGTCTCTGTATCCTAATTCTAGATTCTAAAAATGTTTAGATTTTATAGCATGAAATTTTTATAGCATTCTCCATGACCCAGAGTCTCAGATTCACTAACACTGGTTTGCCATCTCCTTCTCCAGGGCATCTTCCTGACCCAGGGATCAAACCCGTGTCTCCTGCATTGGCAGGTGGCTTCTTTACCACTGAACCACCAGGGAAGCCTATTGTCTAGAGTAGGGATGGGCAAATTATGGCTCATTTTTGGAATTTGGCCTGCCGCTGGTTTTCTGTTCAGTCCACGGTTAAGAATGTATGTTTTTAAATGATTGAATAAAATTTAAAAGATGAATATTTTATGACACATAAAGAATACAGTCTCTGTCAACATTACTAGACCAAGCACTCAATATTTCCAACTTATACAGAAAAGCAAATTAGAAACAATTTTTTTAAATCACAGCATAATTTCTTCAAAAATATAAAAAGATAAAAATGAGGCTGAAGTCACAGTAAGTTTAGAATGGCTTGTTTGTTAGCCAAATAAGGAAAACTGCTTATGGACAGTGGGTTTATTAAATTCTGCTTAATTGAAACACCTGAAGAAATTGTCCATAGGAGATAAACTTGTTTAATACTATTAACCTCTTAGGGAGAACAGTTGACCAAAGAGTTGATGATTTTGGGGAGCAACATTGATAGTTAAAAATTGGTCTAGTGATATTGATAGAGATTCTTTGGTTTTTCTTATCTCTTAATGAGTCCAAAAGGTATTATTGATACTATTAAATTGCTTTCTTTTTTATTCCAGGGGTCAAAGATGAGTTTAAAGTGTCAAAGAATTAGCCTCTATGAATAGTCTGCATGTTACAAGTAAAAAGGGAATAGTTCAAAGAATTTTAGAAAAACTAATCAGTAAACATGAAGTGGAATCTGTTGAGACATATTACAACTTACAGTGACAAAAACATGCATCAAGCAGAGGAAAAAAGCTTAGTTGTACAAATTGACAAGCGTTGTGAAATGTAAGATGTTTATAGCTTGCCTGTGGTAATATTCATTAGCATGTACTTTGCAGAAAATATTTGAGTCTACCACGTGTAACTGAGCCAGTAGCGTCAATGGTGAACTTCATTTGCCCTTGTGGACTTAACCTTTATCAGTTCTGTGAACTTTTATCAGAAATAGAAGCGGATTGTTCTTTCTTGCCCTATCACACTTCAATTTGATGACTCAGCAGTGATTAAGTTTTACTGTGATTTTTTTTTTTAAATCTTAGGGCCAAAATTGAAATTTGTTAATGAGAAGAGCCCGTGTTCCTCTACTGTAAATACTGAACGGCTTTGGAAATTAGCTTTTGAGACAGTTAAGCTTCTTAATGAGTTCAACCTAAAGTTGCAAGGTAAAACATCAGCTATATGCATATCTTATATGTGATATCATCATTTTGATGGCAACTAATGTGGCTTGCATTTTAATGTCAAACACTGCTCGTGCTTTCAAATGTTAACACAAGAAAGGAGAGTTCTACTCCACAAATTTAATAGACAGATTTTAAGGCAGTAGCATTTTTTGGACCTCTTTGCAAGTACAAAGATTTCCAAATTTTTTTTTTGATAGGTTCTTCAAATGTATTTTATTTTCATTTTTTAAAGCTTTCTATTTTGTATTGGGGTATAGCCAATTAACAATATTGTGGTAGTTTCAGGTGAACATCAAAGGGATTCAGCCATATGTATAGATGTATCTATTTTCCCCCAAAGTCCCTTCCTATCCAGGCTGCCACATAACGTTGAGTAAAGTTCCATGTGCTATAAACAGGTCCTTGTTGATTATCCATTAAAATATAGCAGTGTGCACATGTCCATCCCAAACTCCCTAACTATCCCTTTCCCCTAGTCCTTCCCTACTCCAACCCCTCCAACCATAGGTTCATTCCCTAAGTCTGTGAGTCTGTTTTGTGAGTTCATTTGTATCATTTATTTTTAGATTCCACATATAAGTGATGTCATACAGTATTTCTCCTTCTCTGTTTGACTTAAGAAGACTTTGAAATTTAAAAACCTATTTAATTGTACAGCTGAAGAGCTTTCATCTGGTCTTCAATTGAAGGTGATCTCACACGCTAGTAAAGTAATGCTCAAAATTCTCCAAGCCAGGCTTCAGCAATACGTGAACTGTGAACTTCCAGATGTTCAAGCTGGTTTTAGAAAAGGCAGAGGAACCTGAGATCAAATTGCCAACATCCACTGGATCATTGAAAAAGCAAGAGAGTTACAGAAAGACATCTATTTCTGCTTTATTGACTATGCCAAAGCCTTTGACTGTGTGGATCACAATAAACTGGAAAATTCTGAAAGAGGTGGGCATACCAGACCACCTGACCTGCCTCTTGAGAAACCTATATGCAGGTCAGGAAGCAACAGTTAGAACTGGACATGGAACAACAGACTGGTTCCAAATAGGAAAAGGAGTTCGTCAAGGCTGTATATTGTCACCCTGCTTATTTAACTTATATGCAGAGTACATCATGAGAAACGCTGGGCTGGAGGAAGCAAAAGCTGGAATCAAGATTGCCGGGAGAAATATCAATCACCTCAGATATGCAGATGACACCATCCTTATGGCAGAAAGTGAAGAGGAACTAAAAAGCCTCTTGATGAGAGTGAAAGAGGAGAGTGAAAAAGTTGGCTTAAAGCTCAACATTCAGAAAACGAAGATCATGGCATCCGGTCCCATCACTTCATGGGAAATAGATGGGGAAACAGTGGAAACAGTGTCAGACTTTATTTTTTTGGGCTCCAAAATCACTGCAGATGGTGATTGCAGCCATGAAATTAAGACACTTACTCCTTGGAAGGAAAGTTACGACCAACCTAGATAGCATATTCAAAAGCAGAGACATTACTTTGCCAACAAAGGTCCGTCTAGTTAAGACTATGGTTTTTCCAATGGTCATGTATGGATGTGAGAGTTGGATTTTAAAGAAAGCTGAGCGCCGAAGAATTGATGCTTTTGAACTGTGGTGTTGGAGAAGACTCTTGAGAGTCCCTTGGACTGCAAGGAGATCCAACCAGTCCATTCTAAAGGAGGTCAGTCTTGGGTGTTCATTGGAAGGACTGATGCTAAAGCTGAAACTCCAATACTTTGGCCACCTCATGCAAAGAGTTGACTCATTAGAAAAGACCCTGATGCTGGGAGGGATTGGGGGCAGGAGGAGAAGGGGACGACAGAGGATGAGATGGCTGGATGACATCACCGACTTGATGGACGTGAGTCTGAGTGAACTCCAAGAGTTGGTGATGGACAGAGAGGCCTGGCATGCTGTGATTCATGGGGTCGCAAAGAGTCAGGCACAACTGAGTGACTGAACTGAATGTATTTTAAAAAGGCAACTAGCAGGAAAAGAACCTAATAGAATTGTCTACTTGCTTTCCAAATGGTGAATATTCTCAATTAAAATAGTGTGCTTGGTATCAGTGTTTGTCAGTAACTATCTATGTGAAAAGACATGTTTAAAGATGAAATATGTAAAATCTCAAATAGGTCAGCATTAACAAATGAACGTTTGTGATTGGTTTTGCTGATAAGGAGCAATGACTTTGGATCCTAATGAAGCAAAATGTTGTAGGAACTGAGTATCAACAGTCAATTATTGGTTGTGATAATGGGCCTGCTTATAGGAGCATTAGAAGGAGTCCTCTTGTTTTTTTTTTTTTTTTAAATGGGGCTTTCCTTGTAGCTCAGTTGGTAAAGAATCTGCCTGCAATGCAGGAGACCCTGGTTTGAGTCCTGGGTAGGGAATATCCCCTGGAGAAGGGATAGGCTACCCACTCCAGTATTCTGGCCTAGAAAATTCCATGGACGGTAGAGTCCATGGGGTCCCAAAGAGTTGGACATGACTGAGTGACTTCACTTTTCATGAGTTTTGCCTGTTATATTATGAGACCTTAAAGTATTTGTTTTTCCATACAGATTTAACTTGTGAAACTTGGTATTTATCCCAGAAATAATTCAGTCTTTAAATTTCCCTTGGCCAGCAGTACCTGAGCCATTGTCCTGTTATATTTTGTTGACCTGGTGTGTTGACATTTTAAAAACATGCATTTCTCAAATAATTTAATTGTGATTAGTAGAGCCACCTAGGGAATTTTCTTCTCCTAGTAGGTGAGGATTGGCCCTGTAATTATCTATTCTCTTCAGAAATTTAGCTAACAGATATTTTTGGAACACACAATTGGAACCCTTCTTTTGACAAGTGTGTAATGATAGGTGCTGATTATCTGTTGAACCCTCCTCCTTCTACTTATTATGTAACCATTGATGCCTCTCAGCCCTTCCTGACTTGGATACAGTATCTGTTTGTCTCAGGATTCCTCCTCTCATTCATTGTTCTTTTCTTTATGTTTATTTCAGTATCTTCCTAGAAGTAATATACCTGTAATTTATAAACTGATATATCATTTTAAGATTATGTTCTATTAATTCAGTTTTCTTTCATATAAGTTGATACTGAAGAATGTGGTGAAATTTTTTTAACATGAGTCTTACATGAGAGAAATGTGGCAAAAATCTTTGAATATACATCTTGTTTAAAAGTCTTTTAGAGCCACAAGCAAGATTTGCGTAGAGCCATAAGTAGTATTTGAGCTTCCGTGGCTCAGATGGCAAAGAATCTGCCTGCAGTGGTGGGAGACCCAGGTTTGATCCCTGGGTTGGGAAGATCCCCTGGAGAAGGGAATGGCAGTATTCTTGCCTGGGAAAGGAGCCTGGCAGGCTGCAGTCAATGGGATGGCAAAGAGTTGGACACGACTGAGCAACTGACACTTTCACTTTCATAAGTAGTATTGCTCACAAATAAAGAGATGGGCGTGTATACTGTGGAATTCTCAAGATAGGTGTATCAGGATTGGTGGGTGGTATTCCTTAGTCAACTCCATCACTGGGTTGTGAGGAAGGATCATATGTGGCACGTGTCAGTCTCTGGAGACAAAAAGAAGTTGACACCCCCTTTTATGCTGTAAATTTTCATCCTTTAATGCTGACCAATGAGATCTTCATAGTTACATATGTTTCAGAAAACCAGGGTTGTGTGTAACAAGAAATGCTGGGGATTTCTTTGTTTCTAAGGGCTAGGTGGGGACTCTGAGTCAGACCTGTCTTTGTTTGAGGGTCTACCACATGCTAGCTATATGACCTTGTTTAGTTAACTTCTGTATACTTTGCCTTTCACATCTGTACAGTGGGACTAGTGATTGTAGCTACAGCCTAGGATTGTTCATAAATATCTCATGGAACAGTAAAATAGATCATAAAGGAGGCCTCAATAAATGTTAACTAGTACATTATTATTCAATACTATTATTATTAGTAACTAGGTATAGTGTTTCTATGTCTCTTTTGCATCAAAGCAATAGAGTGTTGATCATACTTAACTAAGATCATTGTTATTCCTCATGAGTTTTCTGTTGTCTGCTTCTTGGAGATGTTTACCATGCCCTTCTAAACAGATATATCATTAATAGAAGAAACAAGGTTCCTTGTTTCCTAATATATAATATTAATATATTAATATTCTTCTGCTTATTACAGTGGGCTTTCCAGGTGGCACTAGTGGTAAAGAACCTGCCTGCCAATGCAGGAGACATAAGAGATGTGAGCTTGATCCCTCAGTTGGGAAGATTCCCCCAGAGAAGAGAATGGCAACCCCCTCCGATATTTTTGCTTGGAGAATTCAATGGACAGAGGAGCCTGGTGGGCTACAGTCCACCGGGTCGCAAAAAGTCAGACATGACTGAAGCAACTTAGCACTCTTATTACAATATAGAAATATATTCTATTATTATTATCAACAGTTTATATTACCTTTTATCTTTTAAGCATTGTTATGACCTTAGAACCTTCTATAGGTGTAATATAGTCTAACCCCAATAGACTATTATTGAGGTTCCAGTTATCACAGTCTGGCCTGTGAGGTCCCTTGAAAGCCTCCTTCGTGTTGACATTCTTGACATCATCACTGCTTTCTGGAAACAGCTGGATATTCAAGACCTTCCTGATTTTTTCCTGACATAGGACATATTTATAACCTCCTCCCAAGGAACCAGGAGTTCTTGTTCCTCATAGCAGGGAATTACATTAGAGATCAAAGTCTGCACACTTGAGAAGCAAAAGAGAGTGGATGGAGGGCAAAAGCACAGTGACTGAAGGTGGTGTTGGGCTGTTTTTGGTAGTGAAGAGCTGGAACCGTTTACATGAATTCACATTTGTACTTCTTGTTTAGCTCCTCGTATTTCTATACTGTGGGCTTCCCAGGTGGTGCTAAGTGGTAAAGAACCTGCCTGCCAGTGCAGGAGACATAATAAGAGACGTGGATTCGATCCCTGGGTCAGGAAGATCCCCTGGAGGAGAGATGGCAACCCACTCCAGTATTCTTGCCTGGAGAATCCCATGGACAGAGGAGCCTGGTAGGCAATGGTACATAGGATTCCAAAGAGTTGGACATGGCTGAAGCAACTTGGAACACGTGCATTCCTATCTGTTTTTTAAAAAACAGTTCTATAATATGATTTCACTGATCCTTTAGATGTTATCCTATTTAACAACATTGTAGAAGGGTAAAGATAAAGGATGACAGATAAAGCCTAGTCACTAGTTGGTGATGGTTTGGGGGAAAGAGATGTGATTATGTTGAATGTAAAGATCATGTAAGAGTTAAGCATTTATTCGTTGAAGCCTACTAAGTGTCAGACCTAGTGGTCAACTTTAATGATAATGCCTCTGCTCTTTATAATCTGGCAGTGGAGCTATTCATGCTACAAATAATTTTACGTATAACTGAAATGAGACTGTCAACACACAGGTGTTCTGAGAGCATATAGGAGTGCTTAACCCAGTTGGGGTAGTAGAGTTTAGATAGATGGGAGAAAGGAAAAGGCGCTCGGCAGGTGGATGTAAGGTCCGAAGAACTTGCTGTATTTGGAGACATTATAAGGCCCACACAGGAAATAAAATTGTAGCTACTGAAGACTCATAATGTCTTGGTTTTTAAAAACTTTTTTATTTATTTGTTTATTTTTGACTGTGCTGGGTCCTCATAGCTGCATGGACTTTCTGTAGTTGGGGTGAGCAGTGGCCACTCCAGGTGCAGTGTGTGAGCTTCTCACTGCGGTGACTTCCCTTGTTGTGGAGCATGGGCTCCAGGGTGTGGGGGCTTCAGCAGTTGTGGCTCCTGGGCTCTAGAGCACAGACACAGTAGTTGCGGCGAACAGGCTTAGTTGCTTTGTGGCATGTGGATCTTCCCAGATCAGGGGTCAAACCCATGTCTCCTGCATTGGCAGGCAGATGCTATAGCCCTGGACCACTAGGGAAATCCCCTCATAGTTTTTAAAGAAATAGTTGATTACATTTTGTTCCAAATCTTTGTGAATTAAAATAAAAAAGGATCAAAGTTTACAGACTGAGTTAGACTAAGGATGCAAAAGAGTTGAGGATGCACCACTGTAGTGACTGGCAATCATAGTGTCAGTGTTTGTCAGCAAACACGGGCTGCCGTTGTTTAAAACAAGCTCCCCGAGTGAGTGTAGGGTTGCCTCAGAGATGTTGCCTTCCTTACCCATGGTCTCATGGTAGGTACTTGAATCACTAGTCGGCAGGTCTTTAGAATGAAGCACGCATGTTTTGGGGTATGTTTCTTTTTTCCCCAGGTCAGCTGTTATGAAAATGAAAAATTTCAGTTTCTTTCTTTTTACTTTATTTATTTAACTTTTATTGGCATATAGTTGATGTACAGTCTTGTGTTAGTTTCAGGTGTACGGCTATCAGGAATCATGGTGCATGTTTTCCGGTACTCTTCTCAGCCCCTCAGCACACTGTTTGTATAAGACGAGTGCTTGATGCATTATCAGTTGATCTGTTAGTTGGCTGTAATGGTTTCTGGCTGAGGGTGTCCGTGGACTGATCCTTGTATACAGTAATTTGCTTTATTCTTAACACTGCGGGTTTTTGGCTTTTGTCTAACAAAAAAAATTCAGTCTGTGGTACACAAGTTCAGGAAACGGTGTCAGAGGCAGAGACCATTCCAGGTGTGTGTGGTACCAAATGAAATGTAAAGTATGACATGTCTGCAAATTAACCTGGCTTAGAGATCATCTGTCGGAAGGATCACCTAAAACCTCTCTCCAGTTTATTTGAAGGATTGATCATAACACATCTCTCTGGAGCAGACAGAAAGCAGATAGGACAGATGAAATTTGAAGGAAAAGTGATGTGGAAGCACTGTAAGGGAAGCAAGAAACCTAGATGTATGTTTATTTCTGTCTGAAGGGGGAGGACAGGAAACTGCGAATCCCTTTAGTTTTATGGTGAGTGTAAAAGTTTCCAAAACATTTTCTTCTACAGGTTGTTGAATTTTTGTCATAAACTTCTGAAGTGTATTGTTGGAAAGGTCTTATGATCTTACCCATTTACCTGAAGAGTAAGACACAAAGAATTTGTATTTCTTATCCATGGGCATGTGGCTCGTCACCGATGAAGCTGAGACTAGCATAAAACTCTGTTTTCTAGGAAATTTTACCCAACTCCAGACAAAACCTGTTCTCATCACTCTGTTAAACTTGCTCCCTCTTACCCCACACCCTCCTGCCTACTCCTGTTTAGTCTGTTCTCGTAGTCCTTATCACTTTCTAATACAGTATGTATGTCACCTCTTTTTGTTTATTGGTTTATTTGTCCTGACTCCTCTAATAAAATGTAAGCTGCACATCGGGCAGGGAATTACTGTCTGGTGTGCTGATCTATCTCAGGCACTTAAAACATTGCCTGGGCATTGTGAGCATTCAGTCAGTATTCGTTGCATGAATTCATGTGAGCTGTAACAGGTTCTAGAGTTGCACTCAGCTGATTTTGTTGTTCATATCAACACTCAGTGGCCTTCTCTTTTAATGTTGGATTGACACTAAAAATTACAGATAAAGCACTTATTTGGGGGGAACAAACAAAAGCTGAACTGTAGAATATCTTGAATTATGTCAATAGAATCTTGAAAAAATGGGAGTGTTGGGAATCTAGGAATATTATTTCTCAAGATAATTTTACCTCCAATTCAAGTGGGTAGAGCTAGATGGTATTAAGGGTTATTTAATCCAGCCTTAATTTTATGCACATGAGGAAAACTGACTTACAAGGCTAAGGAGCTAGGCCAAGATCAGATCATCATGTAGAGTTGCATGAATAGAATGTTTTCGTTTTCTGTACAAGTTCAGAGCTCCTGCCCAGCTCCTTCCCTTTGCTGACACTTATTTTAGGGGCCCATACCCACCAAACACCTGTAGTGTTCGAGTTCTTGAGAACATTCTGGAATGGGTAGCAGTGGGGGCAATGGGAACATGTATTGAGCCTTTCCCCACAAATATCTGAAATTTACACGTATGGCATGGATTTTGGGGTGACAAAATATTTAAAATGTTTTATCTGTGGGGCTAGTAAGGTGATGTCCCTGTCTTGTTATTGTGTGTGCGTGTGTGCGTGCTCAGTCACTAAGTTGTGTCCAACTCTTTGTGACCCTCTAGGCTCCTCTGTCCATGGTATTTCCCAGGCAAGGATATTGGAGCAGGTAGCCATGTCCTCCCCCAGGGGATCTTTCTGATCCAGGGAATCGAACCTGTGTCTCTTGCATCTCCCAAACTGGCAGGCGGATTCTTTACCACTGCACTACCTGGGAAGCCTCATCTTGTTATCAGGATACTATACAACATCATTTTCTTGTTATTTAATTTTCCTGGTGCATTTGTTAGCTGGTGTGAATCATTACTCTGTTGTCTTTGAGGTGAGGGTCTATATCTTCTATGATGCTGGTAACTGTCTCCAGTGTCTGGATATCTGAAAGCTGAGAAATAGATAAGAAACATTTGCATAGTAAGAGCATTGATCCATCTTGTTACTGGTAGACATTTCAAAGGAAGTAATCAAAACTGATTGCCCAACTTTGTCTTATCAGCTTTCTCCACCTGAATCATTATATAATTCAGATAACTTGGAGGTGGGGAAGCTGGGGAAATGTTCTTACTGGAACATAGAAGCACCTCCTTTTCTCATCCACCAACATGGCATAAAGGAAGAACCTACTTGACTCAGGTTTTCAAAGACAAACAGTATTTTTTGATTGAATGTGTTCCAGGAAAATAAACTCCAGTCATCTAATGAAGAGTTATATCTTAATATGTATTCATTTGATAGATATTGCAATCAGCAGTTATTCAGTTCAGTTGCTCAGTTGTGTCTGACTCTTTGAGACCCCATGGACTGCAGCATGCCAGACCTCCCTGTCCATCACCAATTCACAGAGCTTACTCTAACTCATGTCCATCAAGTCAGTGATGCCATCCAACCATCTCATTCTCTGTCGTCCCCTTCTCCTTCTGCCCTCAGTCTTTTGCAGCATCAGGGTCTCCTAATTAGTCAGTTCTTTGCACTTCCCAAATGTATTTTTAGCATGCCCCTAGCAGCAGCAGCCCTTGTGATAGAGATAAACATTCAAAGAATAAACCTAGTGGCATACTTTAGTGGAACTAGGACTAGAGATATAACTTTATAGGGATACAAGTTTGTTTCAGTATGTGGTAAAAAAAAAAATAGATTGCCCAAATGTAGAATATTGCAATATGTCAGAAATTTATTATTTGTTTACGCAAGAGTTTGAGATGAGTGTTCTTGGTTGGCAGGTGGGTTTCTTCTACATAGTGAATCAGAGAAGTAGGCTCTTTCCCTTCTAGTGGCTCTGCCCCCTTCCCCCCCCCCCCACTCCCCCACCCCAGTGCATAACTGTATCCAGCTGGTCTAGATAGAAGGCTCATTGTATTGGCAATAAGAAAACCTGGGTTTTAGTTACAATTCTGTTATCTTAATGTAAGCAGGTTTTTTACTGTGATTTTCTAATTTGTAGAATAAGGACAGTTCTATAAATCATTCAAGGTAATGGATGAAGATATAGCACTTTGACTTACTAAGAGGGGCAATAGGTGATTTATGAATTCAGATGTCCTGCCAGATTTGGGAGAATGGCATTGAAACATGTATAATATCATGTATGAAATGAGTTGCCAGTCCAGGTTCGATGCACGATACTGGATGCTTGGGGCTAGTGCACTGGGAAGACCCAGAGGGATGGTATGGGGAGGGAGGAGGGAGGAGGGTTCAGGATGGGGAACACATGTATACCTGTGGCGGATTCATTTTGATATTTGGCTAAACTAATACAATTTGTAAAGTTTAAAAATAAAATAAAATTAAAAAAAAACACAAAAAACAAAAATGTGCTCAATATAATTTGTCATTGGGAAAATGCAAATGAAGACCACAGTGTGACACCATGACCCACCATTAAAAAGGCTAAAATTGAAAAAGACTACTCACACTGAAAGTTGCAGTGCAAACCTTTGTACTTATATACAGGCAACAAAATGAGTTAAAAGATAATTACACAAAATTGAAGGGATAATATAGGTTGCTGCTGCTGCTGCTGGGTCACTTCAGTCGTGTCGGACTCTGTGCAACCCCATGGACGGCAGCCTACCAGGCTCCCCCGTCCCTGGGATTCTCCAGGCAAGAACACTGGAGTGGGTTGCCATTTCCTTCTCCAATGCATGAAAGTGAAAAGTGAAAGTGAAGTTGCTCAGTGGTGTCCGACTCTTCGAGACCCCGTGGACTGCAGCCTACCAGGCTCCTCCGTCCATGGGATTCTCCAGGCAAGAGTACTGGAGTGGGGTGCCATTGCCTTCTCCGTAATATAGGTTATGTTGAAGCTAATGATACACATTATATTGTTTACTTCATCCTTCTGTTGAGTTTTCACGGTGATTTATCTCCAGTCTGTCTTGGTTTTTCATCTCTTATTTAGCTTTCACTAGGACATAGGATCCGGAGAGGGCAATGGCACCCCACTCCAGTACTCTTGCCTGGAAAATCCCATGGATGGAGCCTGGTGGGCTGTAGTCCATGGTGTTGCTAAGAGTCGGACACGACTGAGCGACTTCCCTTTCACTTTTCACTTTCATGCGTTGGAGAGGGAAATGGCAACACACTCCAGTGTTCTTGCCTGGAGAGTCCCAGGGACAGAGGAGCCTGGTGGGCTGCTGTCTGTGGGGTCGCAGAGTCGGACACGACTGAAGCGACTTAGCAGCAGCAGCAACTTTTCCCTTAGCAAAAAAAAAAAAAATAATAATAAAAAAAATAAAATAAAATAAAATAAGCAAATTATTAAAGTAGTGAGTCTACTTGTGCTTATTAAAAAGGATTCATTGGGCATTTATTATGTGCAGGGTCTGTATGAAACACTTATATTAACTGGCTCAATCTTTTCAAACCTTTATGAGGGCAACATTATTATCTCCATTGTAAAGATGAAGAGGACTTCCCAAGTGGCTCAGTGGTAAAGAATATGCCTGCCAATGCAGGAAACATGGGTTTGATCCCTGGGTTGGGAAGATCCCCTGGAAAAGGAAATGGCGACCCACTCCAGTATGGTTGCCTGCGGAATCCTTTGGCTAGAGGAGCCTGGTGGGTTATACAGTCCATGGGGTTGCAGAAGAGTCAGATACAACTTAGTGACTAAATAACAAACAACAAAAAAATGAAGAGCTTGAGGCACAGTAGGTTAAATAACTCGCCCTGGCTCACACAATTAAGTAGCAGAATTAGGATTCAAACCTTGATGGTCTGGCTCCAGAATTTTCACTCTAAATCGTACACTATAAGATTGTGCCCTGGTTTTAGCCACTGGCAGGACTGATACTCATCTAGTATATACTGGTGAGGCCACACCAACTGTATTTCCTTTGAATCTTATTGATCACTCATTGTAAAGCACATCCCCTTTTTAGAGATGTTAAAATGTAGAATTTTCTGTTTGACAAATGCACCAGGAAAATTGAACAGGAAAATATGTTTTATGGTACTGTAATAGCACAATGAGAAAATCACCTTGCTAGTGCCACAGATAAATTATTTTGAACATTTTATCATCTCAAAAATCAAATGCCATACATTTAAATTCCAGGTCTTTATGGGAAAAGGCTAAATTGATATGAGTCACTGACAAGTTTTAGATTTGGCGAGATATGGTAGGAAAGTCACAGAGTCACTCCCCATCATTTGAGCACAGGTTAACCTTCAGCCTTGTCAGAGTCAGAGCTGCCTGACCCAGATAGGATCTATATTTTTACTATATCCTCTCTTAATAAGCTACTTCTCGGCAGCCAGACATATAAAATAGAATGGAAGTAAGAATGCCTAACAAGTGAAATTGTGTCAGGACTCGAAATCTTAGCTCAAAATTATGTTTTCAGACTGGCCCTGTCTTTTCTTTCTCTCTTAGACAGAGTTACCCTAACTCTGTCCTCCCAAGATCTTGTGCATACTTCTATCATAACTCAGCACATTGTTGGGGGAAACTATTTGCTTTCCTTTTTGTTTTTCCTACTAGATTACATGGTAATAAAAGCCTTCTTAATGTGTAGAATGGTATACAGCCTGAAATAGAGTAGGCATTCAGTCCTGTTTATTGAAGGTATAAAGGGACAAAGTAGATAATTAAATAGTTAATTCCTCTAGAGAATGGTAGATAAAGAAAAAAGTATAGGAGACACCTGTAAGTTAATGGTTACTCAAGAAAGTAGGTTTGCTTAACCACAAAACTAAGCAGGCTTGCTTAGCAACAAACCATGCCACAGAAGCACAAGATATGCCTCAAAACAATAAAATAATGGTGGCCTGAGACCCACATTCTGCTCAGTGAGCTCAGTAAGGAAATGACCCCTATGACATGCTCTCTGCACACTTAAAATTCAATAATTTATGGAAAGGTGACAGTTGAAAGACGCTCATTGTACTGAGACCTGAAATAATTTTTCTATGGAGCCCCGATAGTCCTGGCTTGACCATGTAGGGACAAGAAAACTCCTGTGCTCAGTCTGGAGAAGGAGCTGATGATGGAAGCATGATGTCCACTCAAGAATGAGGGAGGAGGCAGCCTATTCCCCCTGCCCACTTTCCCTTTGATGAAAAGAATGTAGCCCACCAAGTTCCCGGGGTGGCACCTTCTCACCCAGCTGTGTGTAAGCCTCACAAATGTCCTATTCTAATAAATAATTTATCCTTTAAATATATTTATTTTTGGCTGTTCTGGGTCTTGGTTGCTGCTTACAGACTTTCTCTAGTCACTTTGCCCTTCGCTGAATTCTTTTTGTGCTGAGACATGAAAGACCAGAGTTCCTTAGAACCCCCAAAACACCACCTACTGGATTCAGATGGTTGATTGTTTTGTGGGTTATAGTAGTAGATTTTTAGCTTAGTCAGGCTACAACTCATCACCAGGAAAGATGATGTAAAATGACTTTTAAAGATTTAACTTTAACAGCATTATCCAATAAACAAACCACATAGAACAATCAACCACACTGTCAAGAGACAGGGATTCCTAGATGGCACCGGTGGTTAAGAATCCACCTGCCAGTGCAGCAGACACAAGAGACATGGGTCAGTCCCTGGGTTTGGAAGCTCCCCTGGAGGAGGAAATGGCAACACACTCCAGTATTCTTGTCTGGCAGGACTGATATGGGTGAAAAAACATTTGTACTCACATCAAACTCTGCAGAGAACCCAATGTTATGGGAGAATCTTTTGATAAAGGGTATCTTTGCTCCTACTCTAAAACTAGGTGTGTGATTTGGGGCAGGTGTCACACCTCTTGGTGCCTAGGTTCCTAATTTACAAAATGGGAATAAATCACCGGAATACCTGACAGGATTGCTGTAAGATTAAATCCCATGATGTATGGAAGGCACTTAGTACTGTGCTCGGTACTTAGTGGAAGGGAGGAAATAAACGTTAGTAGCGACTGTTATTATCTGTTGTGTGTGTCATCAGTGAGCAAAGAGTGGTGGACCAGAAGTGTTTATTGGTCTCTAATTTGGCAGTTCTTTCTATGGGTTTTTTTTTTTTTTTTCCCCAACCAAGATTATTGTTTAAGAAACAGCTTCCTTATTTCATTTCCTTGACTTTCAGCTTTATATAAGCACTTCCTTACTTAAGAATGATCATTCTTCTCAGGTGTTTCTGCATTTGCTAAAGCTGCATCCCTCCCCTGTTGTTCTTTTTCTGTGGATTGCTTACCCTCTTAGCCAATGGACAACTTAGCATTTGAAATGCATGAAGATGCAAAGCGGAAGGTTGTGTCTGAGGGGAAGGTGAACACCTCCAGAATGGTAAGAATGTAAATGGGGATTTACATCTTTTTTTTTTTTTAATTTTTTTTTTAAATTTTATTTTTAAACTTTACATAATTGTATTAGTTTTGAGATTACTTGCCTCAAAACCTTTATGCAGATCTCAAGAAAGAGCCCCTCCTTAGACCAGTTTTCTTCAAGTGACCTTCTAAAGAAAGGTAGCATGTCCTATTCTGAAAATCTCCTGACCTGCCTTTTCTCTCCTAAACTGTTAACTCCTGTAGCTGTTTAGGGGCCCAGCTTTCCATGAATTGTTGTTCCTGGCATTAATGAGTTATTTATTGTTCAATATAATACCCTCATACAATGTTAAACTGAATATGTTGGTAAATGATTATGCTCTACCAAACATATCATTAAATAATTTAAAACATTAAAATTTTTTTTTACACATTAACAAAACTACATTCAAGTATTACAAAATATTGGCAATATTCTCTCTGTTGTATAATAATACATCCTTGTTGCCTGTCTTACACCCAACAGTTTGTACTCTTATTCCCCAATCCATTGCTCTTTCCCTGCCTACCCACTGGTAATCATTAATTTGCTCTTTATATGGTGAGTATGCTTCTTTTTTTGTTATATTCACTAGTTTGTTGTATTTTTTTAGATTCCACATATAAGTGATATCATTCAGTATTTGTCTTTCTTTGTCTGACTTTTTTCACTTAGCACAGTGCCCTCCCAGTCCATCCATGTTGCTACAAATGGCAAGGAATCTTGTTCCTTTTTTATGACTGAGTAGTATTCCATTGTATATATACCACATCTTCTTTATCCAACCATCTGTTAATGGACACTTAGGTTGCTTCCATACCTTGGAGATTGTAAATAATGCTGCTATGAACATTGAGGTGCATGTATCCCTTTGATTTAGTGTTTT
Organism: Bubalus kerabau; assembly: GCF_029407905.1. Lineage (NCBI taxonomy): Eukaryota > Metazoa > Chordata > Mammalia > Artiodactyla > Bovidae > Bubalus > Bubalus kerabau. The sequence continues at coordinate 56,922,418 of NC_073644.1, forward strand.
TGTTTTAAATACATACTTGGGAGTAAAATCTCCAGGTCATATAGTAGTTCCATCATTAGTTTTTTGAGAAACCTCCGTATTGTTCTCCACAGTGACTGCCCAGTTTACATTCCTACCAACAGTGTACAGGGTTCCCTTTTTCCCACATCCTCGCCAACCTTTGTTATTTGTGTTCTTTTGAATATTTATGAGTGTTAAAGTAAGGCTTCCCTGGTGGCTCAGAGGTTAAAGCATCTGCCTCCAATGCAGGAGACCTGGGTTCGATCCCTGGGTCGGGAAGATCCCCTAAAGAAGGAAATGGCAACCCACTCCAGTATTCTTGCCTGGAGAATCCCATGGATGGAGGAGTCTGGTAGGCTACAGTCTGCAGGGTCCCAAAGAGTTGGACACGACTGAGCGACTTCACTTTCACTTTCAAAGTAAGACTATCTATGTTAGAATTATTAGTGATCAAAAATGTACTTGCTCAGAGAGCAAGACTAGGAACTCAGAGAGCAGTGGAAAAGGACTCCTTGCCGTCATTGATGATAATTGTCATTTTAGTGGTCAAAGGAGAAAGGGCAAGTTGGTTCAAAGGTTGGGGTGAGTATTTTCTTGGCAGCTTTCAGTAATGTGGATTGTAACTCAGAAATAATACTGTTGTTTATAGCATATATTTGTGACATGAAACCAGGAAGTAGTAACATAGAAATACATGGAAATACCGTGACTTAGAGTTGAGTGATGACTTAGGACCTCATATAGGTAACACACATGATAATATGTATTATTATTGAAGGGAATTTACTGAAGCTATTTAAATGAAGGCGGGAGGGAAAGACAGAGACTTGTCAGGTCAGGCTCATTGATTACTGATATGTTACTTATTCCCATGCATGTACCTGTACACATAAATGCATTTGTACATTCTGGAACCAAAACATTCTTAGAAAATAGCTCCTTAAAACCTCATTGATTTTCAGGTGAAGAAACTGGTAAATAGGGGCTAATTGACTGACTTGGAAGTACTTAGCTGGGTACTTAATTTCCTAGTACTTAATTTCCTTAATTTATTCTGTGCCCCAGTCCTCAAATGTTTATCTTTATTCTTGTTTATTTGGGTGTCATCTGATGTATGGGCTATGTGTGAATGTCCTGCAGTCCTTGCACTTGCCCAGCTGCTAGACTGAAGAGAGAACCCGAGTCAGCAGCAGACACATCAGTGGTGCACTGGACAAGGCGTCCTACAGGTCAGAGGCTGAGGGTCTGAAGGACACCCACTGGGTACTGCCGAGGGCAGGCAGGACACAGCCTCGATTTTCCCTGCCCAGGGGAGGAGGGGGCTATCAATTATAAGGGGCATGATGTCAGAAGGGCTCCTGGGTTGCAGGGAGACTGTTGGAATACATCTCCTCACAGCTCTGGGTAGCAACCATTGCAAGGGCCACTGTTCCTCCGTGATGACTGAACATACCGGAGCTGATGTGGTCCAAGGGCTGGAACGATCATTAGTGGGGGTCAGGCCGATCATGCATGTGGTTACTGATTAGTTTCCCTTTAGGAGGGGAGGAAGTTGTGCACATCAGGTAAGGGTGAGGCAGAGTGGGGCAAGGGCTATACAGAGAGCAGGAGAGCAGCCATCTTATGGGGCCTGACCATACTGTGAGTGTGTGTGTGTGTGTGTACTGATTTACACATCTCTCATTTTACTCAGTATGTTTATTCCACAAATGTGCCTTTTTTTTTTTTAATAAAAGAGGAAATAAACCAAACTCAGACAGTTGGCAATGTTTCTGATGCCTCAAGAGTGGAGAATAATTTCTAATTTCTTCTAGGAAAAGACGAAGCAGTGGTCACTGATGAGCATTTTCCTGGTGTGTCTTTTGGCTTGCACCATTACCACGGTGATCGGAGTCCTGATTGTCTCCTTGGTTTATGTCAACAACCCTCAGCCTCATTCAGAACCCGGAGCCCAATCTCTGCAAACAGCAGTTCCCATGGTGCCAAAGGCTGTTGATCCAAAATTTCAGTTTCTTAATCATTTATCTAAATCTAAGGTATGCTGCTAAGTCACTTCAGTCGTGTCTGACTCTGTGCGACCCCAAGACGGCAGCCCACCAGGCTCCCCCGTTCCTGGGATTCTCTAGGCAAGAAGACTGGAGTGGGTTGCCATTTCCTTCTCCAATGCATGAAAATGAAAAGTGAAAGTGAAGTCGCTCAATTGTGTCTGACTCTTAGTGACCCCTGGACTGCAGCCTACCAGGCTCCTCCGTCCATGGGATTTTCCAGGCAAGAGTACTGGAGTGGGGTGCCATTGCCTTCTCCGTGGTATGGATCACATGTATTAAGAAAAAGAATCATCTATTATAAATGATTTCGAAGTTTCCATTGCTTGTTTACTAAGCTGTGTTCTCTCTTCATTGGAAAGAAGTAGCTGTGGGCTGTTTGGATGAAGGGAAGTGAGGGATGGAAAAGGGGAAAGGTGGGTGGATGTTGGCTCTGGGCTGAACTTTGCTTTAGTAGCTGGTTCTATGGCTGGACGGGGGAGGTGCAGGCGGACAGATGGAAAGCCCTGTGTTCTCTTGTCAAGATAGGTGTTCGTTTTTCTGTCTAACAGGGACTGATGGCACTGTTGTCTCCTGGAGCCTTGCAGACCTGTTCTTTCTCTTCTTTTCTGGGGGGACCTCCTATATCCACTCACCCCCATATCCACTCACCCCCGTTTCTTTTTCCCCTGTGCTGCCCTCTCACTCTGGGGGCCGTGGTGGCCTCACATTCCTCAGGAAATGGCCTCCATGCTGATGGTTCGCCTATGACTTTTCAGGTGTTTGAGTTCCCTGGTGGCGCAATCCAGTGGGCCCGGTACAGGAACAATGCCAATGACTACCTCAGCATTGAAGAGGAGGCCTTTGGAAGCAGCTTGAACAGCCAGAGATCACAGATGAGCCTGGGGACCCTGAGAATAAAAAGCAGTGGCCTCCGGGCCCCTCACTGGCACTTCAATGCCAACGAACATGGCTATCTTGTACAGGTATAACTGGTTTGCCCACATTCTGTGCTTGAGCATTTGTGCTGTGTGTCCTCAGGCTATTATTTAGGTTGTTGCAAAACCTACTTAACTAATAGGATGATAGACAACATCTAGGCTTTGGCTGTGTACCCAATTAGACCAGTTAGCAGTGCCTTGGAACATTAGACTGTTTGTTTTAATTATTCGTGGCATCACTTTGAACTTCTTTCTTCAGTATTGAAATCATTTTTCATACATTGTTAAGCTCAGATCACTGTTGCATCCTTTGAGCCAAAGCTAAACCAGGTAGCTCTGATCTAATGATCAAAGAGACTACAGCTTCCCTTTAGGGAAAAAAGCAGGGACTGGAATAACGAACTAGTTTGATGATGTTCAACCTGGAGTCCCTGAGATCAGCCAATGGTATGCCCTTTTGTGGCTTTTACTTTTCCGAATTCTTTGGAAGTGAAGTGAAATAGAGCTGGAAGTGAAATGAGTGTCCTTCCCTGAATTGCAAATAATTCATTAATTCTGAAATGTATTTATGGCTTCTGTGTTCCAGACACTGGGGAAATTGGAGTGATTAAGCTTTCATAGAACTTTCAGAGTTTGGTCTTACCCTGGTAATTTTGTTAATAGATCAGCCAATTTTTATGTGTGACATATTTCTGATTGCTAATAAAATTCCTTTTTTATACTTGGCAATTCACTGGATTTTAGAATTTACAAGAAGAGAGATTAGAGCTTCATCTATGAGATTAAACCCTCCTTAGAAGAATACTTGGGAGAAGGCAATGGCACCCCACTCCAGTACTCTTGCCTGGAAAATCCCATGGATGGAGGAGCCTAGTAGGCTGCAGTCCGTGGGGTCGCTAAGAGTCCGACACGACTGAGCGACTTCACTTTCACTTTTCACTTTCATGCATTGGAGAAGGAAATGGCAACCCACTCCAGTGTTCTTGCCTGGAGAATCCCAGGGACGGGGGAGCCTGGTGGGCTGCCGTCTATGGGGTCACACAGAGTTGGACACGACTGAAGTGACTTAGCAGCAGCAGCAGAATACTTGGACATAACAGTAAATGCACTATGTTATTACTATTATTATTATTAAAATTATATGTAGGCTTTTTCTTACCTGGTAAATACATACACATCTGTTTGCAAACACACAAACATACCCAAGCATACACATGCATGTCTGTGCAACCATCTATGAACACACACATGTGCTTGCAGTCTTTTCAAACTAGCATGATCTTAGAGCTCTAAATGCTCAGTGGGGTGGTATTACCCCAAAGAGGGCAAAAACTGGTTGTTAGCAGGGTGAAAGTATCACTCTTTTTATGTCTACAGCATAGATGTGCGTGTAGTACATGAGCAGTATGTGTATGCCATATACAGGTCTCCAGTACCTCTGTAATGGTAACGTCTCATAGGGTGGGGATTAGAAAAACAGTCTAGCATGGTACCTTAGAAGGCAGGTAATGAAAAAAGGTTGAAGAGCACTGCTCTAAATTGATGTTGGGATATGCTCTTCCATTTCCATTTCAGGGAACAGCATGGGTAGGGGTGGTTGATGATGGTGCTGTCGTTACCACGTACAATGTTACAGCTGGCCAAGTGATCTTCTTCCCGAAAAACACAGTGCACTGGATAAAGAATGTGGGGAGTGAAGACTGCTTTTTCTTGCTCTTCTTTTCTACACATGAGGAACTTCAGACCCTGGATGTTGATGATGTATTTTTTTCTACACCTGAGGATATTGCTTCCAGGTCACTTAAGGTCTGTATCACTGCTGAGAATACTTCCCTGTCACTTAAAGGTGTGTACCACTGCTGAGAACAGATCCTGAGAGCGTGTGCATTCCATGGGCACCAAGAGGGCATGGCTATTTGAGTTTCTAAGGTGGCAGTCAGCAAAGTAACAGTTGGGTAACGGGCTCAAGAACATGACTTGCTTCCTATTTAACACATAAACCTCCTTGAGGTTGAATTGCTCTTTATTTTCCCCTGTGAAGGGCTTCTATAGGAAAGTATTTTTAAAAAATATTTTGTTTTAATTTTTATTTCTTTGGCTGCATCGGGTCTTAGTTTTGGCATGCAAAGACGTTGCGTTACACAGGCTTCTCTAGTTGTGCATGTGCTCCAGAGCATATAGGCTCAGTAGTTACTCTGTGGCATGTAGTTACTCAGTAGTTACTCTGTGGTGTGTGGGATCTTAGTGCCTCTCAGTTCAGTTCAGTTCAGTCACTCAGTCGTGTCTGACTCTTTGGGACCCCATGAATCGGAGCATGCCAGGCCTCCCTGTCCATCACCAACTCTTGGAGTTCACTCAGACTCATGTCCATTGAGTCGGTGATGCCATCCAGCCATCTCATCCTCTGTCGTCCCCTTCTCCTCCTGCCCCCAATCCCTCCCAGCATCAGAGTCTTTTCCAATGAGTCAACTCTTCGCATGAGGTGGCCAAAGTACTGGAGTTTCAGCTTTAGCATCATTCCTTCCAAAGAACACCCAGGACTGATCTTTAGAATGGACTGGTTGGATCTCCTTGCAGTCCAAGGGACTCTCAAGAGTCTTCTCCAACACCACAGTTCAAAAGCATCAATTCTTTGGGGCTCAGCCTTCTTCACAGTCCAACTCTCACATCCATACATGACCACTGGAAAAACCATAGCCTTGACTAGATGGACCTTTGTTGGCAAAGTAATGTCTGCTTTTGAAGATGCTATCTAGGTTGGTCATAACTTTTTCTTCCAAGGAGTAAGTGTCTTTTAATTTTATGGCTGCAGTCACCATCTGCAGTGATTTTGGAGCCCCCCAAAATAAAGTCTGACACTGTTTCCACTGTTTCCCCATCTATTTCCCATGTAGTGATGGGACCAGATGCCATGATCTTCATTTTCTGAATGTTGAGCTTTAAGCCAACTTTTTCACTCTGCTCTTTCACTTTCATCAAGAAGCTTTTTAGTTCCTCTTCACTTTCTGCCATAAGGGTGGTATCTCTACCAGGGATCAAATTGAGTCTCTTCCAATCCCATTGGAAGGCAAATTCTTAACCCCTGGACCACTAGGGAAGTCCTGGAAACTACTGATATAATGAATTGGTATAAAGGTTATGATAGTAAAAATTGCTATAATTTTTCGTCTCTGGAAAGCCATAAACTCATCTAGGGAGAACTTTGCTACAGATGATGTAATTGTGTTTTCTTAATCTAATGCAGAGGAGCCCACAGTTTTTCTTGAGGAATAGCTGCTTTTGATCTCTCTCAGTATCACTGGAGAAACTGCTGATAGTGCTGGGTTTAGAGGGTCACATGTAGATGCTGAAAGTACAAATCGGTGATCAGAATTGGAGATGGTCCAGGCATGGCAATTTGGAGGGCTTCTGTGGTAAATTTCGGGACTTCAATAGTGGGATTCTGAGATTTATCTTGCATTAGATCCTGTTCTAACGTTTTAGGGAGAAGTAGAAGAAATGAGTCGTTAGAGTGAGAGTATTGTTAAGCATGGGAACCAGTGTATATTTTTGCAGGAGTTTATATTGACCGCAAAGTACCAGTGCCAATCCATTGAACACTTGGAAGATTTTCATAAAGATCACAAATCGTGGGATAGTTGAGGTCAGCTCTTTTGACTGGGCCATTGAAAATCACACTAGTGTCAATGCTGCCCTATCCTCAGCTGTCCTCTTCTGTTGTTAAAATTTGTAGAATGTTTCACAAATACCTTTTTTTTTGGACATTTTAAAATATAACAACTTTGTTGAGATGTAATCCATGTACTGTAAAATCCATCCTTTTTAAAGTGTATAGTTTCAAAGCTTTTAGTGTGTTTTCAGATCTGTGCAACAGTCTCCACTGTCTGGTTTGAGAATACTTTCATTCCCTCAAAAAGAAATGAAATTTCAATCCCTCATTCCCCATTCTCTCCTACCCCCAGGCCCTGGCAACTACTAGTTGGCCTTCTCTGTGGATTTGCCTGTTCTGTCTATTTCATATAAATGAAAACATATGATATTTGGCCTTTTGTGTCTGGCTTCTTTTGCTTAGCATAAAGTTTTCAGTGTTCATTCATGTTGTAGCATGTATCAGCACTTTGTTCCTTTTTAAAATTTAAAACATTTATTCAGCTGTGCTGAGTCTTAGTTTACAGATATCTTATATGGTCTCTTAGGCTTCCCTGTGGCTCACCTGGTAAAGAATTTGCCTGTAATGTGGGAGACCTGGGTTCAATCCCTGTGTTGGGAAGATCCCCTGGAGAAGGAAAAGGCTACCCATTCCAGTATTCTGGCCTGAAGAATTCCATGGACTATACAGTCCATGGGATCACAAAGAGTCAGACACGACTGAGCAAATTTCACTCACTTTCACTCATATGGTCTCTTATGTGTTTCAGCCTGAAGGTGGAATTAATTTCATCAGAACATTCCATAAGCAAGAGGAGGATCAGGGGGTCAATCTTCCTCCCAACTTGGCAGAACTGGTTGTCAATGCTAATTACTCACAGTCTCCAGATAACTTTGTGTGGAGGTACTTCTATGACTTGAAAGGTATAGTATGTTATTTTGTGAAAGCTTTTTACTTTTTGGTTAAGTATTTATATATGTATGATTACATGGGTGTATTGGATTAAGATGTAATGTGTTTTTGTTTTATTTATTTATTTTTTTACAGCAAGGCATAGTCAAGAGAACTTTGAAAAAACACATTTCTCAACAGAGTAGGAAATGAGAGAAAAGGCCTGGAAGCAAATGAGAATGTAGGAAAAAATTCAGAGCATGAGGGGGTGTGTGTTGGGGCTGGGCAATGCTGTAGTAGAAGAGCCTGATGAGAGAGGAGGGGTCCAACCATGTAGCAATTCAGGGGTTTATTTTTATTTATTTTAAAGTTAATAATTGATTAATTTGGCTACATGGGATCTTTGTGCAGTGAAGATCCTGTGAAGGTCTTCACGCAGGATTTTTGTTGAGGCACATGGACTCTCCAGTTGTGATGCACAGGCTTAGTAGTGAAGGTGCTCAGGCTTAGTTGCTTCGCAGTATGTGGGATCTTAGTTCCTCCATCAGAGATTGAACCTGCAATGCAAGTTGGGTTCTTAACTGTTGGACCACCAAGGAAGTCCCAATTAAGGGGTTTTAAATAGGAGAGTGATACAGTGTGGTTTTTAATTTACCTATTTTTATTATTTATTTTATATTATCTCATTGAGGTGTAATTGACATACAACATTATGTTAGTCTCAGGTATAAAACACAGTGATTCAATATTTGTATATATTATGAAATGATCACCACAATAAGTCTAGTTATTAGTAACATCACCACTGTACATATTAGTAGTTGCAATTTTTTTTCTTAGGAGAACTTACAAGGTCTTAGTAACTCTAATGTATGCATTGTGAAGTGAAAGTCACTCAATTGTGTCCGACTTTTTGCGACCCCATGGACTATAGGGTCCATGGAATTCTCCAGGCCTGAATACTGGAGTGGGTAGCCTTTCGCTTCTCCAGGGGATCTTCCCAACCCAGGAATCGAGTCCAGGTCTCCCACACTGCAGGTGGATTCTTTACCAGCTGACCCACAGGGAAGCCAGTGTATGCTTTACAGTGTTATTAACTATGGTGCCGTGTTCTGCATCATGTCCCCATGACCTGTTTATTTTATAACTGGAAATTTGTGTCTTTTGACTTTCTTCACCCACTTCAACCACCCCCATTGCCTGCCTCTGGCAGCTACCACTCTGTTCCTTGTACCTGTGAGCTTGGGCATGTAGATCGTTTCCGTATCTTGGCTATTGTAAATAATGCTGCAGTGAACGAGGGCACAGCTGTCTCTCTGAGCTGGTGTTAGTTTTTGTTTTTGAAGTGATGACCAGCAGAATTGTGGAGAATGATTGAAAGCGGCCAGCTGAGAAGCAGGGAGATGAGTCAGGGACTCTTGCAGTCGTTCAGGTAGGGGATGATGGTGGCCTCACTCTGTGAGACAGAATTGTTAAGAAGCAGGGGATTTAGAGTTGCCTAACTGACAGGACTTCATTGACTGATCGAGGAGAGAGGTAGAGATTGGTATTTGGGATGAGTCTCACGTTTTCCATGGCTTCCTTGGTGGCTCAGACAGTAAAGAATCGACCCTGGGTCAGGAAGATCGTCTGGAGAAGGGAATGGCAACCCACTCCAGTATTCTTGCCTGGAGAATCCCCATGGACACAGGTGCCTGGCAGGCTACAGTCCATAGGGTTGCAAAGAGTTGGATACAACTGAATGGCTAGTTGTACAATGAGGTCCCCTGAGTTGAACGTCCTAAAAGAGGTCACTGTATGTTAGAAATTTCAGGAGAACTTGAGGAGGGTAGGATAGCATCTGGCGGGATCAGGTCAATATCTTGGCAGCACACAGAATGTGCTATAGCACTTCCTACCACAGAAACTTCTGTGACTGTAGAAGGGCTGTTCCTGGGACTGCATTTGACTCTCCTTTTGTGGTACCATTTTGAAGTAGTTTTGTCTTATTTTGTTTTTTAAATTTCATCTGATTCAGACTCAAAAGAACATCGATTTCCTGGAGGAATAATACAGTTGGCACAATATTGGAAAAATAGAAGTGAACTGAGCCACAATGAAAAAATTTTTAGTGAATTCCTGAATCAGGTAATTGAGAAAAATGTTTTGATGATTATCAAAATGGATGAAATATGAGCTTTAGGTTGGGTCAGTTTTTTTGGACAAAGCAAAAGGAAAGAGCTAGTCAAACACTCGTTGACTTGATCAGTGCAAACTATGGATTGAGGCCTCGTTGTGAATTTGGAAGCTTAACTTCTTGGCATGGATGGTTACATTAATAAAGAGCCTGGAGGCTTGTGAGATTTCTCTTTTCATGTGTTTTAAATGCTCACCTGGCAGTATTGTTTAATGACTAAGAGCACCGCTCTGGCATCACATCCCGTGATTCAAGCCCCAGTTCTGCCAGTGTGTCCCTAGTTTACTCAGGCAACCTAGACTTTATTTTCATCTCATAGGGTTAGTGGCAGTCTTGCAAGAGTGTTATAAGGGATAAGTGACATGATAACTGTAAAGGATATAAAAAATTGCCTGTTCTCAGTGAGGGCTTTATAAATATTAGTTCCCGCAATGATTATATGAATTGCTAAATTGCTGAGTTGAATGTTGGCTAAATGTTGGAATTCATTTTTCTTTTTCTTAAGCATCAAAAAGCCCTCACTTTGAGTACACTCAGGATTTATAACAATGGATTACGACAGCCACACTTTCATTTTAACGCAAATGAAATGGGATACGTAATAAGTGGATGTGCAAAGGTAATTTCTCTGTGAACAGTTTTTTTTCCTTTTCAGTGCAGAAGGAAGCAAACAGGAGGTATTTCTTTGTTTTGGTTCAGTTGTTGGTAATAGAATAGGACTTTGTGCACATGGCTTTCTGGGCATGGTTTCCTTAGAGGGTACCATGCATGTCCTGTGAGGTAACTTCCAAATTTGCTCTTAGCACGAGAAGGGCTCTAAGAACATTTCAGAAGTGATAGAGAGGCTTATCACTAATGGTGAAGGGCTGGAATACCTGCTTACATTTTCTGAGTTTTGCATTCTCTGGTAATGCAAGCATTTAATGTGCTCTGCTTTGGGGACCATGAAATTGGCTGTTTGCCTCTCAGTGTAATATGAGTGGGGGTGGTGGGGAGGTGTGGAGCCCCAGTAGGGTGGCCATATGTCCCCTTGGTGAAATTATTAATAGCACCCCTTTTGACTCTACAGAGAGTCCTGGTTTGGGTGATCAATTAATTATATGATTACCATAAGAAAAGCCACACAGAGTATCATCTTACCACAGTGATTTGACAGAAGCTCCTCTGGGCTTTCATAGGGATCCTGGGAAGATCTACAGGTAAAAATGGGCTTCTCTAGCGTATATCTGCCTCAGTCGTGACAGATAGAATCAGACCAGACTGAAATTCACCTTTTATGTCATCTGGAGCAAAAGTTTTAAGTTTTTAGAGGCAACAGCTTTAACAAACTGGAAAAGGGCATTGTCATTACTCCTCCACAGAATTCCTTTCAAGGATCAGATGTTCTTTGTGAGGTGCTTTGTGCACATGTGTGTGTGTTTATGTGCATTCAGTCTCCAACCCTCTTAAAGGAAGACCCTTAGGATGCTGCTCTCCCAGAAGGCTGAATTTTCCCAAATGAGTGGAAAGGAGGGTGTAGGGGTAGTAAAACACTGGAATTTAAATCCTCTGCCTAATTAGTGAATGAATGTCATTGACACCCTTAATTAGAACATGGCAGTTAATGCTCTTTTTGTATGAAGTTCTGCAGTATTGATTTCACTAATGCATTTTGAGGGACATTTACTTCAATAGAGTATCTTCTGATTTTTGTGGAACTCTGTCTCAGAAACAGGAGCATGAACATGAAGGATTGCCTCTTTTTTACTGTTTACCTTCTCTAAGAAGTCCCTTTATAACTACGTGCTTTTATTGATCTGTTCACTATGAATACTTATCCTTATTGAGTATATGATTTTATGTGCTTCAGTTCAGCATAGTTTTTTCCCCCCTCCTTAGGTGGGCATTATCAATGCTCAGAGTTTCACAGAGTTTAACATTCACATTGGAGATGTGATATTTTTCCCCACTGGAACCCAGCATTACATTAAGAGCACATGCGATGAGGATTTGCTTCTCATTCTTGCCTTCAGCACTGGAGACCAGGTGAGAATAAGCCAGTGTCGGAGATGTTGGTGAGTGCCAGTGATGTGCAGAGTCCTCTGCTAAGCAGTGTATCTGGGTCATAGAGGGGACTCAGCACATGGATATTGAATCGATGACTGGTTTAATGAACTGGCTGAACCCATGTGGGAAGAGAAGAATTGGAAGTCAAATAATCTTTTTATTTGGTTATAAAGGAATCCAATACATCACATTTCTCTCTCAATTCCCCAAATTCTCAACCGAGAAAAAAGATGAAAGAGTAACATGTGCGTGCTCAGTTGCTTCAGTCTCGTCTGACTCCTTGCAACCCCATGGACTGTAGCCCTCCAGGCTCCTCTGTCCATGGAATTTTCCAGGCAAGAATACTGGAGTGAGTTGCCATGGCCTTCTTCAGGGGATCTTCCCAACCCAGGGATCGAACCTGTGTCTCTTAAGTCTCCTGCATTAGCAGATGGATTCTTCACCAGTAGTGCCACCTGGGAAGCCCAAAGAGCAGCATACAGAGACTTAGAAAATCATTTCTATTACTAATCATGAAGATATTTGGGAATATGATTAGCATCTGTGGGTAGGTGGGTTTCCTAATATCTACTGGGTTGGCCAGGATTGGTGTTGAGGTGAGCTCTTACACACTTTATGGCATAGAGGAACAGAAACACAGCCTGAGTTTTGAAGCTTTGCCAGCTCCCAAACAGAGAGGGAGGAGGTAAAGTAAGCATGGCCAAATTATTCTTCTGAAATTTATGGTAGAGAGATAAGGGAGAAAGAGAAAGAGGAAGAGGGAGGAAGGAAAAGAAAGTCTCTTGTATATGAAAAGAAACTATAGGAGACACGAAGTAGCATGAAGTATGACTCAGCAGTGCTCCTGAGAAGGAGTAGCATTCCCTCCCATCATTGTTTGAAGCAAATCTGATATACCATGATCTGTATTATAAAACCCATATTAAGAGAAATTATTTATTATATTAAATAGTTGTTTGCTTTCAAAAATTCACCCCAGTGTTCCTTAATTAGATGGAATAATGTGTTTGAAGAATAAGAATAAATAGTAGAACTTAGATTTTAGAAAAAGGTCTTAGGACTAGATTCCCTGCCGAGACAGGGTGAGAATTATGAGTCTGGGGACCCCTGGGACAGGTCCAGAAACAGACAGGCCATGGTTCTCCCCATGTGGAGACCCAGCAAGATCTCCAGCGGGGAGCGCAGTGTAGATTCAGCAGTTTCATCAACAAGACCTATACCAAGAGGCGAGCCTGCCCTGCTGAGTGATGTTCATTTTCCATGATGACACTTCCCCTCTTTAAGGGAGACTGGAAAACTCCAGAGTCTGCTTCTCTGAGTCTCCAAACCTTTCTGGTGGTACCTGGGGTGAGGTTTATGGAGAGCTCTTTGAGAAAGATATGCACTAGAAAACTATTAACAGCTGTAGACCTGCTCGGGGGAAGGTGGGGGATAGGATTCTGGTGTCCCATACTTTTGGAGTCGGTCTCACTGGAATCGGACACGACTGAGCAACTTTCATTTTCATTTTTCACAAGATACAAATTTCCAGTTATAAAATAAACAAGTCATGGGGACATGATGCAAAACAAGGTATACACTGGCTTCCCTGGCTCAGCTGGTACTTTCACTGCTACTGCCCCCCGCCTTGGTCTTTATTCTCTACAGTTATTATAAGAACAAATCACGAAGCAAAATCAAATCCAATATAAATAGGAAAAGAAGGGAAAAATATCAAAAGAGAGGAGGGAGGGAGGATGAGAGACAGTCTGAGAGATGGAAACACACACCCAGAAGGAAACAGAATGAGAGATGGGAGCACAGAGGAGACATACGTGCCCAGAAACACACACATACACAGAGACAGAGACATGCACAGACATAGAAATGGAGAACCACAAGGAGAGTGACACAGACAGAGAGAGAAGCAACGCAGAGACATACGGACAGAAGGAAACACACAAACACAGATAGAGAGAGGGACAGAGACCCACAGGGAGAGACACAGGAGGAGAGACACGGACACTACATACCCACACACAGACAGACCTGTGCACACAGGAGAGGGAAAGGCAGGCAGACCTAGAGACACACACGGAGAGATTCAAAGACATACGAGCTCAGAGACACACGCAGACAGAAAGAGAAGCACAGTGAGCCACACAGAGAGACCCACATACATGCAGAAATTGAGAGGCTGGCTGAGAAAGGAGGTGGTGTCAGAGGGGGAGGGGAGCAGAGAGAAGGACAGGAAGGTAGTGATGGAGAGAGGGCGGACAGAGTCAAACCAGCTGGACAGCCCTGCCCCAGAGGCAGAGACAAACGACTGTCTCTGGCTACAGAGAAGGAGGGCCGCGTACCTGGCTGCCAGGTGAGCCTCCATCATGTGCCTCTGGGCATGGAGCCCGGAGAGGCCCTTTGGGCACTAATCCCTGCTTCTATGTGGGCAGAAGCTCGTGCTCCCTCTTTAAAGAGAACCAGCTCCCAGTGGGATGGAGATCCCTCCTAAAGAGATGCCTCGGCATCTCTAGCCATCAGTCACTTTCCTTATTCCTGGAGTTGAAAAAGTGAGCTCCCCCTGGCAAGAGAAGACAAGCACAAGGGGACCATTTGCAGGATTTCACAGCTCCTGGTGTTACATAGCCACGCAGCTAACGTCCTGAAAATGCCCCGCTGGCTGTAGGATCTATGTGGCCGTACTTTGGCGCTGACATCTCTTCTCTTGGTTTCTACTATCAGTTGCAAACCCTTGACATGGATGATTATCTCCAGGCCACCGCAGACCACATCCTGGCTCAGCTTTTCTTCAAGAAGCAAAGTGAGTTTAAGAAGATCCCCCAATTTAAGGAAGACCAGGCAGTCAACCTGCCTTAGATTTGCTGATGTGTTCATATCTATTTTTATTTCTTCATATGTTATTACTGTTTTTAAACAAGGTCCACTTGGCTCATGAACTTGGAGCTCCTTACAGAGTGACATTGGTCAAGCAGGTGTGAAAGCAGCCCCACGGGCTCATTTAGCTAAGATCATAGGCAACTCGTGCTAAGCGAACATTTCCGTGTACTCTGCAGCTTATCTACAGAGGGGCTCTGCTCAATTAAATTACTATTTTTTAATGGATTTTAGTATGCATGTATATATTTATTTTGCTTTTGTTGCATCAGATTTATTACTCCAAATGAAAATCCATTCTTTTTTTTGCACATGAGTGAAACTTAGTGCCATGCTTGTATTTTTGCTATTCATCACTGTGGAAGGAAGTATGGAGATCAGCCTACTTATGTACATACATACGGACGCAGCCAGAAGAAGCCAGGTGCATCTAACCTTGTCTGGAGAGTTTAGTGTAGAATCTTAGGTTATCCACTCTCAATGCTTTTGTCGACATGAAGATACCTTTTATAAGGCTCAAAATTTCAAGGACTCACATGAGTAGTTTACATATTGTATATTAGCTGAGGAAATACTTAATGGCAAACTAATTATAAATTCAATATTTTCTTTGAATGTATTTGAATTTTATTAATCACATCACAGACTATTTACTTTTGAGGAACAGTCATCTGTATATTTGAGAAGCAAGTGTTTCTTTAGTCTATTGGGTGGGTGTGTATGTGGATTTGAAGACTACTTTTCATCACTTGGAAACTGGTAGGAGCTGGTGGTCTCTAAGTTGGGGGTCATTGTCTTAAGTAGAAAAGAGTTTGTTCAAATCTAATCAGTGCTTGATTTTTCTTTGTTGTTTTGTCACTAAGTTGTTCTAACTCTTTGCAACCCCATGGACTGTAGTCTACCAGGTTCATCTGTCCAATTTTCCTGGAAAGATTACTGGAGTGGTTTGCCATTTCCTCCTGCAGGGGATCTTCTCAACCCA
Source organism: Bubalus kerabau (assembly GCF_029407905.1). Lineage (NCBI taxonomy): Eukaryota > Metazoa > Chordata > Mammalia > Artiodactyla > Bovidae > Bubalus > Bubalus kerabau. Next base: position 56,937,998 of record NC_073644.1, read on the forward strand.
GGGATCGAACCTGTGCTCCCTGCATTGGCAGGCAGATTCCTTACTACTGAGCCGCCAGGGAAGCCCTGAGTTTTCTTTATAGTTTATCTTAATAGGTATCTGGTACCTCTGCGTTTTGCTTGGGTACCACTGTCAATTCTGGGCTATACTATATACAGCTCTAGTCAGTATTGACACTTGTTAATGCTTTCAGCCAGCACCCTCTTTCAGTTATATTTCCCTGACTCATAATGAAATTTTTAGATATTTTAAGGATGTTGGTTCTTAGCTGAAGAAGGAATCTGTTTATATGTTCCTTTCTCTCTCTCTCTCTATGTGTGTTTCTCTCTTTAGATAACTAGCTCTGTTGACCTTATAGAAGACAGAGAATCAGGAATGACCCCCTTTGATGGGGGAGTAGTCGTCTGCATATTATATATGATCAGGTCATGAAAGGCCTGTCATCCCTTGCTACCAAGGTGTATTTACCTTATTGCCATTTTCCAGGAGAGCCAGCTGAGATTAGAGCTTAGTAGCACAGGGGATTTTGTGGTGGTAGTCTTGCTTTGAAGAGACTTTGTAGGGAGTTTGTCACCATCCAGGAGGAGGCGCATGGTTGAGAAGATGCAGGGAGGAGCATAGGACAATAGGTGTGTGGAAGGTGGATGTCCAAAGAGAGGGAGAGTAATCATAAAAGGAGACGGCGGTGTGTGTGGACAGAGCTTACCTGCAAATCTTGTTTTACTTTGGGACTTTTTAAAAATATACTATTAACTAGGTGATAATCCCTTTTCTTGAATCAGGAAGTGTATCTGATTACTATGTGGTCATTTAATAAAGATTTTGTGTATCTGCATATTATTTTGTCATTTAATTTTTTCTTCTTTTTTAAATTTATTTTTAATTGAAGGATAATTACAATATTGTGTTGGTTTCTGCCATACATCAGCATGGATCAGTCATAGGTGTACGTATATTCCCTTCCTCCTGAGCCTCCCTCCCACCCCATCCCACAGCTCTAGGTTGTCACACAGCACTGGTTTGAGTTCTGTGAGTCATACAGCAAATTCCCACTGTTTTGTCATTTAATTTTAAATGAAGCCTGTTCTTGCAGTTTTATGAATTTGGCACATTACTGGATTCCTTCTATGCATCCTTGAAATATGCTATATCATCATCTAAAGAAAAAATATTATGGTGTTGGAACTCTCTGGGTTTCCTGACTTAGGTTTCCAGCCTACTATGTATTTAAAAAAGAAAACTAGTAAAAATAAAATTGAATGATCTAATGAAGACATATTAATTGGATGTTGTTGGTATATTATTTTATGGGGGGATTTTTTTCTTTTTGACCACACTGCTCAGCTTCTAGGATCTTGGTTTCCTGACCAGGAACTGGACTTGGGGTCATGGCAGTGAAAGTGCCAAGTCCTAACCACTGGACCGCCAGGAAATTCCTTGGGGAGGATATATTCTTAGTTTTCACTTGGTGGTTCTAATTTCAGTCCTTTTTCCCTGTTTGGAAAGCTGATGTCTAATTTTAATACCATTTTATTCCTTAGGGTAATTGCATCCATTACTACTCAAGTGCTTTTAAGCTTTTTGGTATACCTACTTTATTTATTATCAAATCAATAGATTGAAGAGTGAATTGCTCAATCAGACTGATTATTTGGCATCATTTAGGCAAAACCCAGGCATTTGACTGAAAACCTCCTTTAAAACTGAACCTACCTTACTCACTTTACACACCCAGTCTATAATACAGCTACATTTGATTCATTTGAAATGGTTTGAATTGTACATAAAAAGTTCTTAAATCTTTAGAACTTTTTAACAACAGCTTTGAATAACTGGAGCGAATTGATTTGCCTAGAGGAGCTACAAGGTTAGGTAAATACCACTGTGTGTTCCTTACTGCTTATAAATAGTACAAGGCGGTTATAAAAAGTTTCTTTGTTCATATTCTTATCCTTTCCTATTACAGAGTAATCAGGCTGCTTTTTACCGCCCAACCAATTTAGAAAAAGGAAAATAGTTACTTTTACTATATAACTTGATTCTTAATGACCGTAATTTACCAACGGTTGCAAGTGATTTTCAGTTATATAGCATTACTACTGTTAAAAAAAAAAAAAAAAAAACTAAGAAAGTGGAAAAAAAAAGCCACAGTGACTTTGTGCTATAATTAGAAGTGAGAAGTGGTATTTCTTCCACTCTCTGCACTCACCATAGCTTCATGAAACTCGTATGTTCACTTTGGAGCACTGTTCCTTTATACAGAACAGTAGGACACTGGAGAGTCCAGAAAAGAATAGTGATGCTAAAGAGATGAAAACCTATGTTTTCTTCAGTGTACTTAAGTTGGAACTGTCGGAAAAAAGAAGTTAAGGGATGACGTAGAAACAATGAAGTTGTACAGCTGATAGAGGCCATGTATCATGTGATCTCAGTGCTTCAGTTTGCAGAGAGACAAAGTGATACCCGACAAGGTGCCCAGATTGTAAGTAAGATATTTGAGACAAAGTCCGGATCTTTTGAGGTGCTTTGCACCTCCCCTGGGGAGTTTATTTTTTTAAAGGGTCAGCTAGTAAATGTTTTGTTTATTTATTTTTCTTTACTGTATGTTTGGTCGCACTGGGTCTTGGTTGCTGCACGTGGGCTCTCTCTAGCTGCAGGGAGCAGGGGCTGCTGTCTAGTCGCCGTGCTCAGGCTTCTCATCGGTGATAGTTTCTCCTGTTGTGGAGTGCAGGCTGCAGTCGTTACGGCTCACGGGGTTAGTTGCTCTGTGGTATCCTTGTAGAGTTTTTTGATTACTGTTTTCAAGTATATACAAAATTCCTCCACCTGAAGCAGAACTCTACACTAGGAAATGGACCATCTTCAAGTGGGAGAGGTGGCTTCTGCCACCTGCACTTCAGCAGCTCCAGTGCCAACAGCGCTTTTCCTTTTCTGTGCCTGGCACGTGCCCGGTGTCCAACCACCTGTAGCTTCTGTAAAGAGGTGACCAGAGCCCCCTGAGATCACTGTCCCTATGTAGCCAAGTATTCCCTGCTTGAGTTTTCATTTTAAAGTTTTATTAAACAATTTTTATATTGTGGCTCAGATGGTAAAGAATCTGCCTGCAATGCAGAAGGCCCGGGTTCGACCCCTGGGTCAAGAAGATGCCCTGGAGAAGGGCATGGCCACCCACTGCAGTGTTCTAGCCTGGAGAATTCCATGGACAGAGGAGCCTGGCGGACTACAGTCCATGGGGTCGCAGAGTCAGACGTGACTGAGAGACTAACACACTTATACTGATAAAATGTACATAACATAAAAGTCATCATTTTAAGGTGTACAGTTCAGTGGCGTTAAGTATATTCACCTTGTTGCGTAGTCACCAGCACTGTCCATTCCCAGAACTCTCCATCATCCCAAGCAGGAACATAATACCCATTAAACACTAGCTCCCCATTCCCTTCTCCTCCCCAGCTCCTGGTAACCTTTATTTTCTGTCTTTATAAATTTGTCTATTTTAGGTCACTCATATAAGTGGAGTCATACAATGTTACTCAGGCCTTATTTTTATGAATTTTTTTACTCATTTTCAATAATTATGCCTTTACTATATTCTTATCATTGTGCTGGGATACACAGGAGACATGAAGATGTGGTCTCTACAAATTTATAATTTAAATGTTTCTTATTTAGTTCTATATTTCTCTTCCCTCCCCACCCCTGTATGAATCCAGCCCTTATCATGAGTATTCAAAAGAATGTTTATTCATTTAGATTACGTTAAGGGGCTTCCCAGGTGGCACAGTGGTAAAGAATCCACCTGCCAATGCAGGAGATGCAAGGGTTTGATCCCTGGATTAGGAAGATCCCCTGGAGGAGGAAATGGCAACCACTCCAGTATTCTTGCCTGGGAAATCTCATGGACAGAGAAACCTGGCGGGCTACAGTCCATGGGGTCGCAGAGACACGACTGAACACACACACACACACACACACACACACACACAAGGAGTACATAGTAGCAGAATTGAAAAAAATGAAAGAGATGAGTCTATATTAAGCATTCGTATTTCCAGAGAAGGCAACACTCAATCTTTTTGGTGGTTCCCATTCCAGAGACTGTCATAACAGTTCTTGGTCCTCAAATTTTTCATAACTCTCATAAAATTGCTTTTCCTCTACTTTTTTTTTTGAAGGCACCTCATTCTAGTCCCTGAAGTTTAGTCATCCAGATAAGAGTGTTTGACTTCTGTTCTTTAAACATTAACAAGAAACCCCATGTAGCCTCAGCAGGTGTCCCTTACATCTCTTATCTTGATTCAGGAATGCCCAACTTCATCCTACTGGCAATATACCTATTGTTTTATTATGTTAGCCTGTTGAATTCCATCTTCCTTTGTTCAGAATGTGGAGTAGCTCTCAATGAAAGGGAGCAGGCTTTGATGTGCAGGCTAAATGGATGTTGTACCAGAAGGGCCAGCTGTAGTGAGGGAGCCTGGACTCACGGAACTTCAGTGAAGGCGTTAGCCCACATCCCAAAAGACCACTTTGGATGTAGGGTCAATGAAAATTTTAAGATATTTAAATCATCACCTAGGAAAAATTTGCAAAGGAAAGAGTAGTATCTGTGGGTTTTTTTTTGTTTTTTTTTTTTTGTCTTTTCAGGAAATTGGACAATTAAGAGGCAGTGTTTTTTAATTTGTTTTTGTTTTGGTGTTAAGCATGCAGTACGCTGCAGCTGTTAGTAAGTGTCGAGAATAAATTAAATAAAAATAGAACAGTTACTCCTAAGGTTGGTCTCAAGTGATTCATGTAAAGCCTTTAAATGTCTCCAGTACCTAGATAACTTTTCCTCCAGAATCAGCACTGCTCAGAGGATTGCTGTCGTGGGAGATAATTTTGTCTCTCTTTGTAAAGCGTTTTAGATAGTAAAAGCCAAGAAGAAGAAATTTCTGTCAACCAGGATGGATTGTCCTTTCAAATGTACTTTCTCTAATGTAAAATAAACCATTGGAGATGAGTTTACAAGTTTATATAGTTCTGAGCTCCCACCTCGCCTGGGTATGGGAAGGCTTTCTTAAATACACAGATAGTTCCAGAACAGAGAGAAGCAGGAACACATACAAGAAAAGGGAAAGCTATAGTTTTAAGGGCTGGAGTAGAAATCTTGAATTTCCTTTCCATGAGACATGTTCAGTTTTCTTTTAAAATATTTGCTTTTGACTGGAAAACTTTTCTAGCCAGATATAATCTACTTTGGCCTATATGTTTAGCTACTACCCCTTAGGTCTTTAACTTTTAGTTCCTCATTTAGATAAAGCATACAGAAGCAAAATGTCCAATTGCAAGTGTACAGCTTGGTGATTTCTACAAACAGAACATGTGCATTCATCTAGCACTTTGATCAAGAAATATTATATTACCTGCAAGTCCTCTTGTGGGCCAGCTTCCGTCACCACCCCCAATATGATAAGCAGTTTTTGAACTTTGTATGCATGGGATCATAGTCTGTGTGCTTTTTGGGACTTGATTTATTTTCCATAAGATTATGTTTTCAAAACTCATTCATGTTGTTGCTCCTCCTCTTCACTTAGTTTTTTTTTTTTCTTTTTCTTCAGATAGACATGTTGCTTTCATGTGTCACCTCCTTGATTCAGTGTAGCGAGCCATGACATGTGTATAAGTGGAGTGACTCGAAGTCAGGTCCTCTTGGTGGCCTTCATCGCTGGGGCTGTCCCTGCTTTTTTTTTTCTTCTACATGGTTGTTATCTGGGCAGAACTGAGATCTAAGAAGAGAGAAGTGCTAAAAACTTAGCACTTTCTGTCTGAAGTTTCTTTTCCTTTAACACTCTCCTTACTCCAACTCTTTCCACCCCAGTCCATCAGGTGGGAGGAATGTGATCAATGCTGGCTACACCAGCCAGGTTCAATTCCATGGTGACACTTTCCCCCAAACAGAAGTCCTTTTTCTTTAATTAGGGAGGGAGAAGTAAAGGAAGGTGACCTAGAAATAAAGGAAGGTGACCTATTACCAGCTTTCATAAAAAAACATCATTCTTGTTTGGTTGGCAAGTTGTTCATAACTGTTTTCCCTCTCCTGGTTTCCTTGTCCATGAGAAATGAGCTAGTACTTCATAAAAATAAATTTAACAGCAGCTATTTTTAAGAGAGAGAGATTTAAACTTCACAAACATATAGCTTAGATGAAATAACCCTTTCAAGTTTGAGCAATTGATTTTATCAAGAGTTTTTCCCCTGGGCTCTTTGCAGAATGAAATTTATAATAGTAGCTCTGTAGTTTTGAAGGTCCTCTTTTTACTAAATATGTGTCAGTTCATTCATTTTAATGCATAGTGCAGAAGTAAAGCCAATAGCTGTCTGAATGTGTCTACTTCAATTACTAATGCAGTATCAAGAAAATCAATAGGATATTTCAACACTCTTCCAACTTATTCTTCTGACCTAAAAGGCAGAGGATGATGCTGAAGCTGAAGCCCCAATACTTTGGCCACCTGATGCAAAGAACTGACTCATTTGAAAAGACCCTGATGCTGGGAAAGATTAAAGGCAGGAGAAGAAGGGGACGACAGAGGATGAGATGGTTGGATGGCATCACCGACTCGATGGACATGAGTTTGAGCAAGCTCTGAGAGTTGGTGATGGACAGGGAGGCCTGGCGTGCTGCAGTCCATGGGGTCAAAAAGAGTCAGACATGACTAAACAACTGAGCTGAACTGATTCACTGGAATCAAGTCAACTTAGATTCTTAGGTTGCAGTCAAAGTGGTTATATAACAAAGACAAGAGAATTGTGCATTTGTTTTCTGATATTTCTTTTTATATTTATTATCAGGGTTTGCAGGACAGGGAGAAATGGAGGAGGAAGTGGGAGGAAGAGTGTAATGGTTGCTGTGGTTTTAGACGCTAAGGGAGATGCAGACCCTCCTGTAACTCTGCAGTGACTGCAAGGAGGGCTGTCCGGGAGGTGGATTATGGTGCAGGGGCTGCTGAAGCCTTCTGGCAAGTCCCTCCTCACAGTCCTTGACCCTGGGGCTGCCTGATTGGAAAAGTGACTGCAGAGGCAGAGCTCATCTGGAGAGGTCCCTCCACGTGCCTCTGCTTGGGGCATGAGAACCATTTCCATTTGTAAAATGAAATGTTGAGAATCCTGCATCTGTGGGCACTAAAAATTCCCCAAACCCAAGATGTGAAGGTCAAATAGAATAGAGAGTCACCTTTTGAGGCCTTGCTATAAAATATGTGTGGAAAATTTGAATTTGTTTTGTACGACGGGTTTAGGGACAGTTCCTAATAAGGATATCATGATCTGAACGATGGATTAGATGTAGGGCTGGGGTCCAAACACCAGTCACACATCCACAATAGGCATCTAAGAAATCAATATGAACTCAAATTAGTATCTGAAGCCTTTCCCCAAAGTACCTTTGTTTAACGGAGTGAAAATCCCCCTCCATTAAGTGTCATGGATCAGATTAATCTGTCACCTGCAATGGCATCACCACAACTGTCTGGAGTGCCACATGGCTTATACTGTGTTTTGGAAAATTCTTGCTTGTGGTGACCCCACTTCCTTCATCAAAGCCCCTTCCCATGTGCTGCTTGCTGGGAAGCCCAGTACAAAATAAGCGGTTGGAGGAAGTCCTTGGGAAAATGGCAAAGGGCCAGAAGTACCCCAGCTTGGTGCTGCGGGCAGAAAAACATCTCCTGCCTTTGGTTATGCCCGGCGCCAAGATTTAAGAATAAATATTAAGGATGTTGCTTGAGAAAACGGGTTATGGGATAAGCACATGGGTCACTTAGAGCGTGCTGTCCTTGAAATATTTTTACTGATTAGGTGTTAACCCCGTACGCGCTCTGCTGGCTGTATACTCTAAGCTCTTTGTTCCTGCTTCTATAAAAAGGCTTGACTGCAGAAATAAACTGGTCAGTCCTTGCAAGAGACTGTCCAAGTGTCATTCAGGTTCGTCGCTTCCAAGTCCAGGGGAGAAAATCCCCAACAAGTGGCGCCATGAACAGGGACTTGAAAGGAAGGCTGAACAAAGCGACGAGCCCTGCAGAAAGAGGTAAGCAGGATGGGACAACATAGCAGTAAAATTCCTTTCATTTCCATAATGCATCATTTTTTGAAACAAAGCAGTGTTAATGTTTCAAGAGATCAGTTGAACGACTGCTATCATATTTTACTGGAACAATTCATGGTTCCCAGAAGAGGGGACACTCAATCTAGACATATAGAAAAGGGTTAAAAATAATGTTTTGCAAGCATATCGGCAAGGGTTACATGGTCACTCATACGGGCTATCATAGAACAAATTGAAGGGCATAACGTTGATTTGGAAGTAAAAAACTATTCAATCTTTACATGAATATGAGCATAAGGAGCAAGATATGCAAGGTGCTTTGAAATATAAGAATGTTATGCTCAATCAGACACAATCCTTAGAAAAACAACTTAGAGACATATATAAGGATGTGTCAAAACTGAAGCCACTTAGAATGGAGGTCATTTCATTCAACGGACAGCCCAAATCTGAGGTTTTTCCTTCTGCTCCGCCTGTAACAGCAATTGCTAACTTTGCTCGTACTAATCATTTCACTCCTCCTCCGGAGATGCCTGCTTGTGCTTTCGCTTTCCCAATGCAATTTAATCAACCTGCCCAAGGCCAAAATACTTGGGCTAATCTAGATTTTGGCATGTTGTCTAGCTTTAAGAAAGCATGCACTCTGTATGGACCTACTTCTCCTTACTGTATAGAATTTCTCAGAGGATGGGCTGACCATTGGATGTCATATGATTTTTTTCAAATAGCAAAGATAATTCAGAATCCTCAACAATTACTTCAGTGGCAAATATGGGTTAATGATGAGGCCCAACAAATGCTGATTGACCAGCAATCTCATGGTAACCCTGCCAATTTAACCTATGATAGACTCACCGGAACAAGAGCCATGGCGAATATGATTGCGCAATTAGCTAATATTACCTCTCAGATGTTACATTTCATTAAAAAAACTGCCTGCAGGGCATGGGCAAAAGTTGATAGCGCTAACTCTGATGGTTCATTTGTTAAGATTATTCAAGGACATGAGGAGGAATATTCTCAATTTATAGGAAAATTAAAGGGTGCAGTTGAGAAATCAATTAAGGATGTGACTTTACAAAATATTATTTTAAAACAACTTGCTTTTGAAAATGCTAATGAGGAATGTCGATCCGTGCTCAGACCAATTCGAGAGACTGGCTCTCTTATGGAATATTTGAAAGCATGTAGGGATATCAGATCTGTGTCCCATAGAGCAAAATTGGCAGCATTGGAAACCTTTAATGTACAGAAAGCTGCTAATGCCAAATGTTTTAACTGTGGGAAGCCCGGCCATATGAAAAAACAATGTCGCATGCCAACACAGGCTGGAAAAAATAATAATACTACTAATAAGAAGAGACCCCCAGGAGTATGTCCAAGATGTAAAAAGGGGTTCCATTGGCTGAATGAATGTCGTTCTAAATTTGATAAGGATGGAAACACTTTGAACCCTGGTGCACAACAAAAACGACAGGGAAACTGATAAAGGGGCCGTCCTCTAGCCCCACTACAAAAGGAGGACCTAACGTTACGACGCTACAAGCAGCTACATCTAAAAGTGCTTGCATTGATATACCTAGTCCTTATGATATGGAACTAATAGAATTATACAACCCCCACAAAGTTCCCACTGGATATTATGGCCTGATTCCACCTGGGACTGTGAGACTAATTTTGGGACGTAGTAGCTGCACAATGAGAGGTTTAGTGGTATTGACTGGTGTTGTGGATGAAGATTATGAAGGGGAAATACATGTTATGGTAAATGTTGTGAAAATGGGAAATGTATACTTACAAAAAGGGGAACGTTTTGCACAATTATTACTTTTGCCATATGTCAAACCAATGAAGGCATCTGATAAAGTTCGGCAGGGAGGCCTTGGCAGTACCAACCTTACAGCTGCACTATCCACCTTATTAAAGGAACATCAGAAACCCATGCTTACTTTATGCATACGGGGAAAAATATTCACAGGCATGTTAGATACCGGAGCTAACATTTCAATCATTAGAGCTGCAGAATGGCCCCTTGATTGGGGTAAGGTTGTGGCTCCTTCTAGACTATTAGGAGTGGGTGAAACTGATGCCACACAAACTTTTGTCAATGCATCCTATTTACAAGTGTATGGCCCTGATCAAATTGTAGTTTATCTTAAACCATATATTACTAATATCCCTATCAATTTATGAGGATGGGATTTTCTTGAACAAACGAAAGCCACAATTTCTTTAAATGAACCTTTTTAATGGGGGCCATTGAGTTAACACCACTGCCTCTTGATTGGGAATCTGATACCCCAGTATGGACACCTCAATGGCCCCTAACTAAAGAAAAATTGGCAGCTCTTACGCAATTAGTAAATGAACAATTACAAAAAGCTCATATAGAACCTTCATTTTCCCCGTGGAATTCCCCTATTTTTGTAATAAAAAAGAAATCAGGAAAATGGCAAATGTTGATAGATTTAAGAAATGTTAATAATACCATGTTACCTATGGGGCCCTTACAACCCGGATTGCCCTCCCCTTCTATGGTACCAAAAGGATGGTCTGTAGTTATCATTGACTTACAAGACTGCTTTTTTACTATACCTCTGCACCCTAAAGATAGAAAATGTTTTGCCTTTTCAGTTCCTTCTATAAATCACATGGCTCCTGTTAAAAGATTTCAATGGAAGGTGCTACCTCAGGGTATGATGAACTCTCCTACCATTTTCCAATATCTCATATCTGTTTTATTACAACCTATTAGAGATAAATGTCCTACTGTGTTTATAATTCATTACATGGATGATATACTTCTTTCTATGGAATCTGAACTCTGTTTGCAACAGTTATACAATGAAGTTACTACTACTCTTCAAAATCATGGCCTGCTTGTTGCGCCAGATAAAATTCAATGGAAAGCACCCTTTAATTATTTAGGACATGTTATGGAAGAATCTAAAATCAAACCTCAAAAAATTCAAATTTCTGTGCAATCTCTACACACGCTGAATGATTTTCAAAAATTGCTAGGAGATATTAATTGGCTGCAGCCATCTATTGGCATCCCCACCTATGCCTTACAAAATCTATTTAAAATTTTAGAGGGATCCCCTGACCCTAATAGCCCTAGGCAACTAACAAAAGAGGCCAAAGAAGAACTGGCCTTAGTGGAGAAACGCATTCAACAATCTTTTTCAACTCGGTTAGATTATGATCAACCAGTTTCTTTATATATATATTCCCCACTGAACATTAGCCCGCTGCAGTTATAGCTCAACATAGCCCAATAGAATGGGTATATTTACATACTAAACAGTCTAAAAAAATTGTATCATATATTGAGGAAATAGGGCACTTAATTGTGTCAGGAAGAAGCCATATACAAACTTTGACTGGATTTGATCCATATGCAATACACATTCCCTTGACAAAAAAGGAATTGCAAATTGCCTTACAATATAACTTGACCATGCAAATGGCATGAAATGATTTTCAAAATGTTATCTCATTTCATTTGCCTAAAGGAAAATTATGGGACTTTCTACAATGTACTAAATTCATTGTAACTAATATTGCATCCCAGCCTATTTCCAATGCACCCACCTATTTCATTGATGGCAACAAGAAAGGCATAGCAGGGATTGTCGGCCCTGATATCAAAGAGAAATTACCCGCCACCTATTCTTCAATACAAAGAGTTGAGTTGTATGCTTTATATGCTCTTTTGTTGCTTCAACAATTATCCTTCAATGTATATACTGATTCCAAATACCTTGCTTCCCTTTTTCCTGATTTTGTTACTGCCTTTTTATATAACCTAGATGAAGAATTATATACTCTCTTTTCACAGACTCAAGCTTTAATTCGCTCACATACGGAACTTTCTTTATTGCACATATACGTGCTCATTCAGGTTTACCTGGCCCTCTGGTTACAGGAAATGATGCTATTGACAGGCTCATAGCTCCCATTTTTACGTCTGCCAGTGACGAACATGCTAATCTTCATACCAATGCTAACAGATTGCACTCTAAATACCATATTCCTCTTGCTGAAGCACGGCATATTATTAAAACCTGTGATGTCTGCGCCCCTCTGCATTTACGGACTACTATTTCAAGAATTAATCCCCCGGGGGCAACAACCTAATTTCCTTCAGCAATCTGACTTCATCACTGCTCCTTAGGAAAGTTTTCTTTGCTTTTTGTCTCAGTTGATACATTTTCCGACTTTATCTGGACAATACCTATCTCTTCAGAATCCAGCAAACACGCCATTTCTGCACTCTTACTCACCTTCCCTGTTATGGGGATTCCTTCAGTCCTGAAAACAGACAATGGGCCTGCATTTACCTCACACTCGTTTCATTCATTTTTATCAGAATGGAACATAACACACATTACAGGAATACCCTATAATCCTCAGGGTCAAGCCATTATTGAAAGAGCCCACCACACCCTAAAAACTCATTTAATAACAGAAAGGGGGAATATGGAAGAGGAGATACACTTCTTATCCTATGAACCCTCAATTATTATTATCTTTAACTCTTTATTCCCTAAATTTGTTAAACTTAACAAAAAAAATTCTGACAGTCGTGCAGATAGACATTTTGCAGGAGACAAAAACAGCAAATTAGAAATCAATACACTAATATGGTATAAGCAATTTAATCAGTGGCTGCCAGGAATCTTATGACTCCTAGGCAAGGGTTATGGTCTTGTCATTGCAGATGGAGAGGAAATCTGGGTTCCCCTTTGCCATGTCCGTTACCGAGAGGGACCCCAAGACCGGACTCCCTCGGGAAGTGACGAAGTTGATGAGAAGGGTCTCGTCAATGAGGAAACGCCATCGTCTGAATCCTTACCCGACACGGGCTCAAGTGAAAAACATGACTTGTCAGGCTGAGCAGACACTGAAGAGTACTGGAACTCCTATGACTCCAGATAAGCTGTTTCTGGCAATGTTAGCTGTTCTTTCCTCTTCCTCTGGGGTAAGTGCAGAATATGTTTATTGGGCATACATACCCAACCCACCACTTCTCTCCATAGTGGATTGGGTAGATAAAACCCCTATGATCTTTACTAATGATAGCATGCATTTTCCAAGTCCCTGGTCCATAAAGCAACCAATTCATGAAGAAGATGAGGGAAAACCAATCAACATTTCCATGGAATTCAAAACCTTGCCTATCTGTTTCGGATCTCACCCCCTTTGCATGACTGTCTTCCCACAGTGCTGGGCATACTCTGCCAACAGTGGGACTGCTTTGCGTCTGGGAATGTTTGCTACGGCATCTTTCTTACTCGATGGCTCTGAGTGACATCATCCAGGCCAGATAGCCAACTATTCGAACTCGCTTTTTCAACCAGAGGAACCTTCATGTCATACTGTATCTTGGAGAAGAAAACAGGAGATACAACTGTTACATAGGTCTGATTGTTGAGGCCAATTTGGGAAAGTTTCTGTAATTCAGCAAAATCATACTAATCATACATTTAAATTTGTTGACTGGGGACCTCACGGGTTGTTTGTAAACTGTTCTGAAGAGCAGGAGGAACATCATAACTGCTCCTGGTTTAATAGATCAAGCATTGGAGGTTTTCATAAATCTAAGACAAGTTTCTGGACTAATAAGGACATATTGCTGAATTGGTATAATGGGGGCTTATCACCCCCATGACCCAGGATTGTCGTCCCCATTGTGGGGCCAGAGCAATGGCACATTTGGAAAATTCCAGCAGCCTTAGAGCACTTCACTAGTGTTTATGGGACTGTGGGTATGTTTCGTCCTTCTAATTATACCTTCCTATACAATAGTACTGGCTATATTCAATCATGTGTTCATCTTCCGTACTTGTTTATTGTAGGGATTTTGATATTGACTTATCGACCAAGATTGTCAATTGTACTGCATGTGCATTGTATACCTGCCTTAATCACACCATTTCATATCACAATGCTAGCATTGCACTAGTTAAACAAAGATCTGAGTTACGGCTTCCCGTAAACTTAACTGAGCCTTGGACTGATCCTGTATTTCTTTCTGTATTGTTGAAAACTGGACTTAGGCGATCTAAACGCATCATTGGGTGGATTGTTGCAGGCATCCTAAGCCTTATCTCCATTGTGACTGTAGGAACTTTGTCCCGTATGGCTTTACATAATTCTATACAAAATCATGATTTTATCACTGCTTGGCACAAAGACTCTCATGATCTTTGGACTCGACAAGCTCAAGTAGATCAGCAATTACAAACATGAATTAATGAGTTACGAACTGTGGTTATCCACTTAGGAGATCAAGTGCAGCAACTGACTTTCCAAACACGTATACGTTGTCACTGGAATTTTACTTCTTTTTGTCTGACTAACATGCCCTATAATAGCACTGAATATCCTTGGGATAAAGTTAAAGCACATTTGCAGGATCTCACAGATAACTCAAGGTTAGACATCAACTTGTTGAAACAACAAGTTGCTAATTTTCAAGTTAAGGTACCTAAGGAATTGTACAGCACTCAATTTTATGATACTTTAACCAAAACCCTATCGTCTCTAGACCCTAAAACTTGGTTTTCAGGAAGCAACATTTTTATATATGAATTAATCACCCTGCTTTTTCTGTCATTGCTTATAGGACATAGATGTCTCTACTCAAGACTCCATGCCTCTCACAACGGAGTCTAACTAGCAGCTGCCATGCTTAAATTAAAAACAAAAGGAGGATATGTTGGGAAGCCCAGTACAAAATAGCCGGTTGGAGGAAGTCCTTGGGAAAATGGCGAAGGGCCAGAAGTACTCCAGCTTGGTGCTGCGGGCAGAAAAACATCTCCTGCCTTTGGTTATGCCTGGCGCCAAGATTTAATAATAAATATTAAGGATGTTGCTTGAGAAAACGGGTTATGGGATAAGCACATGGGTCACTTAGAGTGCGCTGTCCTTGAAATATTTTTACTGATTAGGTGTTAACCCTGTACACGCTCTGCTGGCTGTATACTCTAAGCTCTTTGTTCCTGCTTCTATAAAAAGGCTTGACTGCAGAAATAAACTGGTCAGTCCTTGCAAGAGACTGTCCAAGTGTCATTCAGGTTCGTTGCTTCCAAGTCCCGGGGAGAAAATCCCCAACACTGCTATACTCTCTGCCTTCCTGATCCTCACTATTGCTTGACTTCACCCTACAGCCATATTCAGGAAGGTTGTAAGAGAGAAAGAGAACTTCAGAGCTGGGAAGGGACCAGCTAGTCCAGTAATTGCAAGCTGTGCTCCTGTGGTGCCTAAGCATCTGCACAGAGTTGGGACTCAGAGCAGAGGTGAGCCAAACTGGGGTCTGCTCAAAGCCCGTACCAGCTTTCACCTGCCCCGCTTCAAACAAATCAGTACAAGGTTTGAAACTCAGTGAGCTAGGCCAGTTGCTTTCCTTTCCAGGTAAGGAAATTGGAGCTTGAAGAGCTGACTTCCTAGATACAAAGCGCTGGAGTGTGGTAGTGACAGAACTGTTTTAGAAATGGGTAATTTCTAGGAACTGGAAGTCCAGCCCTCGCTAATGAAGGAGTGAGTTAAAAGGTAACTTTGTAAAGTTTTGGTTTCCTTTGGAGATTTTAACCTTTGGTATGGACCTAACAGAAGCAGAAAATATTAAGAAGAGGTGGCAAGAATACACAGAAGAACTGTACAAAAAAGATCTTCACGACCAAGATAATCACGATGTTGTGATCACTCACCTAGAGCCAGATATCCTGGAATGTGAAGTCAAGTGGGCCTTAGAAACCATCACTATGAACAAAGCTAGTGGAGGTGATGGAATTCCAGTAGAGCTATTTCAAATCCTAAAAGATGATGCTGTGAAAGTGCTGCACTCAATATGCCAGTAAATTTGGAAAACTCAGCAGTGGCCACAGGACTGGAGAAGGTCAGTTTTCATTCCAGTCCCAAAGAAAGGCAATGCCAAAGAATGCTCAAACTACCGCACAATTGCACTCATCTCACAGGCTAGTAAAGTAATGCTCAAAATTCTCCAAGCCAGGCTTCAGCAATATGTGAACCGTGAACTTCCAGATATTCAAGCTGGTTTTAGAAAAGGCAGAGGAACCAAATTGCCAAACATCCGCTGGATCATCGAAAAAGTAAGAGAGTTCCAGAAAAACATCTATTTCTGCTTTATTGCCTATGCCAAAGCCTTCGACTGTGTGGATCACAATAAACTGTGGACAATTCTTCAAGAGATGGGAATACCAGACCACCTGATCTGCCTCTTGAGAAACCTATATGCAGGTCAGGAAGCAATAGTTAGAACTGGACATGGAACAACAGACTGGTTCCAAATAGGAAAAAGAGTACGTCAAGGCTGTATATTGTCACCCTGTTTATTTAACTTCTATGCAGAGTACATCATGAGAAACGCTGGACTGGAAGAAACACATGTTGGAATCAAGATTGCCAGGAGAAATATCAATCACCTCAGATATGCAGATGACACCACCCTTATGGCAGAAAGTGAAGAGGAACTACAAAGCCTCTTGATTAAAGTGAAAGAAGAGAGTGAAAAAGTTAGCTTAAAGCTCAACATTCAGAAAACGAAGATCATGGCATCCGGTCCCATCACTTCATGGGAAATAGATGGGGAAACAGTGGAAACAGTGTCAGACTTGATTTTTCTGGGCTCCAAAATCACTGCAGATGGTGACTGCAGCCATGAAATTAAAAGACGCTTACTCCTTGGAAGGAAAGTTATGACCAACCTAGATAGCATATTCGAAAGCAGAGACATTACTTTGCCAACAAAAGTCTGTCTAGTCAAGGCTATGGTTTTTCCAGTGGTCATGCATGGATGTGAGAGTTGGACTGTGAAGAAAGCTGAGCACCAAAGAACAGATGCTTTTGAACTGTGATGTTGGAGAAGACTCTTGAGAGTCCCTTGGACTGCAAGGAGATCCAACCAGTCCATTCTAAAGGAGATCAGTCCTGGGTGTTCATTGGAAGGACTGATGCTGAAACTGAAACTCCAATACTTTGGCAACCTGATGTGAAGAGCTGACTCACCTGAAAAGACTCTGATGCTGGGAGGGATTGGGGGCAGGAGGAAAAGGGGATGACAGAGGATGAGATGGCTGAATGGCATCACTGACTTGATGGATGTGAGTCTGGGTGAACACCGGGAGTTGGTGATGGACAGGGAGGCCTGGCGTGCTGTAATTCATGGGGTCGCAAAGAGTCGGACATGACTGAGAGATTGAACTGAACTTAACTGAAGGATATGCTTGCCACCTTCTTTGGATTCTCTGTTTTGGGAACACAACCTTAGAGAATTGTACATGCTGTTTCAGGAAAAAATTCAATAGCAACTTTAAACTAGTGCTTCTCCTGGCAATGTGAGGCTAAACATGGGCTACTATGGCAAAGACTGTGACTTTAGGCCTATCTTTAGTGTAAAGCTTCTTTTTCACACTTTAGAGAAGGCTGTGATGAAATGATACTGACATTTTTTTTTGACATTGAAGTTGCTCAGTCGTGTCCAACTCTTTGCGACCCCATGGACTGTAGCCTACAAGGCCCTTTCATCCATGGAATTTTCCAGGCAAGAGTACTGGAGTGGGTTGCCATTTCCTTCAACAGGAGATCTTCCCAACCCAGGGATCAAACCCGGGTCTCCCACATTTTAGGCAGACGGTTTACCGTCTGAGCCACCAGGGAAGTCCGATGAAATGATAAGCATGCCTAATCCACGTCCCTAGTTCCTAGATGGCAGCTTGACTTGTGATGGTGCTGGAAATCTGCTGTCACCCCTCCCCCTGCCTAAACT
Organism: Bubalus kerabau; assembly: GCF_029407905.1. Taxonomy (NCBI): domain Eukaryota; kingdom Metazoa; phylum Chordata; class Mammalia; order Artiodactyla; family Bovidae; genus Bubalus; species Bubalus kerabau. The sequence goes on from NC_073644.1 coordinate 56,955,871, forward strand.
CATCTCTCCTTTAGACCCTCCCTCTTCAACCCTAGACTTATCAACAGTCTGCCTGACATTTCTATTTGCTTGTCTAGGAAACATCTCAAATTCACATGACAAAAGGTGAATTTCTGGTCTTCTCTCCCAAGTCAATTCCATTTGAACATTTTTCATCTTGGTTAATGGCAACTTTGCCAGGCTTCCCAAGTGGCGCTCATGGTAAAGAACATGCTTGCCAATGCAAAAGACTCAAGAGACCCAGGTTTGATCCCTAGGTCAGGAAGATCGCCTAAAGTAGGAAATGGCACCACACTTCAGTATTCTTGCCTGGAAAAGTCCTTGGGCAGAGGAGCCTGGCAGGCTGTGGTCCATGGGGCTGCAGAGAGTCCAACACAACTGAGCGACTGAGCACATGTCATACATCATGTCACAGTGGCAACTCTGTCCTTCTGCTTACTCAGGCCAAGATGCTCAGAGTCATCTTGCTCCTGTCTCACATCCTCTGTCCACTCTATATCTGACGAGTTCTCACTCCCTCCACTGCTATCGCCTCGGACTAAGCCGCTATCATTTCCTTTCCTGTTTAGCTTGAGTTTCTTAACTTGACTTTCTTTCTGACTATGACTCTTGCTTTCAGTCTATTCTTGGAGTGGTCAGAGAGGTCCTTTTTATAAGTAAGGCAGGTCACGTCATCCTTTCTTCAAGACACTCCCCATCTCACTCAGAAGTTAAAAGATCTTCCTCCTCCAACCCCTACCCTCTTCCATATCCCACTTCTCCAAGCTACACCTGTCCAAGCTGCCCCCAAGTCCCTCCATACCTTTCCTTTTCCATGGTCACTGCTTCTGTGCCTCATCCCCATAACTTTTCTGGCCTTATGGCTCCACTACTCTTGCTCCTCCTGGTCACTCCACTCCAGCCACACCAGCCTCTGGGCCGAGCCTCAAACACTTTTGGCATGCTTCAGAATTAGACCATTTACTGGTGGTCCCCTCTGCATGGGTTGCTCCAGTCAGATTTCTAACTCCCTCACAACTTCAGGGCTTTGTTCCAATGTCCCTTTCTCAGTAATCATCCTTGCTAAATCATCAGGGAACTGCAAATAAAAACCACAATGAGATATCACCTCATACCTGTCAGAATGGCTATCACCAAAAAGGACACAACAAATGTTGGTGAAGATGTGGAGAAAAGGGAACCCTCTACACTGTTGGTGAGTGTAAATTGGTGCAGCCACTGTGAAAAACAGTATGGAGGTTTCCCAAAAAACTAAAAATGAAACTACCGTATCACTTAGAAATGCCCCCGCCCCAACAAAACACTAACTTGAAAAGATACTACCCCAATGTGTTCATCAGTTCAGGTCAGTTCAGTCGCTCAGTCATGTCTGAGTCTTTGCAACTCTGTGAACCGTGGCACACCAGGCCTCCCTGTCCATCACCAATTCCTGGAGTTTACTCAAACTCATGTCCATGGAGTTGGTGATCCATCCAACCATCTCATCCTCTGTTGTCCCCTTCTCCTCTCATCTTCAATCTTTCCCAGCATCAGAGTCTTTTCCAATGAGTCAGCCCTTTGCATCAGGTGGCCAAATGTTCATAGCAGCGTGATTTACAAACCTCCAAGATTTGGAAGCAAACTAAGAGTCCATCAACAGATGAACGTACAAAGAAGATATGGTATATATTCAAAGGAATACTACTCAACCATAAAAAGGAACAAAAATATGCGGTTTGCAGCAACATAAATGGACTCGGAGGGCACTATGCCAAGTGAAGTAGGTCATACAGAGAAGAACCAATACTGTACACTATCACTTTTATAGAGAATCAAAAAAAATACAGCTAACTAATGAATATTAACAAAAAAGCAGACACAGATATAGACAACTAGTGATTATTAGTGGGGAGAAGAAAGGAGAGTAAGAGATAAAAGCTATTAGGTATAAAATAATCTATGAGGATATATTGTACATTGCAGGGAATACAGCCAACATTCATATAACTAAAAATGGGATATAACCAATTGGAACAATACAGAGAAGATTAGCATGGCCCCTGCGCAAGGATGACACGCAAATTCGTGAAGTGTTCCATATTTTTAAAAAAAAAAAATTGTGACTCATATTATTTGTTGTTGTTCAGTTGCTCAGTCATGTCCGACTCTTTGAGAACCCATGGACTTCGGCTTGCCAGGCTTCCCTGTCCGTCACCATCTCCCAGAGTTTGCTCAAACTCATGTCCATTGAGTCAGTGATGCCATCCAACCATCTCATCCTCTGTTGCCTCCTTCTCCTCCTGCCCTCCATCTTTCACAGCATCAAGGTCTTTTCTAAGGAGTCGGCTCTTTGCATCAGGTGGCCAAAGTATTGGAGCTTCAGTTTCAGCATCAGTCCTTCCAATGAATGTTCAAGGTTGATTTCCTTTAAGATTGACTGCTTTGATCTCCTTGCTGTTCAAGGGACTATCAGGAGTTTTCTCCAATACCACATTACATTATACCCCTGTGATATATATATTCAACAGCAGTTATCAGTTCAGTTCAGTTGCTCAGTCCTGTCCGACTCTTTTGCCATACTTCAATTGAAAAAATATGTGGCGGATTCATTTTGATTTTTGGCAAAACTAAAACAATTATGTAAAGTTTAAAAATAAAATAAAATTTAAAAAAATTTAAAAAAATTTAAAAAGAAAATAAATAATTCTAGCTAAACAGGAAAAATCCTGCCACCCACAAATGTCTCTCCCTACCCATTCCTGTCTGTGGATAAGCACAGCAGTGTGTCCAGAGAGAGACCAGCGGTAGAACACGGGGAACTCTCTTGAGACCCCCAATGCCCGGAAGCTGCGTGGGAAACGCTGTTGCTCCCGGTGCCCTGGCAGGGGGCAAAGGCAGCTAGAAACCAAGTGATGGGGAGAGGCCCCTGGGAGTCTGTCAGCGCCTGGCAGCCTTGCTTAGAGGATCTGAGAGGCCGAAATCACTGAACAGGTAGGCAGTGTTAGCCAGCTGGCTTCAAGCACTTGCTCTGGACCATGAGAACCAGTTTTACACCTGTCCCTGTCCCTTACACCTGGAGAGGCTTGGTGACTGAGACATAGCGGTGCACAGGGACCCGGCATCCTGCCTCTTCAGTGCAGGCGGGAGCGCGGGGCCCTCTGAAAAAGGCGGGAAAGCTCTGAGAGGGGCCCACAGGCTGACACCTCATGGAGGGAGGGTCCAGATGGCATCGCCGGACAGGTGATGGCTGACAGCAAGGAGCGTTCGAGCAAGTGATGCTGGGTTAGTAAATTGCCTCACTCGTTAAATTAAAAAAAAAAAAAGAATTTATTTTTTTAAAAAAGGAAAAAAGGAACAACTGGGTTCAAATCAGTTCAGTTCAGTTCAGTTCAGTCGCTCAGTCATGTCTGACTCTGCAACCCCATGAATTGCAGCACGCCAGGCCTCCCTATCCATCACCAACTCCCGGAGTTCACTCAAACTCAGGTCCATTGAGTCGGTGATGCCATCCAGCCATCTCATCCTCTGTCGTCCCCTTCTCCTCCTGCCCCCAATCCCTCCCAGCATCAGAGTCTTTTCCAATGAGTCAACTCTTTGCATGAAGTGGCCAAAGTACTGGAGTTTCAGCTTTAGCATCAGTCCTTCCAAAGAACACCCAGGGCTGATCTCCTTTAGAATGGACTGGTTGTATCTCCTTGCAGTCCAAGGGACTCTCAAGAGTCTTCTTCAACACCACGGTTCAAAAGCATCAATTCTTCAGCACTCAGCTTTCTTCACAGTCCAACTCTCACATCCATACATGACCGCTGGAAAAACCATAGGCTTGACTAGACGGACCTTTGCTGGCAAAGTAATGTCTCTGCTTTTGAATATGCTCTCTAGGTTGGTCATAACTTTCCTTCCAAGGAGTAAGCGTCTTTTAATTTCATGGCTGCAATCACCATCTGCAGTGATTTTGGAGCCCCCCAAAATAAAGTCTGACACTGTTTCCACTGTTTCCCCATCTATTTCCCATGAAGTGATGGGACCAGATGCCATGATCTTCGTTTTCTGAATGTTGAGCTTTAAGCCAACTTTTTCACTCTCTTCTTTCACTTTAATCAAGAGGCTTTGTAGTTCCTCTTCACTTTCTGCCATAAGGGTGGTGTCATCTGCATATCTGAGGTGATTGATAGTTCTCCCGGCAGTCTTGATTCCAACTTGTGTTTCTTCCAGTCCAGCGTTTCTCGTGATGTACTCTGCATAGAAGTTAAATAAACAGGGTGACAATATACAGCCTTGACGTACTCCTTTTCCTATTTCGAAGCAGTCTGTTCCATGTCCAGTTCTAACTATTGCTTCCTGACCTGCATATAGGTTTCTTAAGAGGCAAATCAGGTGGTCTGGTATTCCCATCTCTTGAAGAATTGTCCACAGTTTATTGTGATCCACACAGTCGAAGGCTTTGGCATAGGCAATAAAGCAGAAATAGATGTTTTTCTGGAACTCTCTTACTTTTTTGATGATCCAGCAGATGTTGGCAATTTGATCTCTGGTTCCTCTGCCTTTTCTAAAACCAGCTTGAACATCTGGAAGTTCACGGTTCATGTATTGCTGAAGCCTGGCTTGGAGAATTTTGAGCATTACTTTACTAGCCTGTGAGATGAGTGCAATTGTGTGGTAGTTTGAGCATTCTTTGGCATTGCCTTTCTTTGGGATTGGAATGAAAACTGACCTTTTCCAGTCCTATGGCCACTGCTGAGTTTACCAAATTTGCTGACATATCGAGTGGAGCACTTTCACAGCATCATCTTTCAGGATTTGAAATAGCTCTACTGGAATTCCATCATCTCCACTAGCTTTGTTCATAGAGATGCTTTCTAAGGCCCAATTAACTTCACATTCCAGGATGTCTGGCTCTAGGTGAGTGATCACACCATTGTGATTATCTTGGTCGTGAAGATCTTTTTTGTACAGTTCTGTGTATTCTTGCCACCTCTTCTTAATATCAAATATATGTCCTTAATTTTTTGCCAGCTATTGCCAAACCACTATCCAGATTCTTCTACTTCACATTTTCATTAACCATGTGTTCATTCCTTGCTCCAAACCTTTGGTAACACTGTCTTATTAGAAAGAAACATCTTTGCTGATTCTTATTGTTTAAGTCACTAAGTCGTGTCTGACTCTTTGGGACCCCATGGCCCTCCAGACTCCTCTGTTCATTGAATTTCCAGGCAAGAATACTGGAGTGGGTTGCTATTTCCTTCTCCAGGGGATCTTTCTGATCCAGGGAAGGATCAAACCTGCTTCTCCTGCATTGGCAGGTGGATTCTTTACTGCGATACAGGCCAACAATTATATGTTATTACCGGTTTAGTTTATATACCTTTGATTACTATTGAGGGTGGACATATTTTTACATCATTATTGATAATTTACAGTTTTTACTTTCATGTATGTTTTTTAACATTGGAAAATTATGAAAACTCTTTATGCATTAACCCTTTCCTAGCATTTTAATTTTTCTCTCCTTGTTTACTTTTTATATTTTTATGGTGTTTTTCTGAAAATGTTAAATGTTTAGAGAATTAACCATCCATCTTTTCTTTTATGGGATCTAGTTTTGTTGTTTTGCTTAAAAACTGTCTCTCAGTTCTCTTCCCATCAATATCTCTCCGTATTTTCATCTAAGTTTTCTGTGATTTTATTGTTTCACCGAAATCATTATATGTTCTATGTTTATTCAGGTTTAATAGTTGTGATAGGTTGCAAAAATGGCTACAATCTTCAATTCTCCATCCTTCTCAGGACCACTCCTTTCTGCAGTGTCAGGGTGCAGCGCTACCTATGAAAAGGTGGAATCTGTTTACCCAGCACTTAAGTCTGGCCTTGTGACTTGCTTTGACCAATAGAATCAGTGGCAATGACAGCATGTGCTTCTAAGGCTAGAACTTATGAGATCCTTGGTGCTTCTCCTAGCTCTCTGAGAACTCTCCAGGGCCACCAGGTGATCAAGCCTGCTGGGTGAGCATGTGGCCTTATTGCTCTCCATCACTCCAGCTGACTTCCAGAAATGTCAGTGCGGTTATCTTAGAACAGTTGGTCCCTAGCCAAGGTATCAGCTGAGCAGTAGCTGACATCAAGAGCATCAAGACTTGAAGAAGAGCTGCTCTGCTGGGTCTAGCCTGAATTGCTGTCCCACAGAAAAGTGAACTAAATAATTGGAAGCTGTTTTTAAGCCCCTAAGCTTTGGAGTTTTCCTGGTTGTATAGCAAAAGGTAGCTGATATATGAAGTAGGGAATTCTATTTTATTTATCCAAGAGTTAGCCTGTGGCCTAATAGCATTACTTAATAGTTCATCTTCTCCCAAATATTTTATCTTGATTCTGCCTCTAAGTTATCCATTAAATTCTATTGATTTGTCTGTCCTTTGTGTAATAGATTCGCTCAATGATACGCTTCAGTATCTGGAAGGATAGGTCTCTCTTATCTCCTACAATTCTTAACTACTCTTATATTTTTATTCTTCTGGATGAATTTGGTTTTATTGTTTCATTTTGCAAAAATATATATGTTGGGCTTTTGAATGGAGTGTTATGAAACATAAACTTTGAAAAGTATTGAGTTAAAAATATTGAGCTATCTAGAAATATAATATTTTGAATAATTGTCATATTTTATATATTTCAGAAGAACTTTATAGTTTTCCTTGTGTAGCTTTCTCATAGTTCTTATTAAATTGATGCTTGGGTATTTGTATTTTACAGTAAAAGGAAGATTTTTTTCATTATATTTTACATGATTACTTTAGATTTTTAAGAAAACTATCCATCTCAATATATTAATTTTTTAACTGACCACCTAACTGAACTCTCTGTTTCTAGAAAATTGTTTAAAATTGTTTTTTTTTAAACTGGATTTTTCAGCTATGCAAATCATATCATTGCAAGTAATGGTGACTTTTTCTCCTTTCCAGTGTTTTCCTCTTTATTTTATTGTTGCATCTTATTACTTTGGTTAGCACTTTCAGAGTAATGTTAAAGAATAGTGGTGATGGTTCACCCTTTTCTGACTCTTGCCTGTATTGTTTTTTTTTAAACAAGAAAATAACTCTTTGAGAGCAGGTTCCATGTCTTGTTCTTTTATTCTTTCTCCCTTGATTCTTAGCACAATGCTTGCTTATATTTGGCAATAAAGAAATATTTAGTAATTTAAGGGCCAAATACTTATTGTAGACCTTCTTTGTGTTGGACACTGTAAAGGGAACTGTGGTGCAAAGATTAAGATAAGGTTCCCCAGCTTTGTTATTGTTGTTCATGTTTTAGTCACTACGTCGTGTCTGACTCTTGCCTCTCCATGGACTGTAGCCCACCAGGCTCCTCTGTCTGTGGGTTTCCCAGGTGAGAATACTGGAGTGGGTTGCCGTTTCCTTCTTCAGGGAAACTTCTTGACCTGGTGATCAAACCTGCATCTCCTGCATTGGCAGGCGGATTGTTTACCACTGAGCCAGCAGGGAAACCCTGATCCCCAGCTTTAGGGCCCTTTAAGTCCATTTATTGGAGAAAAATGGCAACCCACTCCAGTGTTCTTGCCTGGAGAATCCCAGGGACGGGGGAGCCTGGTGGGCTGCCGTCTTTGGGGTCACACAGAGTTGAACACGACTGAAGTGACACAGCAGCAGCAAGTCCATTTATATTGTACAGACTTTGGAGTTGGATAAAAACAAACCTTGGCTTTATGTCCTGCCTGTTGTGGGACTTTGAAAAATTTACATCACCTTTCTAAATTTCCAGTTTATTCTCCTGAATATCTGGAAATTAATAGTCAACCTCTTATGAGTTTCTTGGAGAGATTAGATAATATATGTATAAGAGCATTTTGAAGAATTTCTGAATAAATGAACAGGAACGGGAAATACAAGAAGAGCTTTGGTGGATGGGGGAGAACACAGGCTCAGATTTGAACATACTGAGTTGAAAATGTCTGTGGAACTTTAAATAGACTTATATGTTGGATCATTAAGTATACAGATCTGAAATTCAGAGAGATTTAAATGTGTGAATATGCTACTTATGTTCTTAATGTTTCAAGACTCAGACAAATCACTCTGGCCACAATAAAGAGGGTTTTTTTTTGGGGGGGGGGTGGCGGGGGGTGGATTGGAGGGGAAATACATATGAAGCTAAACTGTAGGTGGAAAGCCACCAGAATGGAGACAGCTCAAGGGTTGAGAGTGTTATCAGCAGAGGTGAACGCCACAGAGTGGTCTATTGAGCTGGGAATGAAAAGTGCCCTGATGTCAGCAATTAGAAGGCCTCTGGTGCTCTCTGAGGAGAGGCTCCACCACAGGAGGGTGAGAGGAGGGCTGATTGCTGGGCCAGTGGGAGGTGAGAAGGCAGAGAGCAGCTCTGCAGGGAGGATAGAGCTGAACACTGTGCTGTCTGTTGACTTGGTGGGTGGTTCATAGCTCAAACCCACACAGTATCCATGTTCAGATATATCTCTGGGAAATTCTTCTCTGGGTGACCACATCTTAGCCTACTTCTGTTGGGGGATGAGGCACTTCCTGGCAGGCAGAGTATAACCCCCACCAAGGATCTCCCCAGTCGGACATGGAATGCAAGGTGGCATTGGCACACTGAAGGTTCCAAAGAATGCAGAGTAGTTTTGGCTTCTCAGTCGTTCCAGAACATCAGCAGAGTGGACAAGGTGTTTATCAGGCTGCAGTGCTTGGCAAATGGGGCAGTAGCTGGCAGAAGAAACAGGCGTGGTTATGATGCTCAGGGACAGCCTGGAGGGGATGACACTGGTGCCTTCCAGAGAAGGCAGGTTCCCAGGGTGCGGTGGTATCTTATGTCACCAGAGGAGATGGCCGGGGGCTCCACCTGATACCTGACCAGGCTCTCCTGTGATTATGTTTAAGACGGGGCTTGGGGGATTCTCAGAAATACACGAAGGGGCCTCAAGGGGTTTAAGGTCTTGCGTGGCAGTTAAATGTAAGAGTCAGCAAAATGTGGGTGGTGAGTATTCCTATGTTCCCTTGTGCACCCAAGAGCTAGGCTGTACCTGAGGCAACATGTGTTACCAGGTGAAGAAACTGTCTCTAAATAGGTCTAATAAGACAACCATTTGCCACTGTTGCTGGGACTGTCTCTGCAGGAAAAGTGTTCTAGCAGGACACACACGCACGAGTTCTAGGGTGAAATACTCAGGAAAACATTGGGTTAAAGAACATTGCCGAGGTTTTCATATATATACCCTTTTATTAAGGGCCTCTGGTACCCTGATCCATTCGCATCATATTCACTGGCTGCCTACTCGGTCTCTGTGAAGTAGGCACAGTGGTGAGCACCATAGACATGGCCCCTGCAGCCTAGACGGGGAGACAGAGCTGCTGTGCATTATGACTCTCTAGGAGAGAGGGGAGTGTTCAGCGTTCCCCAGACTCATGCCATGAATCCTTTCTGGAGGAATACCTTTAACACCTTTCATGCTTGGGATACTGAAATACCAAAGGAAAAGAAGTGGAAGGACAGCTGGGAAGGGTGAGGTATGGCTATTTGGTCTCTGACTAAAGGACATTAAACAAGTTGAAACAAAGAAACAATACACATCATAGAAAAGGTTCCTAATTGCGCAATAAAGCCCAAATAGGGACTTCCATGGTGGTCTGTGGTTAAGAGCCCACCTTTGAACCCAGGGGATGTAGGTTCAATCCCTGGTCGTGAAACTAATGTCCCACATTCCTTGGGATAACTAAGCCCTTGAATGCAACTGGAGAACCTGCCTGCTACAGCTACCGAGCCCGCCCACTATAGAGCCCTTGCGATGCAATGAAGACCCAGAGCAGCCAATAATTAAAAAAAAAAATCCCAAATAGGGGTGAGGTGAGTGGAAAGAGATTCTGAATTGCTCCTGCCCTCCAGAGCCCTTGTCTTTCTCTCTTCTTCCTTTCCCCTTCCTTTCTTTCTGATTTCATTGCCTCCAAATTATGTGAAAATCTATATCTCCCCTCTCACATACGTACTTGATATTTAAATATAAGCTCAGTAGTTATAAATATGCAGTTACCAGATTATCGCATGTGTGCTTCAAATGTCTTTTTGAAACTATTGCTTTGAGTTATCTAGTCATAAAATATGCCCACCATGTAATCAATGGACAAAACTCTTCCTCATTTTCACCCCACGCAGCCAAATCTTTCTAACACACAGTGGTTTTCTTTCTCAGTGCCATTCAGATGCATTCCTTTGACAGCATTCCACGTCTAAATTCTTGTCATAGAGTGGAGGGAACATGCACGCAGCCATAGAAGACAAAATCCTTCAGGATTTCCTGCCTCACTCGCTCTGCTTTGCCCTCAGAGGAGGTGCTTTCTCACATTGTCCACCAGTCTGGTAACCTGGGGCAGTGCTCCAGTCCGCCGGGCTGAAGGCCACATCTCTCCTTTGTGAGGGGGTAGGACTGTGGGAGGGGAGGTGGGGGTGACCCTGCTCCAGCCCGGAGCCTGTGCAGGGCAGTCACTTTTAGGGAAGCACACGGAAATTGAGGGTCTAGTGTCCATGCCCGCATGTCCCCGAAAGCCTTTCTAGGTCCTAGCGTACTTGTATGCAGTTAAAACCCCACTGGTGAGCTCACCAGAGGGTAGTGAAAAGAAGGCGCGTTTGATTAAGTTCAGGCTCCATGCAGTGGCTCCCAACCTTTGTTCTTTCTCTGGAGGCACTCCTGAATTCAAAGCCCACGTTCAGTGGTCTCAGCCCACCTGGGGGGCAGGGATCAATCTGCTGGATGATGAGTCCAGAGCTGAGGGCCATAGGCATTTGGATTGGCAGGGAACGGGTGGTCAGTAGCGCCTGAGCTTTCTTCCTGTGCCCAAGGCACACTCTCCTGCTTTACCCTTGCGTCTGTTATCAGGAGCCCCTCCACCCCCAGCCCCAGGGTTCAGTGTAGTGGGCTGATCTATACCTGCCACAGTTCTCCCCTGGCCGAGCCCACCAGGGTCTCAAGGAGAGGAATGCCCCCTACCACAGGGCAGCACTCACCCCAAACGATCTCATACCCACCTTTCAAAAAACCTCCCCAGACCCTCTCAGCCTCTCAGCTACAAGAGAGTGGATCACTGTCTGAGTGTTCCCCGAGCTTCCTTCAATTCCCTCTCATAACACTGGTAATATTGCTTTTTCCTCCTAAGTTGTCAAGATGTTTTATCTCCTTTGCAAGCAGGGAAACTCCTAGGGGCAAGGTTTTTTTCTCCTTATTCATTTGTGTTTCCTCGAAGTACCAAGAAAGGGTGTCTCACATAGTAGGTACTTAGCAAGTTAGTTCAATCAGTGAAATTGGAGGTGATATAATATACATAGAAGTATATGATCTATATCTTGATAAGACTCAGGCCACAAGTATAGCATAAAATTGATACAGATAAAACTACGGGGGAACCTCCCTGGCTGTCTAGTGGTTAAGACTTCACCTTCCAATGCAAGGGCAGCGGGTTTCATCCTTGGTCAGGGAACTAAGATCTCACATGCTTCATGGCCAAAAAATCAAAACATAGAGCAGAAGCAATATTATAATAAATTCAATAAAGACTTAAAAATATGAACACCCCACTTACAACCGAGGTTTTTAGCAGTCATAATGGCTGCTACTAGCTATGCATTATTGACAAGAAAATTGACAAGAAAATTCATGGATCTTAGAGCGTGGCTCCTTATTTTGATAACCACATTCTGTGGTTAGTATGTTGAGCCTGAAACTAAAGACTGAAGCCACCCCTGCCTCTGGGCATCAGATGGCGCTCACACACCATTAGAGAAGTTTTTACAAACTGCCTCAGTCTGGTTTCTTTCACCAAAGCGGAGAGCTGTGGTTGTCTGCACAATTCTACGGCAAATTGATTTCTTTCAGATGTCTGGGCCAGAGCTCAGTTCTCCAAAGGCAGGCTTAATACACACACACACACACACACACACACACACACCTGATTGTAAAGCACCCAGCTCAGGCTGCGTTGAAGGTCAAATCCTGTTTCTGTCAACGTAGTGACACTGTCTCTTCTTGCTTGGTCTTTGTGCCTTTTAAACAGCTTTATTACAGAGAAGGAAAAGACCAGCAGAAAAGCAGAGAAAGAGAGCTAGAGAAAGAGAGTATTATCTGGGAACGAGAATCAGTGCTGACCTATAGGGAAACCCAGAGTGCAAGTACTTTGGACACATCACTTGCCCTGAGCAAACCTGTTTCTTCTTAGAGGGAGAGAACATAGCCTCAGTGCTTTCAGATCTTGGTTGTGTCCCACTCTTTGTGACCCCATGGGCTGTGGCCTTCCAGGCTCCTCTGTCCAGGGATTTCTCCAGGCAAGAATCCTGGAGTGGGTTGCCATTTCCTCCTCCAGGGGATCTTCCTGACCCAGGGATCAAACCCGGGTTTCCTGCATTGCAGACAGATTCTTTACCGTCTGAGCCATGAGGGAAGCCCATAGTCGGTAACCAATAAATGTTTGTTGCATGAATAAATGGTTGCAACAGTCCCCCACCCAGTGTAGGCACAGCAGGGCTTCCTGCTCCGTTTCAGAGATGTTGACTGACTTGTCCTTGGCCTTAGGGTTCAGAAAGTAATGGAACTAGAACTAGAACCCTGACTTTTGCCCCCAAAAATTTTAAAATATTTCAGTCTTTAAAATTAAAGTCTCATCTTTATGTTTATAAAAGTTCTCTTCAATATGTTGGAGAGTTTAGGTGAGATACAGTCCATATGTCTGATGGAAAACCAGTGCAGTCTTGTGGGGAATAAGTTGTTTTTCGATAACACTGGTGTTAATCCAAGTGAAGTTATCCATACCACCTATTTTCCACCCATAAAATCTTGGACAGGTTTACACCTGCCAATTGCTGATTCTTGGGTGTGTTTCACAAGCCAGTGATTAGCTCCAAAATTCTAATGCTTCTGTGAATTGTTATGAAAGGACGAGTCCAAAATTTCAGGAAGGGTGTGACAGCAGCATTGTGCATACTGTAGGAGGTCCATATTTCGGGAATCCGAGTGCAGCTCTTCATGTTCCCGTTTATATTCACCCCACCCCTGCAGGAGGTGAAGTTCAGGGAGCTCTCAAGGGTATCTCCTGTGTTGGTGCCTGAATAGAACTTCTTGAAGATAAGATCTCTGGTCAAAAAAAATCTCTCAGGGGGACCTGGAATTCCACCCCATCAATGGCTTTGTTTCTTCATTTTATGTAGAATCTTTGCCTTGAAGCCTTTCTTTGAACACAGATCTACTCATTGCTGTGCTAGGTTCTGGGAGAGATGCAAAGAGGAATACAAGTTTTTTCTACTCAGTAAAAAATTTTTTTCCTTCCTGTCTTCCTTCTTCCTTCCTTTTCTTTCTTCTTTCCTTCCTTTCTTCCAGTAGTATTTCCTGAGCACACATTATATGCCAGACCCTGTGCTAGGCTCTGGGTCAAACAGTTAACATTTTGAATGTTCACTATAAGCATGCACTAACTATCTAAAGTGCTTTTAATGAGTTAACTTATAGACTCACAATCTCTGTTGATAAATCAGAAAAGTGAGGTCCAGAGAAGTTGGGTGATTTAACCTGAGGTCACACTGCTAGAGAATAGCGGCATTCTGACTCCGGAACCTGGGTCTTAACAGGGTCCCTGATCTAAGCTCCTCACCTAGTAGGAGGGGCGGGGGCGGAGAGGGGGAACACAAATGTAAAAAGATGAACTAGAGTCCAATAGGCCTGCGATGGAAGGGGAAATACGGAGAGGGCTCCTGGATCCGACTGCCTGGAGGAGCTGGGAACCCATCACCAGGCACGAGGCAGGAACTCTGGAGCCATAGCTTAGTCACCAACAATCAGAACATGAAAAAACACCTCTTTTCTTACTCACCAACTTGCTTTGCTGTTAAGGCATGTCGTGCCACTGAGGCTACTTTGGTAATACAGTTTTTAATTCTTTTAAAAGTAATATGATAATAAAGCACTGATTGAAGCAATGAGCGCCGTTTGCATTTGTAAAACTTGGCAGGATCCCACGGGTACAGTCTCACTTTATGCTCTTGCTTTTCTCTCTCAGCCTCTGTTGTTCTCTGGGTCGGCGGCAGGGGTTGAGGCAGGGTGGAAATCTCAAGACACTAGTACATCTCCCAGGACCGCATGGACCTGATTACAGCCACTAGAAATGGAAAAGGAAATGGAAAGGGGTGGATAAATTCAGCCACACCATTGTGAGCTTTCATCTGTTAATTCTCTGCATGCTCACTGTCCCTCAAAGTCTTGCATCTTCCACCTCCTTTCCTGCCCCTCTGTCGTCCTTCAGGACGTGGCTCACAGCCTGCCTCTAAAACGCCTCCCCTGCCACCAGCCCCATCGCCTTCATGTCAGACTCCTGTAGTGCTTAAGATCTGCACCACTCATTTCACTAGTGAGCAGACGTTGCTTTTTGAATAGCTGATGGTTGACCTGGTGGGATGGTTTCATATTATGACATCATATTTTATATCTCTTCAAATTCAACTCAGTACCCCTTTTCTCAAACAGAAGAGTCTAGTTAACTATACATTTAGGGTAGGGCTTCCTTTTAAAGCCAAGGAAATCTTGATCGTGCACCTGTAAATTTCTCTCCTTTCAAACTTGTCAGCAAGTCATTCTTCCTAATGCCATTTTGCTTAAAAATTAGTTCCTCTTCTGATGGACTCCTAACACTTTTTCATAAATGTAGTTTATCTAGAAGTTACAAAATTTCAAAGTATCAGCATGGTTGTTGCTACTTTTAAGAATATTGCATTGTTTTATGTACACTTAAAATTTTTTTCTCATGAAATATGTATAACATATAATTTACCATCCTAACCATTTGTCTATTTAAAAAAAATCTCCAAGACTTTGAGATAAATAAACTGAGTACATTTATTTCCTTTTACATTTGTAATATTTCATAAATGTATAGAGTTCCATATATTTTTCATTAAATGTGTCCTATTGGATCATTGTTGTTTCCTTTTTGCTCTTTTGTGATAACAGTGAAAATACGGATAAGGAATATATTTACATAATAAATTCATTACACTTTAATTTTTGCATTCCTCATTAATGCTCCTGAAAGTTTAATTGGTAAATTCCCAGTTATGAACAACTGCACCAAGTTCATCACACTCTGCTTTTTACCCCCACACTCATCTAGGTTTCAAATGTTGTCAATACTTACAGCTGGGATTGAATTTTTTTTGACATTACCTTGAATATTATGATTTTATATGTAAATAATATGAATAATACTACTAATAGTAGCTAACACTTGTCAAATACTTACTGTGTTGCTGGGGATTTTTCTAAGTGATTTACACAGATTGACTCAGGCACTCAAAACATTCATTCTATTGTCAATTCCTGTGCTGAGTGACACTTCATACCTTCTCATGAAGTTAGACCCATAACAGAAGCAGATGTCTTTTGTCCTCTCGGATTTGTTCTTGGGATATAAGGCACAAATATTAAAGCTCACCTAGTAGGTGAACCATCTAACTATACTAGATTGGAAATTCCTAGAATTATTTATTTGTGATACTCCAGGTTATCATTTAGCATACAAATGTTTGAAAAATAATGAATATTATTTCAATGAAGCCCAATAAAATACAGGATCATGATGGGCTTTGAAATGGCAGGGGAAACAGCTGTGCGGGGAGCTGAGTTTGCAGCTAGAACTTACTTATTGTTAGCGAGGTGAGTCAAGGAAAACATCTATTCCTGTCAAGGCAAAATTTAAAGTACGTGATGTTGGCTTCGTGCATGATTGCAAATGTCAAAATTCCATTAATTTGATTTTTAAAGTTTAAGGTATTCTGCCATTTGGTTACTCAGTGTATGAATAGAATGACATTTATTCTGCTTGGCTCTCTGTGAGCTACACATGCACACTTATTTGAAGGATATCATTTATCCTTTTAATGAGTATTTTAGGAGCACACCATGTTGGGCTAAATAGGATGTGTGAACTAAAAGAAAAGAACTCTGGTATTTAGACTCTAATGGAAGACAGACCTGATAAACTTGCAAGTCTTGTGTTATAATGAAAAATAGTGTGGGATTAAGTGGCAGGGAGTGATATAGACAAGATGGTACGTCTACAGAGTTCAGAGAAAGGAGAGGATGATCAACTAAGGCCTGATGAGGAAGATAGGATTCTGTTTGGGCTTGAACTGCAGGGAGGGGAAGAAGAGATTCCTTCAGGATTGGAGATATTTTGTGACCCAAAGCAGGAGCTAATGATATCTGTTTTTTGAGGTAATGTAATGATTTTTTTTTTCCTGGAGTTTTTTTTTTTTTTAAAGAGACATCATTTAATTTAATCTATCATATGGCCAGCTGAAACTCAAAGGTTCTAATGAGAAGAGGAGAATGAGTATTGAGGAAGAGTTAGCAATCTCTGCCACAGAGGGAATGATTAAAAAAGGAGACAAAGTGTGAAAAGACCAAACTGTTAAAATCCTTGGCTTGGAAAGGGAGGCAATCCTCTAATAGATGTTGTCTAGGGACACTCTTGGCTCTCAGCTGTGCCTTCTTTCAGATAGACAGAGACAGAGAGAGAGAGAGGTCCTAACATGCACCTTCATTCCTTTAAAGGATTCTGGGTGCTCCTCCTTCCAAGAAGTAGATCTCACCCTTGGACCTCCTCCACCATCATCCTTAGACATGACAACCTGCAGCCATACCTTTGCCAAATTCTGGGTTTTTCTATCTAGAGTTACCCATATGCCACATAAGCAGAACACCCCAGATGTTCTAGAAGAGTGTTGCAAATGCAGCCACATGTAGCTTTTTGCTTCACATCATTGGTGTTTTGTTTTGTTTGTTTTTTCCCCCAGAAACAAAGTAGAAGTGAATGTCTACCTTGCTCAACTTCTGCCGGCAGGTTCTGAGTCTCCACACAGAAGTCATTGATTGGGAACCCCAGGGGGATGTTTAGCAATGTCAGTGCCTAAGTGTCTCTTCCAGGGCTTCTAAGTTAATTGGTCCTGATCATGGCCTGGGCCCCAGGATTTAATAGGTGGTTTTAGTGCAGAGCTGCTGTTGGAAATCTGCTGTCCATCTTTTCACAGGGATATTTCCCAGAGGATGCAATTCAGAGTTAGTGACTTATTTTAAAATGGTTCTAAGAGCACTTAGGCTTGGCTGGTAGAGAGAACAAACTGGTGAGCAGCATTGAGGATTGGGTAGAATTAGAAATAAAGTTGAGATGCCGAGTCCTCTGGATCCAGAGTGAAGTGAGACACAGGTGTGCTCTGGGTGGGAGGCAAGGTGGCTGACCCCAGCAAGATAAGAGCGAGGACACACATCAGGGAGGCAGACACAGGAGGGAAAGGGTGAAGGGCTGGGCTCCGCTTCTCCAGCCTTCAGAGGTGAATTCTAAACTGGAGGATTTAGATTGACTCTGGACTTTGGAACAGTGCAGAGGCAAGCAGGAATCCCAGGGGCGAGAGTGGAATTAGAGTTCCCCTCTGTCAAGCACCCCTCTTTCAGAGCTGCTGGGCTGGTCCTGTGTGCACTGAGGGGCTGAGAAAATGAAGGTTGGACACACCCACCTTTCCCTCCCTTCTCTCCAGGCTTTTCCGCCAGGGGACCGTGGACAATTCCTACTGAGAGCAGGAGGTAACGGACAGTTCCTACTCAGACAAGTTTTGACTTGGAATTGGAAAATCTCCTAAATCCCTATTTACTGTTTTGCCCAGTCATTCATCTCTGCAATCCAGGAGTTTTAAAGCGAGCTTTTAAAAATGGGATAGGTAGAAGAAGTTGAGGAATAGGAGAGAAAATTCAAATTGGTCACTTTTGACCTGTTAACGTTTGAAGACCTGGAGCTAGCTGGTAATGCCTGGATGAACAGTAATAGCCTGGCTTCACTTTACTCCCCAAAGTCATTTTTGCTCTTTGTAGACATTTGCTTGGTGTTTTTCTGCATCTAGTTGCTCTTCGATAGTGGGTAAGATCTGATTATGTCCAGACAGGAGGATAATATTAAGTGACTATGTTTTGCCTCATATCATATTTCTGTCTTATAATAGTCTGCTTTCCTAGGACATTAGATTTTTCATTTAAGTGCAGTATAAGCATTGAGTTTGGCTTTTCTCCAGTTTTTTCTGGTGGACACTAGAGGAAACGGTGTGTAAAATTTATTCTTGTCTTGGATCCCTGTAATTAGGGGTTCAAATCATCAAAGAGTTTATCAAAGAGTTAGGGGTTAACTATCAAATTTATCAAAGAGTTAGGGGTTAACTCTCTGATAAATTAGTTAAGATTTCTGAGCCTCAGTTTCTCTTTTGTGAAGTGGGGATAATAATAGTCTTTATTTTATAGGGTTGCCTTCTTTATTGCTACTTTAAAAATTATTAGTATTATTTGGTTTTTACAAAAACCTGTTTTACAATGCTGGAACAATTTGGGCAACAACATATAAAATAATACTGCACTAAAACTCAAAGTATAAAATAAGTAAAATATCAATACTGACATAAATATTGATACATGATTTGTTAATAAATGGAGGGAGACTAAGCAAATCTGTGCAGAAGAATTGCAAATAATTCCCAAGGCTAATGCATTTTTCAACCCCAGGTCTGAAGTGTCTGATGGTAAACAAAACAAACATTCATTTGAAAAACGAACAAACCTTGGGATATCCTCCAGAAATCTTAACACCTAATGAAAACAAGTTAAATATGGAAAAGTCAGGAATGTTGGAGGGGAAACATTCTCTCTTCAAATACTATAAAAACATTGATAATTTTCTATTTTGCAAGACCGAAAGTTTTTTCCACGTTACGGTGATTTCTTACAAAACCCGAAATTTTTCACGTTTAAGTGACTTTTAAACTTGCATTCCTGTAATACAGTGTTGGCTAATCCTTTAGAGCCTTTATTTTTCCTTTTCATTTAGAAAAACGAGGCTGGAGTAGTTCTGTTTTCTGATGTCAAAGAGAGTAGACTTTGACAACGTCATCCCTTCCCTTTCTCTCCATCCCCCACCCTCTCCTGCCCAGCCAGAATATTATTTTATGGCTATTCATCAACTCTTCCTGTAGCTAAAGAAAATATTTTTGGAAAAATGAAAAGTATGTGTTACCTATTCTCCAGAGTTTGTGTCTGTTTCCCTTTCGGACAGCCCTAGAAGAGATGAGTGTATGTGAAGGCGTGAAAGGGATCAGGAGAGGATCTGGGAGAAGAAGGCGGTAGGTGTGTCAGGGATTTTGTTAAGCAAGGCTTCAGCCAGCACCACCTGCAACCTGCCTCCTTCCCAACAGAGATCTAGCAGCTTTGCACCGTGTCTGCAGGGCCTGTTGGAAGTTTGTATTTGCATAATGCTTCTTAATGAGTGCTTTCAACAGAGCTCACCTTCATACTTTTGAGGAACCAGTCTTGTTAAATCTTGTTTCATGAGAAATAGTTTAGCATCAATCCCTTCTTTATGTCAAAGACCCAGGAGCAAAAAAGTGTGATGGGATAAATTAGTGAAATATCAGCTGATTATTTTCTCTGGTTATTTTCCTTTTTTCTGTACTTGAGGACTATAGCTTGGTCTAGTTTTTTTTCTTTTTAATTGGTTCAGAGATTTTTGTTGGATGGAAAGGAGAAGCAATCCTTCCTTCTTTCCTTTCCCCTTCCTTCTTTTCTTTTTTAGCTAATTGCCAGAACAGGGAAGTATCGCCATTATTTTGTAGTAGCGCCAAATGGAGTATAATCTATAAAAATACTGAATCGTTATGTTGTATACCTGAAACTAATATAATATTATAAATCAACTATATTTCAGTTAAAAAAGAAAGAGCTAATGGTAATGTCCTCTGAGGAAAAGGGAGATAAATAAAAGCCTTTAATGGCTTGGGGAAATTGAGGCTGAAGATTCTCCCCAAATTCGTAAGTAAGAGGTTTGAGGTATCATGGGGAGAATAAACACATTGCTTAGGGGCAATAGCTGAGGAGTTGAGAAGACCCCAGGAAAGTGGCACCTAGGGGAGAAGAGACTGAACGTGAGGGTTGCCAGTTCAGGGGGAGATCCCTACTGCCCACGCATAGCAAGGGGCCAAGTCTCCTGCCCTTACAGGACCTCTCTGGGCTGGGAGGGTGTTCACCCAGAGTGCCTCCTGCCTTTGCTGCATTCCCAGTGACCCCACTGATCTGGTGCCACCTGGGAGTGAAGGGGATGCTCATCATGACTGGGATGAAATGTGGGCTTAGTGCCGTATTAAGTTGATTAAAAGGCAATAAAACAGCAATATTTCTTGAACACCTGAGCTTGTGGACTGAGATTCATATCTGCTACACTAGAATTAGTACATGGCTAATTGATTCGAGGGGAAAATATTGATCTTTCACACCAAAGGCAAACATTTGAGTAAGCCCCACAAAAGTAGGAACTGTGTTAATTTCACGTATTAAGGGAGAAGGAAAAAGCATAAGTGTATAGGGTTTGTTTTTCTATAAAAACTCAGGGTTCAAAAACCCTAGTCAGAGTTTCTTTTACAGAATATATACATTTTAAATTCTAGGACTTTGCAGTCATTTGGGGCAAGTTTTAGGTGTGACTGGAGAGGGAGTCATTGACTTATTTCTCAGGTGGTTGTCCTTTCCCTTTCCTGTCCAACTAATGCACTTTCTCATCTGTGAAAAGAACGCTAGACTGGGAACCAGGACCCTGAATTCCAAAGCTTGACCTTGGGTGAGCCATTTTACTCCTAAATAGTGAAACCAAGGGGCTTGGCGTACACAAGAGCCCCCAGTTGCAATAGTCGAGGACGGGGAGTCGCTTGTGGGGAAATGTGTGGAGTGAGGAACAACAGACTTTCTCTGAGGACCAAAACTCAAAGTTTGACTTTTAATACTTACTAGTTTCTATGACTTTTGGCAAATTATTTGATTTTTCTCAGTGTGTATGTGTGTGTGTGTGTGTGAGAGAGAGAGAGAGATACGGAGAGAGATGATGAAATGAAATAGTGTATGCTGGAGTGCTTTGTAAATTGTAAAGTATTGTGCAAATTGCCTTGTTAGCAATCAATCAATATAGATTTTTGAGGCCTGAAATATGGTGGTTGGATCTAGAAGAGAGATGAGAGGAGCCAAAGATGATTCTGGGTCTCAGTGGACTTTTTGTTCAGTTGAGGACAAAAAATGATCAGCAGACACTGAGCAAAAGAGAACTTTCAAACAACAAGTCTTACTGGGGCAGGACAGAAAAAAAAAGAGCTGGGGCATAGTATTAAAAAATTATGACATTAAATAAATTATTTGCCAAGCCTTCTAAAATCTGCCACAATAAACCCAGATGATCTTCCATTTTTAAAAATTTTATTTTTTTTCCCCCTGGAACTTTATATATCATCATAGCAGGAAACAGTCCACATCCTAGTCAGAAAACGCATATAACTTCTCTGAGTGAGAATCTCCACGCGTGTTAAATCCTTGATCAGTTAGGATTCTTAGCTTTTTGATTTCTTGAAAGTGAGTGTTTCTGAAAGGAATAATAGTAAACGCTAGAAGTCACCATTTTTGGCGTAAATCAGCCTATTTAAGCCTCACAACAGTCCAGTGAGTTAGGCCCCATCAGGACCACCAGTATCCCTGCTCTGTAGAGAGGAGGCTGAGGCACAGAGGGACTTGAAACAGTTGAGCCTGAACCTGTGAACCTGGGCAGCCTGATTCCAGGGCCAGTATTCCGTATTAACCAGTATTCTATGCTGCTGCTGAAACAGAAACATCTCTGATTTCTAAACTTTTTTGCTAACAATGAAATTTGTATCCAGTAGAGTGTGGAATACCGAAAGTTCTCAAAGAGAGTTTTTCGGGAAACATTGTCTTATTTCATTTAAAGTGAGAGTATCTGTGACAGTCGGTTTGTTCATTGTTGGCGCCATCGGTGAAGACACTATCCCAGGAAGATCAGTACTTTCCTTTGTGCTAGGGATTCTATAGAGTGATGATACTGGAACTGTGAGTCCTACACTCACACAAAAGTGGCAGAAGAGAAAAAGAAAAAGAAAAAAAAAAAAAAAAAACGGAGACAAAGAGGGAAACAGAATGAGGTCTTGAAAAGACAGAGTAGAAAAACAACATATGTCAGATTTATTTTAATACAACTCACTTGAATTCAGTGCATATTGTGAACAGTTTTGATTGAGATTTTTGAATTCCCAGAGAATATTTTGGTACATCCTTTAATTTTAATTTAAAGCTATGTATCTGCATGTCCAGATACTTACCTTTAGGACCAAATTAGTTACGTGTGTCCTTAAGAAATAAATCATTTGTATTGCAAACGTTGTTGAATAAAAATATTAGGTCTCCAGGCAGAGGGGTCTGTTCATGCTTAATTCCTATTTGTTAACAAATGCACATGTAAAATTATATAAATCATCTTTTAAAATACGGATAGCTATAGTAAAGCTATTATATGAGAAACAATAATAAGATTTTACAATTGTGATGGACAATTGGTTTGGGTGTTTTATTTCTACATTAAGCCTTACATACCTTCAGACACTTAGGGCACTTCTGAGGAATGAGGAAGAAATTAGGAAACAATTTAATACAATTAATGATAATTGCATTAAATCACCAACACCTATTTGATTGTAATACTGAAAAAAACACACATGATACTAGGTGGCAAGATTAAATGGAGAAACTGGAACTTAAGAATGAGACGGACATTCAGAAAATTTGAGAAATCAGGCAGTAAAAATTCCCAGAATTCCCAAAATTATTGCTTCATAATATTACTTTGTAAACACACATGTAAAAAAGGTTTTATCTCCTTTCCTTTCTCCTTCTTTCCTTCAAAGGCCTCCCTTTTTTTTTTCTTCTCTCCTTTCATTCTTTCTCACATATTTATTGGGTGTCTACTACATTCCAGTCATTGTTCCTGCTCAGAGTGTTTCAGACTTTGTTCCCACTCCAGTATTCTTGCCTGGTAAATCCCACGGACAGAGGAGCCTGTCAGGCTACACTGCATAGCATCTCAAAATTAAGTTGAACATGACTTAGCGATTAAACAACAATAGCTACTATATTCCAGATGTTTTTCCCGCTCAGAGTGCAGCAAGACAGATGTGATCAGGAGAGATGAGGTTCCTGCCCTCCTGGGACTTACAGTATCTCTTCCATGCTGTTCCCATTTTTCTCATTTTCACTGCCATCCCTCATTAATAAATGTGGGCTATTGTAGCCAGATGTATTTCCTAGTTTCAACTTTCTTTCCTTATTCTGTTTGGCAAATTACAAATAAATCTTTGTATTAATAGTATGTTGCTTATTTGAATTTTTTCGCAGAGTGAAGACCAGAATATGATCATATGGTTAAATGCAGGTAAAGACTTAGCACAGTAAGTTCCTGTTCAATGTTGGTTAAGTTCCCATTAAATATTGGATCCTGCTGTTATTCTAGAGCCTCCATTGGCTTCTCCCTATCTAGGAGGGAAAAGTTAGTTTCGCATCCATCAATTGCACGCCTTCAAGATTTTGTTTAGAGTCTGACATATAACCCATTAGGCAGGTCTGTTTGGTTCACAGTTTGTGGGATAGTGAGGGTCAGGTTAGTTTTGTGATACACACAAAAAAGTGATTCAGTTCCCAAAGTGATAATCACTGGGGTAACAATAGGAAGAAAATCTTAGTCCAGATCACCTTTGAGTATTTCAAATTCTACTCTGTTAGCCAGTGCTCACCCTTTATAACAGTATAGGATATTGTTCCAAACAACTTAACAGGGAGAAACCAAACAGCAAAGCAGGATATTGTTCTTTTTACTAAATTGCATGATAACTTTACATGCCTAAAAAAGAACTTATGATTTCTCCTCCCTATTGCCTCCCGCCACCCCCACTGGTAAATGACACTGCCAGGCAGTGTTAAGAAATTAACTAGCGGAGTTAAGAGACCCTGGCATCGTCCTTGACTTCTTTCTTTCACTGTTATCCATTCTGAGTTCCTAAATAAAGCCCGGGGGCTCTCATTTCAAAACGTATCCCTATCGCACCTATCTCTCCTAATCTCTGGTCCAAACATCACCTTCTGTGGCCTGGGTTTCCCCCAGGAGCCTTGTTCCTTGACATTTTGCTTCTCTTGCCTGCTATAGTCTATTTCCACATAGCAGAGTGATTCTTCTGAAACATTAAGTGACACTAAGAACCTAAGTCCTTGGCTTCTCCAGTTATCTATCTTCTTTAGAAACAAGGCAAACACCTTGCAGGGGCCCCTCCCTGCCCCGGCTCCTGGTGTGTGTTTAGCCTCATTTTCTACCCTGTCACCTCTTGCTCATAACTCTCTAGCACGCTGGCCTTCTTACTGCCCCTCTGACTCACTGTCTCCCAAGCAACTTAACCTCCTGAAGCTGCTTTGGTTCCATTGTTTGAAGGGGATATTTGTGTAGTTGAGAGTTTCTGTCTCACATTGCTTGCGGAGATTATAATGGATTAAGGCTTGTATTGTGCCTTGTGCCTAGCCTACAGCAATTTATTAATAATTTTTTAACATTGTTTGTCTTTTATTACTACTCTCAATTCTCCACATGTCCTTCATTTCTCCCTGGCAGATTGAATTTGGTATTTCCAACCTGAACTCATAAATGCTTCCTAACAAACCACTTATTTTTCTTGGCACTCCTACTCAGGTGAAGGACATCACCAGTTTTCTGTTTTTTAAAAACCCCAGTGGGAGGATAATCTATTTTCCTCACCAAGTAGTAACCCTTTATTTATTTTTGGCTGCCCTGGGTTTCCCTTGTTGTGTGGGCTTTTCTCTAGTTGCTGTGAGCAGGGGCTACTCTTTGTTGCGATGCTCAGGCTTCTCATTGCAGTGGCGTCTCTTGTTGGGGAGCACGGGCGCTAGGGTGGGCGGCCTTCAGTAGTTGCAGTGGGCAAGTTCAGCACTTGTGGCATAGAGGCTTAAATGCTTCTTGTCACGTGGATTCTTCCTGGACCAGGGATCGAACCTGTGTCCCCTGCGTTGACAGATAGACTCTTATCTGCAGCACCACCAGGGAAGTCTGGCGTCACCATTTTTCAAGATCCATGTCAAATCTATGCCCTCACTCTTGTTCAGATGTCATCTCTAATTAGCCACCAAGTTCTGAGAGGCTTCTCTAGTGGCTCAGATGGTAAAGAGTCTGCCTGCAATGCAGGAGACCTGGGTTCGATCCTGGATTGGTAACATCCCCTGGAGAAGGAAATGGCAACCCACTCCAGTATTCTTGCCTAGAGAATCCTATGGACAGAGGAGCCTGGTAGGCTACAGTCCATGAGGTCACAAAGAGGCAGACACGACTGAGCGACCAACATTCTGTTGACTCTACTTTTGAAATTTTCCGTCTATCTCTTAATGTCACCACTCAAAACTCTCATAGTAACTTCCTAACTGATCATTCTTTTCTGGTCTCTTCTTTCTAAAGGATCCTCTTTTCTGCTCTCAGATTCCTACAGTTCAGTTTGGCCCTGGTCACGCCACACCTGGCTCAGAATTCTTCAAAGTCTTCCTGTCACCTACAAAAGAAAAGTTGTGTGACCTGGCTTGTTACTTAAGGCCTCTGTACTTGTCAGGATTCTCCAGAGATATAGAACTAATAGGATACGTGAGTGTGTATACTCACATATGTGTGTATAGAAATCAGTTATGGGCCTCACCAAGAGGAGTTCATTGCCAAGTGAAGAACTCACTTCTCAAATGGGCAGATAAGGGATAGCTCACAATAGAGAGGGCTTGAAATGATTATAAAAGAGTGTCCTGAGCTGAAGAGCAGTTGAGAAGTAGACTTAACTAGGTTACCTAGATATGTTAGGATTCCACGTTCCTGCCAAGAGAGAACCCAGTATCAGCTCAGACCCCACCTGCAGGAGATCTGGGAGGGACTGTTTCCCCGGTCCACAAAAGACGCCCACACAGGGAGGATTCATTGTTTTCTGTTTAAAGAGAGAATGGTCCACCTTGGCTCTGAATAACTGGTGGGAGGTATCTGAGTGTGATTCCTGGAGGATGTAAACTTTCCCCCAAATCAATTACAAATAGTGCCTCCAAATGAGCCTTGAGCAAATTCATGAAAAGCTAAGTGGTTTTTGCCTGTTGTAAGAAGCGTTCCAATATAAGATCAAAATGCCCACGTTCAGAACTGAGCCACACAGCAGGAAAACATTTACAGAACCAAGGAAGGGGTGGGGCAAGAGGCCCAGAAGCAAAGTGTCTTAGTTCTCACCAGAAACTTGACACTCTGAATCACTTTAATAATATACGTATGTCTAGTATGTGTACTACTGTGTAAATGTGTGTATTTAGTATTCTAGAATAGTATATTTTCTAATTATTTCTATATAATCGTTTGTGGTCCTCAGAAGCTTTGAGTTTGAGTTCCTTCAAGTATTTGAAGGATTGAGTGAGTCAACATAAAAATGGAGTGGGGTGCCATCGCCTTCTCCGATACAAAAAATACAAAAGTAAAAATGCCTTATTAATAATTACTTCACTTTATTTTTAAAAGCACAAAGGAAAAGAAATCACCTAAAGTAGGATTTTTAAATACTGAAAGCAGAAAACTGAAGGGGAGTATAAAATATAAAAGCAAATTTCAAGTTTATCTATAGCAATGATGTAAATTGCATCCTAAGTAATGCGATCTCCCATTTTAGGTCAGTCAGTATATATTTTCAATTTCTAAAGTGAATGTTACCTATTTGAAGTTATAAAATATGCATCAACTTATTTAAAACAAAAGCAGGATGACAGATTCTACTCATGAGAATTTTTAGCAATACCACAGAATTCTAACACTACTTTTTGCATATCAAAGATTTTTTTGGCAACAAAGAGCATCATGAGATAGGAACATATTAAGGAATTCATTTATAAACTGACTGTAGTCTTGCAAATGTCAAACACTAACTTAAGGTGTTTGATATTTCACAGAACTGGAGAAAGGATGAGCTTTCTTCCTTTCTCTCATTTCCTTCACTCTATTCCTGCACTAGGCCAGCTCCTCTGAAATAAAAAATCAGAACCTTTTGTCTCAATTTCCAGAAACGCTGTTCCTGCATTAATAAATAGTTAATGCAATATTGTCTCTCTCTATTTTATTTTTTTTAAAAGGAAGGCAGATAAAAAATACTCATTTGAAGATGACTCAGAATTACAAAACTTTAGTCAAAGATATTTTATTTTATGCCGTAAGACTATTAAGTGTTGAAATAATGTTTGTTCTTAAAAGGAAATATACGTATTCTGCCAAGTTCAGGGCCTAGCATAGAGTGAACACTAACTAAATGGTAGTAATTAAAACAATCTCTTCTAAGATTTATTGTCAAAAAATATTTGACTCTTCTAGGAAACTTGTTGCTTTTTAATAAAATGAATGATGAGAATTACATATTCTCAGTTGTTTACTTGTTGTATATAACTGATAGAAACTCAAAGCTAAATTTAGTGCTTAGCTTCAGTAATCATCTTATTCTAGATACTTAACACACCTATTTCCAGTCATTTTACAATGGTAAAAAATTAGATGTCTTGCTTTATTTGGGTTTTAGCATTCTGATCACCTTCAAGTGGTTTTTAGAAGGAGATGAGGATAATGAAAACAAAACAAGAAAGAATGCTGTAAGCCTTCAACTCCTGAGATTAGAATGCATTCAAACAAAGTGACTTTATTTTTATGTCATAAAAATAAAATCCAACGAGACGCCAATAATAGGTATACTTTCTGTTTTTTATTGTAGTGTTGAGTATTTAAAATATCACAGGAAAAATAGCTAGATGACTGATTCATGCCCCACTTAAACTGGTGTTTTATAAAATTTAGAACTTGTCTATTTTCTAAAGAGAATTCTGAGAGAAGCAAAATATTAATTTATTCTGTGTTATAATGCTTTAAAGCAGCGTGCTTTGTACATGGATATATGGACAGGATCCCACACACTCATGCTCTCATCCAGTTGCTGCTGCTTCCTGCTGGGTGATCTTTGCAGAGTTAATCAACCCTCTGTGCCTCTTTTCTGTCTGTAAAATTTAAAAAAAAACAAAAACCCTACCATACATAGTTGTAAAGATTTATGACAGTATGCAGCTAGCCTGAGACAAAATCTGGGACCCATTAAATATTCTGTAAATGGTGGCTGTTGTATTAATAGCAAAACCAATAATATATGCCTCTGCTAGCCTAAAAGTGTGCAGAATCCTCAAAGGACCTTTGGTAAACTGCATTGAGCAAGCACAGTAATACTGACAGCAAACCAGGCTGGCTCTTTCTTCTAAGGAGATTCTTGGTTGACTGACTTTTTCTCTTCTTGATGAAGTTGGTTGTAGTTATCCATTCTGAAGGAGATCAGCCCTGGGATTTCTTTGGAAGAAGTGATGCTAAAGCTGAAGCTCCAGTACTTTGGCCACCTCATGTCATGAGTTGACTCATTGGAAAAGACTCTGACGCTGGGAAGGTTTGGGGGCAGGAGTAGAAGGGGACAACAGAGGATGAGATGGCTGGATGGCATCACTGACCCGATGGACATGAGTTTGAGTGAACTCTGGGAGTTGGTGATAGACAGGGAGGCCTGGCATGCTGCGATTCATGGGGTCGCAAAGAGTTGAACACGACTGAGCAACTGAACTGAACTCTATTTTTAATAGCAAGAGTTATTAAGTATTGTTTTTTGCTTATATCAAGCATCAAAAGTAAGTTAACATTAAGAAAATAACATTGTATAAGGAAGAGAAAAAAATATCTTAATCACTTATAATAATCATGATGAACATGTTTTTCAGGCCATTGGCTTATTTCCTGTAACACCCTGAAATAATTATTTACTTTTGCCCCAAATCTGTTTTTGGTTAATTGCATACAATTTCTGTTGATTACCTTAGAGGTGTGCTTAGATTCCAAAAGGCTGAATTTTCCCCATAACATAATATCCCAGTTGAATCTGGAAATTGTACCTGTTGGAAAATAGATGCTGACTCAGATGGTGAACTATATAACACAACTACATGTAGTCATGTACATGCCTTTTTGTCATTTAGAGCTCCTGATGCCATAATTAAATACATTTTTTGCTCTGGAAGAAACTGATAATATGATTATCAATTTGTCAAAGCTGTAGAGGTCCACTAATGTAACAATTTGGCTTTGGTGTTTAACATTTTTGCAGCTTTTTCTATTGGTAAAATTGAACTAAGCAGAGAATCATGAATTAAATGTATATCGGGTTTGAACCTTTAACTTTGTTCTCTCTTGTTGTTGTTCGGTCACTCAGTTGTGTCCCACTGTTTGTGACCCCGTGGACTGCAGCACGCCAGGCCTCCATCACCAACTCCTGGAACTTGCTCAGACTCATGTCTATCAAGTCAGTGATGCCATCCAACCATCTTATCCTCTGTCATCCCCTTCTCCTCCTGCCTTCAATCTTTCCCAGCATCAGGTTCTTTTCCAATGAGCTGGCTCTTAATATAAAAACAAACAAAAACTTTACCTGCCAATGGTAAACTTTTTAGTGTAACTATGAAGTTTAGAAACACTTCATGGACTCTGGCAAGACACCCAGTAATGACTGCATTGACCTGCTGGGGGAAGTTCCCTGGAGTGTTTAAGGGACTGGTGAGACGAAGTCTATCAAACTGTACTGGACTGTGTGACTGTGGAGTGGGATACATGCTTCTCAGACAGGAAGCCCATGCTTATTTCTTCCCAGGTAGGCTAAAAGCACAGCTTTATATAGTGAACACTAGAGGTACAGATCACCCGAGGCAGTGCATTATGGATGTGTGTTTTTGTATGCAGGGATCGATGGAAATGCTGCATTTAATGTACTACTTTCACTGCTGTTTTCCCTACTGTAGTGAAATATGCATTAAACTTTCATGTATGCATTAAGCACCTCATGTACTTCTATGCTGTATCATCAAATAAATATATATTTGGCCGTGTTTTCAAAATAAATGGTAACCCTGTATAGCTCTCTGATCCCTGAACAGCACAGGGACTTGGGTGACCAACCATCGTTGTTTGCCCGAGCCTAAGGAGTTTCTCAAGATCAGGACTTCCAGTCTTTTTTTTTAATAGTATAATGATTAAATATTTGTTTGTATTTTTTTATATGATATTATAAATGTTTCAATGCCATTCTCCTAAGTCATCCCACCCTGGACTTCCAGTCTTAAGATCAAGAAAGTTCCAGAAAAGCTCGACGAGTCGGCCATCTTACTGGTGACATAACGAGATGTGAAAAAGTTGGTGAATATGTTCCACCTTCAATACTAGTATGGGAAGTGTGAAATCAACTGAATGTTAAATACTGATGTTAATTTATACGAAAGAGCAGTAGCTATGCTCTCTACCATAAGACCTGTGGTTGCCCTAGGTCTCAGGACTATTTTCATTATTATCCTCTGCCTGGTATTTATAACATACAACAGTGAGTGATAACCAAGACTTTGTGGACCAACTCTGCTGCCACATCAGATTCCAGCATGGAGCCATAAAGGTGCAACATCTAAATGAAAGCAGTTAATTAATACTGCAAGGATTTGTAAACCTTCTCCTCAAACGTAGAGGGATGTTTTAAGGAAATATTAAACTAGAAAAGGCTGGAAGAAAAGGAAGTATAATCTACTGCAAAGCATCTTCCTGGTTTTGTGACTGCCTCTTGTTTCTTGTGCAGTTGTCTTAATGAGTGCGAGAGAAACAGGGCAAAGAGTCAGGGTTCTGGAGTCAGACAGGACTGGGAAGGAATCCTTGGCTGTGTAACCTCGATCAAGTTGCTTAACCTCTATGGTCTCACCTCTGAAATGAGAGATGTTTAGTCGAAATCATTTTCCTTTGTCATACACTCTCAGAGAATTAAATTTCTTTTCATGAGAGCACGGAGCTTAATGGTGATTATCTGCTGTGCCAATCTCCCTGTGAGCTCTACAAGAGGAGGGGCCATCTCTCTTTTTATTTTAACTGCATTGCCATAGTGGGCATTCAGTCATTTTCTGTTGAATGGAAGAGTGAAGGATTTTTGTGAGGATTATGTGAAACAACTTACATGTTGGATTCTAGGAACCTTCTTTACTTCCTGTCTCCCCCATCAAACACACTGGAAAAGTTGTAGTTACAGTCTTGCTTCTGTATTTGTAGAAAAAGATTTAGTTAGTAGATCTGTTGTAAATGTATAGAGAAACTGAATATCCAAAGATCAGATAGTGTATCTTCATGTTCATCAAATCTGCATATTTAGTCAAAACATTGATTCCTATCCAATTATTTGGGGGTCATGTACTTGCAAATTTAGGTTATGGCTAAGTATTGTGACCACAGAGAACTGCTGGTTTATTTTGTTATGACTAGTGGTACTACTTCTATAGTGAGGATGAACTGATTACCAACAATTTAGATGGATTGCATACATTTTCAAATATCTGTTTATGCCAATTTTGAGCCCAGTTATTGCATTCCAGATAAGAATTGTGTCTGAGCAGGCAGTAAAAAGTGAGGACTGGCAGGAAGTTTATTTTATTTTACCCAGTCAACTCAATATTTCAGCTGTATGTGATTTTCCATCCAAATTATGTAGTTGATTGCTTCAATTTTTTTTTACTTCCTTCTGCATGTCTAGACACATCATTAGAACTGACAAAGAAAATGACAGAATTTAAGTGGCATGCCTATCTCTACAGCACAGGGCCTTATGAGAAGGATAATCCTTGGAACTACTCCTTTCTAAAGCAATGCATATAAAACAGGCCATACTATTTATTTGTCCAGGGAACACTGTTCAGCTCACCAATAAGTTGATATGGAGTGGACAGAAAAAATTCAGTTGTATCCTATTTTTATAGCAAACTTATTTTACTATAAAATTCCAATACCCTTTCAAGGAGTGCTTCAATTTTGTGTGTTTTTGAAGAGTTATCTAGCTATAACAATTCAAGCATTTTAATGGCTGTTCCATGACTTGATCCCAAAAATCAACAGTGGATGGTGGACTGTCACTGTCTTTGTCCAGAGTAGTCTTCTTATTGTTATTTTCTTACCTTCCCACATACTCTGTTCTTTTTTTTTTTTTTTTTTTTTTTTTTTTTTCACATACTCTGTTCTTCCTGAGCATATTACTCTCAGCTGTACTTTCTTTATTTAAAACAATATTTATTTATTGACTGTGCTGGGTCTTCGTTGCTGTGCGAGGGGGCTGCTCTCTAGTTGCAGCACACTGGCCTCTCATCGCACTGGAGTTTCTTCCAGAGAATGGGTTCTAAGATGAGCGGGCTGCGGTAGCCGTGGCTCACGGGCCAGTTGCTCTGCAGCACATGAAATCTTCCGGGGCCGGGGATCCAACCCGTGTCGCCTGCGTTGACAGGCAGATTCTTTACCACTGGACCACCAGGGAAGTCCCCAGCCATACTGTCTTAATGATTGGAAGTGAGGATTAAATTGAAAACATACAAACCAAACAAAAAAAAAACTTGTGAATAATTATTTTATGCATAAACCTAATAAGAATGCAAAATATCAGTTGTAGCAGACACAAAAATACTGGGGGTTTGCCACAAATTCCATTTTAATTTCTACATAGTTGATGTAAATAGAGAAGGAAAAATCTCTTCTTCTACCCATCTCGGGTTCTCCAGCTAAGACTTATAATTACACTGACCAAAGGCAGATTAGCCAGGGAAAGACACACATTAACATGGGTGCCATGCATATATCACATGGAGTACTAGAGGTGAAGAACTTGCAGGTTTTGGTAGCATTTTAGCAGAGGAACTAAACATTTTTAGAGGAGTGACAAGACAAAGGAAAAGGGCCTTGAGTTTCTAGGGACAGCATATTGTGGAACAGCAAATACATGAGAAACTAATGGAAGACAAGGACTAGTTAGCAAAGTTTGTTACATAGATTCAGATTGAAATCTGAAGAAGGAAATAACTTCCTTCACAAAAAGCAGTAGACACTGTATGAAGAATAATGATTCCTTATTTTCTGTCTTCTCCATGAGAAGAAACATATTAATTCTATAGGAGGTGGAACGCAAGTAAAAGTTCTTGGAGAATAACGTCCTCTCAGTTCAGTTCAGTAGCTCAGTTGTGTCTGACTCCTTGTGGCCACATAGACTGCAGCACGCCAGGCTTCCTTGTCCATCACCATCTCCTGGAGCTTACTAAAGCTCATGTCCATAGAGTCGGTGAGCCATCCAACCATCTCATCCTGTTGTCCCCTTCTCCTGCCTTCAATCTTTCTCATCATCAGGGTCTTTTCCAGTGAGTCAGTTCTTTGCATCAGGTAGCCAAGTATTAGAGCTTCAGCTTCAACATCAGTTCTTCCAATGAATATCCAGGACTGATTTCCTTTAGGGTTGACTGGTTTGATCTTTTTGCAGTTCAAGGGACTCGCAAGTGTCTTTGGAAGGAATGATGCTAAAGCTGAAACTCCAGTAATTTGGCCACCTCATGTGAAGAGTTGACTCATTGGAAGAGACTCTGATGCTGGGAGGGATTGGGGGCAGGAGGAGAAGGGGATGACAGAGGATGAGATGGCTGGATGGCATCACTGACTCGATGGATGTGAGTCTGGGTGAACTCCGGGAGTTGGTGACGGACAGGGAGGCCTGGCATGCTGCAATTCATGGGGTCTCGAAGAGTCAGACACAACTGAGCGACTGAACTGAACTGAACTGAACTGTTCAAAAGCATCAATTCTTGGGCGCTCAGCTCTCTTCATGGTCCAACTCTCACACCCATACATGACTACTGGAAAAACCATAGCTTTGACTATATGGACCTTTGTCAGTAAAGTAATGTCTCTGCCTTTTAATATGCTGTCTAGGTTTGTCACAGCTTTCCTTCCAAGGAGCAAGCATCTTTTAATTTCATGGCTGCAGTCACCATCTGCAGTGATATTGGAGCCCAAGAAAATAAAGTCTATCACTGTTTCCATTGTTTCCCAATCTATTTGCCGTGAAGTGATGGGACCAGATGCCATGATCTTCATTTTATAAATGTTGAGTTGTAAGCCAGATTTTTCACACTCCTCTTTCACTTTCATCAAGAGACTCTTTAGTTTCTTTTTGCTTTCTGCCATAAGGGTGGTGTCATCTGCGTATCTGAGGTTATTGATATTTCTTCCTGCAATCTTGATTCCAGCTTGTCCTTCATCCAGCCTGGCATTTTGCATGATGTACTCTGGATATAAGTTAAATAAGTAGGGTGACAATACACAGCCTTGATGTACTCCTTTCCCAATTTGGAACTAGTCCATTGTTCCATGTCCAGTTCTAATTGTTGCTGATGCTAGGAGGGATTGGGGGCAAGAGGAGAAGGGGACGACAGAGGATGAGATGGCTAGATGGCATCACTGACTCGATGGACATGAGTCTGAGTGAACTCCGGGAGTTGGTGATGGACAGGGAGGCCTGGCGTGCTGCAGTTCATGGGATCGCAAAGAGTCGGACACGACTGAGCGACTGATCTGATCTGACCTGCATATAGATTTCTCAGGAGGCAGATCAGGTGGTCTGGTATTCCTATCTCTTTAAGAATTTTCCACAGTATGTTGTGATCCATACAGTCAAAGGCTTTACTGTAGTCAATGAAGCAGAAGTAGATGTTTTTGTGGAATCCTCTTGCTTTTTCTTTGATCCAACGGATGTTGGCAATTTGATCTCTGGCTCCTCTGCCTTTTCTAAATCTAACTTGAACATCTGGAAATTCTTGGTTCACGTACTGTTAAAGCCTAGCTTGGAGAATTTTGAGCATTACTTTGCTAGCGTGTAAGATGAGTGCAATTGTGTGGTAGTTTGAACATTCTTTGGCATTGCCTTTCTTTGGGATTGGAATGAAAACTGACCTTTTCCAGTCCTGTGGCCACTGATGAGTTTTCCAAATTTGCTGGCATATTGAGTGCAGCAGTTTCACAGGATCATCTTTGAGAATTTGAAATAGCTCAACTGGAATTCCAACACCTCCACTAGCTGTGTTCATAGCGATGCTTCCTAAGGCCCACTTGACTTTACACTCCAGGATGTCTGGCTCTAGGTGAGTGATCACACCATTGTGGTTATCTGGGTCATGAAGATCTTTTTTGTATAGTTCTTCTGTGTATTCTTGCCACCTCTTCTTAATATCTTCTGCTTCTGTTTGATCCATGTCATTTCTGCCCTTTATTGTACCCATTTTGGGGCACAAGATAAAATGTTCATACCAAGGGATGAAATGGTCCCTTGGTATCTCTAATTTTCTTGAAGAGATCTCTAGTCTTTCCCATTCTATTGTTTTCCTTTATTTCTTTGCATTGATCACTGAGGAAGACTTTCTTATTGCTCCTTGCTATTCTTTGGAACTCTGCATTCAGATGAGTGTATCTTTCCTTTTCTCCTTTGCCTTTAACCTCTCTTCTTTTCTCAGCTATTTGTGAGGCCTCCTCGGACAACCATTTTGCCTTTTCGCATTTCTTCTTCTTGGGGATGGTTTTGATCACTGCATTCTGTACAATGTTGTGAACCTCCATCCATAGTTTTTCAGGCACTCTATCTATCAGATCTAATCTGTTGAATCTATTTGTCCCTTCCACTGTATAATCATAAGGGATTTGATTTAGGTCATAATAATGTCCTCCAGAATGTTTAAATACAGTGGAATTGGTCAAGACGGAAATTTCCATAACTTCCTTTTTGATTGTTTAGAGAAGGCTTCTAGGCACTAGGAAAACAGTGGTAAGTGAGGCAGTCACGTCACTCTGTTCTGGTTTTGGGCTGGGGTATTTTTTTGTGGGGCCCGTGCAAGTGGCAGCAGATGCCCCCTCTGCCCGTCATTCTTATGTTCAGACTTAATAATATAAAGGCCTGTCTGGCAGTGTCTGTTCTATACACATTCTGTTATTTCTGCCCTATCAAACGTTAAGGTGGTATTTTATGCTGGCTCATGTTTAAACATTTTTTTTTTTACTTCAGATTTCAAGTGTGAATGTTTGTGATCTCTCGTCAAAGGAAACTAGGCTGCTGCTCTTGTTGGGGTCACACAGGGACATGGGCAGCACTTTGGCTACAAGTCATCCTCAATAGCCAGAAAGATGGAGCCAAAAGACAAAACCATATTTGAAGAAGACATCTAGTATCAAAACTAGATTTGCCAATTTGGTTGTCAGAGGAGTGGGATGGTGGAGAGGGGGGCAAATGTGGGGAACTTTCTAGAGTTCTATAACTAGAAAAAAAACATAAAACAGAAATGAGATGACAGGTCAAGACATGGATCATAAGTAGAGTTGGGTGTTGACTGTGTGATGTATGTGTGTGTCATTTGGGTCAGAAGGCACAGGGTTTAGTTTGGTATTCACATGTACACACTACTGTATATGAAATGGGTAAACAAGGACCTACTGTATAGCACAGGAAACTATTTAATATCTTTTAATAACCTTTAATGGAAAAGAATCTGAAACAGTATACACACGTACAGGTGAGCACACACACACACACACACACACACATGGTGGTGACGGTTTAGTTGTTTAGTTGTGTCTGACTCATGCTACCCCATGGACTGTTGCCCTCCTGGCTCCTCTGTCCATGGAATTTTCCAAGCAAGAATACTTGAGTGGGTTGCCATTTCCTTGCATATCCTTTACCACTGAGCCACCAGGGAAGCCTAATATATATATATATATATATATATATATATATATATATACACACACATGTACACTTTGGCCACTGATGCAAAGAGCCAACTCATTGGAAGAGACCCCGATGCTGGGAAAGATTGAAGGCAACAGGAGACGAGGGCAGCAGAGGATGACGTAGTTATCTCTGACTCAATGGACGTGAATTTGAGCAAACTCTGGAGATAGTGAAGAACAGGGAAATCTGGCATGCTGCAGTCCATGGATTGCAGAGTTGGACATGACTTAGCTACTGAACACACACACACACACATGTATATATAACTGAATCACTTTGCTGTACACCTAAAACTAATACAATGTTGTAAATTAACTATAGTTGAATAAAAAAATGAGTAAAAAATAATAAAAAGGAGGTGCATTGTTTAAGGATCTGAATAAGGGATTTAAGGGGCTTCCCAGGTGGCACTCGTGGTAAAGAAACCATCTGCCAGTGCAGGAGACGTAAGAACCTTGGTTTCGATCCCTGGTCGGGAAGATCCCCTGGAGGAGGGCATGGCAACCCACTCCAGTATTCTTGCCTGGAGAATCCCGTGTGCAGAGGAGCCTGGTGGGCTACAGTCCATAGGGTTGCAAAGAGCCGGTCACCACTGAAGTGACTTAGCACCTGCACACAAGGGATTTAAAGCATGTGTCAAATTTTATACCTGCTGAGTAATTAAAGCTATTCATCCTAATCTAGTGATGAAATCAGTTCCTTCTGTGTCTCCTACTTTTGAAAATTTGCCAGTCAGGATATGACTTGTTTTTTATTTTTATTTATTTTTTTTGTTTTATGTGTTTATATATATATATATATATATATATATATATATATATATATATATATGCTATGGTCTGATCGCTTTATTTTTTTGTTTGTTTTAATTTTATTTTATTTTTAAACTTTACAATATTGTATTAGTTTTGCCAAATATCGAAATGAATCCGCTACAGGTATACATGTGTTCCTTTTTTAAAAAAGGAATCTTCTCTTAAATATTCAGTTCCATTTATCATAATAGATGAAACAGACTGGAAATGAGAAAGAGAATAAGAAGAAAAGGGGGGATATAAATGACAAATATTAAAATATGTGCATTATAAAATGTGTCACAAAAATATAAAACATGTATTGGGAGAATATCCCCCAGATAACTAAAGTGACTTAAGTATCTTACATTTATAGTGTTTGTGGTACTTAAAAGACAGGAATTAAATTTCTACTACTTTAATCGGGACGAAGAACTAGAAAAAATTCAGTGTCTTTCACCATCTGTAAAATTTTGAAATGTATAGGTGATAAATATAAAAAAGGAATTTCTTCCCCAATTAGTTTTGATTTCAGTTCATCAGGACATGAGTGGAATACTCACAGTTTCACATGACACACCATCCTGGGCTTTTTTTTCTGCAAAGACTAAGGTGAAGCTATAGGAAAGCCTCAGCTCTTGTATCACACCATCATATTGTTCCTCCACAGACTTGTCAACATGAAGAGTCTATGTTATGGCTGATGGTTATGTTTGAGCCATGTATTAATACAGTCTTTTCTCAGAACTGAGACATACATGGAGTCTTTTTAGTGGAAAAAATTCCAATCCTTTGAATGTTGAAAAAATATTTTTATTATAATGTTACTTGAAATGTATAGATATGTAAGGATTATTATACAATATGGGGAATATAGCCAGTATTTTGTAATAACTATAAATGCTGCTGCTGCTGCTAAGTCACTTCAGTCATGTCCGACTCTGTGAGACCCCATAAACTGCAGCCCACAAGGCTCCCCCCGTCCCTGGGATTCTCCAGGTAAGAATACTGGAGTGGGTTGCCGTTTCCTTCTCCATGCATGAAAGAGAAAAGTGAAAGTGAAGTCGCTCAGTCGTGTCCGACTCTTAGTGACCCCATGGACTGTAGCCCACCAGGCTCCTCCGTCCATGGGATTTTCCAGGCAAGAGTACTGGAGTGGGGTGCCATTGCCTTCTCCAATGCATGAAAGTGAAAAGTGAAAAGGAAGTGTATCCTTTAAAAACTTTATAAAAATGTATAAGTATGACACTATTGTATTCTCTTTATACTCTTAGCTATTAAAACAAGTATAAAACCAAAATAGATTTACAAATAAAATAAAACCAGTACTTTAAAACCAACAAAATCCAAATGAGCATGATTGATTTCATGTGGTGGATAATGTATTACTGAAATTAAATTGCCTCTTGCAACAGGAACTTTCAACCCCAGGTGCATAGATCTTGGCTGAGGAATGCTCTACAATAATGCTGTGACCCTCTTTATGTCATCCTAAGGAGGAGTGTGGTCTAGTGGATACCATGTGGGATTTAGGGGCAATCAAACCTCAGTCTACATACCTGCTCTGATTTTTTTTGCCCTGTAAGCACTGTGACCTTAGACAAGTTAATTTTTTAAGCCTTATTTTTCTCATCTGTAAAATGGGTAGGTGGGTAATACCACCCTCCCAGATGTTTTGAGGATTAGTGAGATTATTTAGGATACCTGGCACATAGAAGGTATTCTATAACTATTAGTTCCTTCCCTCTCCCTCATTAACCTAGTTTTTTTGGTAAAGTTCCTCACAATCTTGGATTTCCAAAAAGAACTGCAGCTATCAGACTATACTAAAAACCAACTAGCTAAGACTTAATTTGGAGTCACAGAATAATAAAAGCTCGTCACCACCCCCTACTTTTTTTTTTCCACTGTGGTTCCTTATGCTTTCTTCCTCCATTCATATATTCTAGACATTATCACATGTCCAAATTGAACTCAGAATTTAAGGTCCAGATCAAATGCAGCCAAGGTAGCTTTTCTAAATTCTTGAGTAGAGTGAATCACTCCCTTCTTGTAACGTCCAAGGCACTTGGTTTGTACCTCTCGCGAGCTCCTCAGATTTGTAAAGCAGCTGGGTATGACTGACACAATGGTGGAGCCTTGAGGATTGGCCCAGAGGACAGCTTTCCCACGACACAGCCTGGTCAAGGACCGAGGGGAAGCGACTTCAGACGACCTGCCCCACCGGGGCAGTCACGGCGAGGCCCCTCGACACGCCAGCGGGTAGGCTGCCTCAGAGCCCTGAGGGGGTCTTTTGTTCCACGGATTACTGGCCTCCCATTAGCCCTTTCAGCCAGTCACGCACAGTGCGCAATCCTGTCAACAGCTTCATTGGTATTTTTTTTCAAACTGGAATATAGTTTTGCTTTATCATGTTGTGTTAGTTTCTGCTGAACAGCATAGTGAACGAGTTATACGTGTACATGAGTGAGTGCTAAGTCACTTCAGTTGTGTCTGACTCTTTGTGGCCCTATGGACTGTAACCCATCAGGCTCCTCTGTCCATGGGATTCTCAAGGCAAGAATATTGGAGTGGGTTGCCATTTCCTTCTCCTGGGGATCTTCCCAACCCAGGGATTGAACCCATGTCTCTTATGTTTCCTGCCTTGGCAGCCAGGTTCTTTACTCCTAGCACCACCTGGGAAGCCTTTGTATACACATATCCCCTCTTTTTTGGATTTCCTTCCCATTTAGATCACCACAGAGCACTGAGTAGAGTTCCCTGTGCTGTACACTTGGTTCTCATTAGTTATTTTATACGTAGACTTAGCAGCAGCAGCAGAGTATACATGTCAATCCCAGTCTCCCAATCCATCCCCCACCCCCCGGTGTCTATACATTTGTTCTCTACATCTGTGTCTCTATGCAGGAGACCCGGGTTCAATCCCCTGGTCAGGAAGATCTCCTGGAGAAGGAAATGGCAACCCACTCCAGTATTCTTGCCTGGAAAACCCCGTGGACAGAGAAGCCTGGTAGGCTACAGTGGGGTCCCAAAGAGTCGGACACGACTGAGTGATTTCACTTTCACTTTCTGTGTCTCTATTTCTGCTTTGCAGATAAGTTCATCTCTACCATTTTTCTAGATTCCATATATATGTATTAATATATGATATTTGTTTTTCTCTTTCTGACTTCACTCTGTGTGACAGTCTCTAGGTTTCTCCATGTTTTTGCAAATGGCACAGTTTCTTTCCTTTTTCTGGCTGAGTAATATTCCACTGTACATGCGTACCACATCTCTTTATCCATTCCTCTGTTGATGGACATTTAGGGTGCTTCCATGTCCTGGTGCAGCCTCATTTCTTTAGAAGAAAGGAAGTAGTAACTCAGTGTGTGGTGAGGTGGGGCTCAGGTCATGAAACCTCAGTTGTAAGAAAGCTGCTCTCCTGGCAAGGAGGCACTGCTCAGTGGCTAAACTGTTGCCGATCTGGACAGGAAGCTGAGTCAGCTTGTGGATTAACCTCTGAGGAAAAGGTGGTGAGGGAGATTCATACACTAGAGTCCCAGGAGAGATGGAAGAGACCAGAAAATGAGGCCAGTGCATAAAGCAGACTCAACCACAGGGGAGGGGAGATCCGCTGAGGAAGGGACACTGTCAGGACAAAGATGTGATTTCTGCTGCCTTTGGTGATGACAGTCGAACAAAGGTAGTCAAATGTACACCAAAAAAATGTCCAAGGAAGCCCACGTTTGGAGTAGAATAGACCACTCCCCAGGCAGAAGCCCTGCCCTTGGTTCATCTTAGTATCTGAGTAGTGACTGAGAATAAATACTTCTCTCTGTAAGGGATGTGTGCAATAGTGTAGCATTCCTCAACCTGACCAGGGGAGGTTTCTATAGAGATCCAGATTT
Source organism: Bubalus kerabau (assembly GCF_029407905.1). Classification (NCBI taxonomy): domain Eukaryota; kingdom Metazoa; phylum Chordata; class Mammalia; order Artiodactyla; family Bovidae; genus Bubalus; species Bubalus kerabau. The sequence continues at coordinate 56,997,191 of NC_073644.1, forward strand.
CCAGGCTACATCTCAGACAGACCTGCAGGATCAGAATCATCAGGGAAAAGGCCGATCTGAAGTTTAGAATTTTTTTCCTAAGCTTCTCTGGGGATTCTTAAAATCAGTCCAGTTTAGGATGCCCTGTTGTGCCTCGAAGGGCTCACAGCTGGAAATGAGAAAGTCTGAGTCTGAATCAGGGCTTCAGTGCTCACTTATTGAGAGGTACTGTGTGAGCAGCATAACTTCTAGGAACCTCAGTTTCCTCAAATGAAAAAAGGGCATCCTTTTCCTCCCTACCTCACTGGCTCGTGAGGCTCAAATGCCTGTATGTGTATGACAGTGCAGAGTAAATTCAACCTGTTTCCCCCCAACTATCAATACATTATAATGTGTTACAAAAATTTCTCATTGATTTGCAATGATTTTGGAAGAAGTATACATTTAGGTAAAGTCAATTACAGGATGACAGCAGAAGCCTTGTCTTCTCTATCTGGCTTGCTCATCCTCCCATGCAGCATGTGTTGGGTGAACCAGTTATGTTTCTTTGGGAGATGTTTGGGTTATCATTGCTGCCTTCATTGCCTTCTCGGGGGTTTGTGAAACATGTCAGGTCAGCCCCAGACTCCGAGGAGAATATCTGTGTTTGTCTTCCTCTGAAGGTGGGATGGAAGCAGACTCTGGAATGCAGACTGGAGTGGGACCACAGGGTGGTCAGCTGTGCATCGTCCAGAAGCAAGACGGGAAGATGATGATCAGAAAATTGAGCATATAGGTTTGTATGTGAGTATACTACTCATACACACACATATATGTAGACATATACATATATAACTATACACATAAATGGGGTTTCCAGGGGTAAAGAATCCACCTGCCAGTGCAGGAGACATGGGTTTGATCCCTGAGTCAGGAAGATCCCCTGGAGAAGGAAATGGCAACCCACTCCAGTATTCTTGCCTGGAAAATTCCATGGACAGAGGACCCTTGTGGGCTACAGCCCATGGTGTCACGAAGAGTCAGACATGACTGAGCACTCATGCACACACACACACACACACATACACATAAATATATATAGGTATTAAAAAATAAAAAAGATTGGGATTAAAAAAACTTATTTGTTTTTCAGTAAATACAGCTGTGAAAGCTTTTCAGCTTAATAAATACAGACTCATAACTTTATATTTAATGGCTGACTACTAATACTTATATTAATGGATATGTTGTAACTTACTTAACCATTTGTGAGTGATTGGAATGTTTTCCAGATGTTTGCTAACATAAATGTTGTCTCATACATATATCTTTGGTTACTTGTCAGATATTTCCTTAGGAGAAATACCTAGAAGTTGAATTGCTGGGTCAAAGATTACACACCTTTAAAAGAGACTTTTGATCTATTATTTCAAGTGACTTTCCAGAAAATTTTTATCAATTTATATTCACACCAATACCATCTATGTGTCTACCATCAAGGAAACCTCAGTCTTCCTTCTTATACTTTAGGATATTAACTCTTGGTCTACCCTATATATTTGGAAGTATTTTCTGGTGTTTTAAACTGTCTTTTTCTCTGATTGGACTGTGTAAATCTTTGATGTTTGCTGAGACTTCATAGTGTACTTCACAGTTTGAAAAGAGATTAAAGACTGTTCCTCTCACTTTGATCAAACATTAGTAGAGAGCTATGACTCCTAGTTAAGAAGAGCTCAACATATTTAAGAGGCAAAGATTTATATAAGATCTTGGACTTGTTGCATTGCCTCTTGAAAGTTTCAAATAGTCCAAATGACCAAGTTTTTTATATGATTTATAATAGAACTATCAACTAATGCATGTATTGGAACTCCAGGTAATACATTTTTTTTTACGAACAAGGTGCTGTTTAGAGGATTAGAGCTTTGTGGCTAATTAATCCATTACACATTTTTATGATACAGTTTTTTTTATAATTTAGTTAATTTATATAGTAGAATTTGGGCTTCACAAGTGGCGCTAGTGGTAAAGAACCCACCTGCCAATGCAGGAGACTTAAGAGATGTGGGTTTGATCCCTGGGTTGGGAAGATTCCCTGGAGAAGGAAATGGCAACCCACTCCAGTATTCTTGCCTGGGAAATCCCTTGGACAGAGGAGCCTGGTGGGCTACAGTTCATAGTATCACAAAGAGTTGGACACAACTGAATCGACTTAGCATGCACTCATGCATAGTAGAATTAATAGTTTAAATTCTACGTTGTAAACCCATGCAAAATCTTCCCCTTTCCTGGCTTTAGGAAACATTCTTTTGGATGACTTTTACCACCTCAAGTATTTTTGGTTTCTTGTGTGTAACAGCTAAATGTACAGTGGTTGTCCCTGTTCCTGGGCCAATATGGGAGACAAAACACATAGAAAAAGAATGCGAAACAAGGTAAGATACATGTGTGATGATAGACACTGAGAGAGGAAAAGAACAGAGACTTACACATTGAAGGGTCTCGGTAAGAGCCTGACTGAGGATTAAGTAAATGAGTGGGAGGAAGGAATAACTGAACTCCATACTGATGGAGAGGATGAGTGTCTCCTGAATTTATGATCCAAATTCCAGGAAGAGGCATCCTTGAGAAACCTTTATGAGAAGAGCGAGAAAACAGGGAGCCTGGACAGGGCCGTGTGGGGTGCTGTGTGTAGACTCTCTGGGCAGCCCTTTGAGAGTGCTCGGGTTCCTTCCGTAGCTGTTCTCTGGATGAACAGCTATACTTGTGTCTGAACTTTGTGCTCTCTTATCCCAGATCTCCAGGAATTTGCTCTTCAGGCCCAGTTGAGGAAAGCCTTTTTAGATTGTGCGAGACCCAGACAGTCAGCCAGACAATCAGGAAAGATGGTCTTTTTATTCTGGGAAGCCCTTGCACTTAGAACGGTGATTTACACAGGTGTGGTGTGAATTGTTCTTTGAACCGGTAAACTAAGAAAGGATTATTGTTTTCTGTTCATTGGTGATGGGTTGTGTTACTTTAGAAAAATGGAATGATTTTCAAGGACTATAAAATTATCTGAACCCACAGGGACAAAGAGGTATCTGATTTGTGGCCAAACTCTGAATGAAAATTTACTTTTTGCATCATATAATATAAAAGAATACTGACTCTTCAGATAGTTATTGTTTGGAGTGTAACTTCTATTGCAGTTATCCAGAAATTCAGAAAAATAATAGCATCTTGGTATTTGATGTTACTTCAGTTTAAAGAATTCAAAGACTTTTATTTTTCAGTTTTATTTTGATAAATATACAGTTTTAGAATATTCATTTTATTTGATAATGGACATTAGAATTTTATAAAATATGCAATTAAAATATCTGCACTATTTAAATAAGGGTCTTCAAAGATAAACTTGACTTTGTATCATTAAGTGAAATCAGTAGACATGCTGTTATGCTATCACTTCAAATTGGCTGGATGATCCTGAATTTTATGTTAGGTGAGTAAGATACCAGAATTCCAAGGATACAAGCAATGAAAAGATAATAAGAGCATATATATCATTAATAATTGAGAAATTTTTGAAGTAATTTCTCAAGTAAATTGCTTAACCTGTTATGAAGTTGAATTAAGTTGGATGCATCTAGTTATAGGATCCAGATCTCAGAGTACTTCATATATTATTTTACCAAATAGTCCAGTTAATTACCTATTTTTCTTAGCTGAAGAAAATCCATATAAATTGAAGTACTTTAATGAGAGAACAGTTTAAAAACACACAGCACTCAAATAAGTGTAAAATGTAAGTTGATGTAGTTTTCCAAGATTTACAAAATGATCTTAGTGAAATTTTAGTAGGTACCCAAGTAAAGAGAAGAAAACACTCTGGATTCCGGCTTTTGACCTATCTTAAATTCAGCAGTGAATGAAAGTTAATTCAGATTTAATTCAATGAAAACTTGGTAAAGTTGTTTGCCTGGATGAAATGGTTATTAATAAACATAAAATTGGAGAACAGTTATTTAAACTACCCTTGATTGAGCCATAGTTATTTTATTTCATAGAAAACGTTTTTGTTTCCTTTCTTTTATCTCTTGCTGAAAGAGTGCTGGAAACCATTTGGGAGTGTTCATTTGAAGTAAAATGTTGTTCAGTCACCCAGTTGTGTCCAACTCTTTGTGATCCCATGGGCTGTAGCACGCCAGTCTTCCCTGTTCTTCACCATCTCTTGGACTTTGCTCAAACACATGTTCATTGAGTCCATGATGCCATTCAACCCTCTCATCCTCTGTTGTTCCCTTCTCCTGCCCTCAATCTTTCCCAGCATCTGTGTTTTTCCAGTGAGTTGGCTCTTTCCATCAGGTGGCCGAAATTTTGGAGCTTCAGCTTCAGCTTCAGTCTTTCCAATGAATATTCAGGACTGATTTCCTTTAGGGTTGACTGTTTTGATCTCTTTGCAGTCCAGGGATCCTCAAGAGTCTTCTCCAGCACCACAGTTTGAAGGCATCAGTTTTTCAGCACTCAGCCTTTTTTATTGTCCAGCTTTAACATCTGTACATGATTGTCGGAAAAACCATAGCTTTGACTATATGGACCTTTGTAGGCAAAGAATAGGAGAAGGCAATGGCAACCCACTCCAGTACTCTCGCTTGGAAAATCCCATGGACGGAGGAGCCTGGTAGGCTGCAGTCCATGGGGTTGCTAGGAGTCGGACATGACTGAGCGACTTCATTTTCACTTTTCCTTTCATGCATTGGAGAAGGAAATGGCAACCCATTCCAGTGTTCTTGCTTGGAGAATCCCAGGGATGGGGGAGCCTGGTGGGCTGCTGTCTATGGGGTTGCACAGAGTCGGACACGACTGAAGCCACTTAGCAGCAGCAGCAGGCAAAGAATTATCTGTATTTTTTAATACACTGTCTAGGTTTGTCATTGCTTTACATCTATGGAGCAAGTGCATTTTAGTTTCATGGCTATAGTCACCATCTGCAGTGATTTTGGAGCCCAAGAAAATAAAGTCTGTCACTGTTTCCATTGTTCCCCCATGTATTTGCCATGAAGTGATGGGATCAGATGCCATGATCTTTGTTTTTTGACTGTTGAGTTTTAAGCCAGCTTTTTTTACTCTCCTTTTTCACACTCATCAAGTGGCTGTTTAGTCACTCTTTACTTTCTGTCATTATACAGTGGTATCATCTATATATCTGAGGTTGTTGATATTTCTCCTGGTAGTCTTGATTCCAGCTTGTGATTCATCCAGCCCAGCATATAAGTTAAATAAGCAGGGTGATAATATACAGCCTTGATGGACTCCTTTCCCAATTTGGAACTAGTCTGTTTTTCCATGTCTGGTTCTAACTGTTACTTCTTGACTTGCATACAGGTTTCTCAGGTAAGGTGGTCTGGTATTCCCATCTCTTTAAGAGTTTTCCACAGATTGTTGTGATACACATAGCCAAAGGTTTTAGCATAGTCAATGAAGCAGAAATAGATGTTTTTTGGAATTCCCTTCCTTTTTCTATAATCCAATGGATGTTGGCAGTTTGGTCTCTGGTCAGATAAATATATTGTTTAATTTCATGGTTTTTAATTATCTTTTTAAAAATGTGGTTACTAAAACATCTAAGATTGTTTATTGGGCTTGGATTATATCTCTGTTGAACAGTGCTGACCCAAGGTGACTCCTTTAGTGCATAAATTTCCTCTTCAATAAAATAAGACAAATAATTTCTATAGCATGTCCCTTTTATATTGCCTCAATATAAAGGTATTTTAAAAGGCTGGAAACAAATTTGCATTCATTTATTCATTCATCAAAGTATGTCATATATTTACTGTGTCCCAGAAATTTAACTAGACACTCCTGAATAATCCCCAATCCTTGCCTTTGCCAACTTATAGACAGAGAGACTTAAAAGGTGGTTTGTTTGGTAAGCATACAAAACTACTTAAACCTGAGAAAATTTCATGGGAAAATCTTCTTGCGGCCTAAGTCTCAGAGATGTATTAATAATGAATCACGTCTCTACAAAAAGTAAAACCAGCACCAAAAATATCTGAAAATTCACCTTAAGAAGATCTTAGTGTCACGTTTCAGTTCTGATTTTTTCCCCACTTTACATGCTGTATGACCTTGTTAAGCCCCTGAACCTTATGGGCGTCACAATCTCCTCCCCCATAAACTGGATTTACTTTATGAGATTGCTCTGAGGATCAAGCAAGAGAATATGTGTGAAAAAATAATATAAGTATGAAGGATAATTATAGTTATTATTAGAAACAATTATGACCATTTAGGTTAAAATGAAAGCACTGAGAATAGAGCACTTTGGGGACCCACAAAATAATTTTTAGCTTATATAGATTCTAACAGGAGTAGAAGAAACCATAAAGAAGTTTCTTTATGCTTTCTTTAAATAAAGAAGCATAAATCAAACATAGTACATGATATTAAGATCTAACCCTTCATATGCTTCCAAATCATTTTAAAAATTGCCTTCAAGAATGAAATGAACAGAAGGCTCTCAGGAGGAAACTGCTTCAGGGCTGCATATTTGATTAAAGGTCTGGCCTAAGGCCTTATTCTTTGTGGGAATCTAAATGAAAGAAAAGAAGAAGAAGAAAAGAAAGTCAGTGCTCCTTGTTAACTCTGGTGGTCTTTTGATAAATTTTAATTGTCTCTTCACCTATCCTTATAAAGATAATAAGATCCTTGGCTATATCACTGGATTACAAAAGGAGGGATGTAAATGACTAGTCTGGGTTTCCCAGGTGTGTTAGTCACTTAGTCATGTCTGATTCTTTGCAACCCTGTGGACTGTAGCCTGCCAGGCTTCTCTGTCCGTGGGATTTTTCCAGGCAAGAATACTGGAGTGGGTTGCTATTTCCTGCTCTAGGGGATCTTCTTAACCCAGGGATCGAACCCATGTCTCCTCTGTCTCCTGCATTGCAGGCAGATTCTTTACTATCTGAGCCAGGATTCCCAGGTGGCTCAGTAGTAAAGAATCCGCCTGCCAAAACAGGAGAGTCAAGAGATGAAGGGAAGATCCCCGGCAGGAGGAAATGGCAGCCAGCCCACTCCAGTATTCTCGGCTGGAAAATTCCCTGGTCAGAGAAGCCTGGCTGGCTATACAATCCATGGGGCTGCAAAGAGTCGGACGCAACTGGGTGACTGAGCATGCCCACACCCACTGGAACATATACGCTAAGCGATTATTTTACAGATAATACTTTTTAGTTAGCTTAACCCAGAGTCACCAGGTAGTAGAGAAGTTTTGCAAGGATGTAAAATGGGTTTTCTGCACCTTCTGTTTAATTGTAAAGTGTTGGTTTTGTTTAGTGTAAAGATTAGAAGGATTAGAGGAGGAGGGAAGGGCATGGCAGGGAAGGAAATATCACCTTTGGTTGATGTGGCTTCTAAATCCAACTTTCACTATCTAATTTTAGTCCTGCTGCTGCTGCTGCCAAGTCACTTCAGTCGTGTCTGACTCTGCGTGACCCCATAGACGGCAGCCCACCAGACTGCCCCATCCCTGGGATTCTCCAGGCAAGAACACTGGAGTGGGTTGCCATTTCCTTCTCCAATGCAGGAAAGCGAAAAGTAAAAGTGAAGTCGCTCAGTCCTGTCTGACTCTTAGTGACCGCATGGACTGCAGCCTACCAAAGCAGCTTTTAAATAATATATGTGACTGATACTAATATTGCAGTCTCTTCTTTTCCCTCTCTTTTTCGTGGGGGAGAAGGGGAACTGTGGAAGTGTCTGAGCAGTCATCAGTCTGGGCAGCTGACCCGGAATTATAAAGAGTTCACTGTTGCCAGGGTTTTAGGATCTAGGGTGATGGGCTTGTGACTGCTCTTTACTAGTGCACCAGTGACAGCCGTCTTCATAAGAGAACAGGCTTTCGGTCAAAGGATCGATTATAGATTTGATGTTGATAACCAATGGAGGCCTTCTGGTAGTTAATATGACAGAAGTTGTTTCTTGGGAAATGATTGTGTGTGTGACTCTGATTTTTAACTCATGAATGAGGCTTGTAGGGCCCCTCTGCGGCAGCTTATGATACGCCCCAGGCTGTCCAGGAGCGTTCTGAAGTACCAAATACTCACCCTTTTGTTGTTTTACTCTCAGACAATAACCACGAGGCTATGCTCCTTCACTCCATCCCAGAAGTGCAGCTGCTGATGGGGAACATGTCTGTTGTTCCGTTGAAGGTTATTCTATGGTCCTACATTGTGTTTGACATTAAAGGGAATATTATTGTTCTGTCCCTTGTGTAAGAGAAATGCAAGGTGTTTAAACTTCATCCTCCACTGACCCCACCTTAGTTACTCTTACTTATTCATAAGAAGGTGGCAAGACCCTTAAAACAGAAAGATTTTCGGGAGAGAAAAAAACATTATCCTCTTACTGTACTAGAGAATGAAGGAAAATGGAAGGATCAAGTTGAAGATCCTTTCTTTGCTCTTTTAGATCTCGTCAGTTCTTTAGAACCTGTTGCCGTCGTCTCCCCCACCCCGCTGGCGTTTTCCTTGGCTTCCCACTCAGGTGTGTCTCCTCTCCTCTGACACTCACAGCATTCAGTTCCAGGGATTCATCAGGCGTAGGGGCCACAGTAGATCCTCATTATTGCTGGGCTCTATATTTTCAAACTTACCTACTCAGCAGTGTCAGTACTGGCAGCGTTTCTTGCAGTCATCTGTGAACATGAGCAGAATGGTAAGTAAGCGTTAGTCGCTCAGTGGTGCCCGACTCTTTGTGACTCCATGGACTACAGCCCACCAGGCTCCTCTGTCCATGAGATTTTCTAGGCAAGGATACTGGAGTGGGTTGCCTTTTCCTTCTCCAGGGGATCTTCCTGACCCAGGGATTGAACCCGGGTCTCCTGCACTGCAGGCAGATTCTGTACCGACTGAGCTAGTTGAGTCTGTCATCATGCATGTTTGTAGCTGAGATTGAACAAAGAGACACCTCTCCTTCCTGTTTCATCTCTCATACTTTCTGTGCTTTTCATAGTCTATTTAGTGCCATGCTCTTTTTTTGCACTTTTGTGCTTTTTTTGCACTTTTGTTTACAGTGTTTAAAATAACCCCCAGTGCAGTGCTGAAGTGCTATCTAGTGTTCTTAAGCTCAAGAAGGCTGTGATGTGCTTTATGGAGAAAATACATGTGTTAGATATGCTTTGTTTAGGCATGGGTGCCATTGGCTGCAAATTCAATGTTAATGAATCTACAATATATATTATGTAAGATATGCAGATGACACCACCCTTATGGCAGAAAGTGAAGAGGAACTCAAAAGCCTCTTGATGAAAGTGAAAGTGGAGAGTGAACAAGTTGGCTTAAAGCTCAACATTCAGAAAACGAAGATCATGGCATCCGGTCCCATCACTTCATGGGAAATAGATGGGAAACAGTGGAAACAGTGTCAGACTTTATTTTTCTGGGCTCCAAAATCACTACAGATGGTGACTGCAGCCATGAAATTAAAAGACCCTTACTCCTTGGAAGGAAAGTTATGACCAACCTAGATAGCATATTCAAAAGCAGAGACATTACTTTGCCAACAAAGGTCCGTCTAATCAAGGCTATGGTTTTTCCAGTGGTCGTGTATGAATGTAAGAGTTGGACTGTGAAGAAGGCTGAGCGCCGAAGAATTGATGCTTTTGAACTGTGGTGTTGGAGTAGACTCTTGAGAGTCCCTCAGACTGCAAGGAGATCCAACCAGTCCATTCTGAAGGAGATCAGCCCTGGGATTTCTTTGGAGGGAATGATGCTGAAGCTGAAACTCCAGTACTTTGGCCACCTGATGCGAAGAGTTGACTTATTGGAAAAGATTCTGATGCTGGGAGGCATTGAGGGCAGGAGGAGAAGGGGACGACAGAGGATGAGATGGCTGGATGGCATCACTGACTTGATGGACGTGAGTCTGAGTGAACTCCAGGAGTTGGTGATGGACAGGGAGGCCTGGCGTGCTGCGATTCATGGGGTCGCAAAGAGTCGGACACGACTGAGTGACTGAAATGAACTGAACTGAAGATATCTTTAAACAGAAACACACATAAAACAAAGTTACATATTGATAGGTTGATGAAAATGTTGTGGCCAGAGACTTGTAGAAACCTAACCCTTTATTTCTTCTAGGAGCAGTGGTTCAGTATTTTCTAATTCAGTGATTGCAGTGACTTTATGCTGCTGCTGCTGCTAAGTCGCTTCAGTTGTGTCCGACTCAGTGTGACCCCATAGACGGCAGCCCACCAGGCTCCCCCGACCGACCCTGGGATTCTCCAAGCAAGAACACTGGAGTGGGTTGCCATTTCCTCCTCCAATGCATGAAAGTGAAAAGTGAAAGTGAAGTCGCTCAGTCGTGTCTGACTCTTAGCGACCCCAAGGACTGCAGCCCACCAGGCTCCTCCATCCATAGGATTTTCCAGGCAAGAGTACTGGAGTGGGGTGCCATTGCCTTCTCCGCAGTGACTTTATAGGCCATTATTACTGTGAATAACAATAATTAACTGTATATTATTGTTTTTCCGGGACCTGAAGAATGTAAATCTCAATGTATGCTTATTTAGTGGAATAGTCAATCAGTCAGTTCAGTCGCTCAGTTGTGTCTGACTCTTTGTGACCTCATGGACTGCAGCACACCAGGCTTCCCTGTTCATCTCCAACTCCTGGAGCTTGCTCAGACTCATGTCCATCGAATGGGTGATGACATCCAACCATCTCATCCTCTGTTGTCCCCCTCTCCTCCTGCCTTCAATCTTTTCCAGTGTCAGGGTCTTTTCCAATGAGTTCCAATGAGTTTCAGTTCTTCGCATCAGGTGGCCAAAAGTATTGGAGCTTCAGCTTCAGCATCAGTCCTTCAATGAATATTGAGGACTGATTTCCTTTAGGATGGACTGGTTTGATCTCCTTGCTGTCCAAGGGACTCTCAAGAGTCTTCTCTAACACCACAGTTCAAAGCATCATTTCTTCAGTGCTTAGCTTTCTATATGGCCCAACTCTCACATCTGTACATGACTACTGGAAAAACCATAGCTTTGATGAGTTGGACCTTTGTTGGCCAAGTGATGTCTCTGCTTTTTAATATGCTGTCTAGGTTTGTCATAGCTTTTCTTCCAAGGAGCAAGTGCATTTTAATTTTATGGCTGCAGTCACCATCCACAGTGATTTTGGAGCCCCAAAAAATAAAGTCTGTCACTGTTTCCATTGTTTCCTCATCTATTTACCATGAAGTGATGGGACCAGATGCCATGATCTTTGTTTTTTGAATGTTCAGTTTTAAGCCAGCTTTTTCAGTCTCCTCTTTCACTTTCATCAAGAGGCTCTTTAGTTCCTCTTTGCTATCTGCCATAAAGGTGGTGTCATCTACCTATCTGAGGTTATTGGAATAGTCAGTAGTTTCCAAATATTTGCCAAGTCAGTGAAACCTAGGGATGTGGGACAAGGTGCAGAACAGGGAAGAGCCCTGTTAGGCCACAGCCTGGGGATCCGTTTGTTAGTTGGAGCAATCACTGCATGTCAGGGTGGCGCTGTGCAACTAGCCGGGTGACTCCTCCCTGGTGAGGCAAGGAGCCAAGCCTTGGCTACTCAGGGAAGGCACACTGGGTGCACTGCACAGACTCTGGACACTCAGGTGGAAATGGGTCAGGAATGAAGCGGTGGGGCTCTTGGCTGGGTTGTACTGCTTGAAATGTGTAACTTAGAATAAGTTATCATTCTATCTCAGTTTTCTTAAAAGTAAAATGAGGTCGTTGGGCTAGGTTACTGTTTCATGTCCAGTGGATTTGGAATACGAAGAGAGGGAGATGGCACTGGAATGCAATGAAAGCTTAAACCCCACCTCAGAGTCTTTCCATAATGCCCAAATGCAGAAATACAGATAATCACAGATGTTTCAGTGTCTGAATTCTGCATTCAACCAAATGCACTTGTTCTGACAATCCCGTTGACAAGTTCTGTAGAACATGCGTTCCGATCACACCTTCTGACACAGAAAGAATCGCTTCTTCAGACCCCTTGACAAGATCTGTGTGCTGCTTTCAGTCATATTCAACTTGAAGCTTGGAGTTCAGGTCAAATGAAATATTTTCAAGGCTCAATGTGTATTCCCCAAACAGCAATAAATCACTCAGAAAGTTATGTGCTCATTTGCACATGGCTTCAAATTACTGAGTTAGCCAGCTGAGGGCATGTATTACGGTTTTTCAGCATATGATTTTTTTATTTCTGGTGTTCTGATCATCCAGTAATTAGTGGATACAGTTGAAATTACAAGCTGCTGCCATTGCCTCAGATGGTCAGGTTTTCAGGATGCCAACTCCCAGCTCCTCTGGAGTTGACATAAATATTATGGAAGCAAAAAATTATAGTCATTTGCAGGGAAATCATGTGTTTAATTGCCAAGTGAAGCACAGGAAAAACAGCAGAAGCACACATCATGTATCAGTTAATGTGAGTGCATTATTGCATGTTGCAAAGGGGTCTAAAAGGACTTTTCAATAGCAAAATGAAAACAAAACTATTCTAAAAAATGCCATCTGTGAAGCCTCCAGATATGTCTGACTGGCTCATTTCCTTTCAAAAATAGTCCCTGCATTCCAAAAGCTGTTAATAATGAATGGAAATAACTGCAGAGTACAAATGGACTATGACTGATGGAGGGAGACTTAATGTTAAGGTCTTAGCTGCTATTGAAATCAACATGGAGAGGAATGTTCCGCAGACACATTTTGTGTAGATATTTCAATGTTTGCTGCAGATGGCACTTTAACACAACATAAGACTCCTCAGATCCTACACACAGGCAGATTATTTTGATAATTCATTTCAAACGCAGAATTTACTTGTAAAAATTGATTTATAAATAAATATGAATTATATGAAAATTTTTTGATTTCCTATTTTCCCTTTTTGTTTTTTGGTAGACTTGTCATCATAGGAAAGATAATTGATAACCATGTAAGATTTTATAATGGGCCTCAAATTAATGGAAATAGAAATCGAAAATACAGTTGTTATATTTCTGTATTGGAAACCAATCACCACAGAAAACTTAAACCTAGTAATATGTCACGTTTTATTCCTCTTTTTAAATTACATATAAAATTGGAGACTTCATCTATTATTCTAAGTGAAAGTCGCTCAGTTGTAGACTCTTTGCGACCCCTTGGACTATACAGTCCTTGGAATTCTCCAGGCCAGAATAGTAGAGTTGATAACCTTTCCCTTCTCCAGGGGATCTTCCCAACACAATTATTTCCCAATTATTCTAAAAGCAAAGGTAAAAACTGTCCTAGGTTCTTTCACTGCCAAGTAGTCAACACAGTGTAGTGGTAAAGGTCATGAGCTCTGGAATCAGATTATCCAGGATTTCTTTTCTGCCACTTACCAACATGTGACCTTAGGCAAGTTTTACATTTATACATGTCTCAATATCTTCATCTATAAAATAGATGTAATATCAGTACTTGCCTAATATGTGTTGAGAATTACATGAGACCATATGCCTGAAGCAGTTAATTTAATCTCTGGGACATATGAAATGTTCAAGAAGTATAAGTCCACACCATTATTTAAGTTGTTGTTCAGTCTCTAAGTCATGTCTGACTCTTTTGACTTGATGAACTGCAGCATGCCAGGCTTCCCTGTCCTTCACCATCTCCCAAAGTTTGCTCAAACTCAAGTTCATTGAGTTGGTGATGCCATCCAACTGCCTCATCCTCTGTTGTCCCTTTCTCCTCCTGCCCTCAGTCTTTCCCAGCATCAGGGTCTTTTCTGATGAGTCGGCTCTTCACATCAGGTGGCCAAAGTATTGGAGCTTCAACTTCAGTGTCAGTCCTTCCAATGAATATTCAGGTTTGATCTCCTTTAGGATTGACTAGTTTGATCTCCTTGCAGTCCAAGGGACTCTCAGGAGTCTTCTCCAACACCACAGTTCAAAAGCATCAGTTCTTTGGCACTCAACTTTTTTGTAGTCCGACTCTCACGTCCATACATGACTAGTGGAAAAACCATAGCTTTGACTAGATGGACCTTTGTTGGCAAAATGATGTCTCTTCTTTTTAATACTCTGGGCTCATCATAGCTTTTCTTCCAAGGAGCATGCATATTTTAATTTTGTGGCTGCAGTCACTGATGCAGTGATTTTGGAGCCTCCCAAAATAAAATCTGTCACTATTTCCACATTTTCCCCATCTATTTACCATGAAATGATGGGACTGGATGGCATGATCTTAGTTTTTTGAATGTTGAGTTTTAAGTCAGCTTTTTCACTCTCCTCTTTCACTTTCATCAAGATTCTCTTTGGTTCCTCTTCACTTTCTGCCACGATTATTTAAGCAGCACCTGCAAATACATCCAGCCAGACACTGTGTTGTGACATTCATTTGTTATTTAACAATTTTTAGGCAAGATGATTAAAAGAAGTGTTTTATATTATGAGGGTCTATTACTGTCCTAAACCCATTATTTTATGTAATTTCTAAACCAGGAATGTAGATTTCATCATCTCATTTTATAGATGAGGAAACTGAGATTTAATTGAGACTCACAATCATGCCCTTTGAAACAAAATGACAACTAGTGCTTATTGATAGTTGTGTGCCCACTGTTCAATCACTGTAAACTGTAGTGTCTCAGTTCTCACAACATTCTAGGAGGTGGGTAGTCTTCCTATCAGTATTTGCATAGGAAGGAACATAGGTACAGGGAGATTAAGTAACTTGTATAAGAGTGCATCATTAAAAAGTGTCAGAAGTCAGGTTTTATCCCATCAGTTTAATTCCAGAATCCTTGTTCTCAAGTACAATGCTGAAAGAAAACAAGGGATTCACAGCCATGTAAAAAGGTTACTTATAATAAACAATGAAAGAAATAAATGACAGACATGTAGGCAAAATATATAAACAGATAATTTACAGTGGAAGAAATAACAAATGGCCAATATATCCATATGATATTCTTGTTGCCAGTTTCCTAAAAAAGATACACAAATTAACATTACAATGATGTATAATTTTTTTACCTATCAGATTTGAAAAATGTGAAAAGATTGATACTGCTGTTGGTATAACCTCTATAGAAGTCAATTCAGTGGTACCTATTAAAGATGAGAAATGCACATACCCTTTGGTCTAGCAATTTAGCTTATAGAAATATATTTTAAAGAATTATTCACACAAATATATATGTACACATATATATATTTGTGCAGAGATGTTCATTGTATCATTATTTGTACAAAAGTGAAAAATTGAAAACAACCAAAAAAGAGGAATGTTTTTGATAAATTATAGATTTTTAATGCTGTTGAATATTTTGTAACACTCGAAATACAGGAGTGAAGTAGATCTTTATGACATGTTATATAGAGAAGTCTGTTCATGGTGAAAATCAAGTTGCATTATATTATGTATTTGGTAGAATTTTTTTGGTAAAAATACATTTATTTACCTTTTGTATTTGTGTATTTATAGAAAAAAGACAGGAAAGAAATACATAAATTATTAACAGTTATTTTTAGGAGTATTCATGGATGGAAATTTATAATGAGAAAAATTTTGAATTTACTTAATAACACCTTGATATTATTTAATATATAATGATATAATATTCGTGTTGTTGTTCAGTTGCTAAGTCATGTCCGACTCTGTGATCCCATGGACTGCAGCACGCCAGGCTCTTCTGTCCTCAATTGTCTCATGGGGTTTGCTCAAATTCATGTCCATTGAGTCAGTGATGCTATCTAACCATCTTATCTTCTGCGGTACCCTTCTCCTTTTGCCTTTAGTCTTTCCCAGCATCAGGGTCTTTTCCAGTGAGTCAGTTCTTTGCATCAGGTGGCCAAAGTATTGGAGCTTCAGCTTTAGCAACAATCCTTCCAATGAATATTCAGGGTTGATTTCCTTTAGGAGTGAATGGTTTGTTCTCCTTGCTGCCCAAGGGACTCTCAAGAGTCCTTTCCAGTGCCAGAATTGGAAAGCCTCAGTTCTTTGGCATTCAGCCTTCTTTATGTTCCAAATTTCACATCATTTATATAAAATAATGATCATATCCCATAATAATGTGCATAATAAAGGAAGAGTATAATGTAAAAATAAAATGGAAACTAAGAACTATGCCAAAGTTACAGAGCTCACAAATGGCAGAAGTATAATTTAGTTCAAGCTCTGTGTGACTCCAGAGTTGTCTTCTCCACTATTCCACCCTCTAGGATAACAGCATTGTTGAACATTGGTCCTGTTTTTCCATATACTGCATGTAATTACCTAATTAGGTTTCCTAGAGAGTTATATGTTACAACTTGTCAGGAAGGAGAAGAGACAATAAAATAAACTTTATTGTAAGTTTATTCCAGTAAATAGTAAAAGAAGAAACCTGCCCAACTAATTTTATTGGAACCTTAAATTTCAAACCAGTAAAGATGATATCTGCAAGATAAATTATTTGACAATCTCACTTACAAACATAGATGCTAAAACCTTGATGTTTGTTAGAAACCAACACAATCAGATAGATCAGATCAGTCGCTCAGTCGTGTCCGACTCTTTGCGACCCCATGAATCGCAGCACGCCAGGCCTCCCTGTCCATCACCAACTCCCAGAGTTCACTCAGACTCACGTCCATTGAGTCAGTGATGCCATCCAGCCATCTCATCCTCTGTCGTCCCCTTCTCCTCTTGCCCCCAATCCCTCCCAGCATCAGAGTCTTTTCCAATGAGTCAACTCTTCGCATGAGGTGGCCAAAGTACAGGAGTTTCAGCTTTAGCATCATGCCTTCCAAAGAAATCCCAGGGCTGATCTCCTTCAGAATGGACTGGTTGGATCTCCTTGCAGTCTGAGGGACTCTCAAGAGTCTTCTCCAACACCACAGTTCAAAAACATCAATTCTTTGGCACTCAGCCTTCTTCACAGTCCAACTCTCACATCCATACATGACCACAGGAAAAACCATAGCCTTGACTAGATGAACCTTTGTTGGCAAAATAATGTCTCTGCTTTTGAATATGCTATCTAGGTTGGTCATAACTTTCCTTCCAAGGAGTAAGGGTCTTTTAATTTCATGGCTGCAGTCACCATCTGCAGTGATTTTGGAGCCCAGAAAAATAAAGTCTGACACTGTTTCCACTGTTTCCCATCTATTTCCCATGAAGTGATGGGACCAGATGCTATGATCTTAGTTTTCTGAATGTTGAGCTTTAAGCCAGCTTTTTCACTCTCCACTTTCACTTTCATCAAGAGGCTTTTGAGTTCCTCTTCACTTTCTGCCATAAGGGTGGTGTCATCTGCATATCTGAGGTGATTGATATTTCTCCCAGAAATCTTGATTCCAGCTTGTGCTTCTTCCAACCCAGTGTTTCTCATAATGTACTCTGCATAGAAGTTAAATAAACAGGGTGACAATATACAGCCTTGATGTACTCCTTTTCCTATTTGGAAGCAGTCTGTTGTTCCATGTCCAGTTCTAATTGTTGCTTCCTGACCTGCATACAAATTCTCAAGAGGCAGATCAGGTGGTCTGGTATTCCCATCTCTTTCAGAATTTTCCACAGTTTATTGTCATCCACACAGTTGAAGGCTTTGGCATAGTCAATAAAGCAGAAATAGATGTTTTTCTGAAACTCTCTTGCTTTTTCCAAGGATGCTTTAGCATCCAACATTATATTAATTTATATTACTGGGCTAAAGGGAAAAATAACCTATAGTTGTAACAATAGATGTAGACAAAGCACTGGATGGAATTCACCATCTATTTTGATTGAAAAGTAGCTCTCATAAAATCAGAAATATAAGGTGTAGGGAGGCACTTTTGTGTCCTATCTAAACCTCTATAGTATTAACTGTTCCCCTACATTTCAATAGTTTCTTAGTATATGCAACTGAGGCTCTACCTGAGGGCTACCTCTGGTTCCTGGAATATGTGTGGGGCAGACTGGAAGTGCTGGGGAGAGTATGGTTTAAATAATAGCTCCCAGTAAAGGATGGACAAGCTTTGATGAGTAATATCCCAGCTTCCTCAGTCCTTGTTTTGGCAGAGGGCAGTCTTATATGAGAGGTAGGTAAACTTTTTTGGTAAGAGGGCAGATAGTAAATAGCTTAGGTCTTGTGGGCAATGTGGTCTCTGTTGCAACTACTCCACCCTGCTGTTGCCGTGCACACATAGCCATAGATGGCACCTAGAAGATGAGTGCCCCCGTGTTCCAATAAAACACTTATAAAAATAAACTGTGGTTGATTTTGGCCCTTAGCTGTAGTTTGTAGAGCCCTTTCTACATAGTTCCCCAGAAATTTTTGACAATATTAGGACCCAGATGCCCACAATATAGGCTGTCCTGGTGACTCAGCGGTACAGAATCTGCCTGCAATGCAGGATACGTGGGTTTAATGCTTGGGTCGTGAAGATCCCCTGGAGAAGAAAATGGCAACCCACTCCAGTATTCTTGCCTGGGGAATCTCCTGGACAGAGGAGCTTGGCTATAGCCCATGAAATCGCAAAAGTGTTAGACACAACTTAGCAACCGAACAACAACAACAGGCCCACAACATGTGGTAACGTGCTCACTTTAGGCATCATATTTACTTTTTCCCCTTTCTGACTTCACTCTCTCACGCTCTATTGGTGCTATTTGCGATAGCTTCCTACATAGGCTGCTTGTCAAATTCTTATCTCAGTGTCTACTTCTGCGGAAACCCAAGCTAGGATACTTGATATCAGAAGTGATCCTATCAAGCGGAACCTCAGGATGGGATTCTGAAAACAAGGACAACATCAAGGACCTAGAAGGCCATGAGGACCTCATTGCTGTACAAATGTGGCAGTGACATCCCCCAGCACTCTGTAGCATCATAGGTACTAGGAGCCTCACCTCTAGTGAATTGTAATGGGATGTAGGTGGAATGAGATGCGCTGACTTATATAAACTCTTATGCTTGAAATATATTAAGACAATGATAACTCTAAAGCATGTGAAGATGGTCGGTTGTTATGAAAAGCCATAGTAGCCTTAAAGAAAGAAAATGACAGAGTTGGGAAAGCCACATATCAATTTGGGATACTCTGTGAAAACCAGAAGGCCTCCATGGCTCTGTTTTAACAGACATTCATCTCCTGAACACAATAGATTTTGCTGAATATTTGGTTCCAACAGTAGCCTTCAGTTAGTGATCTGATGTCAGTCAGATTTCAATATGAGAGGGGTAAAGTTATAAAGGAGTCTGAAACAATCTCCTATTGAAAGTCAGGGATCTGAGACACAAGGAATAGGACTCTTAGATTTGGAACGGATCCACTCCGGTATTTTTGCCTGGAGAATCCCAGGGATGGGGGAGCCTGGTGGGCTGCCATCTATGGGGTTGCACAGAGTTGGACATGACTGAAGTGACTTAGCAGCAGTAGCAGCAGCAGCAATCTGAGGATGTACTTAGAAACATCAAACTCCAGATTTCACTGAATTTCAAGGGCTGGCTTGCTAGAGGAAGCAGCCTTCCATTTCCCAAAGACTGTGCAAAGGCCTTGTTGAGGTAATGGCCTTGTAAAGCGGTACTTTTCCTCCACAAGGTCAGTTCTAACCATCTGTCACTGCTTATGGGTCAATAACCAAGGTCAAGTCTCAGCATGGCCCAGTTGAGTAATGTGTCCCTGTATTGGATAGAAGGGATTATTCACTCAACGAGCTGCAGGGCCTGGCTAATAGGTGTCAGCAGAACTGGGAGAACATGTTTGGGAATGGAACCTGAGGGTGCTGGACCAGGGAGAGCAGGCTATGAGACAAGATGTTGGATGCGAGGACATTCTCGAATGACTCAGGATTTAACATCTTGTCAACAATGCCTAGAGCCAGTCCTAACACCCTTCTGGAATATCTACTTGAGAAAATTAAAGCGTCATCCATGTTTTGTAAATTTGTATGCAGGTCAATCTAAATACTCATCAGCATAGAAATAGTTTAGTAAGTATTTTTATGGACAGTATTAGAAAGTTGTCTGTTAAATTATTTAAGGTGAAATAAATAAGCTCGGAGAAGGCAATGGCACCCCACTCCAGTACTTTTGCCTGGAAAATCCCATGGATGGAGGAGCCTGGAAGGCTGCAGTCCATGGGGTCGCTAGAGTCGGACACGACTGAGCGACTTCACTTTCACTTTTCACTTTCATGCATTGGAGAAGGAAATGGCAACCCACTCCAGTGTCCTTGCCTGGAGAATCCCAGGGACGTGGAAGCCTGGTGGGCTGCCGTCTATGGGTTCTCACAGAGTCGGACACGACTAAAGTGACTTAGCAGCAGCAGCAGCAGCAAATAAGCTATTTGCTAAGTCTCCTTACCTTTCTCTCTGTGACCTCATGAGCATACAGAGATGTTTGGAAAGATATCTCTGCAACTATTATCAGTGGTTATTAAAAGGAGGAAATAAGTAAAAAAAGGGTGACTTTCAATTTCTATATTCTTCAGTAAACAAATGAAAAGAAAATAAAGCAGATTTAGAAGAATCATTTTGGTTGTTGTCTTTTTTCTCATTTCCAAATTTTATATAACAAACATATTCTTTTCATAATAAAAGATAAAAAGAAACAGAGCTAATATCACTACTGAGATCAATGCTTTTGTATTTTAAGTGCACTTAGGATATGTATAATATGTGATACCTTCTTGAGGGCAGGTTAGCATTGCTTTTGAAATGAAAATAGTATGTCACCTTTGAACCCAGAAAATCCATTTTATAGACAGTTAACCTAATATCTCATGCATGCTTCCAAAGATACATGCTTAACTAATTTTCATTATACTACTGCTTTCTTATAACAGCAAAAATCTAGAAAGACTCAACTATATACTATCCAATAATGAAATCCTATGAACTACTAGGATTCAAGGCTTGCCCATGCTTCTCTTTTGCTCCAACAAATACAAGATTTATGCTGCGAGAGCTCCCTGGCGATCTAGAGGTTAGGATTCACTTTTTTTTCCTGCAGTGGTCCGGTTTCAATCCCTACTTAGGGAACTTGTGGTTGTGGTTTAGTCACTAAGTCGTGTCCGACTCCTGCAACCCCATGGACTGTAGATCTCCAGGCCCCTCTGTCCGTGGGATTTTCCAAGCAAGAATGCTGGAGTCGGTTTGAGCTAAGACCCCACAAACCAGCCTGTGGGGCAAAGAAAAACTTATGCTGGTTCTCTGACTTATAAATCACAGTTTATGTCAGTTCCAGCCAGATTCTTAATTTAAAGCACTATGATCTGATGTACCATGACCATTTATTGAAATAACAACCCACACATCAGAACAGTTAAATGATAAACTGAAGCATATTATAAATTTTAAAAGTTTGGTCAAAAACCAATTCCAACAGGGCAGCACCAAAGCAGAAGTAGTTAGGAGCCCTCTGCAGACAGGAGGTAGGGTAGACTGTGGTAGAAAAAGTGCAGAAACAAAAGAAGAAATGATTTGATTGGCTACAGCTGGAAGCCTAGCTGATGGCTGTTGGTTGGTTGTCCTTAGCAGTTTTGAAAAGGTTGGAGAAGGCAATGGCACCCCACTCTAGTAATCTTGCCTGGAAAATCCCATGGACGGAGGAGCCTGGAAGGCTGCAGTCCATGGGGTCGCTGAGGGTCGGACACGACTGCGTGACTTCACTTTCACTTTTCACTTTCATGCATTGGAGAAGGAAATGGCAACCCACTCCAGTACTCTTGCCTGGAGAATCCCAGGGACGGGGAAGCCTGGTGGGCTGCCGTCTATGGGGTCGCACAGAGTTGGACACGACTAAAGTGACTTAGCAGCATGAACTACTAGAAAGAATGAAGTAGACATATATTCTATTACAGGGAATTGTTCTAGCTCTATTAAGAGACATAATTGAGGTAATGGCCATGTAAGATGCTTCTGGGTAAATAGCATCAGTATACTGAGATTCGGAGAAGGAAATGGCAACCCACTCCAGTGTTCTTGCCTGGAGAATCCCAGGGACGGGGGAGCCTGGTGGGCTGCCATCTATGGGGTCGCGCAGAGTCAGACACGACTGAAGCGACTTAGCAGCAGTAGCATACTGAGATTCAGTTCAGTTCAGTCGCTTAGTCGTGTCCGACTCTTTGAAACCCCATAAATCATAGCATGCCAGGCCTCCCTGTACATCACAAACTCCTGGAGTTCACTCAGACTCACGTCCATCAAGTCAGTGATGCCACCCAGACATCTCATCCTCTGTTGTCCCCTTCTCCTCCTGCCCCCATCCCTCCCAGCATCAGAGTCTTTTCCAATGAGTCAACTCTTTGCATGAGGTGGCCAAAGTACTGGAGTTTCAGCTTTAGCATCATTCCTTCCAAAGAAATCCCAGGGCTGATCTCCTTCAGAATGGACTGGTTGGATCTTCTTGCAGTCCAAGGGACTCTCAAGAGTCTTCTCCAACACCACAGTTCAAAAGCATCAATTCTTCAGCACTCAGCCTTCTTCACAGTCCAACTCTCACATCCATGCATGACCACTGGAAAAACCATAGCCTTGACTAGATGAACCTTTGTTGGCAAAATAATGTCTCTGCTTTTGAATATGCTATCTAGGTTGGTCATAACTTTCCTTCCAAGGAGTAAGCGTATTTTAATTTCATGGCTGCAGTCACCATCTGCAGTGATTTTGGAGTCCCAAAAAATAAAGTCTGACACTGTTTCCCCATCTATTTCCCATGAAGTGATGGGACCAGATGCCATGATCTTCATTTTCTGAATGTTGAGCTTTAAGCCAACTTTTTCACTCTCCACTTTCACTTTCATCAAGAGGCTTTTGAGTTCCTCTTCACTTTCTGCCATAAGGGTGGTGTCATCTGCATATCTGAGGTGATTGATATTTGGCAATCTTGACTCCAGCTGTGTTTCTTCCAGTCCAGCGTTTCTCATGATGTACTGTGCATATAAGTTAAATAAGCAGGGTGACAATATATAGCCTTGATGTACTCCTTTTCCTATTTGGAAGCAGTCTGTTGTTCCATGTCCAGTTCTAACTGTTGCTTCCTGACGTGCATACAAATTTATCAAGAGGCAGGTCAGGAGGTCTGGTATTCCCATCTCTTGAAGAATTTTCCACAGTTTATTGTGATCCACATAGTCGAAGGCTTTGGCATAGTCAATAAAGCAGAAATAGATGTTTTTCTGGAACTCTCTTGCTTTTTCCATGATCCAGCGGATGTTGGCAATTTGATCTCTGGTTCCTCTGCCTTTTCTAAAACCAGCTTGAACATCAGGAAGTTCACAGTTCATGTATTGCTGAAGCCTGGCTTGGAGAATTTTGAGCATTACTTTACTAGCATGTGAGATGAGTGCAATTGTGCGGTAGTTTGAGCATTCTTTGGCATTGCCTTTCTTTAGGATTGGAATGAAAACTGACCTTTTCCAGTCCTGTGGCCACTGCTGAGTTTTCCAAATTTGCTGGCATATTGAGTGCAGCACTTTCACAGCATCATCTTTCAGGACTTGAAATTGCTCAACTGGAATTCCATCACCTCCACTAGCTTTGTTCGTAGTGATGCTTTCTAAGGCCCACTTGACTTCACATTTTAGGATGTCTGGCTCTAGGTCAGTAATCACACCATCATGATTATCTTGGTCATGAAGATCTTTTTTGTACCATTCTTCTGTGTATTCTTGCCACCTCTTATTAATATCTTCTGCTTCTGTTAGGTCCATACCATTTCTGTCCTTTATCGAGCCCATCTTTGCCTGAAATGTTCCCTTGGTATCTGTAATTTTCTTGAAGAGATCCCTAGTCTTTCCCATTCTGTTGTTTTCCTCTATTTCTTTGCATTGATCGCTGAAGAAGGTTTTCTTATCTCTCCTTGCTATTCTTTGGAACTCTGCATTCAGATGCTTATATCTTTCCTTTGCTCCTTTGCTTTTCACTTCTCTCCTTTTCACAGGTATTTGTAAGGCCTCCCCAGACAGCCATTTTGCTTTTTTGCATTTCTTTTTCATGGGGATGGTCTTGATCCCTGTCTCCTGTACAGTGTAGCAAACCTCATTCCATAGTTCATCAGGCACTCTATCTATCAGATCTAGGCCCTTGAATCTATTTCTCACTTCCACTGTATAATCGTAAGGGATTTGATTTAGGTCATACCTGAATGGTCTAGTGGTTTTCCCTACTTTCTTCCATTTAAGTCTGAATTTGGCAATAAGGAGTTCATGATCTGAGCCACAGTCAGCTCCTGGTCTTGTTTTTGCTGACTGTATAGAGCTTCTCCATCTTTGGCTGCAAAGAATATTATCAGTCTGATTTTGGTATTGACTATCTGGTGATGTCCATGTGTAGAGCCTTCTCTTGTGTTGTTGGAAGAGGGTGTTTGTTATGACCAGTGCATTTTCTTGGCAAAACTCTATTAGTCTTTGCCCTGCTTCATTCCGTACTCCAAGGCCAAATTTGCCTGTTACTCCAGGTGTTTCTTGACTTCCTACTTTTGTATTCCAGTCCCCTATAATGAAAAGGACATCTTTTTGGGGTGTTAGTTCTAAAAGGTCTTGTAGGTCTTCATAGAACCGTTCAACTTCAGCTTCTTCAGTGTTACTGGTTGGAGCATAGACTTGGATTACTGTGATATAGAATGGTTTGCCTTGGAAACAAACAGAGATCATTCTGTCATTTTTGAGATTGCATCCAAGTACTGCATTTCGAACTCTTTTGTTGACCATGATGGCTATTCCATTTCTTCTGAGGAATTCTGATACTGAGGTTATATTACTATAATTGTGCAAAAATCTCCAATGGCATATTTGATAAGCAGGTCAGGAAGCAACAGTTAGAACTGGACATGGAACAACAGACTGGTTCCAAACAGGAAAAGGAGTACGTCAAGGCTGTATATTGTAACCCTGCTTATTTAACTTCTATGCAGAGTACATCATGAGAAACGCTGGGCTGGAAGAAGCATCAGCTGGAATCAAGATTGCTGAGAGAAATATCAATCACTTCAGATATGCAGATGACACCACCCTTATGGCAGAAAGTGAAGAGGAACTCAAAAGCCTCTTGATGAAAGTGAAAGAGGAGAGTGAAAAAGTTGGCTTAAAGCTCAACATTCAGAAAACGAAGATCATGGACTCTGGTCCCATCAGTTACTGGGAAATAGATGGGGAAACAGTGGAAACAGTGTCAGACTTTTTTTGGGGGGCTCCAAAATCACTGCAGATGGCGACTGCAGCCATGAAATTAAAAGACGCTTACTCCTTGGAAGGAAAGTTACGACCAACCTAGACAGCATATTCAAAAGCAGAGACATTACTTTGCCAACAAAGGTCCGTCTAGTCAAGGCTGTGGTTTTTCCTGTGGTCATGTATGGATGTGAGAGTTGGACTGTGAAGAAGGCTAAGCGCCGAAGAATTGATGCTTTTGAACTGCGATGTTGGAGAAGACGCTTGAGAGTCCCTTGGACTGCAAGGAGATCCAACCAGTCCATTCTAAAGGAGATCAGTCCTGGGTGTTCTTTGGAAGGACTGATGCTAAAGCTGAAACTCCAGTACTTTGGCCACCTCATGTGAAGAGTTGACTCATTGGAAAAGACTCTGATGCTGGGAGGGATTGGGGGCAGAAGCAGAAGGGGACGACAGAGGATGAGATGGGTGGATGGCATCACTGACTTGATGGACGTGAGTCTGAGTGAACTCCGGGAGTTGGTGATGGACAGGGAGGCCTGGCGTGCTGTGATTCATGGGGTCGGAAAGAGTCGCACATGACTGAGCGACTGAACTGAGCTGAACTGAACTGAAATATGCTATTGCCACAGTTGGGATCAGAGCAAGATTTTCACCTTCTGTGTGACTTCTTCGCATCCAGCACACTTTTCTTTTATAACTGAAGAACAAATAAAAAATAAAAAAGTTAAAGAAGATTTGGGAGAGGAAATAATAAAGGAATATATTAATTGCTAGGAAATTAAACAGAATTACCCCCAAAGTCCTAGAAGTAGATGAAGCAAGACAAGTGAATTGACAAGCAGTGATAGTAGGAAAATAATAATAATATAATGGCGGAACATTTATTTATTACTTTCTTTTTAAAAAATTTCTTTGTTTGCACCATGTTGCATGTGGAATCCTAGTTCCCCAACCAGGGATCGAACCCCTGCCCCCTGCATTGAAATGTGGAATCCTTACCTCTAGACTGCCAGGGAAGTTCCTATTAATTACTTTCTATCATCAAGCATTTACTGAATACTTTTCATGTGTTGCCTCATTCGATACTTGAAAACTATGACACAGATAAAAAGAAACAGAATAGTCCCTATTCACTAAAGCTGAGGCTCCAATACTTTGGCCATTTAATGTGAAGAGCTGACTCATTGGAAAAGACCCTGATGCTGGGAAAGATTGAAGGCAGGAGGAGAAGGGGATGGCAGAGGATGAGATGGTTGAATGGCATCACCAACTCAATGGACATGAATTTGAGCAAACTCTAGGAAATAGTGGAGGACAGAGGAGCCTGGTGTGCTACAGTCAATGGTGTTGCAAAGAGTTGGACATGACTTAGTGACTGAACAACAACAAATTTTACTGATAAATCCAGAGCTTTAGGACACCCAGAAGTGTGTAGGCCATTTAAATAAAGACAAATCCATACCTACACTTATTATAGTGAAACTATCAAAATTCAAAGGTGAGATGAGAATCTTAAAAGCAGTCAGAGGGAAAAATATGGCAAATAACAACACTGAAGAGAGACTAAAACTAAGAGAATTGATCACTCTCAGAACCTCATAAAAGCAAACTCTGAAGGATATACTTCAGGCAGAAGGAAAGTGATTCTACAGGGAAAGTTCGAGGCACAAGAATGAATAAGAAAGAAAGTGGTAAACAGAGAAGCAAATGTAAATAAATATTAATTGTGTAAAACCAGTGACAGTAATATACAGTGAGATTAAGAAACACCTCAACAGAAAAGAATTAAAATACTGGGAAACAATAGAACACATGCCAAGAGGAGGTGAAATGGAATTAATGGGTTCAACATTCTTGCCTTTTCTTAGAGAATGGTAAGTGTTTGAATAAGCTTAGATTTTGAAAAGTTGTAAATTCCAGGATAAATATTAAAATTTCAAACTTGTGGAAAGAAAAATTGGAGGGATTAAGTTGTTTAGACTTGCATATGCATGTATACGGAGAAGGAAATGGCAACCCACTCCAGTACTCTTGCCTGGAAAATCCCATGGACAGAGGAGCCTGGTAGGCTACAGTCCATGGGGTTTCGAAGAGTCAGACACGACTGAGTGACTTCACTTTCACTTTTCACTTTCATGCATTGGAGAAGGAAATGGCAACCAACTCCAGTGTTCTTGCCTGGAGAATCCTAGGGACAGAGGAGACTGGTGGGGTGCTATCTATGGGGTCACACAGAGTCAGACACGACTGAAGTGATTTAGCAGCAGCGCATGCATGTATAAAGCTACAAAGAAAAGCAGGGAAATGGTTACTATAAAAATGAGAATGTGGGACCATCACGCTGATACTAAAACCAGACAAAGATATCAAAAAAGAGAATTACAG
This sequence comes from Bubalus kerabau, assembly GCF_029407905.1. Taxonomy (NCBI): domain Eukaryota; kingdom Metazoa; phylum Chordata; class Mammalia; order Artiodactyla; family Bovidae; genus Bubalus; species Bubalus kerabau. Next base: position 57,024,650 of record NC_073644.1, read on the forward strand.
GCCAATATCACTGATGATACTGTCAATCATCAGTCAATCCTAAAAGTCAATCCTAAAGGAAATCAGTCCTGAATATTCATTGGAAGGACTGATGATGAAGCTGAAACTCCAATCCTTTGGCCACCTGATGTGAAGAACTGACTCATTGGAAAAGACCCTGATGCTGGGAAAGTTTGAAGGCAGGAGGAGAAGGGGACAACAGAAGATGAGGTGGTTGGATGGTATCACCAACTTGATGGACATGAGTTTGAGTAAGCTCCAGGAGTTGGTGATGGACAGGGAAGCCTAGTGTGCTGCAGTCCATGGGATTGCAAAGAGTCAGATGTGACTGAGCAATTGAACTGAACAGAACTGATCACTGAGGAACATAGATGCAAGAAGATTCAGCAAAACACTAGCAAACAAAATCCAACAATACATTAAAAGGATCATACACTAGGATCAAGTGGGATTATTCCCAGGGATGCAAAAATTATTAACTATTCACAAATTGATTAGTGTATAGTGTGTACTCAGTTGCATCTGACTCTGTGACCCCATGAACTATACCTGCCAGGTTCCCCTGTTCATGGGATTTTACAGGCCAGAATGCTGGAATGGGTTGCCATTTCCTTCTGCAGGGGATCTTCCCAACCCAGGGCTTGAGTCTGCATCTCCTGCATTGACATGCAGATTCTTTATCACTGAGCCACCTGGGAAGTCCCAACAGTGTATACACCTCACCAACTGGAGCGGTGAGCGGTGAGTGGCTGAGAGGAGGTACCCTATGTCCAACATAGGAGAAATCCCAGTAAGACGGTAGGCTCTAAGAGAGGGCATCAGAGGGCAGACAGACTGAAACCACGATCACAGAAGGCTAACCAGTCTTATCACATGGACCACAGCCTTGTCTAACTCAATGAAACTAAGCCATGCTGTGTAGGGCCACCCAAGACAGATGGGTCATGATGGAGAGTTCTGACAAAATGTGGTCCACTGGAGAAGGGAATGGCAAACCACTCCAGTGTTCTTGCCTTGAGAACCCCATGAACAGTATGAAAAGGCAAAAAGATAGGACACTGAAAGATGAACTCCCCAGGTCAGTAGGTGACCAATATGTTATTGGAGATCAGTGGAGAAATAACTCCAGAAACAATGAAGAGACAGAGCCAAAGCAAAAACAACACCCAGTTGTGGATGTGACTGGTGATAGAAGCAAGGTCCAAATGCTGTAAAGAGCAATATTGCATAGGAACCTGGAATGTTAGGTCCATGAATAAAGGCAAATTGGAAGTGGTCAAACAGGAGATGGCAAGAGTGAACATTGACGTTTTAGGAATCAGTGAACTAAAATGGACTGGAATGGATGAATTTAACTAAGATGACCATTATATCTACTACTGTGGGCAAGAATCCCTTAGAAGAAATGGAGTAGCCATCATAGTCAACAGGAGTCTGAAATGCAGTACTTGGAAGCAATCTCGAAAACAACAGAATGATCTCTGTTCGTCCCCAAGGCAAGCCATTCAATATCACGGTAATCCAAATCTATGCCCCGACCAGTAATGCTGAAGAAGCTGAAGTTGAATGGTTCTATGAAGACCTACAAGACCTTCTAGAACTGACACCCAAAAAAGATATCCTTTTCATTATAGGGGACTGGAATACAAAAGTAGGAAGTCAAGAAACACCTGGAGTAACAGGCAAATTTGGCCTTGGAGTACAGAATGAAGCAGGGCAAAGGCTAATAGAGTTTTGCCAAGAGAACCCACTGGTCATAACAAACACCCTCTTCCAACAACACAAGAGAAGACTCTACACATGGACATCACCAGATAGTCAATACCAAAATCAGACTGATAATATTCTTTGCAGCCAAAGATGAAGAAGCTCTATACAGTCAGCCAAAATAAGATCGGGAGTTGACTGTGGCTCAGATCATGAACTCCTTATTGCCAAATTCAAACTTAATGGAAGAAAGTAGGGAAAACCACTAGACCATTCAGGTATGACCTAAATCATTTCCCTTATGATTATACAGTAGAAATAATGATTATACAGTAGAAATTTAAGGGACTAGATCTGATAGACAGAGTTCTTGATGAACTATGGACAGAGGTTCATGACATTGTATAAGAGACACGGATCAAAACCATCCCCAAGAAAAAGAAATGCAAAAAAGCAAAATGGCTATCTGAGGAGGCCTTACAAATAGCTGTGAGAAGAAGAGAAGTGAAAAGCAAAGAAGGAAAGGAAACATATACCCATTTGAATGCAGAGTTCCAAAGAATAGCAAGAAGAGGTAAGAAAGCTTTCCTCAGTGATTAGTGCAAATAAATAGAGGAAAACAATAGACTAGGAAAGACAAGAAATCTCTTCAAGAAAATTAGAGATACCAAGGGAATATTTCATGCAAAGATGTGGTCAATAAAGGACAGAAATGGTATGGACCTAAAAGAAGCAGAAGATATTAAAAAGAGGTGGCAAGAATACACAGGTCAGATCAGATCAGTCGCTCAGTCGTGTCCAACTCTTTGCGACCCCATGAATCGCAGCACACCAGGCCTCCCTGTCCATCACCAACTCCCAGAGTTCACTCAGACTCGCATCCATCAAGTCGGTGATGCCATCCAGCCATCTCATCCTCTGTCGTCCCCTTCTCCTTTTGCCCCCAATCCCTCCCAGCATCAGAGTCTTTTCCAATGAGTCAACTCTTCGCATGAGGTAGCCAAAGTACTGGAGTTTCAGCTTTAGCATCATTCCTTCCAAAGAAATTCCAGGGCTGATCTCCTTCAGAATGGACTGGTTGGATCTCCTTGCAGTCCAAGGGACTCTCAAGAGTCTTCTCCAACACCACAGTTCAAAAGCATCAATTCTTCGGTGCTCAGCCTTCTTCACAGTCCAACTCTCACATCCATACATGACCACTGGAAAAACCATAGCCTTGACTAGACGGACCTTTGTTGGCAAAGTAATGTCTCTGCTTTTGAATATGCTATCTAGGTTGGTCATAACTTTCCTTCCAAGGAGTAAGCGTCTTTTAATTTCATGGCTGCAGTCACCATCTGTAGTGATTTTGGAGCCAGAAAAATAAAGTTTGACACTGTTTCTCCATCTATTTCCCATGTAGTGATGGGACTGGATGCCATGATCTTCGTTTTCTGAATGTTGAGCTTTAAGCCAACTTTTTCATCCTGGAATGTGAAGTCAAGTGGGCCTTAAAAAGCATCACTACAAACAAAGCTAGTGGAGGTGATGGAATTCCAGTTGAGCTATTCCAAATCCTGAAAGATGATGCTCTGAAGGTGCTGCAGTCAATATGCCAGCAAATTTGGAAAACTCAGCAGTGGCCACAGGACTGGAAAATCCAGTTTTCATTCCAATACCAAAGAAAGGCAATGCCAAAGAATGCTCAAACTACTGCACAATTGCATTCATCTCACACGCTAGTAAAGGAATGCTCAAAATTCTCCAAGCCAGGCTTCAGAAATATGTGAACTGTGAACTTCCTGATGTTCAAGCTGGTTTTAGAAAAGGCAGAGAATACACAGAAGAGCTGTACAAAAAAGATCTTCATGACCAAGATAATCATGATGGTGTGATCACACACCTAGAGCCAGACATCCTGGAATGTGAAGTCAAGTGGGCCTTAGGAAGCATCACTATGAACAAACCTAGTGGAGGTGATGGAATTCCAGTTGAGCTATTTCGAATCCTGAAAGATGATGCCGTGAAAGTGCTGGACTTAATATGCCAGCAAATTTGGAGAACTCAGTAGTGGCCACAGGACTGGAAAAGGTCAGTTTTCATTCCAATCCTAAAGAAAGGCAATGCCAAAGAATGCTCAAACTACCGCACAATTGCACTCATCTCACATGCTAGTAAAGTAATGCTCAAAATTCTCCAAGCCAGGCTTCAACAATACATGAAGCGTGAACTTCCAGATGTTCAAGCTGGTTTTAGCAAAGGCAGAGGAACCAGAGATCAAATTGCCAACATCCACTGGATCATCGAGAAGCAAGAGAGTTCCAGAAAAACATCTATTTCTGCTTTATTGACTATGCCAAAACCTTTGACTGTGTGGATGACAATAAACTGTGGAAAATTCTTTAAGAGATGGGAATACCAGACCACCTGATCTGCCTCTTGAGAAACCTGTATGCAGGCCAGGAAGCAACAGTTAGAACTGGACATGGAACAACAGACTGCTTCCAAATAGGAAAAGGAGTACGTCAAGGCTGTATATTGTCACCCTGCTTATTTAACTTATATGCAGAATACATCATGAGAAACACTGGCCTGGTGTGCTGCAATTCATGGGGTTGCAATGAGTCGGACACGACTGAGGGACTGAACTGAACTCAACTCAACTGAGAGTACTTCATGAGAAACACTGGGCTGGATTAAGCACAAGCTGGAATCAAGATTTCTGGGAGAAATATCAATCACCTCAGATATGCAGATGACACCACCCTTATGGCAGAAAGTGAAGAGGATCTCAAAAGCTTCTTGATGAAAGTGAAAGAGGAAAGTGAAAAAGTTGGCTTAAAGCTCAACATTCAGGAAACTAAGATCATGGCATCTGGTCCCATCACTTCATGGGAATTAGATGGGGAAACAGTGGAAACAGTGTCAGACTTTTTTGGGGGGCTCCAAAATCACTGCAGATGGTGACTGCAGCCATGAAATTAAAAGACGCTTACTCCTTGGAAGGAAAGTTATGACCAACCTAGATAGCATATTCAAAAGCAGAGACATTACTTTGCCAACAAAGGTTCTTCTAGTCAAGGCTATGGTTTTTCCAGTGGTCATGTATGGATGTGAGAGTTGGACTGTGAAGAAGGCTGAGCACCGAAGAATTGATGCTTTTGAACTGTGGTGTTGGAGAAGACTCTTGAGAGTCCCTTGGACTGCAAGGAGATCCAACTAGTCCATTCTAAAGGAGATTGGTCCTGGGTGTTCTTTGGAGGGAATGATGCTAAAGCTGAAACTCCAGTACTTTGGCCACCTCATGCGAAGAGTTGACTCATTGGAAAGACTCTGATGCTGGGAGGGATTGGGAGCAGGAGGAGAAGGGTACGACAGAGGATGAGATGGCTGGATGGCATCACCAACTCGAAGGACGTGAGTCTGAGTGAACTCTGGGAGTTGGTGATGGACAGGGAGGCCTGGTGTGCTGCAATTCATGGGGTTGCAATGAGTTGGACACGACTGAGGGACTGAACTGAACTCAACTCAACTGAGAGTACTTCATGAGAAACACTGGGCTGGATGAAGCACAAACTGGAATCAAGATTGCCGGGAAAAATATCAATCACCTCAGATATGCAGATGACACCACCCTTATGGCAGAAATTGAAGAGGAACTCAAAAGCCTCTTGATGAAAGTGAAAGAGGAAAGTGAAAAGTTGGCTTAAAGCTCAACCTTCAGAAGACGAAGATCATGGCATCTGGTCCCATCACTTCATGGGAATTAGATGGGGAAACAGTGGAAACAGTGTCAGACTTTTTTGGGGGGGCTCCAAAATCACTGCAGATGGTGACTGCAGCCATGAGATTAAAAGACACTTACTGCTTGGAAGGAAAGTTATGACCAACCTAGACAGCATGTTAAAAAGCAGAGACATTATTTTGCCAACAAAGGTCCATGTAGTCAAGGCTATGGTTTTTCCAGTAGTCATGTATGGATGTGAGAGTTGGACTATAAAGAAAGCTGAGCACCTGAGAGCACCTTGGACTGCAAGAAGTTCTAACCAGTCCATCGTAAAGAAGATCAGTCCTGGGTGTTCATCGGAAGGACTGATGTTGAAGCTGAAATTCCAATACTTTGGCCACCTGATGCGAAGAACTGACTCATTTGAAAAGACCTTGATGCTGGTAAAGATTGAAGGTGGAGAAGGGGATGACAATGGATGAGATGGTTGGATGGCATCACCGACTCAATGGACATGGGTTTGGGTGGACTTTGGGAGTTGGTGATGGGCAGGGAGGCCTGGCGTGCTGTAGTCCATAGGGTCACAAAGAGTTGGACATGACTGAGTGACTGAACTGAACAAACTGGAGAATAAAAACCATAGGATCATCTCAATAGATGTGGGAAAAGCTTTTGACAAAGTTCAACATGCATTTATGATGAAAGCTCTCCACAGACTGGGAATAGAGAAGTTTCTTCAACATAATAAAGGCCATATATAACAAACCCACAGGCTTCCGTGGTAGCTCAGTTGGTAAAGAATCTGCCTTCAGTGCAGGAGACCTGGGTTTGATCAGAGGAATCAGAATCCCCAACTTCAAACTATACTACAAGGGTACAGTAATCAAAATAGTATTACACTGGCAAAAAATCCAGAAATATAGATCAGTGGAACAGAATAGAAAGAAAGAAAGTCATGTGCCTATGGACAACTAAACTATGACAAAGGAGACAAGAATATACAATACAGAAAAGACAGTTTTAGTTTCTTCAGTATGTGTTTCTGGGGAAAATGGACATCTGCATGTAAAAAAATGAAACTAGAACACTCTTTAACATCATACACAAAAATAAACTCAAAATGGATCAAAGACTTAAATGTAATGTTGGACATATAAAACTCTTAGAGAAAAACAGAGGAACAACACACTATGACGTTAATCACAGCAGTATCGTTTTGATCCACCTCCTAGAATAATGAAAATGAAAACAAAAATAAACAAATGGGACCTAATTAAAGTTAAAAGCTTCTTCACAGAAAAGGAAGTCATGAACAAAATGAAAAGACAACCCACAGAATGGGAGAATCTATTTTCAAACAAAGCAACCAATAAGGGATTAATCTTCAAAATATAGAAACAGCTCATGCAGCTCTATGTCAAAAAAAAAAAAAAATGGGCAGAAGGTATAAATAGACATCTCTCCAGAGAAGATACACAGATGGCCAAAAAGCACATGAAAAGATACCAAACATCACTAATTATTGGAGAAATGCAAATCAGAACTACAATGAGGTATCACTTCATACCAGTCAGAATGGCCATTTTCAAAGTCTACAAACAATAAATAAATGCTACACTGTGAGAATGTAAATTGGTGTAATCACTGTGGAGAACAGTATGGAGGTTCCTTTAAAAATTAAAAATAAAACTTCCATATTATCCAGCAATCCCACTCCTGGGCATGTATCTGGAGAAACCATAATCTGAAAGGATCAGATCAGATCAGTCGCTCAGTCATGTCCGACTCTGCGACCCCATGAATTGCAGCACGCCAGGCCTCCCTGTCCATCACCAACTCCCGGAGTTCACTCAGACTCACGTCCATCAAGTCGGTGATGCCATCCAGCCATCTCATCCTCTGTCGTCCCCTTCTCCTCTTGCCCTCAATCCCTCCCAGCATCAGAGTCTTTTCCAATGAGTCAACTCTTTGCATGAGGTGGCCAAAGTACTGGAGTTTCAGCTTTAGCATCATTCCTTCCAAAGAAATCCCAGGGCTGATCTCCTTCAGAATGGACTGGTTGGATCTCCTTGCAGTCCAAGGGACTCTCAAGACTCTTATCCAACACCACAGTTCAAAAGCATCAATTCTTTGGCGCTCAGCCTTCTTCACAGTCCAACTCTCACATCCATACATGACCACTGGAAAAACCATAGCCTTGACTAGACGAAACTTTGTTGGCAAAGTAATGTCTCTGCTTTTGAATATGCTATCTAGGTTGGTCATAACTTTCCTTCCAAGCAGTAAGGGTCTTTTAATTTCATGGCTGCAGTCACCATCTGCAGTGATTTTGGAGCCCAGAAAAATAAAGTCTGACACTGTTTCCACTGTTTCCCCATCTATTTCCCATGAAGTGGTGGGACCGGATACCATGATCTTCGTTTTCTGAATGTTGAGCTTTAAGCCAACTTTTTCACTCTCCACTTTCACTTTCATCAAGAGGCTTTTGAGTTCCTCTTCAATTTCTGCCATAAGGGTGGTGTCATCTGCATATCTGAGGTGATTGATATTTCTCCCAGCAATCTTGATTCCAGCTTGTGTTTCTTCCAGTCCAGCGTTTCTCATGATGTACTCTGCATAGAAGTTAAATAAACAGGGTGACAATATACAGCCTTGACGTACTCCTTTTCCTATTTGGAACCATCTGTTGTTCCATGTCCAGTTCTAACTGTTGCTTCCTGACCTGCATACAAATTTCTCAAGAGGCAGATCTGAAAGGATGCATGCCCCCTAGTGCTCGTTGCAGCAGTGTTTCAGCACTGTTTACCGCAGCTGAGACAGGGAAGCAACCTAAATGTCCATCTGCTGAAGAATAGATATAGAAGATGTGGTACAGAGATATACAATGGAATACTACTTAGCCATAAAAATGAAATAATGCTATTTGCAGCAACATGGATAGACCTACTAGAGATTATCATAGTAAGTCAGTCAGTCAAAGAGTAATACCATATGATATTGCTTATATGTGAAATATAAAAATGTGGTATAAATGAACTCATTTAAAAAACAGAAATAGAGTCACAGATGTAAAATATAAACTTATGGTTTGTTGTTGTTGTTCAGTCACTGAGTTGTATCCGTCTCTGCCACCCGAGGGACTGCAGCACGCCAGACTTCCCTGTCCCTCATTATCTCCCAAAGTTTGCTCAACTCATGTCCATTGAGGCAGTGATATCATCCAACCATCTCATCCTCTGTTGTCCCCTTCTCCTGCTCTCAATTTTCCCCAGCATCAGGGTCTTTTCCATTGAATTGGCTCTTCACATCAGGTGGCCCTTTGGAGCTTCAGCTTCAGGATCAGTCCTTCCAGTGAATATTCAGGGTTAATTTCCTTTAGGATTGACTGGTTTGACCTCCATGCTGTCCAAGGGACTCTCAAGAGTCTTCTCCAGCACCGCAGTTTGAAAGCATCAATTTTTTGGCACTCAGGCTTCTTTATGGTCCAACTCTCACATCTGTACATGACTACCAGAAAAACCATAGCTTTGACTATATGAGCCTTTATCAGCAAAGTGATGTCTGTGTTTTATAATGCACTGTCTAAGCTGGTGTGCAGCAGTCCTTGGGATTGCAAAGAGTCAGACACAACTGGGCAACTGAACAACAACAACAGCAGCAACAACAACAACTAGGTTTGTGATAACTTTTTTCCCAAGGAGCAAGTGTCTTTTAATATCATGGCTGCAGTCATCGTCCCCAGTAATTTTGGAGCCCAAGAAAATAGAATCTGTCACCGTGTCCACTTTTTCTCCATCTGTTTGCCATGAAGTGATGGGACTGGATGCCATGATCTTGGTTTTTTGAATGTTGAGTTTTAAGCCAGCTTTTTCACTGTCCTATTTCACCCTCATCAAGAGACTCTTTAGTTCCTCTTCACTTTCTGCCATTAAAGTGGTATCATTTGTATATTTGAGGTTGTTGATATTTCTCCTGGCAGTCTTGATTCCAGCTTGTGCATCATCCTGCCCGGCATTTTGTGTGATGTACTCTGCATATAAATTAAATAAGCAGAGTGACAATATACAGCCTTGATGGACTCCTTTCCCGATTTGAGCAAGTGTGTTGTTCCATGTCCAGTTCTAACTGGTGCTTCTTATCCTGCATACAGGCTTCTCAGGAGACTGGTAAGGTGAAGTTAAGAACATGCAAAGAGAGAACGAGGAAGGGGTTCTCAAAATCAGCACTTCTCACTGTTCGTCATATACTGATTCTCTGAGCCACCTCCAGAGATACTCACATAACTGGGGTGGCAGGGAGCACCAGCAGCGGGCATTTTAGAAGCTCTCCAGGTGCTTCTGATGTGCAGCCCGGCTGTGACCCATGCTGGCTTACAGGACGTGTGCTATTAAAATACATTTTACACCATCTCTTTAGTTGACATATTGAGTTCCAGAGACATAGAAAAGTTGGTGCCTAAGTGTCACTCTCGGAGAAGGCAATGGCACCCTACTCCAGTACTCTTGCCTGGAAAATCCCATGGACAGAGGAGCCTGGTAGGCTGCAGTCCATGGGGTCGCTAGGAGTCAGACCCGACTGAGCGACTTCACTTTCACTTTTCACTTTCCTGCATTGGAGAAGGAAATGGCAACCCACTCCAGTGTTCTTGCCTGGAGAAGCCCAGGGACGGGGAGCCTGGTGGGCTGCCGTCTCTGGGGTCGCACAGAGTCGGACACGACTGAAGCGACTCAGCAGCGGCAGCAAGTGTCACTCGGATACCTTCTTAGGTTTCTAGGACCATTTTCAGACCTTTATATCCCAGAGGCATTCATGCTCTTGACGTTCCCACCCAGCCTCATATTACATTAAAATATAGTCACACCCCACATTCACTGTAATCGATACAGAATTACATGAGTCCTACTGTAGTTTGAATTGTTACTTTAAAAGATGTTAGAGTCATTTGGGGGCCAGGTCTCAGACATTACCTTAGACCCTTGCAGTTTCTTGGCTTTGAGGGGTTACAGACCAGAGCCCTTAGTGTATTTCCTCCCTAAGAGTCCAGATGAAGAACACTGAATCTCGCCTACCTGCACTGCCTCCATGCTGCACAGTGACTCTGCATCCTGAGTCTGAGTCTTTGCGCATGTCCCCAGCCCAGTCTCAGGTGTTGCATGCATTCAAAGCCCCAGGCTATCTGGCTTAGCTGCTGGCAGCATGGATGAAGATAATAACTTCGCCAGCTCACTTGAGTCCTTTGCCGCAAAGCTGGTCCAGCAGCTACTCACAGAGCATGCCTGAGCGGGGACAGTAACTGTTTTTCATCAACTGCCAGTCAGTGATGACACCAGTCAGAGCTTCTACCATGACTGCTGTGAAGCACATCTCCCAGCAGCTGGCCCTGGTCGGTCAGCAAGGGCACACCACGGGCCAAGAAAGCCCCATGGGAGGGTACCGCCTGTCCAAGCCTGTACCTGAACATCAGTTAAATCTACTTTGAACCATGCAAATGTGCTAGAGAGCAATTTCCTAAAGAAGAACCTGAAAAGGTTAACAAGTATATGAAAAGATACTCAAAATCATGAGTAAGCAGAGAAAAAGGTAAATGAAAATAATACAAGAGCCCTTTATACCAGAGATTCCCAATCCTGACTACTTTAGAATCACCTGGAAAGATTTAAAACAAAAACAGAGACACCACCCAGGCCCTACCCTAAGAGATTTGGATCCACATGTTCTGGGTGGGGCTTGGACATTTTTGTTTTCTTTTTGTATTATTTCAAAGTTTCTCGAGGTGTTTCTTTGGAATTAAAGGCTTATTGCACTGGCAGTAAGTACAAAGCTGGGGAAGTGCTGGCAGGGGTGGCAGAGATTCTAGAGAGAACTGGGCACTATTTGTTTGCGTTAAGGGCTTGCACATCTCTGCCTCAGCAGTTCTGCTCCTAAGTGTATGTGTACCAAGAAAATTTTCCTCAGCTCTGTCAAGGGACTTGTACAAGGTATTGATTGTGGCATTATTTGTAATGGCCAGAAGCCGGAGAGAACCTGAGTACCCACCTGGGAGAGTGGATGTTTCAGTGGGGAGGCTGCACAAGCAGCAGTTAACTTGATGTACCGAGTACACTATCCCTGGGTCTTAAAAGCATAGCGAAAGCAGGGAGAGTCTAAAACAACCATACTCATTTTGCCCAACCATTACTGTATAAGATGGAGGAGAATGAGATGGAGATACAGAGATAAAGGTGAATAAAATGAGAGCCGTGAGAGGACCAGTGATGACGTGATATGAACTGATGAGTAAGACTGACCTGATCCTCCGCAGCTGCGTTAGAAGAGAAGGAAAAGACGCACGTGGGGACAGCACGGAGGAGTAAGGAGAGCAAAGGGACTGAGAAGGAGCACACAGGAGACAGGCCCTCCGGACAGTCTGTCTCAGGACGTGTAGATGTATGGAGACAAGAGGTGGAGTGAGCATCCAAGTCAGAGCTCGTTTGTGCATAATTGAAAACTGACCCAGTTCTGAGGAGTAATCTGGCTGCAAGGAAACTCAAAGAGCTGTGGCTTCTGGGGAAGTTCCCATGGGGTGGGCTCTACGCACTGAGACGGGCTTGACTTGGCTAAAAGGTCATGAGGAACAGATGAGAGATGGGACCACTGGGCTTTGAAAGCCAGACAGGAGGAGTCAGAACTATTATCTATATAAAATAGATAACTAAAAATAACGTGCTGTATAGCACAGGAAACTCTACTCAATACTCTGAATCGGGAAAAGAATCTAAAAAGAGAGTGAATATATGTATTGGGTCAGCCAAAAGTTTGTTCAGGTTTTTTGTAAGATGTTATGGAAAAACCCACATGAACTTTTCGGACAATCCAATATATGTGTAACTTTGCTGCACACCTGCATGTAACACAACATTGTAAATTAGCTGTATTCCAATACAATTTCAGAAAAGAACATAAACAAATATTATTTTAAAATATAAGGTAGCATACTGTGGTGATTAAAAGAATCAACTCTAAAACCAGATTGCTTAGGTATATGTTTTGGCTTCACTGATTCCTAGTTGTGTGATCTCGACCACCTGTTGTAACCTCTGTATGCCTCAAAAATGGTGCCTTGTCTGTAAAATCAGGAAAATGTCTGCTAGAATTATTCTGAGAATGAAATGAGCTAATGTTCATAAAGTGCATAGAATATTTGTGTGGGATTCCTTAAGTATTATTTAGGTGTTGGTTAAATAAATACAAATAAACGACTCTCTTTTCCTAGGTTTGGGAGACAGATGCCTTTTCTTTCTACTTAAGGAATGGTACCAAAGGGCTTCCTTGATGGAAAGATGTTAGTCTGTAATCATCTTGTGACAGGGATGGTTTTGTGGTCTGCATTTTGGATCCAGGGCCCGGAAGGCACTGACAACTGAATATCCAAACCTGTGGGGCTTCTTATGTCCTGGATTTTCATCTCTCCACAGCTGCTCCCTTAATCCCTGGAACAAGCCTTTTTGTGTGGCTTACCTGAATCTTATGGCAAGTGCACTTACCTGGAGAAAGTGTGAAGACAGAAGGCATCTCTTGCCAGTGGGGCCTGGACTGGGAGGCGCTGGATGGCCTGGCCCTTGGGTGATGTGGACTTGGAGCCAGGCAGTACCTGCACAGGGGCTGACACCCAGCAAAGGGAAGGCCTAACCTGGGGTCATTCAGCATGAGCCTGGTGAGGAACACTTGCTGTCTAATTTTAACTATTAGTTTTCATATGCCATTTAAATTGTTATTATCAAGAAGGAAAGAGGAAAAAATCCTCCATTATACTTTCTGGCCTTGTGGAGGTCAAGTGTTTCTACATTCATCTTTAACTTCCTAGTTTCTTGGCTAAGAGATAATGGTGGGAAAAAAACATTTCTGCATCAATCTTTTCTTTGAGGAGCTCAAATGTTAGAAAGAGAAATAGGAAGACAGTTACAAATCTCTTATTTGAGAGATTTGCTCACTATAGCTCAGATATGGAAGCAAATTAAGAGCTCATCAATAAAGAAAATGGGGTGTGTGTGTGTGTGTGTGTGTGTGTGTATGAAAAGTGGGAAAGTGAAAGTGTTAGTTGCTCAGTTGTGTCCCACTTTTGCTACTCCATGGACTGTAGCCCTCCAGGCTCCTGTCTGTGGAATTCTCCAGGCAAGAATACTGGAGTGGGTTGCCATTCCCTTTCCAGAGGATCTTCCTGACCTAGGTATTGAACCCGGGTCTCCTGCATTGCAGGCAGATTCTTTACCAACTGAGCCACCAGGGAAATATATATATATGTATATATATATACATATATATATATACACTTAATAATATATAAGCAAGAGAGTTCCAGAAAAACATCTATTTCTGCTTTATTGACTATGCCAAACCCTTTGACTGTGTGGATCACAATAAATTGTGGAAAATTCTGAAAGAGATGGGAATACCAGACCACCTGATCTGCCTCTTGAGAAATTTGTATTCAGGTCAGGAAGCAATAGTTAGAACTGGACATGGAACAACAGACTGGTTCCAAATAGGAAAAGGAGTTCGTCAAGGCTGTATATTGTCACCCTGCTTATTTAACTTATATGCAGAGTACATCATGAGAAATGCTGGACTGGAAGAAACACAAACTGGAATCAAGATTGCTGGGAGAAATATCAATCACCTCAGATATGCAGATGACACCACCCTTATGGCAGAAAGTGAAGAGGAACTCAAAAGCCTCTTGATGAAAGTGAAAGTGGAGAGTGAAAAAGTTGGCTTAAAGCTCAACATTCAGAAAATGAAGATCATGGCATCTGGTCCCATCACTTCATGGGAAATAGATGGGGAAACAGTGGAAACAGTGTCAGACTTTCTTTTTCTGGGCTCCAAAATCACTGCAGATGGTGACTGCAGCCATGAAATTAAAAGACGCTTACTCCTTGGAAGGAAAGTTATGACCAACCTAGATAGCATATTCAAAAGCAGAGACATTACTTTGCCAACAAAGGTTCTTCTAGTCAAGGCTATGGTTTTTCCAGTGGTCATGTATGGATGTGAGAGTTGGACTGTGAAGAAGGCTGAGCACCGAAGAATTGATGCTTTTGAACTGTGGTGTTGGATAAGAGTCTTGAGAGTCCCTTGGACTGCAAGGAGATCCAACCAGTCCATTCTGAAGGAGATCAGCCCTGGTATTTCTTTGGAAGGAATGATGCTAAAGCTGAAACTCCAGTACTTTGGCCACCTCATCGAAGGGTTGACTCATTGGAAAAGACTCTGATGCTGGGAGGGATTGGGAGCAGGAGGAGAAGGGGACGACAGAGGATGAGATGGCTGGATGGCATCACTGACTTGACGGACATGAGTCTGAGTGAACTCTGGGAGTTGGTGATGGACAGGGAAGCCTGGTGTGCTCCGATCCATGGGGTCGCAAAGACTCGGACACGACTGAGCGACTGGTCTGATCTGATGATGAAATATTATTTAGCTATAAAAAGAAGGAAATCCTGCTGTTTGTAACAGCATGGGCAGACCTTGAGGACATTACGCTAAGTAAAATAAGTCAGAGACAAATACTGTCTGATTTCATTTATATGTGGAATCTAAAAATTTCAGGCTCATAGAAACAGAAAATAGAATGATGGTTGTCAGGGCCTAAGGATGGAAAAATGGGGAGAAGTTGCTCAAAGGGAAAAAACTTTAAGTTATAAAGTGAATACACTTTTGGGATCTAATGTACAGTGTGGCGACTATAGTTAATATTGTATGCTTGAAAAGTGGGATGAGAATAGACCTTTAAAATTCTCACCATAACAGCAGCAACAATGAAATGGTAATTATATGAGGTGAAGAGCGTGTTAACTAACCTTTTGTGGTAAACATTTCACAATGTGTGTGTGTGTGTGTGTATATGTGTGTGTGTGTGTGTGTGTGTGTATGTATTCATCACATTGTATACCTTAAACTTATGTAATATTATATGCCGATTATATCTCAATAAAGCTGAGGAGAAGGGGGCACATATAAAGAAATGAGATCATTTTTTCACTGAGCATTTATTAAATTTTCATCCTGGTCACTGTGCCAGATGCTGGGTTGAGAACTAAACTCACTCTCCGTGAATTGTTCTGAAGACTAAAATGTGTCATTTGTAAAAGTAATAGTAATATTCTGATATATTTATCAGTCTAACATTGTTTTATTTTATGAATAAATATTGAGGGTTTTTTGCCTTAATTTTGGTGCAAGTTTAGATGCCATAGACAGTGTGTCTGAGTCAATTCTGGGAGGTGTTGAGTGTGAGGTGCAGAACTCCTAGTTGCTTTAAAGGCGTGAGCTGTTGAGGAAAGAGTTACGCACTGAGAGAAAGTATGTCAGTAAGAGTTACCCCCAGAGGTTCTGCTGAGAGATGGACCATGAATGACCCAGCTGCAGACGTATATAAGGGAGACCTGAGATTCAAGATCAGCTTGCTGGTGTTCAAGTTCCAAATCTGCAGCTTAGTTATTGGATACCTTAAGTAGATTGTTCAACCTCTCTGAACTTCAATTTTCTTTTCTATCTCCTTTTCTTTAACCTATGAAATGCATTGCAGGCACGTGAAATTCTACTCTGTGTGTAGTCAATAAATCCTTATTAATGGCTCACAGCAGGCAAAGCACTGTGTTGATGCTGAGGATACAATGAAGATAAAAACCGCAGTCTCCATCCTTGTGGAAATTGGAGTCCAAAAGCGCTGATAAATATTAAAAACAAATAACCAGTATCTATTAACTATGATAAGTACTAAGAAAGAGCACAGTTCTGGGAAGATTATAAAAATTATGAAAGTAGAAGAATAAGATTTAATAAGAATAAAATTTAAACTGAAACCTGAAGGATGCTGTGTTTGTTTTCTATGACTGCTGTAAGAAATACCAAAAACTTCATGGTTTAAAAAAAGCACAAATTTATTATTGTACATTTCTGAAGGTCAGTAGTTCAACATGGGTCACCCTGGGTTAAAATCAAGGCACTGGCAGGGCTGAGTTCCTTCCATAGGCTCCAGGGGAGAATTTACTTTCTTTCTTTATCCAGCTTCTGGAGTCCACCTACATTCCTTGGCTTGTGGCCGCTCCCCCTCCTCCTCAAAGCCACCAAAATTTACTTTCTCTGACCATTATTTCCATTGTCACATCCCTTTATTTGACTGACTTCTGTATTTTTCTTCTGCGTTTAGAGACCCTGTGATTACACTGGACCCACTTGGATAATCTCTCTATTTTAAGTTTAGCCGACTAGCTGTCTCAGTTGCATCGGTGACCTTATTTCCCCTTTGCTCCGTGTAACCTAACCTATCCATGGAGATGAGGGTGTGGACCTCTGTGGTGGGTCATTATTTCATCTGCCACAAATGGGTAGAAATGAGCCTGGGGAAGGGGGATGCCTTTCCAAGGAGAAGAACACAGGTGGACAGAGACTTTGAGACAGGCTTCTATTAAATTAGTGGAAAAGAAGAACATGTTTGAAGGGTGGAGAAAGTAGGAAATAGTGGTGAAGGTGATGTTCTGGAGTATATGGAGCTAGACTTTGCAGGGCCATTTTTACTTTGGTCAAGATTTGTCATTTTTTTTTCCTGCATGCAATGGAAATTCTTAAAAGTACTGGGTGGGGTATGTTTGATGTGATTGGCATTTAAGGATCATTCTGTGCTTGGAGGAGAGTAGACTGGGGAGGCTAGTGATGAGGCTACTGTATTTACCAGAAGAAGAGATTTATGAGAGTCTTTAAAACCAAGCCTACCAATCAGTAAGGAGTCTCACGTCCCAGGCTGCTCTCTGGCATCTTCCTGACAGCACATATTCCTTTCCCCTACTCTACTTCTCTCTCAGAGGGTCTCTTTACTCATGGTGCCCACATTCACTTCTTTTGGCCAACCTCCAGTATCCTTTAAGATCTGGCTCAAGATTCTCTAAGAAGCCTTCAGTGACTGCTTTGTTCTGTACTACTCACCACGTTTGCTTTATATTGCATTTTGAACAACATTACTCTCTGTGTATTTACTGTTAAGTTTCACCACATTGCTTTTTGTTGCATCTGCTCCAGCATCTATTTTTTTTTTAATTTAAATTTATTTATTTTAATTGGAGGCTAATTACTTTACAATATTGTGTTGGTTCCGCCACACATCAATATGAATCCACCACGGGCGTACACATGTTCCCCATCCTGAACCCCCCTCCCACCTCCCTCCCCGTACCATCCCTCCGGGTCATCCCAGTGCACCAGCCCCAAGGATCCTGTATCAAACCGGACTGGTGATTCGTTTCTTATATGATATTATACATGTTTCCTCCAGCATCTCACAGTAGCTTTTGTCCTGCCCAAATTGCAGTGCAACTAAGACTGAGACAGACCAGATTGTTAAAGCCCAATTTTAAACATTCAGTTCAGTTACTCAGTTGTGTCTGACTTTGTGATCCCATGAACTGCAGCACGCCAGGCCTCCCTGTCCATCACCAACTCTTAGGAGTCCACCCAAACCCATGTCCGTTGAGTCAGTGATGCCATCCAGCCATCTCATCCTCTGTCGTCCCTGTCTCCTCCTGCCTTCAATCTTTCCCAGCATCAAGGTCTTTTCAAATGAGTCAGCTCTTCGCATCAGGTGGCCAAAGTATTGGAGTTTCAGCTTCAACATCAGTCCTTCCAGTGAACACCCAGGACTGGTCTCCTTTAAGATGGACTGGTTGGATCTCCTTGCAGTCCAAGGGACTCTCAAGAGTCTTCTCCAACACCACAGTTCAAAACCATCAAGTCTTCAGTGCTCAGCTTTCTTCATAGTCCAACTCTCACATCCATACATGACCACTGGAAAAATCATAGCCTTGACTAGACAGACCTTTGTTGGCAAAGTAATGTCTCTGCTTTCTAATATGCTGTCTAGGTTGGTCATAACTTTCCTTCCAAGGAGTAAGCATCTTTTAATTTCATAGCTGCAATCACCATCCTTAGTGATTTTGGAGCACAAAAAAATAAAGTCAGCCACTGTTTCCCCATCTCATTAGGGTTCAAATCATCTGCTGTGCCCCAGAGACAGAGGATGAGATGGTTGGATGGCATCACTGACTCAATGGACATGAGTTTGAGCAAGCTCTGGGAGATAGCAAAAGACAGGGAAGCCTGGTGTGTTGCAGTCCATGGGGTCGCCAAGAGTTGGATATGACTTAGCGATTGAATAACAACAACAATGCCCTGATATCTAATGTTTAGTTTAGAGATGAGGTATAACAGCCCATTGCTGACCACTTGGAGCCATGTTGTAGTCAGGATAGATTAGGTTTTGCTGCAGTAACAAACAGCACATATATTGTAATGGCTTCTGACAACAAAGGTTTATTTATTGGTCACACTACTTACCTATTACTGGTCATCTATGGGCTTTGCTCCAATATCACTTTCTGAAACTCAAACTAATGGAACCTGGCCCTTTGTGGAACATTGCCATTGACCATAACTTTTGACTTGTCTCAACATTAAATGCTCTAGCCTCAGAGTAATACACCTCTCTACTACTGACAACTCTGGCCAGAATAAGCCTGACCTCAAGGAGTCTGAGGAGAAATCGAGGAGGGTAAAAAGTACATTTCTATCGTATATTGGAAGGACTTGAATGACTAGTACAACTTCCATTGTGATTGGGGATCAGTGCTCATTCCAATATTTAGATCAGATCAGATCAGTCACTCAGTTGTGTCTGACTCTTTGCGACCCCATGAATTGCAGCACGCCAGGCCTCCCTGTCCATCACCAACTCTCGGAGTCCACCCAAACCCATGTCCATTGAGTCAGTGATGCCATCCAGCCATCTCATCCTCTGTCATCCCCTTCTCCTCTTGCCCCCAATCCCTCCCAGCATCAGAGTGTTTTCCAATGAGTCAACTCTTCGCATGAGGTGGCCAAAGTACTGGAGTTTCAGCTTTAGCATCATTCCTTCCAAAGAAATCCCAGGGCTGATCTCCTTCAGAATGGACTGGTTGGATCTCCTTGCAGTCCAAGGGACTCTCAAGAGTCTTCTCCAACACCACAGTTCAAAAGCATCAATTCTTTGGTGCTCAGCCTTCTTCACAGTCCAACTCTCACATCCATACATGACCACAGGAAAAACCATAGCCTTGAAGACGAAGCTTTGTTGGCAAAGGTCTCTGCTTTTGAATATGCTATCTAAGTTGGTCATAACTTTCCTTCCAAGGAGTAAGCATCTTTTAATTTCATGGCTGCAGTCACCATCTGCAGTGCTTTTGGAGCCCAGAAAAAGAAAGTCTGACACTGTTTCCACTGTTTCCCCATCTATTTCCCATGACGTGATGGGACTGGATGCCATGATCTTCGTTTTCTGAATGTTGAGCTTTAAGCCAACTTTTTCACTCTCCACTTTCATCAAGAGGCTTTTGAGTTCCTCTTCACTTTCTGCCATAAGGGTGGTGTCATCTGCATATCTGAGGTGATTGATATTTCTCCCAGCAATCTTGATTCTAGCTTGTGTTTCTTCCAGTAGAGCATTTCTCATGATGTACTCTGCATATAAGTTAAATAAACAGGGTGACAATATACAGCTTTGACGTACTCCTTTTCCTATTTGGAACCAGTCTGTTGTTCCATGCCCAGTTCTTTTTTTTTCCATGCCCAGTTCTAACTGTTGCTTCCTGACCTGCATACAAATTTCTCAAGAGGCAGATCAGGTGGTCTGGCATTCCCATCTCTTAAAGAATTTTCCACAGTTTATTGTCATCCACACAGTCGAAGGCTTTGGCATAGTCAATAAAGCAGAAATAGATGTTTTTCTGGAACTCTCTTGCTTTTTCCATGATCCAGCAGATGTTGGCAATTTGATCTCTGGTTCCTCTGCCTTTTCTAAAACCAGCTTGAACATCAGGAAGTTCACAGTTCATGTATTGCTGAAGCCTGGCTTGGAGAATTTTGAGCATTACTTTACTAGCGTGTGAGATGAGTGCAATTGTGTGGTAGTTTGAGCATTCTTTGGCATTGCCTTTCTTTGGGATTGGAATGAAAACTGACCTTTTCCAGTCCTGTGGCCACTGCTGAGTTTTCCAAATTTGCTGGCATATTGAGTGCAGCACTTTCACAGCATCATCTTTCAGGATTTGGAATAGCTCAACTGGAATTCCATCACCTCCACTAGCTTTGTTCATAGTGATGCTTTCTAAGGCCCACTTGACTTCATATTCCAGGATGTCTGGCTCTAGGTCAGTGATCACACCATTGTGATTATCTGGGTCGTGAAGATCTTTTTTGTACAGTTCTTCTGTGTATTCTTGCCACCTCTTCTCAATATCTTCTGCTTCTGTTAGGTCCATACCATTTCTGTCCTTTATCGAGCCCATCTTTGCATGAAATGTTCCTTTGATATCTCTGATTTTCTTGAAGAGATCCCTAGTCTTTCCCATTCTGTTGTTTTCCTCTATTTCTTTGCACTGATCACTGAAGAAGGCTTTCTTATCTCTTCTTGCTATTCTTTGGAACTCTGCATTCAGATGTTTATATCTTTCCTTTTCTGCTTTGCTTTTCACTTCTCTTCTTTTCACAGCTATTTGTAAGGCCTCCCCAGATAGCCATTTTGCTTTTTTGCATTTCTTTTCCATGGGGATGGTCTTGACCCTGTCTCCTTTATAATGTCATGAACCTCATTCCATAGTTCATCAGGCACTCTATCTATCAGATCTAGGCCCTTAAATCTATTTCTCACTTCCACTGTATAATTATAAGGGATTTGATTTAGGTCATACCTGAATGGTCTAGTGGTTTTCCCTACTTTCTTCAATTTAAATCTGAATTTGGCAATAAGGAGTTCATGGTCTGAGCCATAGTCAGCTCCTGGTCTTGTTTTTGCTGACTGTATAGAGCTTCTCCATCTTTGGCTGCAAAGAATATAATTAATGTGATTTCAATGTTGACCATCTGGTGATGTCCATGTGTAGAGTCTTCTCTTGTGTTGTTGGAAGAGGGTGTTTGTTATGACCTATATTTGCAAAGAATATAATCAATCTGATTTCGGTGTTGACCATCTGGTGATGTCCATGTATAGAGTCTTCTCTTGTGTTGTTGTAAGAGGGTGTTTGTTATGACCAGTGCATTTTCTTGGCAAAACTCTATTAGTCTTTACCCTGCTTCATTCCGTATTCCAAGGCCAAATTTGCCTGTTACTCCAGGTGTATCTTGACTTCTGACTTTTGCATTCCAGTCCCCTATAATGAAAAGGACATCTTTTTTGGGTGTTAGTTCTAAAAGGTCTTGTAGGTCTTCATAGAACCGTTCAACTTCAGCTTCTTCAGCGTTACTGGTTGGGGCATAGACTTGGATTACTGTGATATTGAATGGTTTGCCTTGGAAACGAACAGAGATCATTCTGTCGTTTTTGAGATTGCATCCAAGTACTGCATTTCGGACTCTTTTGTTGACCATGATGGCCGCTCCATTTCTTCTGAGGGATTCCTGCCCACAGTAGTAGATACAATGGTCATCTGAGTTAAATTCACCGATTCCAGTCCATTTCAGTTCGCTGATTCCTAGAATGTCGACATTCACTCTTGCCATCTCGTTTGACCACTTCCAATTTGCGTTGATTCATGGACTTGACATTCCAGGTTCCTATGTAATATTGCTCTTTACAGCATTGGACCTTGCTTCTATCACCAGTCACATCCACAGCTGGGTATTGTTTTTGCTTTGGCTCCATCCCTTCATTCTTTCTGGAGCTATTTCTCCACTGATCTCCAGTAGCATATTGGGCACCTACTGACCTGGGGAGTTTCTCTTTCAGTATCCTATCATTTTGCCTTTTCATACTGTTCATGGGGTTCTCAAGGCAAGAATACTGAAGTGGTTTGCCATTCCCTTCTCCAGTGGACCACATTCTGTCAGATCTCTCCACCATGACCCGCCCATCTTGGGTTGCCCCACGGGCATGGCTTAGTTTCATTGAGTTAGACAAGGCTGTGGTCCTAGTGTGATTAGATTGACTAGTTTTCTGTTGAGTATGGTTTCAGTGTGTCTGCCCTCTGATGCCCTCTTGCAACACCTACCGTCTTACTCGGGTTTCTCTTACCTTGGGCATGGGGTATCTCTTCACGCCTGCTCCAGCAAAGCGCAGCCATTGCTCCTTACCTTGGACGAGGGTTATCTCCTCACCACCACCCTTCCTGACCTTCAACGTGGGATAGCTCCTCTAGGCCCTCCTGAGAACTAAGTATGCTATTGGAATTTACAAGTCCAAGTCCTATCTCTATGACTCATTCTGTAGGCCTCAGATTCTCCTGGATCTCCTTTCTGAAGTCCTGTTCTATCAATCAGCTTATTTTCCAGGATTTCACCAACACGACTGGAAGCCTCATCTCCATCCCTTAGGACTGGAGTCTCATCTATCTAGGTGCTACTGCACTGATACCTGTAGGCAAATCATGACATAGATGGCAATGAATACTCAAACTCAGGATCATTCTCCAATTGAATTGAACATGTTGAAAAATCTTAATATTTTTCTTTGATTTCTCTCATGCTGATCATTTTCTTGAACCCCAGACAGAGATCCAGTCTGCAAAACTTGTAAGTCTTACCTTCTGCTCAGGAATTTCTAAGCCTGTACTATAAACGAGGTCTAAATTCCAGCATCCTCTCCCTAGAAGGCAAGTCTGCTCCAAGCATTAATGACACTCCCTTCCTTCTGCTAGTAAACAACTGTGCTGCCTCCATATATCTGAGGCCTGTCACAAGACTCTCTCATTGTTTTTAAATTTTTCTTTCTATCCATAAGCGATTAAGCTTATAAATACTTTTCCCTTTTCTCCATCTCCCAGATTTTCTCAGCATCTAAAGTGACTCAGTGAGTGCGGTAAGTATTTAATAACTACTTCTTGGGTTGAATGAATGCAGAGCCACAGACCTATCTTGAACATTATTAAATATCACTAAATGCTTTGGTATTTCATCATGAAAATGGGGTAATGATATTTAATTCAGGAAGGTATTAGGAGGATTAGATATGATCAGTGAGGTATGTACTGGAAGAGGCACCCCTTCACAAGAAATGTCAATAATATTAATAACAAGATGTGGTTGAGTCAGAAACCACCTAGGTGTAGAGCAGCACTCATTTAGTGTGCCCTAGTGACATTCTTCAACAAGGGATGAAACTTTTGTTTGCTTATCTCTCATCTACACTTGAACTGCCCTCCTGTAGTTTTCTATTTATGGAAGGAAAAATAATCTCTTAATTTATTTAAGCTTTTGTTTTTTGTTGGGAGGGGCAAGAGAGGTAGCTTCTCGAACAAATGTGCAGATAGTTTTAATTTTTTCACTTTCCCACTTTGATCACTTTTTTTGCATAGTCATTGTATGGAGGGAAGGGGAACACTTTCCAGGGCCCTAGAGTGGTCTCTTGTCTAAGGCTCAGAAATGAATTGTCCAAGGAGACACATGTACTGACAAAGCAAGAGGCTTTTATTGGGAAGAGGAACCCAGGTGGAGAGCAGCAGGATAAGGGAACCCAGGAGAACTGCTTTGTTGCACTGCCTTTTTATGATGATGGGGTTAGTTTCTGGGTTGTTTCTGGCCATTCTGACTCACAGTTAATCCTTGTGGCACATGCAGTCCTCAGCCAAGATGGATTCCAGTGAGAAGGATTCTGGGAGGTGGTAGGACATGTGGTTTCTCCTTTTGACCTTTCCCAGATTCTTCCAGTTGCTGGTGGCTTGTTAGTTCCATGTTCCTTACCAGGACCTTCTATTGTAAAATAACTCATGCAAAGGGTTACCGTGGTGCCTGGCCAGGTTGGGTGGTTTCAGTCAGCATTTTCCCTAATAATTGCATTGGTTTGATTTTGACTTAATACTTAAAAACTCCTTTTACAACTTTTTTTTGTGTGTTTGAATGATTTCCTTATCAAGTTTAAATTAATAGGAAATACAGATCTAAATAAAATATTCTACCGAAGCATTTGAAATCTGTTCTCTGTTATTATTTTAGTCACTCAACACAGCATAATGAACTATACCGATGTCCTGGTCTAAAAAAAAAATTGCTAAAGATGACAGAGTTGGATCTGTCAAATTAGTTGTCATCATACTGAAAGACCAAAGCAGAAATACAAAGGCGTTTTGATTAGTATCTGATCATGGTGAAATTTCAGTCATGGAAGTATTTGACATGAGTGACCTGATCAATAATTTTGTTGTAATCTTTAAGACTACAGTGTGGTTCATTTTATAACAGATGACATTTTAATAGGCTCTGCATTCTTTGGGCTAAAAAAATTACCAGTTGCTAGAGGACTGTCAACTGCTCTCAATTAATATAGACTTTCAAACTTTTTTTTGGCTTAAAATGCTACAAATATTAGAGAGATTTTCTAGGAGATATTTGGCATACCAATGAGAGTTACCTGTATTGCATGTCGTGGTAATCCAGGTGTGTTCCACTTTAGCTGTTGGTCTGTGATGTGAAAAAAGCACAGAAAGTATTCTTTGGAAAAGTAAAGTTCTAATTTTATGCTGAAACTTTAAGTTCATAGCGATTTACTTTGGCTCATGTAACAGTTCATCAGCTAATGACAATCCGGGTGGAATTTTGATATTATTTTATTGGTGACATACACTCTGGAATTTTACCTTCTCGGTCATTCTGGAGAACTTAAATATGTGTAAATGTGTTAGTGGGGGCTTCCCAAGTGGCTCATATGATAAAGAATCTGCCTGTAATATAGGAAACCTGAGTTTGATCTCTGGGTTGGGAAGATCCCTTCCAGGATGAGTGGCCACCCACTCCAGTATTCTTGCCTGGGAAATCCTGTGGACAGAGGAGGCTGGTGGGCTACAGTCTGTGGTGTTGCAAAGAGTCAGATAAGACTGAGCACACATGCATGTATGTGTTAGTACTGCAAGGCCATACTAGATTTTTTTTAAGTTCAAGTAAACTGTGTATTCTAATCAAATTATTGTTTGTTCACTAGATGTATTAAATCGATTCACTAAATGTATTAAATCGATTTTTAAATTCATCGACTTATCCAGTGGTCATGATTAGTACTAGTGAATCTCTTAACTTGCATGGATTCCGTATTGCTAAGTGACCATATATTCTGGCTTATAGGGGATAGTACTGTCTTTGTAAAATTAAAGTATTAACACTGCCTCCTTTTGCTTTCAAAAATATTTTGGTTTGGAGTGATAAACTACATGATCACTCTACTTATACTGTCATAGAAGCCATAGTTTCATTGCCTTAATTTCATTGGGGAGGGGTAAAGCATTGTCTTTCTCTCCTCCCTAGAATAAATCCCTTTCATAGTTTTTTTCACACCTTTTACATTCTCTACATCCAAAGGCCATTTTACTTTGTTTCTGTGGATTCCAATGGAAGCTTGTATCTAAAGAATGCATTTATAAGAGAACTTTATAGAGATGATCAAAAATATTTTAAGACATAGTCAGTATATATTTTACTCTATTCCAGTGGAGCAGGAATCTTGACTCTTGTTCACCGTTGAATACTTAGCCTCTTGCACAGTGTTTGCTTATAACAGATTCAGTAGTGCTATTGAAGGAATATGCAATTTAAAACTTACCCATTTTTTAATTTGAGAAAACTGAAGTTTCTTCATATATACAATTTTCTTCCATAAAGATATGAAGACACGCCATGCCCCTGCTTGGAATCATTGGTTAGGAAAATATTTCTCAAACATTGTTCAAATAAAGATTACTTGACCTTTGGCCCAAAACTCAGGCTCCCAGCCTCTGCCCCTGAAAGTCTGGTTCAGTAAGTCTCAGGTGGCTTCAGGTATACAACAGGCATCATATCTAGAATCCTTTCCAAGTCCATGTCTTTGAGATCTTTGTTTCATTTTATTGTCAAAAGGACATTTGCTTGAATTCCTACTAGGCTGTCCATCTTTCTACAAAGTCTCTATTAATAAACTAATTATATAGAGAGTTTTAGACTGAAAAGAAACTGGGTTCCACCGCATAACTGGTCTTATCACTTCCTCTCTTTGGATACAAGTTTTCTCAACCTTAGAGTGACAAGGCTGAATGACAAGATCCCCTAGCCCTCTTTCAGCTCTATTATAAGGTAATTCTTGTCTTTGAAACCTGATAGATATCTGGCCAGGTAAAAAGTGCTCCATGAGACATTTTCAACAAAAAAGTGTTAAGTACTTTGTCTTTGTTGCTTCATTTATAAGAAATTAACTATGGACTAATTACAAACTGAAGAGATATTTTTAAACTTATAGGTTATTTAAGCACCATTCTTCATAAACAAACTTCTATACTAGTTTATTTGGGATTCCCTAAAAACATGTTTTGGGAACTGATTGATAACTTTTTATTTGAGGTTAAAAATGATTTCTTAACTCTTGATAATTGTATAGAACCCTCTACAGATAAGAAAAAAGTCCATTGCATTTGAGTAAATTTGCAGAAGTTAGAAAAGCCTCCCTACCCAAGTGTCCCTATTACTAAATTGTAAGCAAAATCAGAATTAATCTTTTTGGTAACTATGCCAAATATTGAATAGATTTCACAAAAAGGGGAGAGAAGGAGACTCTGGTGAATATACTCACAGAGATTCGTTCATCAAATTAGCCATATATGTCAGACTGGTATAAGCCAAATTATATATTTTTTTCCAGGAGTATAAATCAGATTAGATTAACTTTTTCTAGAATCAGAGGAAGAGAATAGATTGGGAAAGTTTTAAAGCTGGGAAGAAACCCGAGAAGGTCAAGACTTGATGAGCAGAAGGTTCCAAATACCTAAAGGTTGTTGCCAGTAAAAGTGGGAAGATGTTCGTGTCTGGTTGGTAAAGAAGCAACAGCAACATTCACTTATTTCAGAATTCTATCTTGGGCTGTTCCAGAAGTCAGATGGAAGAGTTCTGTGAAATAATGTGATAGGAGAAAGAAGGAAGAATTGTGTAATTGCAGTTTCTTTATACCAGACGAGCTTTCTGGTGGCATAGTCTTGAAGGTGTCATCACAGAAGTGGGTTTGATTTTCTGGTATCCTCATGTAATTGCCTAACACCCTACTTCTTCCTGTAAGGTGGATTCCACGTGAAGAATAATTATTATTGGTTTAATCCACATTAGCACCGATGTCTCATAGTGGATATTAATCAACTCAATTATCTCTTCAGGTGCAGGTATAAAGAGCAATGAACAGGCTGCAAAATGTTTTTGGAGATAAGCTTGTGATTTTGACACTTCAGGAATGGACAGAAAACGCGGGAAATACGTAGTGAACATTGAAGACCCTGGAAACCAGCCTGTGAGTATTGGTGGCACTGCTGTGTGTTCTGATAGTTCACAGGCTTGTTGCCAACAATAATACAACTCTAATTTTTTTTATCACAACCTAGTTCTTCCCCAAAAGGAATTCTTAATCAAAATCCTACATGAAAAACAGTTTTTAGCTATTCTATTACTACTTGTTAATTAGGAAACCTGTATTTTTTCTGTATATCAATATATGAATTATTAAGAAATTTATTTTAATTCTCACCAATCTAAGGTATTAGCAACTTGGGGGGTAACAATTTATTAAACTGTCCAAATAATTCTCTATAGTTATTGTAACTCAACTATAAGATGATGAATCTGTGGTTGATTGCATTAACAAATTATGTTTTTAAAATGTGATATATAGATTATTTTTGTATTAATTGCCTGGACTTTTAGTGTAATATGTAGATTTGTCAGAGCTCAAAAATTTCATATAGTAGAACATGATCCTTTGAAAGTTAGAACATGATTCTTTAAGTGAAGTCTTGGTGCAGGAAGCAAATCATCTAGCAAGTCCTTTAGTTAAAGACTTGCCTCTAGTTAACTACTTGTGAATTTATTTTTTAGTACAGAATTATATTCGAGGGAAATAGTAGAATTCAATTATATGCAATATTATTTGACTATTGCTTATGTTTTTAGAGAAATAACTTAGGACTGTATGTTTTGGGATTGCCTTTTATGAAACTTTGCCTCTGACTAGACTCCAGTGTTCTTGCCTGGAGAATCCCAGGGATGGGGGAGCCTGGTGGGCTGCCATCTATGGGGTCGCACAGAGTCGGACACTACTGAAGCGACTTAGCAGCAGCAGCAGCAGAGAGCCCTTGATACTGGAGACATATGGCAATGTGTTGAATGAAATCAATATCAGTTTGAATGGACAATTTTATTCTTTGAGGAAAAATATCTTTGTCCACCTGCACTAACAAGGAAGTTACAAGGCAGGGAAATTGTTCTCTTGATTCTAGATCAGCACTCTTTTCCCCTAAAGATGTTCTTCATGGCTCTTTGAGCCTTGCAACTATGTTATTAGGTCTTCACGGTGTCAAGATACTCAGATAAAAAGTTCCCTTTCCTAAGGAATTAATCATCTTGAAGATTTCTCTAGACAGTGATGAAATTTTTGAATAAAGAGAACGCATTTTCACCACTGAGTATCTCACATTACATCTGGATATTTGTACATAATGGTAGAAAAATTTTTTTCAATTGAGGTCCATTTTCACCAATGGATCAAAGGAGCAACTGATATCTACATAAAAAAAGAGAAAATTTAGGAGTTTGTTTTTCCTTCTTAGGGAACATGAAATGGTGACCTCTTTTGAGTTTTGAGCATAGAATTTAAAATTTTTTTCCATGAACATAGCTAATGCATTTTAGGTATGTGTAACGTAGATTATTGACTTCTACCAGGAGCTAATTTATAGCTCCCCAACTGCTCAAAATTTTAACTTTACTCTGCTGTCAGTGCACTTACCCCCCAATTTCCTTCTCTTAAATATTTTCGATTCTGATAAACTGGTCTGGCCAATGAATTTTTATTTAATTATAATAGTTCCAAAAATATTCAAATTCATCAGTCACAAACTGAATATCTGCAGAATAGTGATAGTAATAATATAGAGAAACACAAACTTTTACAAAATATAAATCTTTGTGATTTTCTCAAATTGCATATTTAAAAGCAGATAGGACTTTGTTAAGGTGCTTGTGTATATCGTATCTTCTCTTACTCTGTGTCACTGCATTGCTCTTCTCTTTATTTCTTTGGCACGATGTTGTACCTTTAGAAAAACAGAACGTGACTAATTTTTTTTATGTTCAAGTGTATTCCTTCTTGGCTCTAGCTAATCATAATAATACCCCATTTTATTCTTATAGCTGCTCAATGGCCAGTGTTTGCACACATACATATCTTGATTGTTTTAATGGAAATTAGAGATTGATTGAACTAGCAACATCAGTAGCATTTTAAATAACAATTTAGGATTGGTTAGGTAATCAATATAATTAGAGAGCACATTTAAATAATACTCTTGTTATCCTGTGAGAAAAAATTAAATAATTCTATAATATTTTTCAGCTATTACAAATTTACACAAACAATTTATACTCCCATAAGAATGTATCACAGATTGCTCTCCTTCTTTTTCTTAAAACCGTATCTGGATTTTTTTTTCTCTTAAACTCACTTCAAGAAAAACCTAACCACCAAAACCTTTCTTATTTGAACCCATCCTTTTAATTCATTTATTTAAAATAATTCAACACCTATTTAAAAGACTTAAAGAATGATATAATAAGCATGCTTTTACCAAACACCAAATTTAAGAAATAAGCCAGTACAGATATAGTTGAAGTCTTTTGTTTTTATAGTCTTTGAATGTATTTGACACATAGCATTGTAAGTTTAAGCTGAGCAGTGTGCTACTTTGATACTATACTGTATATGATCAACTATAGGTATCACTAAAGTAATATTTATCACATTACGTAATTATAGTACAAGCATATTGTTTGTATGCATTATTGTGTGTTTTAGATCACTACTTGTTGAAGGCTTGTGAAATATTTTGTTTGTATCTTCCCAACACCCTTCCCTTCCTCCTTTGTACTACCTGCCCCATGAAGACTCAGGTGAATATGCTTGTACCAAGCATTTTCCAGCTTCTAATCCTTATCGTATTTATCTGCATGTATGTTTCTCAAATTCAGGTCTATTGTGCTTCATCAAAGAAGCATAAGATCTGGTAAGAGTAAAACAATCATATAGAAACTAGAAAATGCATATTGAGAGATTCCTAAATGATTTGTCTTTCATGGACTGCCTAGTTCTGTTCAAAAAAGAGGATGGCATTAGTAATGTTAAGGCTACAGGACCCATTCTGGTATGAGGAATTTTAGTTAGTAGGTTGTGGATAGATGGGTACTGGTCTTATTAGACTTAGAAATCTTGGGTGCTAGAAACTGAATAATGTAACTGTGATATTGTTACATTATTATTAAAATAAAAATTTTATTTTAGAAAATAGTTATAGCTTTATAGAAAACTGCAAACATAGTACAGTTTTAAAGCAAATGAATAGAACAGTTTTCTAAACACAGAAAACGGCAAACAGAGAATTCCCACATACCTAGGATCCGATTTCCTCTATTTTTTCTTCCAGCTTTATTCAGATACAATTGACATACAGCACCACATAAGTTTAAGTTGTATGGCATAATGATTTGACCTACATGCGTGATTTAATGATTATTACAATTTGTTTAGTGATTATCCATCATCTCATATAGACAATTATATTTTTTTGTGATGAGATCTCTTAGGATTTGCTTTTTAACTTTCATATATAACATAGAGCAGAGTTAATTATATTAATCATATTTTATGTCTCATCCCTACTACTTATTTATCTTACAACTAGAAGTTTGTTCCTTTTTACTGCCTTCATCCAATTCTCCCTTCTCTCCATGGACCCCACCTCTGATAACCATTAATCTGACCTCTTTTTACTATGAGTTTTTCTGTTTGTTTTTGAAGTATAATTGACCTACATTACTATATTATTTCCTGTTATACAACATAGTGATTTGGTATTTCTATACATTTCAAAATAACCACCCCTTACGATATTACTCTATATACTGTGTATTTAATGACTATATTCCCTATACTGCACTTTTCATACCTGTGACTCATTTATTTTGCACCTGGACATTTGTACCTCGTCATCCCCCTCCCCTGTTTCCTTCAACAGTGTCTCCTATTATTATTATCTTACATTAATATGGTACATTGGTTACAATTAATGAACCAATATTGATACACTGTTATTTTTTAAAGTCCATATTTTATTCAGACTTTTTAGTTTTTATTTACTGCCCCTTTCTGTTCTTCTGCATTATTTATTTGTTCAATCATTTATATCAGTATGGACTCTCAGATATTTATTTTCTACTTTTAGTAGTAGTATAATCCAGTACTACTTTAAGTTTTTTTGCTCCAAATAGCTTTGGCTATTGAGAGCTCTTTCTGTTGATTCCTGTGTTACTTTGACATACTGGCATACACCTGTCATCATCATCATTATTATTTTTTGGTGAAGCATGGGAGGATTTCCTTAATCTCTGGTATTAAAAGATGCTCCAGGCTTATCTTGTAAATTTCCACCCCAGCCCTATCATTAGCCATTTCTGCAGAGATTCCTCATTTCTTTCACTAAGTAAGAGTGTGGGGTCGAACCCGAGATCTGGGTGCTTGTTCCTGCAAGTGTGTTGTTGCTTCTAGGTCCCCGCAGCTGACAAAGGAAGGAAATGTATGCATATATAGTGACCTGTGTATACAGGCATATCTATAAATACTTCTCTATGTAATCATCTATATTTGTATTTTATGAACATGAGTTTATACTGATAGCTCCAACTTTTTTTATTTTTGTATATTTATCTTGTATTTACTGACCTCATTAATTCACTTATTCTAACATTCTGTCTGTAGATTCTTTTGGATTTTCTATAAACACAATCATATCATTATTATTTTTTCAAGTTTTATAACTTTATTTTTGTTTTGCCAACAATGCACTGGCTAAGACCTCCAATGTTACATTGAATGGAAGTGGTGAAAGTGAATATCTTGTGTTATTCCCAAACTCAGGGGGAGAGCCTGAAATATTTCACAATTAATTATGATGTTAACTTGGGTTTTATGGAGCTACCCTTTGTTAATTATGGAAAAGTCTCTTCTATTACTAGTTTGCTCAGATATTTTGTAATTAATGTCAATGATTGTATAAAATAATTGAATGCAATCTTGTTTTGAGAGGTATAATATATTTATTTATTCCTCAGTCAGCTTTCAAATGATCTTCTTTGACCACATATGTCATAATATGTCACAACCTAACTTACATTTGTCAGAATTGTATTACTTTGGACATAAGATACAGTAGCATCTTATTTCTCCCCCTTCTTTTCTGTATACAGCCGTTACCGAACCTTACAAACTATGAAGCTCACGGTTCAGCATGTGGGCTTACAACATCAATTGATGTAACTGGTGATGCTGGTCCCAGTTTAACTGATGTCTGCACCAACACAGCGACCCTTGGATATTCAGAATTTCCAAACAGAGAATCTCCATATTGTCAGGTAATGTTTGGGGTGACACTGTTTCTCTGGGTTATGATATAATCCACAGAGAAGTGCTCTTGATTACATATTAGAGAAAAAAATTCAGTCAATTAACATTGTTCTTTTGCAAATCGACAACGTCCTCTGAACATGTCTTCACTGAGAAGAAATGAAATAGAGCTAGATTTATGGGGCTCTTAATTTAAAGAGCTAATGATCTTAATGGAAGGAAAAAACATATATAGAGTTTAGGGAAAATATATGGGGTTTCCCTGGTGACTCTGACAGTAAAGAATCTGCCTGCAGTGCAGGAGACTCGGTTTGATCCCTGGGTGGGGGAGACCCCCGGAGCAGGAAATGACTACCCACTCCAGTATTCTTCCCTGGAGAATCTCATGGACAGAGGAGCCTGGTAGGCTGTATAGTCCATGGGGTCACAAAGAGTTGGACACTAACTGAGTGACTAACACATTCATTTCACTTTTAGGGAAAATATATGTGTCAAAAAAAAAAAAGCAAAGTTTCGGGTTCCTTTGTTTGGAGGACTGACTAGGCGATGAGAGCAACGCACAGGCGGAGAATGATGTCGCAACCCTTGCTCGGTAGAAAGTGAAGTCCTGTGCTGAGGCCCTGGGGGCCTAGTCTGTGGGTGATCTGCCTTACTCTCCTTCCCTTCCTGCTTCTGGGCCTAACTGTGGTCCTTCTGTCAGCCTCCTGTCTCTGACCTCATGTGTTACCAACTTTGACTTAGAAACAATTTAGTACCACCTTGGTTTGGTGCCCAGAGGCAGATTTCCTGTATTCTTCACGCTGTTTCTAATGATTCTATTTTCTTCACCTAAAATCTGATGCCTGAGTCTTCCTTGATTCTACCCCTGACTCCAGGTGAAAACTTGATTTTTGACTGATTGATAACGCTGCCTGGCAGTTTGGCTCAATTCTTCTGACTCTGGATTATACCACTCCTCTAATTAACCCCGCTTTAGAAACAGTTTAGAAAGACTTTGATAAAATAAGAGGGTAAACTCTTGATGACAAGAGACATTGTGGAAGAAGGTTTCTGATAGGAATTATTTAGAGAATGGGCTTCCCTGACGGCTCAAAGGTAAAGAATCAGCCTGCAATGCAGGCAACACAGGAGATGGGGGTTCAATCCCTGGGTTAGAAGATTCCCTGGAGGAAATGGCAACTCACTCCAGTATTCTTGCCTGGAAGTCCCATGGACAGAGGAGCCTGGCGGGCTACAGTCCCTGGGGCTGCAAAGAGGTGGATACGACTGAACAACTAAACACTCATTTAGAGAATATATCTCTGATGACCTCAAACAAAGCAGTCCAATCAGAGAGCTGAAAATTATTTTAGATGCCTTTTCTTAACCACAGATGGAAAAACACTGTAGTCTAGGCAGTTGAGATTGTTTGTAAGAATTCACCCAGCTAGACAGTAGCAGTAAGAGCACTTGAACATAGGTCTGGGATTGAGTTTCGATTAATCTTGCTCCTCTTTTTAAAAATTTGAGCAAAAAATGAGGATAATTTTGCCTCTGAAATATAAATATTGTCCTTCCTCTCTTTCCCCTTTGATTTCCTTCTAAGGCCTAGATGACATGGGGCAGGAGGTTCTTTTAGTCATTGGACTCTCTTGGTTGGTGCCCCCAGATTTCCTTAGCCTTGGTACCCAGTGCCCTTGAGCTGTTTCTGACTGCCTAGTGGGTGTCACTCTCAACACTCAAATTGTGGTTTATTGCTTGACACAGTGTCTCATATTTTGGGACACTGAAGGGCTACCCTACATGCGCCAAAGACATATGCTCTCTGTTTCCTTTAGTGATCGTTTTCAGTCAAAAGGAAACGGATCAGAATGGGGTCATTAGTGAAATCAGAAGTATTTAAGTACTTAAACGAGTGTTAGGAAAATGTTACTCATACTGTTTTTTATTTACTATTTACAACAACCTTATTAAAGGGAATGAGGCTTTACATGTAAAGGGAAATTTCCAAATACCACCATCTATCCAGTAAAAGATTTATTAATATAATTTACAACTAAATCTGTTAGAGACCAATGGCTATGCCCTTAATTACTATAATACACTGCCTTATGCAAAAATCTTATTTGGAGGATGTTTCTTATTTTAATTTTCTCAATAACATTTGGAGGTAGATACTGTTATCCCCACTTTTGATATAAGGCAAATTGAAAATTAGGCAAGTTAAGAAATTTGCTCAGAATATTAATGGCATGGAAGTCCAATTCAAGACCTCCTTATCTCAAGGCTTACATATTTTATTCTGTGCAGTATTTTCTCTACAATAACAAAGAGAGAGAGAGTGATTACAAAGTATTTTACAGACATTAATCCCAATTCTAATGTTATTACATAGATTTTTATGGATGAAAGAATGTCAAAGAGGTAAGCATCTTACCCAATGAAAATAGCTTATGTCAGCACAAGCTGGATTTCAAGAAATGTTTTCAACTCTGAATTTCATGTTGCTATTACTAACCTGTATGAAGTTAGCTAGACTATTTGAAAAGCAATTAATTAATGCCTTTAAAATGGAAGGCTGCAAAGCAGACCTGTTTCTGACATCTGATTGGCCAAAGATGGGAGAAATTTTTATCAGGTGCTTTTGGGTCCCTCAGATTACTGAGCAGTCAGCTACACAACTATAGATACTTCTCTTGCTAGAGGGAGGAATAAAGTGTTTCTAAGATGACATTCATTATTTCTTTTAGTTTTAAGTATAGACGATGAAAAGGAAGCAGAGAGATCAGTGGATATTCCTTTATTCCTATTACAAAGACCAAGCCTTTCCTAAATGAAACCTTAAGCTTGAGCCAATATTTATAATATTACAGGCTACAAAGGTATTTTTTTGTTTATACATTCTTCCACTGAAGTAATCTATATATGAAAAGATTATCAGTGGCATAAATTTATCTTGCAACATTTGGTTTCAACTTCAGTAATGTTATTTAAATTCTTTCCAGATGACAAGAAATTTCTTCAGTGACTGGTCTCTGTGGAAAATATTCCTGGCTTCTCTCTTAGCTTCTGTGATAACAACAGCAATTGGAGTATTGATATTGAGTCTGGTATACAATGGGAAAAATAATAATCCCCAAATTGTTATACAACTACCTCAAAACCAGGGGACAGTGTCAACGACAACTGACTCAACCTCATCTACGATTTCTGAAACTACTGTTGGCACTAGTACAGTAGATTCTGCCACAACATCCACTTCCACTACCGTGACAACAACCACTGTGCCCACATCAACAGAAACTACCAGTGTGACAGCCACTGACTCAACAGACAGCACATTAGCGACAGCCACCACTTCCTCGGAACCAGTCACAACAGTGACTGCTAGTATTACCACTGAGGCTACAACCACAACCACCACTGCATCGCCCGCATCTGCCGAAACAACAACCGTAACAGTTGTAACTACAACAGCTGAACCAACTACCACAACTAGTCCCACCACAACCACTGAGACTACAACCTCAACAACCTCCACTGCTGCTCCCACATCTACTGAAGCTACAACAAGCACAGTTGCCACCACTTCAGCGGAACCAACTACTGCAACAACCACCACCACGACTACTGCTGCTACAACCACAACCACCACCACTGCCGCTCCCACATCTACTGAAAGTACCACCACCACAGTTGCCACCACTTCAGCTGAACCAGCTACAACAACTGCCACCACTACCACTGAGGCTACAACCACAAGCACCACCACTGCCGCTCCCACATCTACTGAAAGTACCACCACCACAGTTGCCACCACTTCAGCTGAACCAGCTACAACAACTGCCACCACTACCACTGAGCCTACAACCACAACCACCACCACTGCCGCTCCCACATCTACTGAAACTACAACCACCACAGTTGCCACCACTTCATCAGAAGCAGCTACAACAACTGAAACCACTACCACCGAGGCTACAACCACAACCACCACCACTGCCGCTCCCACATCTACTGAAACTACAACCACCACAGTTGCCACCACTTCAGATGAACCAACTACTGCAACTGACACCACTACCACTGAGGCTACAACCATAACCACTACCACTATTGCTCCCACATCTACTGAAAGTACAATGACCACAGTTACCACCACTTCACCTGAACCAACTACTACAACAACTGCCACCACTACCACTGAGGCTACAACCACAACCACCACCACTGCTGCTCCCACATCTACTGAAACTACAACCACCACAGTTGCCACCACTTCATCAGAAGCAGCTACAACAACTGAAACCACTACCACCGAGGCTACAACCACAACCACCACCACTGCCGCTCCCACATCTACTGAAAGTACCACCACCACAGTTGCCACCACTTCATCAGAATCAGCTACCACAACTGTCACCACTACCACTGAGGCTACAACCACAACCACTACCACTGTTGCTCCCACATCTCTTGAAAGTACCACTACCACCGTTGCCACCACTTCAGATGAAGCAACTACCACAGCAACTGACACCCCTACCACTGAGGCTACAACCACAGCAACCACCACTGCTGCTCCCACATCTACTGAAAGTACCACCACCACAGTTGCCACCACTTCATCAGAACCAGCTACCACAACTGCCACCACTACCACCGAGGCTACAACCACAACCACCACCACTGTTGCTCCCACATCTACAGAAGGTACCACCACCACAGTTGCCACCACTTCAGATGAACCAACTACTGCAACTGCCACCACTACCACTGAGGCTACAACCACAACCACTACCACTGTTGCTCCCACATCTACTGAAACTACAACCACCACAGTTGCGACCACTTCATCAGAAGCAGCTACAACAACTGAAACCACTACCACCGAGGCTACAACCACAACCACCACCACTGCCGCTCCCACATCTACTGAAAGTACCACCACCACAGTTGTCACCACTTCAGCTGAACCAGCTACAACAACTGAAACCACTACCACCGAGGCTACAACCACAACCACCACCACTGCCGCTCCCACTTCTGAAAGTACCACCACCACAGTTGCCACCACTTCAGATGAACCAACTACCACAGCAGCTGACACCCCCACCACTGAGGCTACAACCACAACCACCACCACTGCCGCTCCCACATCTACAGAAGGTACCACCACCACAGTTGCCACCACTTCAGATGAACCAACTACTGCAACTGACACCACTACCACTGAGGCTACAACCATAACCACTACCACTATTGCTCCCACACCTACTGAAAGTACAATGACCACAGTTACCACCACTTCATCTGAACCAACTACTACAACAACTGCCACCACTACCACTGAGGCTACAACCACAACCACTACCACTGTTGCTCCCACATCTACTGAAAGTACCACCACCACAGTTGCCACCACTTCATCTGAACCAGCTACAACAACTGAAACCACTACCACCGAGGATATAACCACAAGCACCACCACTGCCGCTCCCATGTCTACTGAAAGTACCACCACCACAGTTGCCACCACTTCAGCTGAACAAACTACCACAACAACTGACACCACTACCACTGAGGCTACAACCATAACCACCACCACTGCTGCTCCCATATCTACTGAAACTACAACCACCACAGTTGCGACCACTTCATCAGAAGCAGCTACAACAACTGAAACCACTACCACCGAGGCTACAACCACAACCACCACCACTGCCGCTCCCACATCTACTGAAACTACAACCACCACAGTTGCCACCACTTCAGATGAACCAACTACCACAGCAACTGACACCCCTACCGCTGAGGCTACAACCACAACCACCACCACTGCCGCTCCCACTTCTGAAAGTACCACCACCACAGTTGCCACCACTTCAGATGAAGCAACTACCACAGCAGCTGACACCCCTACCACTGAGGCTACAACCACAACCACCACTGCCGCTCCCACTTCTCCTGAAAGTACCACCACCACAGTTGCCACCACTTCATCAGAACCAGCTACCACAACTGTCACCACTACCACTGAGGCTACAACCACAACCACCACCACTGCCGCTCCCACATCTACTGAAACTACAACCACCACAGTTGCCACCACTTCAGATGAACCAACTACCACAGCAGCTGACACCCCCACCACTGAGGCTACAACCACAGAAACCACCACTGCCACTCCCACATCTACTGAAAGTACCACCACCACAGTTGCCACCACTTCAGATGAACCAACTACTGCAACAGTGTCCAGCACCACCAATGAGTTTCAACCACAACAGACACCACTGGGACCTCCGCTTAATCCACAGCTATGGTAGCGTCTGCCATTTAAACTTAGTGTACTACCACAACACCTACCAGTACTACCACTGAAGCTACAACCACAGCCACCACCAACCAGTATCCTTGTCCAACTTCTGCTGAAAACACAGCCACAGCAACAACCACCTTCTGTTTTGAACCCACCAGGAAAACTCTTAGCACCATCTTGAACCTTACCCTGTCACCGTATCTCCAAGCATTTCCCTTACTGAGGGCATTACCACAGCTGCAATTAGTATATTAATTGCACTTAGTGTCCGTGAGTACCTGATTCATATTAACCAGATAGTGACCAGTTAAGATCCAGAGTTCTGTACCTCTTTCTGAATCTTCTCTTATTATAATACTTTACAAGTTCAGCCCTTTCTGTTCACAATAGTATACCCTCCTACTCAGCTGAAGCTACAACGGCACAAATCATTCAAAAATTTCAACTCAAGTTGAACTATTTTCATTTGAAATGAACCTACACTATCAGCTTACCAGAATCTCTAGACACTGTTCTTTGCTATTCCATGATTTTACACTACCACAATCGCTACCTCTGTCTCAGCAAGTGAATCTAGTCTGCTTTCTGACATAATGTAAGCATTATATTCAATTCTCTTTGCCACCTCCTCAATTAAAATAAAGTCAACACAGATGTTACCAACTCAGCTGACTTTCTAATTACAGCACCATAATGACCTCAGCTGAAATAATAATCTCCATAACCTTGTAATATAAACAATACCTGTTAATAGAAAATGTAACCACAGTTAAGTGATTTACTATCATAGTAGAGTTAGCAATTTCACTGCCCCTTCAAATGAGTTCATAGCCACAACATTGCATCAACAATATATGCTGGCTACAATGTCTACTGAACTTTTGCTGTAGGGACCACCACATCAATTAACCCTACAGTCATACTATCATTTCTTCATACAGTCACTTCTTCATTTCTCCAACAGCGCCATTCATAGTGTATGTATTACTACAACATACGATTCTCACTAAACCCTTTATTACCCTACTGGCTGAATCTATAAGCACTGTAACTTCTACTGATATTGCACTCAAAGCTATCCATTACTTATTCATCTGAACCAATGCTGCCTCTATTTATAGTAAATCTACTAATTCACATCACATCCACTTGACATAAATAGAAAATTCATAATGACCCCTTCCATTGGAACTCTAATTAGGATGCTTGGAAATGAAATCCTAATGTCTACTGTCATTGTTCTCATACCAGAAACTATAGTATTAGTACCATAGATGATTCTAACGTCAGTAACTGCCTGCATGTAACTACAGTGGCCAAAACAACCACTTCTAAAACAAGATTACTTAATGACAAATTCAACTGTTATTAAAATGATAGTGAATTTTATCCTGAAAACATTTAGATTTAACAATGCTATATATTAGACCTGACCATTTAATGTGGATAGCTTCTACTTTGTGAGGTTTTAGATAACACAATTTTCATACAAAGTAAATCCAATCCATTTATTTCTGTTGGTAAACTGTTATGATTAAATAAAAATTTGCCAAATGTGAATACAGTCTTTTATTATTCCAAAGTTTTAGTCTTTAACACACAAATTCCATATATAATAGGGAAAACACAGACTATATTGTAAGGGTGTAATAAATATACATTTACACATTACAACATTTTTTTAGATTGTGCCAACACCGTTTTCATTTCATTTTCTCTTTAAATCATTTTGATGTATAAGTAATATTTTAAATGTGTCATCACTATTTTTACTTACTAATTTTGTTTTCTACTACTTTTTTGCAGTAATTTTATAAAGGCATTCAATTAAATACTTAGAATAAATATTTACTTATGCTTGATATCTGCTGAAATACCAGAAAAAGTTTAAAAAAGAAAATAGAATGTCGATAGTAATACACTTGTAAGTTTTGATCCTTTACTTAGAATTCCTGGTAATTGACAGGTTTAAACCAATGTTGATGGTATATGCACTCTACAGCAGTCCTACTAAATCAGAAGTCTCAAGGGTGGCCCAGAAATCTATATTTTTTAAGACATAAGCAGACAGGACTGATAACCATGAGTTGAAGCAGTAAATTCAGAAGGGAATCTTTGTGTCTTTGATGTTAGTGCTGCTGCTGCTGCTAGTCACTTCAGTCGTGTCCGACTCTGTGAGAACCCATAGACGGTAGCCCACCAGGCTCCCCCGTCCCTGGGATTCTCCAGGCAAGAACACTGGAGTGGGTTGCCATTTCCTTCTCCAATGCATGAAAGTGAAAAGTGAAAGTGAAGTCGATCGGTCGTATCCGACTCACAGCGACCCCATGGACTGCAGCCTACCAGGCTCCTCCATCCATGGGATTTTCCAGGCAAGAGTACTGGAGTGGGGTGCCATTGCCTTCTCTGTTGATGTTAGTGAGATTGATATAAATCAGTGAATATTCTTTAAAGCATTAACAAAAGTCAGTTTCATTACTTGGTGCTAGTTTTACCTATAAACAAAGGATGCTGTATGGTGTGTAGACACATGAGCACATGGTTAGGAGTAGGTATGAAAATGCTTTCCTTACCCAAAAGGAAAAATGTGCTTTCAAGTAATTTAAAACAAATATTTTAATAGCCACTATGCTAATTAGAAATAATTTTAAACTATCCTTTCAAGTCAGTCTCACAGAGGTACTTCCCTCTATATTGCTAACCTGGTTACTATCAGTTCAGTTCAGTTCAGTCGCTCAGTCATGTCCGACTCTTTGCGACCCCATGAATCGCAGCACGCCAGGCCTCCCCGTCCATCACCAACTCCCAGAGTTCACTCAGACTCACGTCCATCGAGTCAGTGATACCATCCAGCCATCTCATCCTCTGTCGTCCCCTTCTCCTCCTGCCCCCAATCCCTCCCAGCATCAGAGTCTTTTCCAGTGAGTCAACTCTTTGCATCAGGTGGCCAAAGTACTGGAGTTTCAGCTTCAGCATCATTCCCTCCAAAGAAATCCCAGGGCTGATCTCCTTCAGAATGGACTGGTTGGATCTCCTTGCAGTCCAAGGGACTCTCAAGAGTCTACTCCAACACCACAGTTCAAAAGCATCAATTCTTCAGTGCTCAGCCAACTGTATGAAATTAATGTAATAAAAGTTTATTAGAGCCCTTTAATTCTATTTCCTTCCTACATTATTTTTTCACTGAGTGATACTGTGTATTATTTATTAAATGTATCACTGACTGAACTCCTCTTGTTTTCTTTTTGATTATTCATTTACTTGTGGTTGCGCTAGGTCTTCATTGTTGCACCCATGCCTTCTCTCGTTGCAAGTGGGAGCTACTCTCCAGTTGCAGCATGTGAGCTTCTCAC
Source organism: Bubalus kerabau (assembly GCF_029407905.1). NCBI lineage: Eukaryota > Metazoa > Chordata > Mammalia > Artiodactyla > Bovidae > Bubalus > Bubalus kerabau. Next base: position 57,067,165 of record NC_073644.1, read on the forward strand.
TGTGGTGGCTTCAGCAGCTGCTGCACACAGGCTTACCCGTTGTGCTTCATGGGCTTCATTGCTCTGCGGAATGTGGAATCTTCCCAGACCAGGGATTGAACCCATGTTCCCTATACTGGAAGGCAAATTGTTAACCACTGGACCCACCAGGGAAATCCATCTTTTTTCTTAAAGAAGACATAACTTTTACCATTTTTCAGCTCTACATCTTTTAATCAAGATGAGAAATGTTCTGCAGTAGATCCATTGTGTAAATATGTTTGCTTTGTAAAGGATGGAAGGACTTTCTCAGTTTGCACATTGTAGGTTCAGTTCAGTTCAGTTCAGTCATTCAGTCGTGTCCGACTCTGTGCGACCCCATAGACGGCAGCCCACCAGGCTCCCCCATCCCTGGGATTCTCCAGGCAACAATACTGGAGTGGGTTGCCATTTCCTTCTCCAATGCATGAAGGTGAAAAATGAAAGTGAAGTCGCTCAGTCGTGTCCGACTCTAAGCGACCCCACGGACTGCAGCCTTCCAGGCTCCTCCATCCATGGGATTTTCCAGGCAAGAGTACTGGAGTGGGGTGCCATTGCCTTCTCCGCAGTAATAGTCCTAGAAAGGACTTATGCAGGTGTTAAGCCCCATTTAGGAGGCTGCAGTGACATATTGCAACAACAGGTGGTGCTATGGTGCTATTTTCTTTCTCTTTCCCACTGCTCCCTCCCTGCCTCCCTTCCTTTTTTCCACCCATTAAAAATACTAATGGGACTTAGGTATAACTCAAGTGAGTAACTTTTGTCTTTTAAGAAGTAGACTTTTTAAAAAATCTTGAATAATGAGACACATGATTGTAGTGCAAAAATAATTAAGACCTGCTGCTTGAGAGTGGAATTTTATTTATTTCATGTATCTTTCTAGAAAACAGAACCTAGGTCGATGGGTTGAAGTTACTGAGATGAAGTTTTGACTCAACATAGGGAAGTATGATCTAGCAAGAGAGTCAACCCAGAAAGGAATACTGAACCCCAGAAAACAGATGCGCTCCCAGTGCATGGCACAGAGAGGCTGGAGTAAGAGTTCCCTTCATTTGCTGGCATTTGGCCTGAATATCTAGAATCCTCTTAACTCAAACATTAATTACATACATTTATAAAGTAGAGCTTTTCCCACAAAAACCACAACTACTATTTAAACAAATGTTCACATTTGTAATTGAAGGTAAAATATTACATGCATTGTGAACTGTAATAAGGTTGGAAGTAAATTCTGACAGATCAAGTGCTTGCCTATTTTATTAATTGCTGCTGCCCAGAAGAATATCTGATATGTAGTATGTTCTCAGTAATTCAATTTATTTGATGACTAAATAAAAAACTTCAATATTCTATCAATAAAAATACATTTGACATTTTCAAGTAGACTTAGAATGGAATCTAGTGTAATGTGAAATTAGAAAAAAAAAATCACTGATACAAATCAAGCAATTGTTTGTTTCCATTTTGAGTAGTACTCATTATTGTTGGTCCAAGATGTTACCTAAATAATATTTCATTATTTTAAATTTGTTGAAATAACATTCTATCATAGATTTTGGGAACTGAATTGAGTAAAAAAAAAATCCATCCTTTTATGAAAATCACATAAGAAAATATGAAATTTTCCTTTTTATAACTTCTACATTTAATGATTTTATGCAAAACACTGATGGAATAAATGCCAGTTCTGAAAGGGCTTTTGAAAATTTCTTTGCCTGTTTGTGTGTTTTATAATGATTTTTCATGCATTTAAATTAATTGAATAATACAAATTATCACTAACCACTATATTTTTAAACCTCTTGTCTGGCTTGCTAGTTTCCATGTTAAACAATAAAAATGATGAACTAAAATAATACCTTTAGCTAAAAATGGCCTCAAATCCGAGATCAGGAGCAGTCCTACTGGTCTCACTAATATAGTGGACCGAACATAAGCTAATTGTAAGACTATGGTGTAATTTAATCCAAAGCGTTTTTTATGTGTGGGTAAAAATATAAAATAATTTGACAGAGCATTAATAGGTGAATTTGAAAGAGACCAATTTAGGTTGTTTCCCTGTCCTGACTGTTGTTAATAATGTTTCAGCGAACATTGGGGTGCATGTGTCTTTCTGAATTTCGGTTTTCTCTGGATATATGCCCAGTATTGCTGAATTGCTGAGTCATATGGTAGTTCTATTTTTAGATTTTTAAGGAACCCCCATACTGTTCTCCTTAGTGGCTGTATCAGTTTACATTCCCACCAACAGTGTAAGAGGGTTAGGAAAAATCCAATTAGAACTTAACCTAAAAATGGTGAATACATTTAAAAGAAGACTTTTGAAAGGGTTAAACTGTGTGCACGTGTATGTTCACACACGTACACACACATTTTTTTTTCCCTAAATATTTCAGGGAATTCCATCACTTTTTTTTTTTTTAACAACATTGTCTAAGTTAGCGCTTCTCAGACTTTGGTATGCATTAAAGTCATCTCAGAGCACAATCCCCTCTTTAGATTTAGTCAGTCAGGTGTGAGGCCTGGGAGTCAGCATTCCCAAGAAGTCTTCCCGTTCCTTCGCAACTCTGGAACTTGGTTTATTTTTTTCTTTTTGTTCTCAAAAGGAGAGATACAGACTCTCCAGTGGACTGTCTGCCTTTCTTCATCCTGAGCTGGAACATATGAGTGGCTACTAGCCTGAAAGATAGTAGGAGGCTCTGACCAGGATGATTAAACTGGTTTTGTCAGTTCTCCTCTTGAGGACTAAACTTTTTTCAATTGAAAATTGGTAGGGTTAGAATAGATGGCCTACATGTTATTGAGGTTTATGAAATTAGATGAATCTCTAGCTAGTCAATTTGTACAAGTGATATATCTGTCATCAGTTCAGTTCAGTCACTCAGTCGTATTTGACTGTTTGCGAGCCTATGGACTGCAGCTGGCCAGGCTTCCCTGTCCATCACCAACCCCCAGAGCCTACTCAAACTCATGTCCATCGTGTCGGTGATGCCATCCAACCATCTCATCCTCTGTCGTCCCCTTCTCTTCCCGCCTTCAATTTTTCCCAGCATCAGGGTTTTTTCAAATGAATCAGTTCTTTGCATCAGGTGGCCAAAGTATTGGAGTTTCAGCTTCAGCATCAGCCCTTCCAATGAATATTCAGGACTGGTTTCCTTTAGGATGGACTGGTTGGATCTCCTTGCAGTTCAAGGGACTCTCCAGAATCTTCACCAACACCACAGTTCAAAAGCATCAATTCTTCGGTGCTCAGCTTTCTTTATAGTCCAACTCTTACATCCATACATGACGACTGGAAAAACCATAGCTTTGACTAGATGTCACAAAAGAACAAAGTTTTTGAATTATTTTTTGATTACTTACTGTATGAGTCATTAAAAAAAAAAAAAAAAAAACTTGTGCTATTCAAATACCATTCTTCACCAAGAACTTTCTGTGCCACTTTTGTGAAGATCTCTTGGGATGTATGTGTTGGATACTAATTGTTAACTTCTAAATTGAGTTATTTCTAGACTCCAGCCTACTGCCATTTAGATTTTGCTGAGTCACAGTGACATTTCTACCTATGTAAAGCAGAGGCGGCCTCAGCCATTAAACATGAAGATTTTGGAAGATCCTTGTTTAATCAAGTTCCCTTTAACTAAATTTCCTAGTGCCCCCCTGAAAGAAGGAAGATTTCGGTGAATACACTAGCAATTATTTGTATATCATCTTTGGCAGCTCTCAGGGAAAGAGTGTTCAGGAGAGACACATTTTTCTGGAAGCTGAGGGAGGAGGATTGGAAAGTTTTAGAGCAAGGGAGGAGAGTCTGAAAAGGCCAAAGTCTAGCGAGCAGAGAGTTATGCACCTATAAGAGGAGGTGCCCCCAAGGGGATGAAGATGGCCATGCTCAATTGGAAAGAAAGCGATGGCAAATACCAAATATTTTATCATGGCCCTGAAGTCAGAAGAAAGGGTAAATGAGGGATGTTGCTAAAAGTGAAGGGAATGTAACATGACCTATAATTTGAGAACCATTTTGGGGGGCCAGAGGGAAGTAGCTCCCAAAGGTTTCCTGTATTAACTACTACCTTACTTTTTCATCTAAGGTGGATCCCATACTGGGGAAAGTGAAAGTGAAAGTCACTCAGTCACGTCTGACTCTTTGTGATCCCATGGACTACACAGTCCTTGGAATTCTCCAGGCCAGAATACTGGAGTGGGTAGCCTTTCCCTTCTTTAGGGGATCTTCCTAACCCAGAGATTGAACCTATGTCTCCCACATCACAGGCAGATTCTTTACCAGCTGAGCCACGAGGGAAACCCCCATACTGGGGAATGATAGTTTATTACTTAATTCAGTTCATAGTGGCACAGATCCATCATAGTTGATAACATGGTTGCATCAGTCAACTTGAATTTTTCTCAAAATTCCAGGTATAAGTACCACTGTTCAAATTGAAAAATTGTTCCTGGAGTTAAGTGTGTGGTGATCAATGTTTGAGAATGGATAAAGAGCATAAAAAATATACCATGACCATTGAACCCCCTGGAAAACAACCAGGGAGTATTTTTCCATTTTGACAGCTTGCTTATGTGAGTCTTATCCTCAATCATTACAGAAAATTCTACTAGCGTTTGTAATCTTTGGAAAAAAAAAAAAAAGAATGAATACTTCTAGTTATTGCTAAGTCAATTTATTAACTTTCAGCCACTCACTGTCAATCACAAGTCTGGTGTTTTTATTCATACAGTATGTATGAAACAAAATTATAAAGTATCAACTTGGGAGAGCTGAGGCCATGTGTAAGTAGGGGTGATTTTTAAAGGGGAGAAGCAAGAGGATTTTCTCCTTGCTTACAAAGGTAAAATAAAAATTTCTTTTTCCGAGATGAAAGTGATTATAGATACCATTTACTCCTATCCAATCTCTTCATTTATTGACTGAGAAAATTATTCAGGGAAGTTGAAACTTTTGCTTGAATTTATATGGAGAATCCAAGGGACGGGGGAGCCTGGTGGGCTGCCCTCTATGGGGGTCACACAGAATTGGACACAACTGAAGGGACTTAGCAGCAACAGCAGCAGCAGGGCTTCCCAGGTGGCTTACTTGGTAAAGAATTTGTCTGCCAATGCAGGAGACACAGGAGACATGGGTTTGATCCCTGAGTTGGGAAGATTCCCTGGAGGAGGAAATGGCAACCCACCCCAGTGTTCTTGCCTGGGAAATCCCATGGACAGAGGAGCCTGGTGGTCTCCAGTCCATGAGGTCACAAAGAGTGGGACATGACTGAGCACGCACACACACAGCTGCTAATTGTCTAATATGGGACTAGTACTAGGCAAAGTAAGAAACGTCTGCTAAAAAGAATTAAAAAAGAAACTTCTACTAGATCTCATGATTTTGAGACTGATACCCAAGAGTGCTTAATACAAAATCTTATTCTTTTTGTGCTATCATGTTGCTTGTCTACTAAATAATAACAGAAAAGATTTGTTGCAGCATCCCATGGATGGAGGAGCCTGGTAGGCTTCAGTTCATAGGGTCGCTAAGAGTCGGACACAACTGAATGACTTCACTGTCACTTTTCACTTTCATGCATTGGAGAAGGAAATGGCAACCCACTCCAGTGTTCTTGCCTGGAGAATCCCAGGGACGGCGGAGCCTGGTGGCCTGCTGTCTATGGGGTCGCACACTACTGAAGTGACTTAGCAGCAGCAGCAGCATGATAATCATCAGTGTAAACACGAACACAAGCATTTTATAGCATTTACTAAGTGCCAGGAGTGAGAGAAGCACTTTACCCATGCTATCTCATTTGGGCTCCACGATAACCCTGTGAGACAAGTAATGTCATTATTCCTATTTTATAGATGAAGACTGTGAGAAGCAGAGTTGAGGTAACTTCTCCAAGACCACAGGATAAGGGACGAAACCAGGTTGGAACCCATGGTGCTTCTGGCTTCAGACTGTGCCTTCCAGCGCCGTGTATTCAGCCTGTCACTTGCGCAGCACTTTATGGTTTATATAGTCTCACCCCCATTAACCCTTAGGCTGACACTCTAAGTCACGTGTGCCTACGGCTGTCGTCTTACACATGAGAATGTGAGCTCATCGAGGATCAGCGCTTTTCCAAGTGAAAGCAGCTGGTAGCTTACAGAAGCTGGTCTGTCTGAAAATTTTCATGCTGATGAATTCTATCTGAGCTGAAGATTAGCAGAAGGATGGACAATAATTAAAGTTCACATTGCTGGAAGTTTTCCAGGGACCCTGATTACTGGGGAGAATTTAGGGTATTAATGGGCTTCCCTGGTGGCTCAGAGGTTAAAGAATCTGCCTGCAATGTGGAACACCTGGGTTCAATCCCTGGGTTGGGAAGATCCCCTGGAGAGGGGAACAGCTACCTACTCCAGTATTCTTGCCTGGAGAATTCCATGGACAGAGGAGCCTGGTGGGCTACAGTCCACAGGGTCACAAAGAGTTGGACATGACTGAACGACTTTCATTTTACTGGGGTATTAACAGGTTCAGAAAGGAGGAAATTCTAACCAGAAAAATTTTAGGGGTACTTACATGTCAAAGCTGTTTATTGTCACCCTGCTTATTTAATTGCTATGCAGAGTACATCATGAGAAATGCTGGGCTGGAAGAAGCACAAGCTGGAATCAAGATTGCCGAGAGAAATATCAATCACCTCAGATATGCAGATGACACCACCCTTATGGCAGAAAGTGAAGAGGAACTCAAAAGCCTCTTGATGAAGGTGAAAGAGGAAAGTGAAAAAGTTGGCTTAAAGCTTAACATTCAGAAAACAAAGATCATGGCATCTGGTCCCATCACTTCATGGGAAATAGATGGGGAAACAGTGTCAGACTATTTTTTTGGGCTCCAAAATCACTGCAGATGGTGATTTCAGCCATGAAAGTAAAAGACACTGACTCCTTGGAAGGAAAGTTATGACCAACCTAGATAGGCATATTGAAAAGCAGAGACATTACTTTGCCAACAAAGGTCCGTCTAGTCAAAGCTATGGTTTTTCCAGTGGTCATGTATGGATGTGAGAGTTGGACTGTGAAGAAAGCTGAGCGCTCAAGAATTGATGCTTTTGAACTGTGTTGTTGGAGAAGACTCTTGAGAGTCCCTTGGACTGCAAGGAGATCCAACCAGTCCATTCTAAAGGAAATCAGCCCTGGGATTTCTTTGGAAGGAATGATGCTAAAGCTGAAACTCCAGTACTTTGGCTACCTCATGCAAAGAGTTGACTCATTGGAAAAGACTCTGATGCTGGGAGGGATTGGGGGCAGGAGGAGAAGGGGACGACAGAGGATGACATGGCTGGATGGCATCACTGACTCGATGGACATGAGTCTGAGTGAACTCTGGGAGTTGGTGATGGACAGGGAGGCGTGGCGTGCTGCAGTTCATGGGGTCGCAAAGAGTCGGACACAACTGAACGACTGAAATGAACTGAACTGAACTGAATTCTAGCCAAGAGCAGTACTTCACTGGAAGTTCATCACCCTCTCAAGGACAAAAGACAACCATTTAGCCCATTACTATTCCATTGCTGTAATTACATAAAAACCCACATTGTCTTCCACACTTAATAGATCACCATTTTTTAATACTGAACTTTTAATTTAAAAAGCTTATCAATTTTCCTAAAAGCTTTAGATCGTATATATTTGCATAAAAGTGAACCTAATTTGTTGTTGTAAAAGCCTTCTCTAAGAAATGTATGATAAGAATCTTATAGTAAAATTACTATTAATATCTGTTGTTAAATACCAATGTATGTAAAGGATGAACATTAAATGTAGATGTTAAATAAACCTATATAGGATAATTTTAATTATTATATTTTGTTTCCTATGTATGCAATACAAAAATGTGGTTATTTTTCTCCTCAAATGGTTTTGTCTTTAGCATATTGGCTGCTATTAACATTATTTTGTTTTTGCTATTCCAAATGGAAGCACTACCTAAATACTGAAGAAGATCCCAAGGAAGAAAGTAACTATGCAAGAGTATTAATGAAATTATTAATTTGGACTTTGTTTATAATTTCTAATTGATGAAATTTAGATTGACGCTTACAATGACCAGGCTCCACTGGAAATTTCTGAAGCAAAATCAGTGAGGGAGCCAGGAATGCATCTTTTACAAATCAGAAGACATTGAAAAATTATTTTAATAGTTAGTTATTAAGAGCATCTTAGTCTGGTCAGGCTTGCAATAACGTAATACCGTAGTAAGAGTGCCTTATAAACAACAGAAATTTATTTCTCGTAGTGGGAAGTCTGAGAAGGCCAAGATTAAGAGTCGGCAGATTTAGTATCTAGTGAGAGTTTCCTGGTTCATCAACAGCTGCCTTTTCTGTGTGGCTTCTTAAAGTGAGAGAGGAAGGCAGTTTTGGGTCTCTTTTATAAGGACACTCACCCTATTCATGAGGGCTTCACCATTATAACCTAATTACCTTACAAAGGCTTTGCCTCCAAATTCCACAATATGCAGGTTAATATTTAACATATAAATTTGGGGGACACAAATATTCAGTCTGTTGTACCCGCTATAAAAAATGGCAAAAAAAAAAAAAAAAAAGGCAGCTTTATTCAAACCCGTAAAGAATGGACTGCTATTTATTATATGATTACATTCTGGCAGGGGTGAGGAAGGAATATTTTGCTTACCAAATAGGAAAGAAAGGATGTATGTTTAAGCAAAAAGTTCTAAAAAATTTCAATATGGCCCATGCTAATTAGAAATAATTTTTAAATTACTGCAATAGAAATATTATTTCTACCATAAATTCTACATACTTGAAATAATTGCATTTGAATACTTTAATTTGGATTTTACTTACATGAATTGAAATTTCTTTCTCTTCAAGTCATTTCAGTTAAACATACACACACATACACACACACACTTACTTTTTAAAATGGTAGTAAGTTTTTTTTCCAGTTTGTGGTGTAGTAGGTGCACAATGAATATCTGTTGCATAAATACCTCCTACATAAATAGGTGTATAGGGCTTCCCTGGCAGCTCAGATGGTAAGCAATCCACCGGCAATGCAGGAGACCCGAGTTTGATCGCTGGGTTGGGAAGACCCCTTGGAGAAGAATACCCACTCCAGTATTCTTGCGTGGAGAAGTCCACGGCAGAGAAGCCTGACGGGCTTCAGTCCATGTATGGATAAATGTTAATTGACTTGTGTGTTAGTTTTCTAGTACTGCCAAGTTGCCAAAAATTTAAGGACTTAAAATGCAATTTTACTATTTTACAAATAAAATAGAGATAATAACAATCATTATCTCTGAGGAGAGTCTGTTTTTTTTTTTTTCGGTCTCAGCTTCTCAAGGACGCCAGCAGTCCTTGGCCCATGGCTCCTTCTCTTACAACACTTCAACCCCTGCTCTTGTCATCACTGATGACATCAGAGTGTCATCACTCTTTTACTGATCTTCTTGCTTTTATAAGTGACACTTAAAAAGTTACTTTTATAAGTAACTTGTGGTTACATTTGGTTCATCTTGATTATTCAAGGTGATTTCCCATCTCAAGGTTTTTAATTTAATTCCATCTGCAAATTCTCTTTTGCCAAGTAAGATAACATGGGAATTAAGATGTATACATTTGGGAGGGTATTATTCAGCCTAACATTGTTCATTTTCTGCCCCCCCCCAAAAGATTCTTATCCATCCAAATATAAAATACATTCCCTCCATCCCAAACTTTCAGTCTCAACCCCTTAAAGCATCAGCTCAAGTCCAAAATATCATCTAAGCTTCATGAACCTAAAAATCCCCAATTTCATCATCTAAGTCATCTTAAAATAAATCACGGATAAAGCTCTGAATATAATCCATTCTGAGACAAAATAGCTTTTCATCTGTGGACCTGTTAAACTAGAAGACAAGTTTTCTGCTTCCAAAGTACAATGGTGAGCTGGGTACAAGATCGCATTTATAGATAGTCCCATTCTAAAAAAGAGAAAATGAAAGAAAAAAGTAGCCACTGATTCCAAGCAATTTGGAGATCCAGACAGAAAAACATCATTAGACCTCAAGGCCTGGAAATACCCCTTTGGCTTGAGGCTCCGCCTTCTGGACCTGCTGTCTCACCCTCTTGCTTGAAAAGCAGTCATTTCGCTTTTTCTTGAAGAGCCGCGCATGTTTGCAGCTGAATGGTGTTGTCAGCCTGCTTCCTGCCTGAAGAACGTTGAGAGTCCAAGGAACTTCTTTTATTTCATCCTGTCTCTTTCCCTTGCATTCCAAGCTGGCAGTGTTTCTGCTGGTAAAGAATTCTCGTGGTCCTCTGTGTATGTCACTTCATCAGACAAGTGATTCCGCCACAGATCTTTCCTGAAAAAATTCCCATCTCTGTTCTTGGCTTCTGCTGAGATGATTGAGAGAATCCATGCACTGCAAGTTCTTCAGAGAGCTGTCTCTATGATTGAATACTCTTTCTCTCCTTCCAAGGCAGTAGTAAAAGGTGGTCCAACTATACTCCTGGCTCTTTCTAGCATGCTTTCCTAACAGTTACTCCCCTATTTTTAGCATCTTCTGCAATCTGGACAGGCTGAGAATTTCCCAAATCATCAACTCCTCATTTTTTCTTTTTTAATGCTTAACAGTTCTTCACTAAATTTCTGTTTCCTCTTGCATTTTACTATAAATAATAAGGACAAACCAGTTCACACCTTCAACATTCTGCTTGGAAATCTCTTCAGTTAAACGTCCAAGTTCATTGCCTACAAGTCTGCTTTCCACATAACTAAATTGTGAAGGATCAGATCAGATCAGATCAGTCGCTCAGTTGCGTCCGACTCTTTGCGACCCCATGAATCAAAGCACGCCAGGCCTCCCTGTCCATCACCAACTCCCGGAGTTCACTCAGACTCACGTCCATCAAATCAGTGATGCCATCCAGCCATCTCATCCTCTGTCGTCCCCTTCTCCTCCTGCCCCCAATCCCTCCCAGCATCAGAGTCTTTTTCAATGAGTCAACTCTTCACATGAGGTGGCCAAAGTACTGGAGTTTCAGCTTTAGCATCATTCCTTCCAAAGAAATCCCAGGGCTGATCTCCTTCAGAATGGACTGGTTGGATCTCCTTGCAGTCCAAGGGACTCTCAAGAGTCTTCTCCAACACCACAGTTCAAAAGCATCAATTCTTCAGCACTCAGCCTTCTTCACAGTCCAACTCTCACATCCATACATGACCACAGGAAAAACCATAGCCTTGACTAGACAAACCTTTGTTGGCAAAGTAATGTCTCTGCTTTTCAATATGCTATCTAGGTTGGTCATAACTTTCCTTCCAAGGAGTAAGTGTCTTTTAATTTCATGGCTGCAGTCACCATCTGCAGTGATTTTGGAGCCCAGAAAAATAAAGTCTGACACTGTTTCCACTGTTTCCCCATCTATTTCCCATGAAGTGATGGGACCGGATGCCATGATCTTCGTTTTCTGAATGTTGAGCTTTAAGCCAACTTTTTCACTCTCCACTTTCACTTTCATCAAGAGGCTTTTTAGTTCCTCTTCACTTTCTGCCATTGTGAAGGATACCATTCAGCTAAGTTCATGCCACCATATAACAAGGATCCAATTTCTGTTCCTTTCCAACAGTGTGCTTCTCATTTTCACCTGAGCCCTCACCAGCAACACTTTTGACATCCATTTTTCTATCAACAGTCTGTTTATGGTGATTCAGCTATTCTCTAAGACAAACAGGTCTCCTCTATCATGCTTCTGAAACTGCAATAGCAGAGTTATTAGCATCCATAGAGATGGATGTTAACCATATATCTCCTGTTCAAGGCAATCTCAGCTTCTTGTATCATGCCCCTCAAATTTTTTTCCAACTTTTTTCATTGCTTAATTCCAAAGCAACTTCCACTTATTTAGGAATTGTACTCCACTCCCAGGACTCAACGTCTGTATTAGTTTTCTGTTGCTGCTGTAACTGCCATAAACTTCATGGTTTAAAGCAACACAGATTTTTTGAAGTACAGTTTTAGAAGTTAGGACTCCTGAACGGGTGAATCAGTGTATAGTTTTCTCACTCCACAATAAGTGAATACATGTGTTTCTCATATTCACATGGAACACATGCAAAAATTGACCACATATAAAATAATTCTCAATAAATTTCAGAATTCATATTACTCCAATCATTTTCTCTTATCATACACAGTTAAGGTAGAAGCAAAATTTAAAAGTTAACTAGAAGATCCCTGACACTGGAGAATATTTTAAAAATTTCAAAGTAAATTATGAGTCAAATAAAAAACAGAAATTAGAAGATTCTAAGATCTGTATGGTAATGAAAATATGATATTTCCTCCAAATGAATTTGGAATAAAATTTATATTATTTTTAAGTTTATACTGAAAAGTATAAATGCTGAAAGTTAATGAGCTAATATTATCTTAAAATTATAAACAAAAATATCTAGAATAAAGTATAAGTGTAATTTTTGGTTTCCCTCTTTTTAAATTAAATTTTCAATAAATTTTAAACATGTATGTATATATTAGATTGGGCTTCCCAGGTGGCACAGTGGTAAAGAATCCTACCAATGCAGGAGACACAAGAGATGTGGTTCTGATTGTTGGGTCGGGAAGATCCCCTGGAGGAGGAAATGGCAACCTGCCCCAGTATTCTTGCCAGGGAAACTCCATGGACAGAGGAGCCTGGCAAGCTACAGTGCATTGGGTCTCAGAGAGTTGGACACAACTGAGCACAGCACACACACATGTATCTAGATTAATATATGAAACATGTCCATCACCCTAGAAATTCCTCATTCCTAATACCGGTGCCCCATTTCCCCAGGGGTAATTATCATTTGGAATTCTCTCACCATAGATTAATTTTAACTGTCTTTTATTCACATAAATGTAATTTCATAGTATATATGCTTTTGAACAAGGCTTATTTCAATCAACAAAGTTTCTATGTCTTGTATCAGTGGGTAAACATGTTTAACTTTAGTTATCCAAATATAATTTCACAGTATTTTCCTGTTTGGCTTGCCCTTTCTACATAAAATATCAAAAGTCTCATGCTGCATGTAACTTCTATTTTCCTGGGATTTTTTTTTTTAATTGGGATTATTCGATAACATTTCTCTCTGCTATTTACTCAGACAGACCTATTTCTATTGCTATCAATCTCTATCCTTCTCTTTGAGGCTTTCCCTTTCTACTTTGTCTATGAAAACTTCCTTTTTCTCCTCCACTAACCTTACCCATCATGATCTTTTAGAGTTGGGCCAGAATGCAGGGAAATTTCCCGGTGGTCCATGGTTAAGACTTTACCTTCCAACACAGGGGGTGCAGGTTCAATCCCTGGTCAGGGAGCTAAGATTCCACATGTCTTGTGCCAAAAAAACCAAAACATAAAACAGAAGCAATATTGCAACAAACTCAATAAAGATTTTAAAAAATGGTCTACATCAAAATAAATCTTTAAAGTCTTAAAAATATTATTTTTAATCACAATACATGGTTCTGTATGATAACATGATTTTTTTAAAGGTTTAGTTTTATATTTTCTTCGGAACTTAATAACTGGGTCATGTATGTAGGATTTTGAAGGTGGCAATTACAAATTTCTGCAGAAGTAATAGAATGATGTTGAATAGAATAGATATTAAAAAGCAGAGACATTACTTTGCCAACAAAGGTTCGTCTAGTCAAGGCTATGATTTTTCCAGTGGTCATGTATGGATGTGAGAGTTGGACTATAAAGAAAGCTGAGCACCAAAGAATTGATGCTGTTGAACTGTGGTGTTGGAGAAGACTCTTGAGAGTCCCTTGGACTGCAAGGAGATCCAACCAGTCCATCCTAAAGGAGATCAGTCCTGGGTGTTCTTTGGAAGGAATGATGTTGAAGCTGAAACTCTAATACTTTGGCCACCTGATGCCAAGACCTGACTCATTGGAAAAGACCCTGATGCTGGGAAAGATTGAAGGTGACAGGAGAAGGGGACGACAGAGGATGAGATGGTTGGATGGCATCACTGACTCAATGGACATGGGTTTGGGTGGACTCCAGGAGTTGGTGATGGACAGGGAAGCCTGGTGTGCTTCGGTTCATGGGGTCACAAAGAATCGGACACGACTGAGCGACTGGATTGAACTGAACTGAGTAGAATAATGTACCACTTTTCAGGCTACTGGATAACACAGAGGTACAATCACACGCTTATGGGATCTTGTTTGCTCTATGTTTGTGGTATGTTGTTGTTCAGTCCCTCGGTCGTGTCCGACCCCTTTGCGACCCCATTGACTGCAGTACGTCAGGCTTCCCTGTCCTTCACCATCTCCTGGAACTTGCTCAAACTCATGTCCATTGAGTCGGTGATGTTTATGGTACCCTAGTGCCAAATTAAGATGTGGATCTCAATATCATAGAAGGCAGTGCTTTAGGCTGCTCTTGAGGTTTGCTGTATGGAATTGATCCATGGTCTTCTCATCTAGCCTCCTGTTGCTCCACCATCCTTAGGGTGTTGTCCTTAAACACAGGACCTGAGATGATGTACCTCCATGTCCTCATTCCAGCTGTCAAGAAGTGAAAAAATAAGAGGGGTATGTATGCACCTCCTTTTTAAATGACTAACTTTGTTGCTGCTGACTTTACTCAGCTGATACCTCATTATGTAGAACTTAGTCATGTGGTTGCACCTGGCATCAGAGGGGACCTACCTGGGAAATCCCATGGACGGAGGAGCCTGGAGGGCTACAGTCCATGGGGTGGCAAAGAATCAGACGTGACTGGGCACAGCACAGCAGCGGTACTTTCAAAATGTGTAGCCAGATTTTAAAGACAATCCAGTTTAATTCCTATTCTATTTAAAGTCCATACATTTGGTTGGCTAATGATAACCTAGTTGCTCTCAATTGAATTAAATTCAATGGTCATGTTCGTTACTATGGAAACTTTCACATCTTGTGGACTCCTTACAATCCCCTTGCCCAGAAGCCACACATGGCATCATGGGATAGTTTTACTGCTGAGCAGACATCATGATTTCCTTGCTCCTTGGAACAAATCCTTTCCTTATCTTTTCCATTTTTCCATGGCTTTTTCATGCTTTCTATGTGCGGGAGCAGTTTCTCAGCCCTGGGACTATTCACATTTTGGGTTAAGCAGTTCTTTGTTATCAGGGGATGTTTAACAGCATTCCTGGTCTCTACCAGTAGATGCCAATAGCAACCCCTCCTTATGAGTGCATGCTCAGTCGTGTCTGACTCTTTGTGATTCCCTGGACTGCAGCCTGCCAGGCTCCTCTGTCCATGGGATTTGCCAGGCAAGAATACTGGAGTGGTTTGCCATTTCCTTCTCCAGGGGATCTTCCCGACCAAGGGATTGAACCTATGTCTCTCTCCTGTGTCTCCTGCATTGCAGACAGATTCTTTACTGCTGAGTCACTGGGGAAGCCTCAACCCCTCTTATTTGTGATAATTATAAGTGTCTGCCAACTTTGCCAAATGACTCCTAGAGGCTTTGAGCTATGTTAATTTGCTTCCACCCATGGATGCAGGAGCCTGGTGGGCTGCAGTCCATGGGGTCGCTAAGAGTCGGACATGACTGAGCAACTTCACTTTCACATTTCACTTTCATGCATTGGAGAAGGAAATGGCAACCCACTCCAGTGTCCTTGCCGGGAGAATCCCAGGGATGGGGGATCCTGGTGGGCTGCCATCTATGGGGTCACACAGAGTCGGACACGCCTGAAGCAACTTAGCAGCAGCAGCAGCAGTTCCACTACAGTGAATATAATTGGTAAGGGAAAGGCAATTTATTAACTTGTCAGAGATTACCTATAAATCAGAACTCTGACCTACTTTTGTACTACCTGTAATCATAGTTGAAATTTTTACTCTGTGTGTTATTAATCTAAAATATCAGTATTTTCCTGAGAATATATAACTATAATCATAATAATATGCAGTTGTAACCATGCATAACTTTAGCTACTTTTAAAAACATTTTTAAAAATTTGATGTCTAGATTTTGGTGTATAATTCATTGTTTTTTGAGGCCAATTCTAAAACTTTCATAACCCAAATAATTCTAATATCTTTGAAAATCAGAAATTAATCTTAAATATATGATAAAGGTCCAACAAGAAAACTTGGTTCATATAGACATCAGTTTGACAGATCTTTTTTTCATACTGAAGATCTAACCCTATATTTCAGTTCAGTTCAGTCACTCAGTTGTGTACGACTCTTTTGACCCCATGGACTGCAGCACGCCAGGCTTCCTTGTCCATCACCATCTCCCAGAGCTTACTCAAGCTCATGTCCATAGAGTTGGTGATGCCATCCAACCATCTCATCCTCTGTTGTCCCCTTCTCCTCCCGCCTTTAATCTTTCTCAGCATCAGGGTCTTTTCCAGTGAATCAGTTCTTTGCATCAGGTGGACAAAGTATTGGAGTTTCGGCTTTAGCATCAGTCCTTCCAGTGAATATTCAGGACTGATTTCCTTTTTTTGTGTGTGTGTGTGTAATAAAGTTTTATTAAAGTATAAAGGAGCTAGAGAAAGCTTCTGACATAGGCATCAGAAGGGGGCAGAAAGAGTACCTGCTTGCTAGTGTTAACAATGAGGTTATATAATCCAAAGAATGTCTGGAGGTTGTAAAGACCTCATCAGACCTACTCCCATAATTTACATTTTAAGATAACAGAAGGTTGAATCCAAAGACTGTCCTTAGGCAGGATACATTATTGTTATATAATCCTAAGGAATGTGATTTCCTTTACAATTGACTGGTTTGATCTCCTTGTTTAAGGTTTGACATTTGCCCTGGTGATAGAAACAAATACGGAAATGTAGTTTGAAATGGCTGGTTTGCAGGATAATTTATAACTGTGTGGAGAAATATTTCTCTTTACCCAGGAGACACAATAAAGAAGAAATTCATGTTGCTCAATAAATATTTGTTGAATGATGGAACAGTCATTCAATAAAGAAGAAGGCATTAAAAAAAGCCTATTGATTATAGTTCATATAACTCTAAAATACAGTCTCCAGATGTTTCTGAATCCTCAGAACTGGATCTTCATAAAGTTAAAATATTAAGATTAAAAGAGAGAAGTTGCCTTTAATAAGGCATTTGTCAATCAAGGTGATGGCTTTTCTAGAAAATAACAAAATTAGAAATGCTTCAAATCCTATAAAAAAACAAACAGCATGAAGTAAGTCAAAAAGAGAAAGACAAATATTGTATATTAGCGCATATATGTGGAATCTAGAAAAACGGTTCAGATGAACCTATATGCAGAGCAGGAGTAGAGAAGTGGATGCAGAGAACAGAGGTGTAGACACAGTGGGGAAGAGGGGATGGGATGACCTGAGAGGGTAGTGTTGACGTGTATACACTACCGTGTGTAAATCAGAGAGCTGAGCTCATCGCTGTGTGGCACAGTGAGCTCAGCTCAGTGCTCTGTGGTGCCCGGGATGGAGGGTAGGTGGGAAAACTGCAGTTCAGAGCAGGGTGAGTATGTTACCTAACAGACATTTGTGCGTGCTCTTTCGTGTTCCACTCTTTTGTGACCCCATGGACTCTAGCCCACCTGTCTATGGGATTTCCCAGGCAAGAACACTGGAGTGGGTTGCCATTTCCTTCTCCAATAAATGCTTTTACTTCTCTTTAAAACAATATATGGAATTTTCCCCTTCTTCTAAGCCTATTTCAAAAAAAGTAATTTTTTCCCTCAAAAAACTCTCTAGCTTTTCCTTTACAGGTTAAGTATAATATATTCCCAAAAGAGTTACAGAGAGGGACATAACGCTCAGCAGCCACCACCCAACTCAAGAAATTAAACATCACAGAATTCTTGTAGAATCAGTGATGATTAGGGTGTACTTGATAGGTGTTTTGAACCAGATTTCTTAGAAATGAATTTCAAAGCAGGGTCTGCAGCCCCTGAGGTACCCAGAAGTTTGCTAAGATCCAGCAAGATCGGGCTTCCTCTGGGAAGAGTTGCCGGGTGGTGGGGGAAGGTGGGGGACAGCAGTGGGTGGGGCCTGGTTATGCCCATCCCTCACCCTCCCGATGCTCCAGGCGCCCAGCGCATCCTCACTCCGCCCTTCAGTCAGGCCCTGGACCCACTCCCCACCCCCACACCTCCCAGGGCCATCGAGGGTACCTGGCGGACTCCATCTGCGTCCTTTTTGTCTTGCTGAGAATCCCTACACTCCCCGCACCCGGACTAGGCTCCTGACCAGGCTCCAAACCAGATGCACTGGCTTCCCTTCTGATGTTCAAAGAGCACATTTCCTGATGGAGGGGGTTTGGGAGGAAGGGGCCAGAAAAACAAAATAAAATGTAAACAACATTTTTTTTTAATTAAAATTAAAAATTTAATTTTAGAGAAAGTGGGTCAGAGACAGTGACCTGATAGACTGTGATGATGGATCGGACTTGTTTCAAGATGAGTGGCTGGAAGATTTTTTGCCTTGGATCTGCAGTAGCTTTGCAAGGCATGTAGACTGCTCTGCCGAGGGAGTGTCTATCTCCTAACCAGTCACATGCTGTGCAGTATCGATCTCTCAGTTGCAATTGCTGTGACTTGGTTGACATTGAACTATTTCTTTTCTAGCCCTTAATTCAAAAATGTCTTGGTACTATCACATATATATATATGTGAAGATATATACATACTTCTGCATATAAATATGGTATTCTGCATATATATATAGATATAGATATCGTATGTGCTTACTCAGTCATGTCCAACTCTTTGTGACCTTATGAACAGTAACCCACCAGGCTCCTCTGTCCATGGGATTCTCCAGGCAAGAATACTGGAGTGAGTTGCCATTTCCTTCTCCAATATATACAGTACTTCTGCATACATATGTAATACTTCTGTCTATATTTTATTAATTTTAAAGAAAAAAATCATCAACTTTCTATTCTCACACGATCACCGTCTTCCCCTCCTGCCTCTGAGACTGACTGAGTCTCCTCTTTTCCCACTCTCCTCTGGACTCTCCTCACCCCCTGGTTTTTCCTCTTTGCTCGGTGACTTGATTCAGATCTGTTTCCTGAAGGCATATCACCTCACCTTGTGCCCTTCTCTCTGAGTCCTCACCTTCAGGGAGAACTCTGATTTTGAGTGATTATTTGGCTGTTTAGTTGTGTGTACCGGATTCCAGCATTCACCCAATACTGTACCCCACCATTGCTAAAAGGCCCTTTAAGGAGGGTCTGAACTTAACTCTTGATGAAAAAAAAAAAAAAAAAAAGTCTTACCTTTTAGATCTGAGAGCAAAGTGAACAATGAAAGACCTGGATCTGGTGGAGTTACTTAAAACGACTTTCTTGCTTGCAAATTCATCTACCATTGAACAGAAGGAGATTATAAGTACCATCTGGTTTTAACACATTATTTAACAGATGGGGAAAATATTGTTCTGGGAGGGCCACATTTTTGCAAGAATTCGCATGGCTAAGTTAGTGGTAGACTGAGCCCGTGTGCTCAGTTCTGTTGCAACATTCCAATCTGCCTGCACTTCATGCTTCTTCTGGTTTGATTCAGACCCAAGTGAAAATATGCCTGTTCTGAACTGTGAGGGCAGCCATTCATTTTGCTCTGTCTGCAAGCTTTCTTTAGCCGAAGCCTAGACTACGCTGCGGTACAAGGTGACCTGGGGTGACCATTGGTGCCTCTTTTTCCCCTGTTTTGTTGCTCACTATTTGGTTCTTCTTGGTTTTCAAGGAGCCACCCCCTGAGACTCCCAAACTAGGATGTCCCTCCCTAGAACAGGGTCCCTATTTTCTGCAGTGAGACATACACCATTCCTTCCAAAGATATCAGATGTGTGCTCACCTCAACTTTTTCCTTGACCTCGGTCATGAAAGCCTGAGTGGCAACGAGCTTATCAGTCATCACAGATTTTAAAACTGACCTAGTACCAGGAATTGCACACATACCTTATATACATTATTATCTTATTTAGTCCTTACAATTATCCTTTGATATAGGTATACTCTTTCTTGTGAAGAAATAGAGGCTAGGGCATTAAGAAAATTGCCAGATATTAGCCTGTTTATAAGAGTCAGAGATAAAAATTCAACCCTTAATCTTTTGACTCCTGAGTTCTTAATCACTATTCTACACTGCTTCTGATAAAGACAAAGTAATTTAAAAAATAAAATCGCATCCTCTTTTTAATTCTTTCCCTTAAGACTACTTTTTATTATTACTATTATTATATTATCCATCACTTTAGGGATTATAAAAAACCTAAAGACTCAGAGGATACATGCACATGTGTGGCTGAATCCCTTCCCTGTTCACCTGAGACTATCGCAACATTTTTAATCGGCTATACCCCAACGCTAAAATAATTTTTTTTAAAAAGAAACTTGCTTTGGATCTCAGAGGTTTTGGATTTAAACTCAAATTTGACTCCAGAATTTGCATTCTTTATCTGTCCTATTGCCTGTCCAATAATACTAATAAGCAATATTTACAGCATCACCACCTCACCATCAATGTTAGAATCATTATCTCAGACTCTTATATGGCGTTTACTTTATGGTACGCTGGGTTCTAACTACTTTGTACACATTATCTTATGTTCTCTTCATAAAAACCCTGTTCCCCCATCATCCTAATTATCCAGCTGAGGATTTGCAGGGTCAGGGCAATTAATTAAATGGCCCAAGCTCACACAGCAGTCTAGATCTAGCATCCAGCTTCTGACTTCTGTCCTGCATTTGTACAATGTTTTGTAGATTGCAAAGCCTTTTTATTTGCACCAATCCTTCTGTGAGTCTTATAAGTCAAGTGTCTTTATTTCCAGCATCTCACAAATAAGGAAATAGATACTCAGAAAGGATAAGCAACTCTCCAAGTGAAAAGAGCCAACAGGAACTGAACTCCAACAAGGGCAGTCTCAGCCAGACTTTCAGGCTGCCAAATAAGAATCTGAATTAGCCAGAAAAGGTGTGAGGATCAATACTTAGCCCTATTACAACATGCATTGCTGAAATGCCCTGGGGGAACCTATTAATGGGACTTTCAAGTACCATCAGGATCAGAAAGAAGGGGATTTAAATCAGTCTTTTAGTGTTTCTCAGATATAAATAGCCCACTACATGTGTCTCGATTTCACTTTGGGCAGAGGTAAATGTTTAACAAATATCTATTAACTTCTTAAAAAAATGTTTTTTAACTGGAGAGGTCCAGGTGTAAGTGTAAGTGAGAAGTTGGTGGACATTTCTTTCTTTTCAGTTCAGTTCAGTTCAGTCGCTCAGTCGTGTCCGACTCTTTGCGACCCCACGAATCACAGCACACCAGGCCTCCCTGTCCATCACCAACTCCCAGAGTTCACTCAGACTGATGTCCATCGAGTCAGTGATGCCATCCAGCCATCTCATCCTCTGTCGTCCCCTTCTCCTCCTGCCCCCAATCCCTCCCAGCATCAGGGTCTTTTCCAATGAGTCAACTCTTCGCATGAGGTGGCCAAAGTACTGGAGTTTCAGCTTTAGCATCATTCCTACCAAAGAAATCCCAGGGATGATCTCCTTCAGAATGGACTGGTTGGCTCTCCTTGCAGTCCAAGGGACTCTCAAGAGTCTTTTTCAACACCACAGCTCAAAAGCATCAATTCTTCGGCGCTCAGCCTTCTTCACAGTCCAACTCTCACATCCATACATGACCACAGGAAAAAACTTAGCCTTGACTAGACCGACCTTTGTTGGCAAAATAATGTCTCTGCTTTTGAATATGCTATCTAGGTTGGTCATAACTTTCCTTCCAAGGAGTAAGCGTCTTTTAATTTCACGGCTGCAGTCACCAGCTGCAGTGATTTAACCAGTCAATCCTAAAGGAAATCAATGCTGAATATTCATCGGAAGGACTGATGCTAAAGGTGAAACTCTAATACTTTGGCCATCTGATGGCGAAGAGCCCAATCGTTAGAAAAGACCCTGATGCTGGGAAAGACTGAAGGCAGGAGGAGAAGGGAACGACAGAGGATGAGATGGTTGGATGACATTACTGATTCAATGGACATGAGTTTGAGCAAGCTTCATGCACTGGAGAAGGAAATGGCAACCCACTCCAGTGTTCTTGCCTGGAAGCCTGGTGGGCTGCTGTCTATGCCGTCACACAGAGTTGGACACGACTGAAGTGACTTAGCAGCAGCAGGAGATGGTGGAGGACAGGGAATCCTGGCGTGCTACAGTGCATGGTGTTACAAAGAGTCAGACATGACTGAGCCACTGAACAACAACAACAAAAAGTTTAAGAGCGATCCTTTCCTAGAGTGGAGACTTAGAAATTAAGCCCAAACTTATTATTAAAAGACTCTCTTCTAATATTAATGTGATATTGATATATATTTCTCTGATAAATTATACTTTCAGTAAAATAAAACAAAGGATTGAAGATCTTTGTTTTCTTCTAAATGTTTGTTTTCAGCTTGGCATTTCTATTTATATTCCTGACAGATGAAACAGTTTCTTTTTTTTTTTTTAAGTGAAGCATGGTTGATTTACAATGTTGTGTTAGTTTCAGGAATACAGCAAAGTGATTCAGTTATAGATACACATGTATATATGTACATATATATTCTTCTTCAGATTCTTTTCCATTATAAGTTATGCAGTTCAGTTCAGTCACTCAGTCGTGTCTGACTCTGTGACCCCATGGACTGCAGCACGCCAGACTTGCCTATCACCAACTCCCGGAGCTTACTGAAACTCATGTCCATCGAGTCAGTGATGCCATCCAACCATCTCATCCTCTGTCGTCCCCTTCTCCTCCTGCCTTCAGTCTTTTCCAGCATCAGAGTCTTTTCCATATAAGGTATTGAATATGGTTCCCTCTGCTTTGCAGTAGGTCCTTGTTATTTATCTATTTTAAGTATCTGTTAATCCCAAACTCCTGATTTATTCCTTCTCTCCCTCTTTCCCCTTTGATAAAACCATAAATTTGTTTTCTATGTCTGTGGGTCTATTTCTGTTTTGTAAGATTCCACATATAAGTGATATCATATTTGTCTTTCTCTGTGTGACTTATTTCACTTAGTATGATAATCTCTAGGTCTGCCTGTGTTGCTACAAATGGCGTTATTTCATTCTTTTTTCCTGTCTGCCTTGTGAAGTAGGAGATGGAGAAGACCATGTGTGGAAGCGGGAGGCCAGTTATGTGTTGTCCTTCTCCTGCAAGCTGATGGGATCATTTTTTATATTTCAGGGCTGGCACATAGCAGGAGACACAAAAGGCAGACAGCAGCATGAATGACAGTGTTGCAACTGGAATTCATTCAGGAAGAGTCAAAATCTTTCCTTTTTTACTCATGCTACTGGCTACAAAATTAGCTTTTCCAAACAATTTTCATTTATTTTCTTATACAAAATACTAACATTTGGTTCACTCTCAGTTCACGTTCTGAAGTTCACATCCTGACATTTGCCTATTCCCTTTGTCTATTTGACCTAATATCTATCTTTCCATTGTGGCCTCATAAGACACCTAGATTGCTCTTCAAAATTTCCCCCAGTTCCTTGCCTCTTTCTGCTTCTCCACGTGTCTCAGCTACTATCTTCCATGATTTACCCTTCCTCCTCTCTCAATGCTTCCAGGTATTTGAGGACCTTTAAGATACAGATCAGCATTTGTCTCTTGCAAACCATGACCAGTTTCATCCCTTCAAGACCACTGCCTTGGCTTTCCTGGTATTGCAAACATCACACCCATTGGATTTATCCTCCACTTCTCACTACCCTGCCTGGCTGCCCTCTCCCCATCTACTCCTCAAAGCTAAATTCACTGAATTCTCCTTTGGTCCTGCCTTAGTTGCCATCACTGTTTCAGGTCCAAACCTGACTCAGGTAGAAGTTCTATGACCTGCTTCAGCCCATAGAGCTCTCCTCTGTTACACCTGACCTCCCACCCCAAGTGAGGCTGATGAAATCAACAAAGCCTCCCCTTGGAATTCTGGGACTTCTGAATCCTGAACTGTCCACTGTACCCTGGGTCCACTCTCCCACCAATGAGATCTTGGATGTTAATTTAATCCTAAATTTAGGGTTGACCTCAGTCCCCCATGGGTCCTCAATTCTGGTAACCTAATTATGGTTCTGAACCTTGCAAACCCCAGTTTCTCTCGTTGCCTCACCTTGTAGACTTGAATTTTTCTTTAATTTCGATTCTGAGTTCTCATTTTAATAACCAGTTTGTCTGCTGTGGTTGATTCATGAGGCTGCCTTGTGCTTTTGTGTAGTCTTTTCAGTGAACCTCAGCACCCAGATCCAGGGCCCTGCTGCCCTCAGAGGATTCTGATCTGCATGGTTGACAGCTGACGCCTTGCTTTGTGAACCTGCTAGGTGCTCTAGTCCTGCCATTTGTCTGACGTTTGCACAGAATGTGCAGTCAGCATACGCCATGAATCGCGTCTCCGCCCTGGGAGTTGCTGGTCCTTGCTATTATTGGGAGCCTGACTTCCAGCAGTCTTTGTCCTCGTGGGCAGGTCAAATTCCGGGTGTCAGCACCACCCTGGCCTTGCTTCCAGAAAACCTCCATACTTCCCTGATGGATACTCAGTGTATGTCAACGGAGTTTCTAAAGCTTCAAAAGTTGTATAGTCTTTCCAATAAATTTAACCTCTGAATTATCTTTCACCTTTCATCCTCATCCTTCTTAGCATGCAGTGTGGTACACATTAGATGCTTAATTCATGAAAGAAAAGAAAGTGAAAGTTGCTCAGTTGTGTCCGACTCTTTGTGACCCCATGGGCTATACAGTCCATGGAATTCTCCAAGCCAGAATACTGGAGTGGGTAGTCTTTCCCTTCTCCAGGGGAATCTTCCCAACCCAGAGATTGAACCCAGGTATCCTGCATGGCAGGTGGATTCTTTACCAGGTGAGCCACAGGGGAAGCTTAACTCATGACTATTGACAATAAATGAATCGGGAGCCTGAAGGCCACACATTCTAATCTTAATTTGGGTTCGTAAAAGGTCACTTAAACGTATGTGTCTTGTCAGTGAAGTGGGGATAATAATATTTGATTCCAGTGGTATGCCCACCAAAATAGGCACAGACATCTATCTCTATAAGGTTAATAATATTATATTAATCAAATATTACATCAGAGACTGCCCAAGCGTAAGACTGCTACGATCCAGCCATGGTTTAAGCTTTTCTTTTCGCTTGTCTTCTCAGCCACGTACAAATGACTGCATAAATTGATATAGAGTTCCATGTCCTATAAAAAAATATTGCAGGGCACAGTACTATCAAGTATGTAGCTTTTCTTTGTCATTTATTGAATAGAAACCATGAGCTAAAAATACCAGTTATAAACACACTGTTATATTTAAAATAGGTAACCAACAAGGACCTACTATGGAGCACAGGGAACTTGGCTCAATATTCTGTAATAACCTAGATGGGAAAATAATTTGAAAAGTATTAGATACATGTTTGGGTTTCCCAGACTGCACTAGCGATTAAGAATCCACTTACCAATGCAGGAGATCCAAGAGACACAGGTTCAGTCTCCGGGTTGGGAAGATCTCCTGGAGGAGGAAATGGCAACCCACTTCAGTATTCTTGCTGGAAAATTCCATGGACAGAGGAGCCTGGTGGGCTACAGTGCATGGGCGGCAAAGCATCGGACATGACTGAGCAACTGAGCACACACATATACACAGATACATGTATATGCATATATATACACACGAATATATATACACATGTACCTTACATACATTGTATCACTTTGTTGTACATCTGAAACTGATACAACATTGTAAATCAACTATAATCCAATATAAGGTAAAAATTAAAAGATAAAACTGCCAGTTGTAAGTCTTTATGAAGTAGTTTTCCAGATCAATAAGAGTAAGGAAAGACACGTTAGTTTTAAAAAATTGAAAATTTCTACAAGCCTGAATACCCTCACATGCGATGGTGTGGTCAGTCACCCAGAGCCAGACATTCTGGAGTGTGAAGTCAAGTGGGCCTTAGACAGCATCACTGTTAATAAAGCTAGTGGATGTGATGGAATTCCAGGAAAGCTATTCAAAACCCTAAAGGACGATGCCAACAAGGCGTTGCATTCAGTATGTCAGCAAATATGGAAGACTCAGCAGTGGCCACAGGACTGGAAAAGGGTAATCCTCATTCTACTTCCCAAGAAGGGTGGTACTAACCACGGGACAATTGCACTCATCTCCCATGCTAGTAAAGTCATGCTTAAACGTTGCCTGCTAGGCTTCAGCATTATGCGAGCCGAGAACTTCCAGATGTTAAGCTGGGTTTAGAAAAGGCAGAGGAACCAGAGATCAAATTGCCAATATTCGCTGGATCACGGAGAAAGCAAGGGAATTCCAGAAAAACATCTACCTCTGTTTCATTGACTACGCTAAAGCCTTTAACTGTCTGGATCATAACAAACTGTGAAAAACTCTAAAGAGATGGGAATACCAGACCATCTTAACCTGTCTTCTGAGAAGCTTGTATGCAGGTCAAGAAGCAAGAGTTAGAACCCTGTATAGAACAACTGATTGGCTCAAGATTGAGAAAGGAGTACAACAGGGCTATCTGGAGTCACACTGTTTGTTTAACCTATATGCTGAGCACATCATGAGAAATGTCGGGCTGGATGAGTTACAAATCAGAATCAAGATAGGCGGGAGAAACATCAACAACCTTAGATATGCAGATGATATCACTCTAATGGCAGAAAGCAAAGAGGAACTAAAGAGCCTCTTGATGAGGGTGAAGGAGGAGAGTGAAAGAGCTGGCTTAAAACTAAATATACTATAAAAGTTAAGATTATGGCATCCAGTCTCATTACTTCATGGCAGATAGAAGGGGAAAACGTGGAAGTAGTGACAGATTTCCTTCTCTTGGGATCTAAAATCACTGCAGATAAAATCAGAAGATGATTGCTTCTTGGCAGTAAAGCTATGACAAACCTAGACTCTGTGTGGAAAAGCAGAGATATTACTCTGCCGACAAAGAGTTGGACATGACTGAGCGACTGAACTGAACTGAAATGAACTGAACTGATGGTCTTCCCAGTGGTCACGTGCAATTGTGAGAGTTCGACCATAAAGAAGACAGAGTGCCAAAGAATAGATGCCTTTGAACTGTGGTGTGCAGAAGACTCGTGAAAGTCCCTTGGACAGCAAGAAGATCAAACCAGTCAATCTTATGGGAAATCAACCCTGACTCTTCATTGGAAGGACTGTTGCTAAAGATGAAGCTCTAGTATTTTGGTCATCTGAGGCAAACAGCTGACTCAATGGAAAAGTCCCTGATGCTGGGAACGATTGAGGGCAGAAGGAGAAGAAGGCATCAGAGGATGAGATGGCTGGGGGGCATCACCAAAGCAATGAACACAAACTTGGGCAAACTTTGGGAGATGGTAAGGGCCAGGGACACCTGGCATGATGCAGGCCACGGGGTCGCAAAGAGTCTGGGTGACTGAACAGCAACAAAAACATACCCTCAAATGAAGTGCTAGATGAGGTATGTTTCACAAATAAGATTTTCTTTTACTTTTGTAGAAGTAATATGATATCCATGCTGTATACTACAAAGATCTGCAGCAGTGGTAGTAATCTGCAGTGTGGTGGTTTAGTTGCTAAGTTGTGTACAACTCTTGCAACCACATGGACTTTAGCCTGCCAGGCTCCTCTGTCCTTGGGATTCTCAGGCAAAAATGCTGGAATGGATTGCCATTTCCTTCTCCAGGGGATCTTCCTGACCCAGGGATTGAACCCAAGTCTCCTGCATGGCAGGCAGACTCTTTAACGCTGAGCCACCAAGGAAGCCCAATCTGTAATAGATTTTCATATTTTATAATTAAACATATAAATAATCATGTTAAATTCATTAAAGGCTAAAAGTAGCTTTTATTGGTCATTTGGTAACTTTACCTACTGCTGCTGCTACTGCTGCTGCTAAGTCTCTTCAGTCGTGTCCAACTCTGTGCGACCCCAGAGACGGCAGCCCACCAGGCTTCTCCATCCCTGGGATTCTCCAGGCAAGAATACTGCAGTGGGTTGCCATTTCCTTCTCCAATGCACGAAAGTGAAAAGTGAAAGTGAAGTCATTCAGTCGTGTCTGACTCTTAGCGACCTCATGGCCTGCAGCTTACCAGGCTCCTCCATCCATGGGATTTCCCAGGCAAGAGTACTGGAGTGGGGTGCCATTGCCTTCTCCTACCTACTGCTAAATAAGGTCAATTTTCATTCCAATCCCAAAGAAAGGCAATGCCAAAGAGTGTTCAAACTACTGCACAATTGCACTCATCTCACACACTAGCAAAGTAATGCTCAAAATTCTCCAAGTCAGGTTTCAATAGTACATGAACAGTGAACTTCCAGATGTTCAAGCTGGATTTAGAAAAGGCAGAGGAACCAGAGATCAAATTGCCAACATCCGTTGGATCATCAAAAGAGCAAGAGAGTTCCAGAAAAAACATCTATTTCAACTTTACTGATTACTCCAAAGCCTTTGACCGTAGGAATCACAGCAAACTGTGGAAAACTCTGAAAGAGATGGGAATACCAGACTACCTGACCTGCCTCCTGAGAAATCTGTACACAGGTCAGTTAGAACTGGACATGGAAAAACAGACTGATTCCAAATAGGGAAAGGAGTACGTCAAGGCTGTATATTGTCACCCTGCTTATTTAACTTACATGCAGAGTACATCATGCAAAATGCCGGGCTGCATGAAGCAAAAGCTGGAATCAAGAATGCTGGGAGAAATATCAATAACCTCAGATATGCAGATGACACCACCCTTATGGCAGAAAGCAAAGAAGATCTAAAGAGCCTCTTGATGAAAGTGAAAGAGGAGAGTGAAAAAGTTGGCTTTAAACTCAACATTCAGAAAACTAAGATCATGGCATCTGGTCCCATCACTTCATGGCAAAAAGATGGGGAAACAATGGAAACAGTGTCAGACTTTATTTTTTCGGGCTCCAAAATCACTACAGATGGTGACTGCAGCCATGAAATCAAAAGATGCTTGCTCCTTGTAAGAGAAGCTATGACCAACCTAGACAGCATATTAAAAAGCAGAGACATTACTTTGCCAACAAAGGTCCATCTAGTCAAAGCAATGGTTTTTCCAGTAGTCATGTATGGATGTGAGAATTGGACTATAAAGAAAGCTGTGTGCCAAAGAATTGATACTTTTGACCTGTGGTGATGGAGAAGACTCCTGAGTGACTGAACTGAACTGAAATAAGTTTGTGCTAAGAGTACAAAATAATTTTCAGTTTTTGAAGCCATTTGGATTTGGAATTATACATCAAGGATCACAGACCCATATTCTGAAGAAAAAATTTGTTTCATTCTGGGTGTCTCCAGACACAGCAGGACCAGAGTATGTCAGCTGAAGGAACAAGAAAATTTGCGGGTTAGTAGAAAAAAGAACTTCCAGTTAAGGTCCCCCTAAAATGAACTACTAGTCCCTAGAAAAGTCACAAATTCCCATTCACTGTGGTCAAACAGAGACGAATTATGTAGTTGCCCTTTATTCTGTAGTATCTGATAACTCTCCATTGTTGTTCATTTCTGTTGTTCAGTCACTAAGTTGTGTCTGACTCTGTGACCCCATGGACTGCAGTACTCCAGGCTTACCTGACCTCTACTGTCTCCTAGAGTTTGCTCAGATATATGTCAGTTGAGTCAATGATGCTATCTAACCATCTCATCCTCTGCTACCCTCTTCTTTTACCTTCAGTCTTTCCCAGCATCAGGGTCTTTTCCAATGAGTCAGCTCTTTGCATCAGATGACCAAAGTATTGGAGCTTCAGCTTTAGCATCAGTCCTTCCAATGAATAGTCAGGGTTAATTTCCTTTAGGATTGACTGGTTTGATTTCTTTGAAGTCCAAGGGACTCTCAACAGTTTTCTCTAGCACCGCAATTCAAAGGTACCAATTCTTCGGTGCTCAGCCTTCTTTACGGACTAACTCTCACATCCGTACATGACAATTGGAAAAACCGTAGCTTTGACTGTGTTGGCAAAGTGATGTCTCTGCTTTTTAATTTGCTTTCTAGATTTGTTATAGCTTTCCTTTCAAAGAGCAAAGAAGTGTCATGCCTGCAGTCACCACCTGCAGTGATTTTGGAGCCAAGAAAACAAAATCTGTCACTGCTTTCACTTTTTCCCCTTCTAATTGCGATGAAGTGATGGAACCAGATGCCATGATCTTAGTTTTTTGAATGTTCAGTTTTAAGCCAGCTTTTTCACTCTCGTCTTTCACCTTCATCAAGAGCTCTTTAGTTTCTCTTCATTTTCTGCCATTAGAGTGGTATCATCTGCATATCTGAGGTTGTTGATAGTTCTCCCAGTAATCTTGATTCCAGCTTGTGATTCATCCTGCCCAGAATTTTGCATGGTGTGCTTTGCATAGAAGTTAAATAAGCAGGGTGACAATATACAGCCTTGACATACAGCTTTCCTAATTTTGAACCAGTCTGTTGTTCTGTGTTCAGTTCTGTTGCTTTTTTTTTTTAATTATTTATTCGGTTGCATCAGGTCTTCATTGCTTTAGTGGAATCTTTTGTCGTGGTGCACAGACTCTCTAGTTGTGGCACAGACTTAGGAGTGGCAGTGTGTGGGCTTGGTTGCTCCAAGGCATGTGGGATCTTAGTTCTCTGACCAGGGATTGAAACTGTGTCCCCTGCATTGCAAAGCAGATTCTTAACCACTGGACCACCAGGGAAGTCCCCTAACTGTTGCTTCTTGACCTGCAATCAGGTTTCTCAGGAGACTTGTAAAATGGTCAGGTATTCCCATCATTTTAAGAATTTTTCACACCTTGTTGTGATCCACAGTGTCAAGGCTTAGCATAGTAAATGAGGCAGAAGTAGATGTTTTTCTTGAATTCCCTTGCATCCTCTATGACCCAATAAACGTTGGCAATTTGATCTTTGGTTCCTCTGCCTTTTCTAAACCCACATTTTACATCTGGAAATTCTTGATTCACATATTGCTGAAGCCTAGCTTGAAGGATTTTGAGCGTAATAACCTTGCTAGCATGTGAAAATGAGTGCAACTTGGTGGTAGTTTGAACATCCTTTGGCATTGCCCTTCTTTGGGATTGGAATGAAAACTGACCTTTTCCCAGTCCTGTGGCCACTGCTGAGTTTTCCAAATTTACTGACTTATTGAATGCAGCACTTTAACAGCATCATCTTTTAGGATTTTAAATTGCTCAGATGAAATTCTATCACTTCCACTAGCTTTGCTCCTAAGACTTATTGTGATGGAGTTAATTGCCCAAAATGCAAAAATACATATTTTTTAAATGAGTGAAAAAAGAACAATTTCTTTGTTTAAACAAAATATTACATTGTAAACAAATCTGAAATTTAAAGTCAAAAGCCAAACATTCAATAAACAAAGAGTACAATGGCACCCCACTCCAGTGCTCTTGCCTGGAAAATCCCATGGACAGAGGAGCCTGGTGGGCTAGTCCATGGGGTTACTAAGAGTCGGACAGACTGAGCGACTTCACTGTCACTTTTCACTTTCATGCATTGGAGAAGGAAATGGCAGCCCACTCCAGTGTTCTTGCCTGGAGGATCCCAGGGATGGGGGAGCCTGGTGGGCTGCCGTCTATGGGGTCACACAGAGTTGGACACTACTGAAGCGACTTAGCAGCAGAAGCAGCAGAGTGTAGGCAGGTATCTTGTCTGACTCGAGCAGCGCAGCCTGGTGATCATGGTTTGATACATGCGCAGGATATGTCTGGTACTCAGTAAGCAGTTGGGAATAAATTAATGAAAGACCATGTTCTGTCATCATGCTGCTGCTGCTGCTAAGTCGCTTCAGTCATGTCAGCCTCTGTGCAACCCCATAGATGACAGCCCACCAGGCTCCCCCATCCCTGGGATTCTCTAGGTAAGAACACTGGAGTGGGTTGGTTGTCATTTCCTTCTCCAATGCATGAAAGTGAAAAGTGAAAGTGAAGTTGCTCAGTCGTGTCCGAACCTTAGCAACCCCATGGACTGCAGCCCACCAGGCTCCTCCATCCATGGGATTTTCCAGGCAAGAGTGTTGGAATGGGGTGCCATTGCCTTCTCCGTCTGTCAGTATAAACACACTTAAAATTTGTAAGTGCGCTTTAAATTTGTAATTTGGAAATTCGATAATAGGCATCGAAAGATGTTATTCCTCCTGAAGTTTCTGTTTTAAGTAGGGCTAGCTGTTGTCATCCCGTTGTATAACTCAAATACTTTAAGATTACTTTTTATTTAGTGAACGCATGCCTGCTATTGCAATGGGTTGAGTTTTGTGAAAAATATAATAAAGACCCCCGATAGTGTTATTATGATAATTATATATAAAACACATTTACAGGATGCTTCATATTTATTTTTAATTTTAATAATTCACTGAATCTCTCTATTTAGATGAATGAAAAATGACTTTTTCCCCCTAAGGCTGCTCATCTACCAGAGTTCTCTCAACTACGTGTCAGCCAAGATTTTTGGATTTCTTTTTGGCTATAAATCCTGCACAAGATGAAGGTTTCTCATAGGAGATTGTGGCAACACAATGAAAGATACCCAGGCTCTCTATTCATTATAACAATCCAGATATGTTCTGTTTTTAATGTGGATTTTCAGACTGAAATATTCACAAGGATTGTCAATAATACATACTGAAATGTTGTTCTTTGCCAAATAAAGAAAATTCTGATTTTTAAATGATAAATTTAGCCACAGAGCAATGTGTCATTTAATTTTGTTGCTATTTTTTTAAAAGTTAATATTTCCTATAATTTTTTTTCCAAAATATAGATTAAGACTTGTGACTGAGGCTTGCAATTGCTAAGACAATTAGAGACTGTAAGTAGGAGATTCAAATGATAGAATAAACTTTCCTTCTCTATGCTGTTGATAAAATGAGCAGATGCTGTCAAAAATGAAAAGGTTTTACTTACACCATGACTGAAATGAGGTGAAGTGGAGTGAAAGTCACTCAGTTGTGTCCAACTCTTTGCAACCCCATGGACTATAACAGTCCATAGAATTCTCCAGGCCAGAATACTGGAGTGGGTAGCCTCTCCCTTCTCCAGGGATCTTCCCAACCCAGGAATGGAACCTGGGTCTCCTGCTTTGCAGGCAAATTCTTTACCAACTGAACTATCAGGGTACACCATGACTATGTTCCTCCAATACAAATGAAAATCAATGTCTCTGCAGAATAAAAATGTAGCAATATCTTTAAGCAAATAAAGTCAAATTTATACCATATGTTTGATAATTATATCATTCTGACCTGCCTCTTGAGAAATCTGTATGCAGGTCAGGAAGCAACAGTTAGAACTGGACATGGAACAACAGACTGGTTCCAAATAGGAAAAGGAGTACGTCAAAGCTGTATATTGTCAACCTACTTATTTAACTTATATGCAGAGTACATCATGAGAAATGCTGGGCTGTATGAAACACAAGCTGGAATCAAGATTGCCGGGAGAAATATCAATAACCTCATATATGCAGATGACATTACCCTTATGGCAGAAAGTGAAGAAGAACTAAAAAGCCTCTTGATGAAAGTGAAAGAGGAGAGTGAAAAAGTTGGCTTAAAATTCAACATTCAGAAAACTAAGATCATGGCATCTGGTCCCATCACTTCATGGGAAATAGATTGGGAAACAGTGGAAACAGTGACAGACTATTTTTTGGGGGCTCCAAATCACTGCAGATGGTGACTGCAGCCATGAATTCAAAAGATGCTTGCTCCTTGGAAGAAAAGCTATGACCAACCTAGACAGCATAATTAAAAAGCAGAGACATCACTTTGCTAACAAAGGTCCATCTAGTCAAGGCTATGGTTTTTCCAGTAGTCATGTATGGATGTGAGAGTTGGACTATAAAGAAAGCTGAGTGCCGAAGAATTGATGCTTTTGAACTGTGGTGTTGGAGAAGACTCTTGAGAGTCCCTTGGACTGAAGGAGATCCAATCAGTCCATCCTAAAGGAAATCAGTCCTGAATATTCATTGGAAGGACTGATGCTGAAGCTGAAACTCCAATACTTTGGCCACCTGACTAGAAGAACTGGCTCATTTGAAAAGACCCTGATGCTGGGAAAGATTGAAGGCAGGACAAGAAGGGGATGACAGAGGATGAGATGGTTGGATGGCATCACCGACTCGATGGACATGAGTTTGAGAGTTTGGAGTTGGTGATGGACAGGGAGGCCTGGCATGCTGCAGTCCATGGGGTCACAAAGAATCAGACATAACTGAGTGAATGAACTCAACTCTTTGTGACCCCATGGACTGTAGCCCACCAGGCCTCCCTGGAGAAGGAAATGGCAACCCACTCCAGTATTCTTGCCTGGAAAATACCTTGGACAGAGGAACCTGGTGAGCTATAGGCAATGGGCTCTCAAAAGAGTTGCACACAATTTAGCAACTAAGCAACAATAACAAATGCTGTACATATTCATAATCTTCTAGAAAGAAAATTTTTAACTACCAGCACTAACATGTGAGGTTAACAAGGTAGTAAGGTATGAGATATATTATACAAAGTTCAACTGTATTTCTATATACTGGCAACTAATAATTGACACTGACATTTTTAAAACAGCATTATCATTTTTAAAAGTATTGTAAAATATTTATGGAAAAGTGCCAGGTACTTTCTAGTGCAAAAAGTTCATTAGCAAATAAACAGACCTCTGACAGTTTTGGATTCTGAAATTTTTTTTATAAAAATAAAGGTTTTCTCTGAAATTTCTCTTATAGATATATCCAACACCTTCGGTTTGATGAGTTCTATTGGATCAACTGAAATGGCATAGCCTCAAGCCTTAGAAGGGGCTTTTGTTGTGGTTCAGTGATAAGAATCTGCTTGCAATGCAGGAGACGTGGGTTCCATCCCTGGGTTGGGAAGATCCCCTGGAGGAGGGAATGGCAATCCACTCCAGTATTTTGCCTGGAAAATTCCATGGACAGAGGAACTTGGTAGGCTACAGTCTGTGGGGTCGCAACAGAGACCGCCATAACTAAGCAACTAAACAACAGGAAAAAGCCTTAGAACATTAATCACATAGAAAAACTGCCCAAGACTTGAAAAGCTGGGAAGGGATTTGTCTCAAGAGGAGTAAAAACATAATGACTTACTTTTTATTCCTTTGATTGGTTTTGATATCATTGTATGGCCATGGGCTACAAGGGACATGCATAAATCGAAGGTATCAATAATATTAAGCATGACCTTTTAATAAAGTGATTCATTTGTCTGTTTTAATTTCTTCACTGATAAAATGTGGCCAAAGATACCCTAATATCATATGAAAGTTGTATTTCATAAGCAAGCATGTTTGAGGTACTCAAAACATTGCCTGACTTCAGGCATTCGATAAATATCCTTGTGTGTATATATATATATGTGTGTGTGTATATATATATATATACATATGAAGTGAAGTGAAGTGAAATCACTCAGTCGTGTCTGACTCTTTGCAACCCTGTGGACTGTAGCCCACCAGGCTCCTCTGTCCATGGGATTCTCCAGGCATGGATACTGGAGTGGGTTGCCATTTCCTTCTCCAGGGGATCGTCCCAATCCAGGGATTGAACCCAGGTCTCCCACATTGCAGGCAGACACTTTAACCTCTGAGCCACCAGGGAAGCCTATATATATATATATATATATATATATATATATATATATATATATATAAAAACCTGGCACTGTTTGGAAACACAATATTCTCACTTGTTGAATTAATAAATCTATGGGTTAATCCTTTTTTAATCTGAGACAAACTACATTTCTTGACCAGAAAAAGGGTTTCCTCAAGATTTTCAACATATTACTGCCTAGAACATTGGTTCTAATGGGTTTTAAATGCATGTGAACTACTGATCAACTAACCCAGTAAACTTCAAGACACCTGTCTTGAGACTTAAAAGATGAAATCACCCTAAAGCCATGGTGCTTACAGGGCTGAGAAGACATTCAAGGGTGAGTAAAGACAAAACAATGACAAGCTTCCACCTCACTCTTTTTTCTTAGGTTGGTCCTAACATAGAAGACAGGTGTCTGAAAAATAGTGCGGAAAGGAATAAGAGGAAGACTTGTGTAAGATTTTTAGCCTTCCTTTCTGTCAGGAGGATTGTTGAAGGGTTAGTCATAGTAGCTCTCAGAAGTGGGATTTCTTGAGTCTTGCTGTAATTAATACCTCATTTCCTTCTCTGTTTTAGTGAATAATTATTTACCATTCAGTTTCATCCACACCTGCTCTGATGGATCAGACCAGTCATTATAATTATTCCTCAGGGTTGCAGATATATAGGGCAATGAACGGACTGAAAATATTTTTGGAGTTCAGTTTGTAGAACTGCAAGCTCAAGAATGGACGGAAAGAAAGGAAAATACACGTTGAATATTGAACACTGTGAAAACTCAGCAGTGAGTATGATTGCTCTCTTTTAATAGTTGCCTATATTGCTGCCTATATTGCAGTCTGACTTTCAGTATTTAATAGCAATCTAATTTCTTTACTGCAATGTAGCCAGTCACAATTTTACATCTTTCTCCAAAAGGAAGAGTAACCATGTATTTATTTTTTTCCTTCAACTTTTCACGCTATATGCTGCTCTATTGTACTTTAAAAGCTGGTTTTTATATTTACTTATATACAGAGTTAGAAATGTTTCCATGACCACATGATATAAAATAAATTCATTTAACTTTCAGTACTCACCACTATGGTGAGACATGATTCAGAGAGGAATTTGCTTGAACAAATTCATAACATTCATAAAGCTCCAAAGACATCTTGGGTATAGTTTGAAGTTACATTTTTACAACTTCATACTTATATTCTAGATCTAACTTCTAAACCTGTCAGAATTCGTATTTCTAAATATGCTGGAAATCCAGATACTAATCCTGGATATTCTCTTTAGGTGAAAGAAATCCTCAGAAAATCTCTACTTTGTGTGAAAATATGACCTTTCTGTCTATTTTTAAGGGCTTTATACCAAGAATCAAATCTCCACTACATAGTTTTAAGTGGTCTTTTAGATAGTAGAACAAAGGATATTGCTGTTAAGTCACTAAGTTGTGTTCAACTCATTGCGACCCTGTGGACTGTAGACCCCCAGTCTCCTCTGGGTTGCCATTTCCTTCTCCAGGGGATCTTGCCTACCTAGGGATCGAACCCACATCTCCTGCATTGGCAGGCAGGTTCTTTACCACTGAGCCACCAGGGAAGCCCAGAACCAAGGATAGAACTGTGCTAAAAATTGAATGATAAGTTAAAGTTCACATCTGAAAAATAAAGGAAATATTTTGTCTTTACAGTTTGGAGCTGTGGCAATAGGCCTGTATTTACTCACCTATAAATGAAGCCTAAGATGATCAAGTCCTGTTGGTTAGTTGACTAAGAATCCCACAGAGGATTCTTGGTTTACTGAAAGAAAAGGGTTTGTCCTTTGAGTCATCACACAAAGGACCATCCTGAGGCTATTCTCCTTGTCATTTGTGTCTGAGTTTGACACTCTATAATTGGATCTTCAGAATGCTGGAATAGTCAGGAAATAAAAAATCCCTTCAGCCAAGTATTCATCTTGATAGTTTCTCTAGAAAACAGCAAACTTGAAGATATTTACAAATATTATCTCAAGCATATTTTTCAGCATATGTCTGGCTAGCTGAAACTGTTTCATTTACTATAGATATTTAAGGCATGGTAATAAAAATATTTTCTCTTAAGATCAAATTAAATAATAGAATTAAAAAATGAATTGAAACTCAAAAAGAAAATAAATTTTGGTATATTGTTTTTCTGTTGGGAGATATAGGAACTTCCATTCTAAAGGAGATCAGCCCTGGGTGTTCTTTGGGAGGAATGATGCTAAAGGTGAAACTCCAGTACTTTGGCCACCTCATGCGAAGAGTTGACTCATTGGAAAAGACTCTGATGCTGGGAGGGATTGGGGGCAGGAGGAGAAGGGGACGACAGAGGATGAGATGGCTGGATGGCATCACAGAATCGATGGACGTGAGTTTGAGTGAACTCCGGGAGTTGGTGATGGACATGGAGGCCTGGCGTGCTCTGATTCATGGGGTAGTGAAGAGTCGGACACAACTGAGTGACTGAACTGAACTGAATCCTTATTAAGTGAGGGGAAAAGCTTAGAGAACTTTCCTTGGTAATTGTTAATGTACTTCAGTTGCCTATGGCCATTCTTAGCTAAAGCTGACTCTCTAATTAAACATTCACAGCTCCTCAATGATTACAATTTTGTAGAGAGACTTCACTTGTCCTAAGAGTCAGAGCAACCATGACGCAGCAAAAATTGTTACTAGGGCTGTAATATTAACCAGAAGCTGGGCCTAGATCACAGGTTCTCCACCCTTATGGTAAATGCCACCCATCATTTTCATTCTTTGAAAGGGTTGAGATTCTATCCATGCCAGAAAATTCTGGAAAAATGGCCTGGTGAGTGAGTCTCACTTTGTTTACAAAGCACATGAAAATATCCAAGTCCTTCAAAATATCCAAGTTCATCAAACTGGCAAGTTCAGGCAAACTGGGTAATAACTAAAGCGATAGAAATCTTCAGGTAGGAAAATAAGCTAGGCAGTTGTTAAAGATAAATCCAACTTGACTTAGATTTACCTAGTGAATAACACAGACTTTGTTTAATCCTACACAATAAAACTAGAGCTGTTTCCTTTATCCCTTTGATATAACCCTTATAGAAAAATCTAACTTACCAAAGTCTTTACTGACAAGAGTATTCCAACTTACCTATATTTAATAGCAATCATTGATTTTTGGTATTGTTGAAAATACCATTGCCCAGTGGAGCAATGATGTTATACAATGCTAGTTTGACAATTTTATGCAACTCTTTGGTTGATGGGTCAGCAATTTTTATAGCTATTTTGTAATGGGTTATTAAATCAACATGACAAGAGACAGCTAGTAGTTGCACTATTAGAAATCAAAGCACCAATACTATACTAAGGACAATGATAGCTAATACTTACTGAAAGCATACTC
Source organism: Bubalus kerabau (assembly GCF_029407905.1). Lineage (NCBI taxonomy): Eukaryota > Metazoa > Chordata > Mammalia > Artiodactyla > Bovidae > Bubalus > Bubalus kerabau. Next base: position 57,106,215 of record NC_073644.1, read on the forward strand.
TATGCCAGACATCACTCTAACCCTTTTCATAAATCATTAAGTGAAGTGGCAGCTGCTCAGTCGTGTCCAACTTTTCGCTACATATGGACTGTATATATGGATGGACTGTAGCCTGCTAGGCTCCTCTGTCCATGGGATTTCCCAGGCAAGAACACTGGAGTGGGTTACCATGCCCTTCTCCAGGGGATCTTGCCGACCCAGGGATTGAACCCGGGTCTCCTGCATGCTAGGCAGATTCTTTACCATCTGAGCCACTAATTGTTAATCCTCAGAGCAAATCTATAAGTGTGAGGAATCCTACTAGCCTCCTTTTTAGCAAGAAATGGCAGAGATGTCCTTGACTCACAGCTAGAAAATCAGTATTATTTTCCTATGAGATGGAGACCCAGGCAATCCTCTATCATTTTTGAGATGTAATAAAACTTTTTGCCCAGATCCATATTTTCCTGAACTTCCTCCTCACCCATTTTCATTTTTTCTAATTCTTTCTCCTCTTTTTAACACACCTCTTCCTCCCAATCTTTCCCACTGATCTCACCCATTTTCAATTTTTATCACCCCCTTTTCTCAACAATGTTTAGCAATTACTGTATTTGTCTCAGTTCAGTTTAGTAGCTCAGTCGTGTCCGACTCTTTGCGAGCCCATGAATTGCAATATGCCAGGCCTCCCTGTCCATCACCAACTCCCGGAGTTTGCTCAAACTCACATCCATCGAGTCGGTGATGCCATCCAGCCATCTCATCCTCTGTCGTCCCCTTCTCCTCCTGCCCCCAATCCCTCCCAGCATCAGAGTCTTTTATATTTGTTTAATTATACACAAATGTTTTCCTCCCTGTTATATTAGCATGCAAACTCCCTGTGAGTGGAGACTTTTGTTGTTGTTGTTGTTGAGAACTATTTTTATACTGCTCTATGCTGAAGAGGTCAAGGCTATGGTTTTTCCAGTGGTCATGTATGGATGTGAGAGTTGGACTGTGAAGAAAGCTGAGCGCAGAAGGATTGATGCTTTTGAACTGTGGTGTTGGAGAAGACTCTTGAGAGTCCCTTGGACTGCAAGGAGATCCAACCAGTCCATTCTAAAGGAGATTAGTCCCGGGTGTTCCTTTGAAGGACTGATGCTGAAGCTGGAACTCCAATACTTTGGCCACCTCATGCGACGAGTTGACTCATTGGAAAAGACCCTGATGCTGGGAGGGATTGGGGGCAGGAAGAGAAGGGGACGACAGAGGATGAGATGGCTGGATGGCATCACCGACTCGATGGACATGAGTTTGAGTAAACTCCGGGAGTTGGTGATGGACAGGGAGGCCTGGTGGAGAAGGCAATGGCACCCCACTCCAGTACTCTTGCCTGGAAAATCCCATGGATGGAGGAGGCTGGTACGCTCCAGTCGATGGGGTCACTAAGAGTCGGGCACGACTGAGCGACTTCACTTTCACTTTTCACTTTCATGCATTGGAGAAAGAAATGGCAACCGACTCCAGTATTCTTGCCTGGAGAAGCCCAGGGACAGAGGAGCCTAGTGGGCTGCTGTCTATGGGGTCGCACAGAGTCGGACACGACTGAAGTGACTTAGCAGCAGCAGGGAGGCCTGGAGAGCTGCGATTTATGTGGTCGCAAAGAGTCGGACACGACTGAGTGACTGACTGAATTGAACTGAACTGATGCTGAAGAGGGGGCTTCCCTGGTGGCTCAGCTGGTAAAGAATTCACCTGCAATGCAGGAGACCCCGGTTTGATTCCTGGGTTGGGAAGATCCACAGAAGGGATAGGCTACCCACTCCGGTATTCTTGGGCTTCCCTGGTGGGCTCAGCTGGTAAAGAATCTGCCTACAAGAGGGAAAAAAACACCTGGGTTCAATCCCTGGGTTGGGAAGATCACCTGGAGCAGGAAACTGCTACCTACTCCAGTATTCTGGCCTGGAGAATTCCATGAACTGTATAGTCCATGGGGTCGCAAAGAGTTGGACATGACTGAGTGACTTTCACTTTTACTTTCATGCTGAAGAGCAACCCAGCAAAAACATGTCACAAACTGGACAAAAGACTTACCTTCTGTGTCCTTGTCATGGGCTTGCAAGTTCCACTGCATCGAGCATGATGTGCATTATGCAAAGGAATCTCTTTGTGTGAGAATTTTTCATTGGTATAGTGTGGTATAGTATACACTATATTAAAATATTATTGTAGTTCAGTATAATAATATGCCATATATAATGTAGTAGAGTGGAGATTACACTAGCCTTAACACTGGAAAGTCTGAGCATCAACGCTCATTATTGGGTCATCCAGGATAATAATGGTACTACTGCTTCCAACATCAACTCTTTTTGCTTTGGTATTCTCATTTCCAGAATAACCTGAACAGGTTGTATCTGATAAGCTGGAAGAACTTTTTCAGCTCTAACATTCTATTCCTCATATGAACACATGTTCCCTTAGATATGCTCTACCTACAACATCTTGCAACATTAATGTATTTAATAAATTAATACATTTGCAATATAACAGAGAAGATGGGTTATATACATTCCCGATCTGAAATTCTGGATAACATAAAAATTGGTTAAAAGTTAACATAGAATGATCTATCTAGATTTTTTTTTTTTTGTCTTCAGAGGATAAGAAAACATTTATTTCTTTTTAAAGTCTTGTGTTATCCCTTTAAATAATAACAGCAACAGCCTTGTTTATTTTTGATTGAAGAGTTTAATTTTAGAAATTCAACACCATGCTTTCTGTTCACTTAACACTTCATCTCTATAGTCAGCCACGTGTTCAAATAACCAAGAGGCTCACAGCACCACATACTGGCATGCACAATCAAGTGATGTCCCTTCCAACTTAACTGGGGTGTGTGTGAACCCAGGAGTCCCTGCACGGTCAGGAATGCCACGCACAGGTAATGTTTAGTAGAGCACCTTTTATCCAGGTTGGAATGTGCTCTCTGTGGAAATGTATTTGGTCTATTCTTTCCCAGGACATGTATTTAATCCTTTAATTCACCTACATTCATTTTGAGCATTTGCTGTGCTCTCAGTATAAGTTGCTACTGCTGCTGCTGCTAAGTCACTTCAGTCGTGTCCGACTCTGTTCGACCCCATAGATGGCAGCCCACCAGGCTCCCCCATCCCTGGGATTCTCCAGGCAAGAACACTGGAGTGGGTTGCCATTTCCTTCTCCAATGCATGAAAGTGAAAAGTGACAGTGAAGTCGCTCAGTCATGTCCGACTCTTAGCGACCCCATGGATTGCAGCCTACCAGGCTCCTCTGTTCATGGGATTTTCCAGGAAAGAGTACTGGAGTGGGGTGCCATTGCCTTCTCCGGTCAGTATAAATTACCATGAGGCAATCCACAAGAAGAAGAATAGTTGATAGTCTCTGTTTTCAAAGAGCTAATGTTCTTTGAATATTGCAGAGTCAAATATCCTCAGATAATGTATGAAAATAAAAGGAATAATTATAAGGTACAAACACAAGTTTGAGGAGGGAGAATGGAGCAAATACATCAGCAACGTAGAGATGAATTCACTAATGAGACTCCGATGAGAGACTGGGTCATATTTGAAACTTTGAGAATCCTACTCTATTGTGATCATCTTATTTTCTTATACTGTTTCAGCCTCTGAACCTATATGTGACACTGTCTATAGCTCTCTTGGTTCTGAACTCTACTGCACATAACCTTGACATAGGATCCTGGCTCTATTCTCCAGATTTTCTCCTCTAGCTTTGGAGACTAGATTCAACTTTCCTTGGTTCTTGATCTTGGCTGTTGGCTGACTTAACTTTATCTCAGGACTGTATCCCTATATCTTCAGCTCCAGTTTAGAAACTTGGCATTGACTATACATTACGTATACTTCTTGGCAGTTTGGTTGGGTTACCCTGACTCTGGAATGCCCATCCTCCATTGTGGAGTCTTGCTGTGGACGTTCAGTAGAAAAAGTATGAACTTTGTTACTCGATGAAAAAATATAAACTGTTGATACTGTTGCTAGGTCAGTGTGAAATAATAAGCGAGTTAAATGAGTGGAGATAGAAAATGTTTCTACTTGTTTGCAGAGGTGAAAAGCAGAATCGAAAGAGGCCTTAGGTAACATCGAATCTGGTAGTTCTTAAACCTAGCTGCGTATTAAAAACACCCAGGGATTATTAAAGAAATATTGATGGCTGAGCCCCACCCTAGAACAGTTCAATTGGAAACTCTAGTGATGGGATGCATGTAACAATATTTCTTAAACACTTCAGGTGAATCTAATGTGCAGCTAATAATGACAATGTGGGATCTAGTCCCATTCCATCATTTAACAATTAGGGGAAATGTGACTCAGGAAATTTAAAAGATTTTCCAGAACCCATATTGCTTTTGCCAGAAGTGGCTGAAATAGGAGGAGGACTTAAGTGTCCTGTTGTCTGGCTGTGTGCACTTTATTTCATTAAGCTGCTTTTTATAAAATTTTCTTAAGGCAGTGTTATAGTACCTCCAGTCTTGGGAAGAAGATGACACTTTCTCAGGACTGACGTGGTCTTAGTGGTCCTCATTTGCCTGGCCTCAGGGACCCCTGTCCTCTTTCTGCTCCTGTTGCCTTGCAGCGGCCACCATTTGCACAAAACCCTGACCTTTCGACAAATACCACAGTCTGTATTTTGTAACATTTAAGACCTGCTCTAGTCTGCCTGGAAGGCCTGAGTGTGGTAGTTGTATTCCATTCTGTGAGGGTTGGGCTCTCATCCAAATGATAATGAAATAATTGATCATATCGAACAATGGAAAACTTATGTAGGTTTCACAGTGCCAGGAACTTGGCAGACCTTGTTTTATTTTGTACTGCCATCATTGGAAAGTTTCCAAGAGTTCTTCCACTGTGCACTTTCAGCTATTTCAAGCCTGGGAAGGACATCATGAGCTCAGCTAGATTCTCTGCGCCCATAGTCCTCCTGGGTCCCAGGAAGCTACTTACAGGCCGCAACTAAAAGGATTATTATTAGGAATGGTCCATCACTTGGTGATCAATAAAACTTAAAGATTTAAGAATACTCTAAGAACAGTTTCACTTTTCATTTTCATGCATTGGAGAAGGAAATAGCAACCCCCTCCAGTGTTCTTGCCTGGAGAATCCCAGGGACAGAGGAGCCTGATAGGCTGTAGTCCATGGGGTCGCTAGGAGTTGGACACTACTGAGCGACTTCACTTTCACGTTTCACTTTCACTCATTGGAGAACGAAATGACAACCCACTCCAGTGTTCAGAATCCCAGGGACAGATGAGCCTGGTGGGCTGCCGTCTATGGGGTCGCACAGAGTCAGACATGACTGAAGCAACTTAGCAGCAAGAACAGTTTTGAAAAACTTTACAGTGTTTCATTCCCCTCCTGATAACACAATCACTGTCTGATACTCAGGTATTGGGGTAAAACCAGATACCTGAGAAGACCTTGCTGTGTTGAAGGTAAAGCATGCAGCCTTCTGCACGGTGAATGAAGGTTGGGAAAGGCATTCCCAAATAGCAGAACTGTTTGTGCCAAAGTCCTACCTTAGAAGTGAGCACAGTACATCAAAGAACCTGAGTGGAGGAGAGCGTGGCTACTGTATTAGTCAAGAGAAAAAGGAAACTTGGACTAAAGTGGCATCAACAGAGATAAAGGCAGTAATATTGGGACATGTTTAGCAGATAAAGTTAATAGGGCTTGGTAATGGATTGGGAGATTTCAAGGATAATCCCTTTGCTCCACTTTATGAAAGTGAATCGAATGGTGGTGTCATTTAACGACACCTGAAAGTTGGCCAGGTTTCCTAGCAAGATCATCACCTTAGGTTTGGACTCGGTGTGATGCCTTTGAGCCGTCTGAGATGTGCTATTGTGTAAGCATTGAAAGGCTAGAGGGGAAAGCTGGATTGAAGATAAACTTGAGAGTCATTTGATACAGATAGAAATTAAAATCGTAGCGGGGAGAAAGAATAGAGTGGTTACATTGGCCCACTGCCTATTTTTGTGAATAAAGCTTTATTGGAACACAGCCGTGCTCATTTGTGTACTCACTGTCTATCGCTGCTTAACACTATAATGGCATATTGGTAGAGTTATAACAAAAACTGTATGACTCACAAAGCTGAAAATATTCACTATTTGGTCCTTCACAGAAAAAGTTCACTCCCCTAAGACTTAGTGTGAAAAAATACAAGGGCCTAAGAATGACAGGGCTTCCCAGGTAGCGCTAGTGGTAAAGAACTTGCCAGCCTATGCAGGAGACATAAGAGATGCGGATTCAATCCCTGGGTTAGGAAGATCCCTTGGAGGTAGGACGTGGCAACCCACTCCAGTATTCTTGCCTGGAGAATCCTATGGACAGAGGAGCCTGGCGGGCTACAGTCTGTAAGGTTGCAAAGAATCAGACATGACTGAAGCAACTTAGCATGCATGTAAGAATGTCAACAGTAAAGATTGAAAGTGGAGCAGAACTTTCAAAAGGAACTGAGAAGATCCCCGGAGGTTAGGAGAAAACCAGTGAGAATGGAAATAATCATTCAAGAAAGAAGAGCAATGATCTTCATTGGCAAATGCTGCTGAGGGCTTAAAGACGAGGGCTAAAATCCATCAGTTAGACTTGGGTGAATGCATGCTATCGATGACTCTGTTGAGAGGTGTTTCAGAGGCCTGGCAGAAGCAGAAGCAGAAGCTGAACTGGGTTGGGCTGAAGAGTGTGTAAATAGAGATGCTGCATTTAGACCATTTGAGAAATTCTGTTCTCCGAAGAGAGAGGAAGAGAAGTAGCTAGAACGGTATTTTAATTTATTTAGTTATGGCTGTTCTGAGTCTTGACTGCTGCACAGGCTTTTTCTCTGCTTGCGGTATGAGGGCTTCTCATTGCAGCGGCTTCTCTCGTTGCAGAGCACAGTACCTGTGGCACGAGAGCTCAGAAGTTGTGGCTCCCGAGCTCTACAGCTCAGGCTCAATAATGGTGGTGCACGGGCTTAGATGCTCCTCGGCATGTGGGATATTTTCCCAGATCAGGGATCAAACCTGAGCCCCCCGCATCGGTGGTGAATTCTTTACCACTGAGCCCCCAGGGAAGCCACTAGATGGGTATTTGAAACCAAGAAGATTTTCTTGTTTAAGATGAGAGGAAAGATTTGAGTGTGTTTAAATGTTAAAAGGAAGCAGTCATTTAAGGGGGAAATGGTGAGTATTCAGTCCTGGAGGAAGGATAAAACAAAAAAGTTCCTGAGGAAGGCAGAGGGGATGGGATCCAAAAGCAGACTGGCTGGTCGCCTTCAGGCAGAAGGAGGGATAGCATCTTTGGTATCAATCAGGGAAAGAAGAGAATGGATTCACAGGACCTAGTGGGGGTTTGAAAAAGTTTCCATTGGATGAGTTCAGGTTTCCCAATGAAGTAGAAAGGAAGTGAAGTCAATTGATAGGAATGAGGAGAGACAATTTGTGTGTGAGGGTTGGTGGGTGGAGGTTTCAGGTTTAAAGAGAGGGAAGAAGATTAAGGAAGTATTTTCAAAGAAGAGCAGATCTTAATCAGAGTTATAATGGATGGTTATAAAGGATGGTAGAACAGTACAGAAAATCCATCTGAAAATGATGACCACACATTTCTGTTAATTCTGATGTGCTCAGGGACGTGACTTTCCCCAGCCATGTGACTGTTCAAGGGAAGGTCCAGTGTAAGCAGTCACTTGTTTGCCAACAGGAAAAACTGAGCAGAGGGAAGTGCAAGAAGTTTTAGGAGTTAGCAACTGTATTGAAAAATGGGCCTTGGAACAAAAGGTGGATAAGGAGAGATCTGAGGGAAGCCAGGGCTGCTGGGCTGGACATTTTAAGAAAACCAAAGAAAGGCTGTTACAGCAATAATTGAACAAACAAGCTGGAAGGAGAGAACTTGGTGGTTAGAGCACAGGATTCCTGAAGAAGTGATTTTGGGAACGGTGCAGGTTGGGGTAATGACAATATTCAGGGATGTATTGGGTGCAAAGAGGAGAATATACCATTAAAGTATTGTTCTGCTTATGTGAAAAGACAGAAGACCTCATACTTATCATTGGAACATAGGATAAAAGAAGATGTGATATTAGCAGATTGTGATTGCTTCTAATATTACAGAAAGCATGCAATTATTTCCATCTGAATAAAAATGTGGACTTTAAGGCTAAATTGCTTCAGAGATGTATAGGGATTCAATGGTGTTAAAACACTAGGTTATAAATAACACAAAAGAGATGATAAATGACAAGCATTTTTGTTTTCACTACTAATATTTTTTATTCACACTCTTCTTAGGTGAAAGAAAATTGCTGCCGTAAGCTGACTCTATGGAAGATCTTTTTGGTTTGTTTCTTAGCCTGTGTGATAACAACAACAATTGGAGTACTCATAATAACCCTGGTGAATAATAACAATTATCGACATTATTATTATTCATTGTTAATAATACATATTAATTAGTAAAAAATAATAATTTTCTAATATTATTAATTATAATAGCAACTCTTCTATTGTTATCCAGCTACCCACAGGAAGCCCACATAGGCCCCGCCCTACTACTTGGAAGCCTACAGCGAGCACCAGTTCAACGGAAAAGGCAACCACCACTTCACCCGAACCTACAACCTCCACTACTTGGAAGCCTACAGCGAGCACCAGTTCAACGGAACAGGCAACCACCACGTCACCCGAACCTACAATCTCCACTACTTGGCAGTCTATAGCGAGCACCAGTACAACAGAACTGGCAACCACCACGTCACCCGAACCTACAACCTCCACTACTTGGCAGTCTATAGCGAGCACCAGTACAACAGAACTGGCAACCACCACGTCACCCGAACCTACAACCTCCACTACTTGGCAGTCTATAGCGAGCACCAGTACAACAGAACTGGCAACCACCACGTCACCCGAACCTACAACCTCCACTACTTGGAAGCCTACAGCGAGCACCAGTTCAACGGAACAAGCAACCACCACGTCACCCGAACCTACAATCTCCACTACTTGGCAGTCTATAGCGAGCACCAGTACAACAGAACTGGCAACCACCACGTCACCCGAACCTACAACCTCCACTACTTGGAAGCCTACAGCGAGCACCAGTTCAACAGAACAGGCAACCACCATGTCACCCGAACCTACAACCTCCACTACTTGGAAGCCTACAGCGAGCACCAGTTCAACGGAACAGGCAACCACCACGTCACCCGAACCTACAATCTCCACTACTTGGCAGTCTATAGCGAGCACCAGTACAACAGAACTGGCAACCACCACTTCACCCGAACCTACAATCTCCACTACTTTGCAGCCTACATTAAGCACCAGTACAATGGAATCAGCAACCATCACTTCACCCGAACCTACAATCTCCACTACTTGGAAGCCTACAGCAAGCACCAGTACAACGGAACTGGCAACCATCACTTCACCCGAACCTACAACCTCCACTACTTGGAAGCCTACAGCGAGCACCAGTACAACGGAACTGGCAACCATCACTTCACCTGAACCTACAATCTCCACTACTTGGCAGCCTATAGTGAGCACCAGTTCAGTGGAACCGGCAACCAACCCTTCACCCGAACCTACAACCTCCACCACTTCAAATGCACTTACAACCACAGCAGCTACCACCACAAATGCAAGTGAAATCCCGGCTTCCAGCTCTACAGCAGAACCATAAAATCACGGCTTCCTCCATCGACGACCATTACCACTTCCACTTAAGCCACAACTACTCTAGCTCCCACTTAGCTTACAAAACCAGTGGTCATCACTCTCCTTCAGCCATGTGTAATTTCCACCTGTTCCTCTGAACCTGCAACTGCAGAGCCCCCATTATCACTTTAATCTAGTGGAACTACCACCAGTCATCAGAATGTTCTGATGTTCTAACCTTTCGTTATTTCCACTACAAATTAACCTACAACCGTGTCCCCTCACTGGCTCTTTCCTCACACTATAGCTCCCCTTCAAGAGCTGACTCTATGTCTACTACCATTGCTACACTATACCTATAGCAGCTACCACGATGCCAAGTGAAGAAGAGAAGTTTAGACAGTGAATAAGGGAAAAATCACCTCCATTTTCACCACACCAACACTTAGGACTTCCAAAACTATTAAAACTATGTTTCTTTTAAGAGCTGTACACCAGAAACCAGCACATTGTAAACCAATGCTAATAAAAAATTTTAAAAAGAACTGAACACTTAGGCTAAGAACCTTCTCTTTTTTCTATATTTCAAAATAATACAATTTCATATGGAAAAAGTAACCCAATTTGTTCATTTAGAATGTCTTTAAGACATTTTCTATAAAAGATTGTAGTAAAATAAGCCATTTAGTTTTTAATACGTGTTGGTTTCAGTTCAGAACATTGCATTCTTCGGTAGACAAATGACAGACATAACACATTTTATAAGGGGGAGATTTTTAAAATTTTAGAATTTATAAAAATTATTTCCTTTATAGTGAATTTTATTGTGTTTCTTCAGTTTCCCTTTCGATTTTAATTACCTTTTAAGCAACCATATTCTATTTACTTTAATACTACCAAAAGTGAATTTGAATCTCTATTTTAAAATTAAATTATTAATTTTCTACAATCTTGTAAATAAGTTAAAGACTTAAGACTCTACTATGTGCTTAAGGACAGAGATTACAGAAGAAAACAGCAATGTAGATTAAGTAGTAAATTCATTAATTTAATTTTTACTTTGAATAATAATTCTAGCAGATTTAAATTACAATTGATGATATTCCAGACTTACTAAATCAAGACCTTTAGATTGGAACTAGTAATCTATAGTTTTAAAAACTATATAGATGTCTAGACAAGTTTGAGAATCAGTGGTTCAAAAGTCTTAGTCTAAGAATGGCATTAAAACAACTCAAATTCTAATTAAAAATATTACAAAGCAGAATCATGTACTAGGCATGCAAAAAAATCGAATTACCCTGGTGGCTCAAGAATCCACCTGGTAAAGAATCCGCCTGCAATGCTGGAGACCTGGGTTCAATCCCTGGGTTGGGAAGATCCCCTGGAGAAGGGACTGTCTATGCACTTCAGTATTCTGGCCTGGAGAATTCCATGGACTGTATGGGGTGGCAGAGTCATACATGACTGAGCGGCTTGTGCTTTCACTTCACAGATCTAGCTATGTACAAAAAACTTATATATATATGATCAAGAGAGGTATGTTTCATTTGCCAAATAGTGAAAAAGTATTTCCAAACACAACTTGTAAATTAAATCTTCTGAGAAATTTTTAAATTGTTTAAAATCTCATACTTGGACCTCAGTGGACACTCACTGTTAATTTTTACTAGCTGAGTTATTTTAATTATATGTGCTCAGAAGTGCTCACATTTTAGTAAATACATTAATTTAGATTTCTAATAATGCATATGGGCCTTCCCTTCCCCTTGTTGTTTTGATTAGGAATATTTTATGAGATATTTAAAACATCACTGGTTAGACCATTCAATTCCTGTTGGAGTTACCACTTTCTAATTCTTTTACAGTTTTACTAGTCATCAGGAAGATAAATAATCTGAAGTTTATCTATAATTGTAGATAAACACATGTATAGCTCATTTTATAAGGAATAATAAGAGTTCTTTAGCATGTAGCATAATTGGTCCTTAAGTAATATGTATTAAGTGAATAAGAAAATGCTAGCTGACTTGTACTACTTAAGATCCATGAGGCTAGGCCTTCTGTATTACTTTTTGTTGCACCCATTGGCACATAATAGATCCCAATAAGTATTTATTTCAAATTTCAAATATTTATATTTGACAGATAATTTTTAAAGTATAATTCTGCAAGACTATAATATTTAGCTCTTATTAAATAGCCAATTTTTGTTTAGATTGGATCATTTGAATTCATCTAGCCTTTTTTTAACCACACTTACTTTCTACCTTTTAATAATGTATTTAATTTTCTGAAATGTCACCATTTCCATAAATTTGGAGTTATAAGGTCTTACAGTACCTAGTAAAGGCTTCAGGGCATTGTTGATCATTAGAAGAAGCACCATGGTGGGATGTGCGAGTGGGGAAGAACAGCAGTAACTATGAATAAACTATATACCAGGCAAGTTATATGGGGTTTTCATATATTTGGCTCATATTTATGTTTCCCACCATGTTATTTTTCCATATGGTTAGTTTGTGATCCACTGTATACTCTAGCACTTCCCCATTCCAAAAAATAATCCACAACTGAAGAAATTTCTATTTATTCTTCTCAGCATTCACATATTTAAATGAATAGTACTCAGAGGTTTTCTCTCTGTTTTAGCTATTTGAAAGTGACCATCTTGGTATGTCATTTTATCATTCCTACAGGAAGGGAATTCCTGTAGGAAGGGTACAGTGGGGTGTTCAGGACAGGGCACTCTTGTCTTATGCAAACATAAGGAACATCACTTATATTTTATTATTGTTATATTTTATTGCTTTATTTTAATTATTTATTATTTATTTTATTATTTACAAGCCACAGGATCATTTAGAAGTTTTTTTTATCCCATTTGCAAGCCTTTCTGCAAGTAAATAAACAGTGTAGGTCAAATGATGGCACAACAAAATATTCAATTCCCAAGCTGTGACACAGCACTTTATTTGGGAAGAATGAGATGTAACCTCAGGTGTAATTTGGGGAGGGTATAAAACATGCTGATTCTACATGAACTGCCCACAGAATGCACATTCTTCCTGTGACCTAAAGGACCAAATCTGGGGCTTCTGCCAACACACCAAATGAACTGCAAATGAGTAACAGTTCACAGGTATCTTGTCTCTAAGATCTGCTCTTACACCACAGCTGGGCTCTGTGCTAGAGACGAGGAAGATACGGACACTGATCTCAGGGGGCTTATACTCCACTAGAGAACCTAACACACATGTATAGTATAATAATTACTGTATCGCTGAGCATGCCTATAAGCTGAACTCTCCCAAACCTACTTCCTAATGACTGGGTTTGGAGTCAAAGTGTCCCTGGTTTGTATTTTTACCCCTTTTCAGGTACTGATTCTATCATTCATTCACCTCATAATTTATTCATGTGACGAATATTTATTCAGTACTTACTACAAGTCAGGTTCTGAGAATATAGCAGTAAACAGGAAAAACAAGGTTACAGCTACCAGAGTTTATAACAGGAGGAATGGGTGATACATGTGGAAATGCATAAATAAAATAATTTTCAAGAGTAACAAGTGTCAGAGGGCTGTTGAAACTGGCAAGTGATGGAAGTGAAGGTGGGGATTGAGTTTTCTCAGCCGCAACACTGTTGACGTTTGGAGTCACATCATTCCTGTCCTGGGCATTGCAGCATGTTTAGCAGCACCTCTGCCCTCTTCTCACTAGACAGATGCCATTAGCAACTACCCCTGATATGACTATTAAAAATATCTGAAAGTGTTATTCGCTCAGCTGTGTCTGACTCTTTGTAACCCCGTGGGCTGAGCTTGCTAGGCTCCTCTGTCTGTGGAATTCTCCAGCAAGAATACTGGAGTGGGTAGTCTATCCCTTCTCCAGGGGATCTTCCTGACCCAGGGAACAAACCCAGGTCTCCTGCATTGCAGGCAGATTCTTTACCATCTAAGCCATCAGAGAAGCCACAGAAGCCAAGATATCACCAAATATGGCCTGTGGGGAGGAGGCCAAAGAATGCACAGTTTAAGATGGCATAATTTTGGAGATGGCATTTGGGCAAGAGCTCCCAACACTTCAACTGAGGTCCTACTCTGGGCCCTGAATCACGTTTGCCGTAGCCCTGAGGGGAGTATGGTGGCCCTCTGTTGACTATGGGTTTCTACTGGGGTCAACTGGTACCCAGCGTCAGTCTTCCCCATGCAGAAGTGTAAGGAGGCACGTTTGCTTACCAAAACGCCTGAGCCTCCTCACCCGGTTCCCCACTGCAGGCTCCGTGGTAGGCTCAATTCCGATTTTCCATTCTCACATCCTATTTTTTCCCACCATTCTCTTAGCGGGACTGGGAACCAGCGCTGGTTGTTTCCATCGTCATGTTTTGCTTCCATCTCTAGTGATGGGAGGCTCATCCATGAAGCTAATGGCAATGGCCCAGGGTTTCTTGATCAAGCAGAGCCTGGCATGTGCTGCCGGACTCCCCCAGGGTAGACCGTTTCTGCGCACGGTCCTGGCTACTCTTCTGGGACACCTGCCGGGAGGCGCTGCTCTGTTGGTCTAGCAGCTCTAGGACTGCTCATCTGCCGCAGTCCTGCCCAGAGATGCCAGCGGCTGTTTGCGGATGGAGCCTCCCCCATCCCGGGGATAGTTGATGCTGTTCCCTCATTCACAACGCTCAGCAATTCCTTCCCTAGAAGGCGGGTCTTGTTCCTGGCCCAAGCTCCCTTCTGGAATGTTCTTCTCCCACTCATTACCTATAGAAACTGCATGCACCTTTCTTGTTTCTTATATGTTTCATTTCTTTGTCACTTATATCCAGATCTTCCCATATGCTATCTTGATTTTGACACTTTATAGTATATTTTCATAGCAGTTGAAAATAGATGTTGGAAACTTTTTGTGTGTGTGAGTCACAGATAATATCTAGAATGATTCTGGCTACCTGCCAGACAGCACTTCTGAATACAACTAGTCTAAGACAGATAAAGTCTTGTTTCCCAGAGAAGTGGAACATAGCTTTCTCTCTCTCTCTTTCAACATAGCTTTCTAATATAAAGAACTGACCAAATCTTGTCTACTTGGCTTCTTTTCAAGGCCACCCCTAGTGGACTCTGATCTGTCTTTTTAATTCAGTTCTCCTGGCTGCTGCTGTATCTCTTTTTTCTTCAGCTGTCTTGGCATGGTTTTCTGGTTTTCTCCTTTGGGTTGGTGTTTCTGGCAACAGTCTTTGATTTCCTTGAAGTATTCCCTCATTTATTTCCTCTTTAGATTTGGAATGACTTCTACCCCACTTATTCTTGACCTGCAAGTCAATCTGTTTCCTTTTTACTGATTTAAGATAACCTCTCAGCCATGTGATTGAGAAGAAGTAGGGTGCCATCAGAACTGGATAATCTAGTTGTAGCTTTGTTGTGCCCAGGGGAGGAGTAGTGTCTTTCTACTTTGCCTCTTGGCCACCAAGTCCAGGACTTGACCATCTAGGATTCTGTTTTGATCAGCACTTCTGTTCCCTCTCCAGGGTAAAAGGTGGGGCGCTTGCAGTGAAGCTAAGAATGTAATTCATGTATGACTGTCAGTGCTTGAGTCCCGGCAGCTGCAGCTGTGTCACGCGAAAGGCTGCTCTGCACCTACTGTACATTTTTTTCTCCAAGTAAATATCAAAGGCCTGCTTCCAGGTAGTGGATGTTTTAAGCGAAGATAAGAAGAGTCCCTGCCTGGGCCTTTGCCAATGCTGGCTGAAATTCAGATGCTTTGAAACAGCTCAGTATAGCTAAGAAATTCCTTTTAAAAGGCTCAGATTTCACCCCAGTAAAAAAATATAACTATTAACACCTTTTTGATAGATTTTCTCCAGCTCAACATTGTGTTATCTTTAAGTCACTTTAAAAGAACAAAGGGAGGCCCTTCTGACTCTGATTTTCATTTCGAGGAAATTGTATTTTTGAAATTGTGTTGTTCCAGCAATAAATAGCATCATGAAGGCTCAACTCTGAGCTTCTGGCTCTGAAAGCCTTACGACTTTTAGAAAAGTTCTTCTTTTGCCACTTTTAATTTCTTCAAGATACTCAATACATTCCTCCAAAGAATGTGACTTGTTCTCCTATAGTTGTAATTCCTTGGAATTTGAAGAACAAACCATCATCTTTAGAGTAGGTGGAGGTACACTCGTTCACCTGAAGAGAATATTATTCTAAAAGCTAAAAGACAATTATACTCTCATAAAATCACTGAGGTCTCTTCTACAAAAGATATTAACAAATAATATGAAAAAGCAGAGTAATAATT
This sequence comes from Bubalus kerabau, assembly GCF_029407905.1. Taxonomy (NCBI): domain Eukaryota; kingdom Metazoa; phylum Chordata; class Mammalia; order Artiodactyla; family Bovidae; genus Bubalus; species Bubalus kerabau. The sequence goes on from NC_073644.1 coordinate 57,122,166, forward strand.
TAGTAGTAAAAAAATCTTCAACAGAATAATTTTAAAATTAAATATCAAATACTTTTTTTTCCCTTAACAGCTCTGGAAATAATATACACTCAAATAGTGGTGAGCAGAAGTGAAATAGACAATCTTATATTCAGCCAATGGCAGTATTAATCAGTCCAAACTATGGATGGAAAAAACTTGGCAACATGTACTGAAAGCTTTAAAATGTTATGGACTATGTCAGAGGAGATCAATTACTGGAATGCTAAGGAAATACCAAATATTACACTATATACCAAAAATATATAAAAGTACTTTATGGTACAAATAATTTTTTAATAGTTTTACTTGCAAATTCAAAGTACTGGGGAAAATACTTAAAAGCAGAAGGATTGCATGATGAAATACAGAAGAGTCATGATATTTTCCAACATCTTGAAAATATGGTTTAAAAAGCAGATTATAAAACATACTGTGAAATTTTAAGATAAAAAGACAAGAATACACTAAAGATGGTTCTCTCACAGCGAGATAGATTCTGGGCACTTTTTTGTGTGTGTGGTTAGACTTCTCTGTATTTTCTAAATTTTCTGTTAATAAATTTTTATCAGAAAAACATTTTAATTAAGAATATTATTCAGAAAAAAAAATAGCATGAAAGAAAATTAGGTTATCTTTTAGCAAACACAGATCACTTATGTAGCTGATTGTTTTGTTTTGAAAATACATTTATGAATTTTCTAAAAATGACGGCAGACTCAGCATTCTGGGGAGAGAGCTGAGACGCGGGGACAGCGGTTAGAAATGTGGCCGGGAGTGGCTTGGTTTGTGTTTCTCTCAGGTTGTCCGCGTCGGGAGGTGAGTCTGGGAGCAGATGGCAGAGGAGCAGGGTGTGGGAGGAAGGCAAGCCAGCAGCTCCCTGCTTTATGGAGAAGCTCTTCAACGGTGCCTTCTTCTCTCACTTTGAAGTAGGGTGGGGACTAATTTCCTCCTTTCATTCTGATTTCAACATGTTTCCTCTTACTTGCCCTGCACTGGGGTCTGCTTTTGAGGATCCAATTCCATTGAACCTTTCCTCCCTAGTCCTGTTCTCCTGTAGGCTGAGTAGACCCCTAGAGGTCAGGTTGGAACATCTTTCCTTGTACATCCTAAGAGTTTTTGTCCCCAACATTGACTAAATAAACTGACTAAATGAATAAAAGGCAAAAGAAATCTCATGGGCTCCCATATAACATTAGACCTACTTTGATCAGCTGCCCTGGTTAGAATCTTGTAATCCTTGTCATTTCTATTTTAATTTTGAAAGAATGAAAACTTGTGTTGAAACAGGTCACATGAAAGGGGCCCCTGAATTACCACCCAGTCATGAAAGTGTGTGGAAGTAACATGACTTATGGCAACAGAGATGTAATGAGTTCATAATAAACACTGGTGGGCAATTTTAGGGTGGGACTTATGGCAACAGAGATGTAATGAGTTCATAATAAACACTGGTGGGCAATTTTAGGGTGGGAATGCATTTAATAAACAGCTATTGTGGACTTCCCCTGTGGCTCAGACAGTAAAGAATCTGCCGGCAATGTGGGAGACCCAGGTTAGACCCCTGGATTAGGAAGATTCCCGGATTAGGAAGATCCCCTGGAGGAGGGCATGGCAACCTCTCCCAGTATTCTTGCCTGGAGAATCCCATGGACAGAGGAGTCTGGTGGGCTACAGTTCATGGGGTCACAAAGACTCAGACACTACTGAATGACTTTCACTCACTCACTGTTGTGGACTAGGGGCTTACATCTCAGAATACCCTCCCGACAATTCAAAGAGGTGTTAGTGTCCTTATTTTGTAAAGGAGAAAATTGCAATTCAGAGCAGTTAAGTAAGTGGCCTAACAGACACGAGTGCATGTTCAGTTGTGTCCAACCCTTTGCAGCTCCATGGACTGTAACCCGCCAGGCTCCTCTGTTCATGGGATTTCCCAGGCAAGAATGCTGAAGCGCGTTGCCATTTCCTTCCCTGCCAGGGAATCTTCTTGAGCCAGGGATTGAATCCATGTCTCCTGCAGTGGCAGGCCGGTTCTTTACCACTGAGCCACCTGGAAAGCCCATGTTGCTTAAACCACCCATGTATTAAGATGTAGAAAGCTGAAAACAGTGTCACTTTCACCCCAACAAGGAAAGGATGGATAACCACAAGGTCAGGACGGATAATCCACAAGGTCAGGACGTGTCTGAGCCCATCAGAGAACTGACAGCGCAGGGCTACCTCCTAGCCTGAAATGCACATAAAGGCAGCTGCCTCCTCAGAATGAGGGCACAAGAACGGACTCACTTCTGGCAGAACATAAGAGGAAAATGGGGTTACCATACCAGCAGGCAAGATGTCAACCAGAGTTTTCATGAAATTGCCAAGTGTGAGCCAGTGGGAGGCTACAAAGCACTGGGAGCCACAGACACGAGGGGACAGGAGGGGAGCTTGTGTCCTCTAACAGGATCTTCCCTGTGCATTGACACTCGATGCTCCTGAGAAAGAATCAGGACAGAGTGGGAACCAGAGAAACTGCCCTGGTGATGTAGGTGTGGAGGAGGGGAAAACCACTGCTTCAGGAAAGATGTTCAGCGTGCTGCTGCTGCTGCTGTGTGTGTGTGTGTGTGTGTGTGTGCTCAGTCACGTCTGACTCGTTACGACCCCATGGACTGTAGCCCACCAGGCTCCTCTGGTGGGATTTCCCAGGCAAGAATACTGGAGTGGGTTGCCGTTTCTTTCTCCAGGGGATCTTCCTGACCCAGAGATTGAACCCAAGTCTCTTGTGTCTCCTGCATCAGGGTATTCTGTACCACCGAGCTCCGTGGGCAGTATTAAGCACATCGCTATCCATTGGCAAAGAGGGATTCAATATAGTAAAAAAAACAACTCTTGTAAAAGATATACTTATTTCACATTTATATAAACTCAGAATTTCCAATAAGCCGATTTGACACACTAGTGGGTATTTTCCACTGTTAATATGAACGAGGTCAATCTCAAAAGTTACATGCGTTGACAATTCTATTAGGCAAAGTTTTAATTTCAGGTATTGGGTTGAGCCATAATTAAATTTATAAAGGAGATTTATTTATTACCTCTTTACTATTTCTTAAAATCAATTCTTTTTTCTCAACCTCTTGCCTGGGTTCCCTCGCTCTCCTTCTCCCCTTTCAACCCATTCTCCCTGCTTGAACTAGAGGAAGTTTTTAAGAATACAATTTCTATTTTGTCATTCTTATACTTAAAAGAATTCTGTGGTTTCAAAGAGCCTTCAGAGTAAAACCTAATTTCCCACATGAAATTTGTTTCATTTCCTATCCAGCCTGTCTTAAATTAACTTCATAAATTTCCACCAGTTTCTTTATAGGCTGCTGGGTCTTTCTGGACGGCTCATTCTTCTTTCTTCACATGGCTCACATCTTATCCATAGCTGAGCTTTGACGGGTAACACCTTCCTTAACATCACCAATTGGGTTAGGCAGTTTGGCACCCTTCTTTGAGTCCTCAAAGAGTTAAATACCTTTTTCAAAGTACAAACCATGCCAAGTACTGTAATCACTTGCTTGAGTATCTACTGGACTGAGTTCTCTTTCTTTGATCTCTGGACCCACAGGCATTTACTATAGGACTCTACTTGGCACAAAGTTGATGTCAATACCTGTTGGTTAAATAAATGGATGGATGAATGAATGCTTATTCTTTAGCAAGGAACTAAGTTTTGTTGACTAGGTCATGTCTGGTGAAGGGTATCATGGGCCAAAGTATTAAGCAAGATAAATGTAAAATGCCAAGTTGTCAAGTTAAAACCAAGCTATTCATTTGTTCAAATACTATAAATAAGAACTAGAAGGTAAGCCATCAGGAAATAATGTCGTGATTATTGATTTTGCATTAGCTTACCAGGCAAGGTTTACTAGAAAATGTAAGTTGTGAGCAAGGATTCCAATTAAGAAAAACTTGGGTTTTCCAGGTAGACAAACAGGTAAACACTATCTTATTTTTCCATTTTGTACTTCATTTAATAAGCTGGCTTCTCAATTCACACTGATTCATTTATTTCTCCCCCCTTCCCCAGCTTGGTTACTTATTTATAACTTCTCAAAGAAATTTCTACTTGTGTTTAACTTAGTGAATGCCTAAAACAAAACCAGAAGGACAGGATTCGGGAAGGGTGAGCCTGATGGTCAGCAAACGTCTGTTCTGTAGCAACTCTGTATATCTGTTAAACGAGAAAAGAGGCTACATAATGTCTATGGTCCCTTAAGTTTTATGTTTTAATTAAAGAAAACAGTTGAGTAAATACATAAATCAGGAAAATAGGGGGGATGCCAGGTTTCAAGTAGGAGACTGACAGGTAAGTTAGATGCTTGTTTTCTTTTTTCTGGTAAGAGATAATTGACTTTACCCAAACAATGTTTTGAAGTTAATAAAAAAAAATCTGGAACTTAGATTGATTTGAATGGATGCCAGTAGATTTTCTTAATAATTTTACAAAGGCTTGGACTTTTGTCAAGATAAACTGTCCCTCTCTTTTTGGAAATCTTAAGCTGTGATATTAATATGCTAGTATATTGATGGAAAAATTTTTACACTGGATTTCAGAGTCATTTTCTTGCTAAGAAAGGTCTTTAAAAAGTGGTTATGTATATCTTAACCAAATGTGGCATGGTTAATATTATATACGCTCCAAATATTCTATCCCAAAAGTTGTAGCATATAATTTGAAACATAATTATTGAATTGAATCCATCTATCCCTGGATAGATGTATCATGGTCAACTTAGTTTTAAGTCCAGTATTTCCTGAAATCTGCAACTATAAAAGGCATTAAACAAACAGACAACTATTTCCAGAGCTGGAACAGTGAAACTGGTTGCTATGGACTGGAAGGAAAATATGAGACTGATCCTACACATGCTGAGCAACTCAAATCCAAAGAGTGAATAGTAGCAATAACATTTCTACCTCTTGCATTTATACTTGAGCTTTCCACCTGTTGTGAAATACCTAAATATCTATTGCCAAGTCAGTAAGTCTGCCACAGTTTTTGTTTCATTTATATTAAGATCGATAGGCATAATTTCATAGGGAAAGACATTTCTAGTATATGAACTTTTCATTGTGTGCCGAAATGGTAATCGTTTAGAAATCTTATTACATTGTTCTATTTTAACCATTTGCGTGGCCAGGTCCTGCAGATACAAAGTCAGTGCCACATTTCCACAATATTAACTATGCACATATAGCCAGGCAATCGTGTTTGAAACATGATCTCAGAGAACAATTTCTAGACAGTTCTTCAGATCTCAGCCAGAGTTCTTAGACCACAGTCTCAAACTGAACATAATTTCTGCAGCTTAAACAGAAAACGTATTAAGAAACAACTGGCTAATTACCAGTTGCTTATTATAAACTGTGTCACAAATGGTATATGTTCTAAAAGACCACTGATTTTTCTAGATTTTCCTCTAAAGGAGTAGCAGAGTGGAATCGTGCTAGCACTCCTCAGATAAACCACTTAGGAAGGATCCTGGAGTTGAAACAGGAAGTCTTGTCCTCCAAGAGTTAAAAATAAGATGATGGGAGAAAAGCAGTTCCCTCAGCAATGTCTTGTCAGTGGATGCTCCATAGCCTTCTTCTTTTTTCATTTTGGACCCTTTTCCCCAGACTCTTTTGGAGAATCAGATCTCCAACAGGGCAGTGAGAGTCTGCAAGTCGGGCAGGCTGAGACAGCCTGAGATTTTTGGTTTTGCTTTTATGAAATAACAAAACTCTGTTTTGCAGAGTTTCCGTCCTTGGGAAAATTGAAGAATCTCTGAAGATCGGGGATAAAACCAAAGTGTGGCGAGGTCAGCAGTCGTGTCTGTTGAGCGTGTTGGGACTATGAGCGAACTGTGCTTAATGTTCTCAAGCTGAGCTGTACAAATGCATAATCCCCAGTGCTTAGCCTAGGGCCAGGCTCACAGTGCATGGTTACCAAGTGTTTGCTGAGCGTGCCGCGTTAGAGCTGATTCATTCCCATCAACGTCTCACCATCGTGAACCCTGAGATATCAGGCCTTGGCTTGTAAGGCCCTAAAACTGCTTTCACTAAGACGCCCCTTGTAACAAGCAGAGGTGCAATTCTGCCTGGCCTGTGACTCAGGCGTAAGTCAGCCCTTCTCATCACTAAGCCTTGGGCTGACTTGCACCCCCCTCTCCCTTTTCCTCTGTCCTAGTTCACCCTTCAACTCTTTCCCTTCTTCCTGCCCATCCCCACTGCACCCTATGGAATTCCCATCACAACACAAACTTTCTCACCTTTACACTCTTTCAACAGTGACTCCATAATCTCTCTGCCTTAACCAATGCTATCTTTTCCATAGGACAAAGCTTCCCTTTGTATCCTTTAGAGGATATTTCTTATTACTTGGTATCATCTGTAGCCTGTTTGGGGCAGATTGTAGTAGCAGTGGGGGCTAGGGGGAAGGTGAATATTCTAGTTCCCCATCATCGCCGGAAAAACATTACTTCGTCTCATTAAAACACACAAGTTTGGAAACAACTGCCTCTTGTCTCTCCATCACCATGAAATGATCTGCTATTTTAGTTTCACCTGTGACTGCTGATGGAGACATCCATTAAAGCAGGTGATTTTATGATGACTATTGCCACAATCAAGACAGCACTCACATAGAAACCTGTCACCAGCGAAGGCTGCCGTGACATACGGACCTGTGACAGTCAATAGTACAACTGAATCTGGGACAATTACAATCCCAATCACATTGGCTGGCCAACAGTGGACATGATCTGTTAACTATACTTCTTGAAGCATGCCACCCCTGCCAAACTGATCCACCACCTGACCATCACCTCCTCTGCACCTGGATGATGGGAATCCAATTATTTTTGTACCAATCGCTATAGCTGAAGCTGAGCCCACCATCTCAGTTGCCATCACTTCAGCTACAGTTCTGACTCCTGCAGCCCCCAGCTGTCTCTGTCTGACCAGAGTCCAAAGGCCAGTGTGCCCACAGCAGAGGGAGTCAGAGAGATGGCAGGAGACACAGTCAGAGAGGGGAGCGGGAGGCAGGTTGCAGGAGGCTTCGCCCACCGTGGTAAGGACTACCTTCTATTCCAAGTGAAATGGGAATCTTTCAGAGGAATTCTGGCAGAGCAGTGACATGAAAATAATTATTTTGAGATATTGACTCATCTGCAAAGAGGCCTGAGTAGATGAAGGAGACTAGCTTGGAGAGAATGAAAATAACCCAGGTGAGAACTGAATAAGGCTTGCACCAGGATCACTGCTTCACCAGGTCGCAGGGGAGGTAGTGAGAAGTGCTAGGATTTAAGGTCTGTTTTGCTGCTAGAAGCATCAGAATTTGCTGATGGGTTGCTTATGGGGTATAGGAGAAAGAAAAGAACTTTCAAAAGTTTTACGTTGTTCGGCAGAAAGGATGGAGGAGCCATTTGCTGAAATGGGTACAGAGTTTGGGTCTATAACAAGGACTCTGATTTCTTCTGTAATGTTTCACTGCTGATAACGGTCAAGCCCTCACGCCCCTCGTCCCCCTTTTCCTTCTGTTTCGCATATGGGCAAGCGATACGAAAGTCCAGGAGCTCCCTTCCCTGGCGCTGGCGGGAAGTTCAGTCCATGAGTCACAAGCAGCATGCAAAGATGCTCACCCCAGCTCCCCTCCCCAGTCGCCCCAATCACAATAAATGTCCAGAATGTCCCTTTTCCTTGCTCTCTCGGGCCACTTTCAGACCTGCTCGCCATCCTGCCTCCTCTCCCTAGGAAGCCTCATGTGTGAGTAACCTCCCCACACCCTCATGGTGTGTGTGTAGCCTCATCAGCCTGGAAGTCCAGATCAAGTTTTGGGCAGGGAGGCCCACCCCTTCTATGCAGGATACCTACAGAAGTTATAAAGAGGGGTTCTGAAATTGGTGGGTGACCGAGAGGAGGAACAAGGAAATCATTCTTGAGCATATACGTTTGAATTATCTGTTAGATATTAAAGTAAAAATGTTGGGTAGGCAGCTGTATGTGTCCGGAGTTCAGAAGATAATTCCAGGATACTGATAGAAATTTGGGAGTCATCAGCTCTTAGTCGACAGCACTTATGACTATAGACTGGATGAGCTCGCCAAGGACGTGAGAGTAAAGATGAGAAGAGGTCCACAAATGGAGCCCTGGATTCCAGCAAGGAAGCTGGAGAGATGAAGAGATCTTCTCAGGAAGGGTTGCTGTCTCATGACATAAAAGAGCTAAGAAGAGAGGTGCCCTGCAAACCAAGTGAACACATTACATAGAGACGGGGGAGCAGTCAGTGGGGTCCAAAGCTCTTTCCAGACATATTTATTTCATAGGGAAATAAAAAAGAATTTAATGTCAGCTTGCTTGAGTTTCTCTGATTTAGTTAATTCGCCAAAGATCCAAAGGTGACATCTTTGGCAAAAGGCTATTTAGTATATTTCATACTGACGCACCTCACTATTTATTTATAATAAGTTCCTAATCCCATTTAAATACTTTCTAAGCCTCCTAAATTTATTTTTCAAAAGACAGTAGACACTTACTTAAATATGTTTATGATGGCTGTAAATTACTGCATAATGAATGGAAAAATAGGGCATTATGTTATAAGCATTGAGGGACCAGTGAGCAAAGATGTATGTATATAACAATGAATGGATAGTGTCTACCTTAAATGGGATTTTTCTGTCCCCAAAAGAAATCTTTCTGGTTCACTAAATTAATCAGCATGCATTAAGTGAACGCTAATATTTTAGGGCATTATGCTAAGCTTTATCTTTTAGTAGGAAATGCTTCTGGTGCTATTCATTTTATTATACAGATACTTGGGGAATATTTCCTATGTGTCCAGCATTGGGCCAAATGCTGAGAATTCAAAGGACAATGTGAGAGGATGAACTGACTACTTTAGTGCGTGATAAAGGCTGTGAGCACAGGACTCTGGGGAAATGTGCAGAAGAGCACTAGCAGCCCTAAAAGTGGGTGATCCCATTTTGTTGTTGATGATAGCCAGGCTTGCATTCAACTACACCAAGTCCAGAAACAAATTCTTTTTGACCCCCCCAAAGCATTAGTTGCTTTTCCCCTGTCTGGTAGTGAACTGTTGGTGGGAGCCTTATGGGAGGCTGAGGAATGACTTCTTTCAAGATGCCCACATTTTACTCCCTGGAACCTGTGAATGTTACCTTGCGTGGCAAGGGAGACTTTGCAGATGTGATGAACTGAGGGATCTTGGGAGACTTCCCTGGTCGTCCAGTGGCTAGGCCTCCGCACTCCCGATGAAGGGGGCCCAGGTTTGATCCCTGGTCAGGGAACTAGATCCTTCGTGCTGCATCAAAGATCCTGCCTGCTGCAACTGAGACTGGCACAGCCCCAAAGTGAAGGATCTTGGGATGGGAAGCTTATCTTGGATTGGTACCCAATGTAGTCACGAGGGTCCTTGTAAGAGGGATGCAGGAGAATCAGGTAGTAAGAGATGTGATGAGAATAACAGGTGGGGATGGGGCCACAGGTAAAGGAATGCAGGCGGCCTCCCCCAGAGCCACCAGAAGGAATCAGTCTATGCATTCCTTGCCAGTAAAATTCCTTGTTTAGGGAATCCCTAGACCACACATTTCCACATTTTCTTTCTGCAAACCATACACTGCCATCCTTTAGGAGGGAGGAGCTGTCTGTCTCTGGCTTAGTTCATAGTTCTCATGAAGGATTCTCAGGCTGGGACATAATTGCAGGGAATGGTAAATTGTTGTGAGTCACCAAATCACCGTGATTCTTAATAAGAATCATCTTATTAAGATGATTCTGAATGTGCTTCTTCTGATTGTGCTTGTTCCAAATGTGTTCATTCATAGAGCGACTCAGGACATTTCCTAGCGTCTCTTAGGAAACTGACTCACCCTGTTCCGGGCCACTTCCCAGGTCTCCTGGTCACAGAGCATGCCCTGCCTCATGATGTGAGAAAGCATAAATGGACAACAAATGCCTCATTCAATACATTCAGCCTCACCACCAGTCAAGTACCAATTAAAGTCACACTGAAACAGTTTATACCCACCAGACTGGAAAATATTTTTTAAAAGTCTGAAAAGCTTTTTAAAAATTTTTATGAAAGTATAAAACAAAAGAAAGCAAAAAAAAGAAAAAGAAAAAAGAAAAGAAAAAGAATTTTTATGAAGTATAGTTAATTTACAGTGTTGTGTTAATTTCTGCTGTCCAGCGAAGTGATGGAGATATGTATATATATATTCTTTTTCATTATGCTTTATCACACATGTTGACATATTGAATATATTTCCCTGTGCTGTACAGTAGCACCTTGTTTTTTATCCATCCTATATTTAATAGTTGGCATCTGCTGGCCCCAAACTCCTAATCCTTCCCCTCCCCTCTCCCTAGGCAACCACAGTCTGTTCTCTATGTCTGTGAGTCTGTTTCCATTTTGTGGATATGTTTATTTGCGTAGGATTTTAGATTCCACAGACACGATACCATACAGGATTTGTGTTTCTCTTTCTGACTTACTTTGCTTAATACGATAATCTCTAGGTCCATCCGTGTTGTTGCAAATGGCATTGTTTCTTTCTTTTTTGCGACTGAGTAATATTCCACCTCTTCTTTATCCACTCATCCGTCTATGGCCATTCAGGTTGTTTCCATGTCATGGCTCTTACAAGCAGTGCTTCAATGAGCATAGGGGTGGGTGTATCTTTTAGAATTAGACTTTTGTCTGGGTATATGCCCAAGACAAACTGGGATGGCTGGATGATATTCCAAGTTAATTTTTAGTTTTCTGAGGAGCTTCTATACTGTTTTCCATAGTAGTTGCACAAATTTATATTCTCAAGAAGAGTGTAAGAAGATTCCCTTTTCTCCACACTCTCCAGCATTTATTATTTGTAGACTTTTGAATGAAAATATCTGAAAATCTTAAGCATTGACAGTGATCTAGAACAATGGACACTCTCATACATGTCTTATGTATGAATAGTAGAATAGTAAAAACTCTAAGGAAAATGTGTGCATACCCTGTAACACATCAGCTCCTCTCCTAGACATGCGTTAGTGTGTCTTTATAGATAGATAGATAAAGTGCCAAAAAACATGGATAAGTTGTTCATAGCAGAACTGTTTATCTTAACAAAAATGAATGAATAAATAAATAAATGCAAGTCCAGAAGCATACAGTTTGATACCTTTACCAATTATGTTTCAGATCTAGAGTCTTATGAAGAAAAACAAGTGAATGATAAATAGATAACTTAGAGTCATATGGCATTTCTAGAGGTTGGAGATATTATATGGGAAGTGTTTAATAGGTCTTCAGCTGTATTTGTGATTTCAATCTATTATGCTGGGCAGTAGATACATAGTTAGGTGTCTGTACTACTGTTCTTCAGCTTTCATACTAAATTTTGTGGGTATGAATGTCTGAATAGAATCTCATAATAGTAACACATGTAATTGTCCTTCTACTTCCTCTCGGTATGCCACTGTGTCAACTTTGGCTTCCTCAATCACCCTGGGAGGGGGTGGTTTTAGGAGTAGTAGTATCTGTTGTAATAATGTTCACAAAGGTTCTAGGTTTTTTAATACATTCTTGTTCTTTTTTAAGGATGCATTTTTTTGTTCTTTTAAAAATCTATTTATTTGTTATTCATTTATTTTTGGCTGGTCTGGGTCTTAGTTGCTGTGTGCAGGCTTTCTCTAGGTGTGGTGAACAGAGGCTACTGCATTGCAAGTAGGGGCTCCAGAGCGCAGGCTCAGTAGTTGTGGCGGAGGGGCTTAGTTGCCTCAAGACATGTGGAATCTTCCCTGAACAGAGACTGAACCAGTGTCCCCTGCACTGGCTGGCACATTCTTAACCACCACACCACCAGGACAGTCCCTCTAGATTCCTTTTTCATGGGGACTTTAGTTTCCATTTGCTGCCAATCAACTCCAAACCAGGGGATATACCAAAGTTATAGCCACACAAGAAGATGCAGAATTAGAGGTTCCTATCAAAAGAGCCGAAATGACAATATGAAAACCTTTACTATGATGAAATTTCTAGTAGGATGTATAGAATTCTTTTCATAAAGAGATGGGAATACCAGACCACCAGACCGATCACCTGACCTGCCTATTGAGAAATCTGTATGCAGGCCAGGAAGTAAGTTAGAATGGACATGGAACAACAGACTGGTTCCAAATATGGAAAGGAGTACATCAAGGCTGTATACTGTCACTCTGCTTATTTAACTTATATGCAGAGTACATCATGAGAAACACTGGGCTGGAAGAAGCACAAGCTGGAATCAAGATTGTCGGGGGAAATATCAATAACCTCAGATATGCAGATGACACCACCCTTATGGCAGAAAGTGAAGAAGAACTAAAGAGCCTCTTGGTGAAAGTGCAAGAGGAGAGTGAAAAAGTTGGCTTAAAGCTCAACATTCAGAAAACGAAGATCATGGCATCTGGTCCCATCACTTCATGGCAAATAGATGGGGAAACAGTGACAGACTTCATTTTTCTGGGCTCCAAAATCACTGCAGATGGTGATTGCAGCCATGAAATTAAAAGACGCTTACTCCTTGGAAGAAAACTTATGACCAACCTAGACAGCATATTAAAAAGCAGAGACATTAATTTACCAACAAAGGTCCATCTAGTCAAAGCTATGGTTTTTCCTGTGGTCATGTATGGATGTGAGAGTTGGACTATAAAGAAAGCTGAGTGCTGAAGAATTGATGCTTTAAACTGTGGTATTGCAGAAGACTCTTGAGAGTCCCTTGGACTGCAAGGAGATCCAACCAGTCCATCCTAAAGGAAATCAGTCCTGAATATTCAGTGGAAGGACTGATGCTGAAACTGAAACTTCCAACTTTGGCCACCTGATGTGAAGAACTGACTCATTGGAAAAGACCCTGATGCTGGGAAAGATTGAAGGTAGGAGAAGGGAATGACAGAGAATGAGATGGCTGGGTGGCATCACCGACCCAATGGACATGAGTTTGAGTAAACTCTGGGAGTTGGTGATGGACAGGGAGGCCTAGCATGCTGCAGTCCATGTGGTCAGAAAGAGTAGGACACGAGTGAACAACTGAACTGAACTGAACTGATAGAATTCTCAGACTAGAAAAGTGGCACCCAACATTTACCACAAAAACATGGTGATGAATGTCTATCCTCCAAGACTGTGGGTAACATGTTTTCACAGAGAAAAGAGAAGAGACTCTTTACTAGTTGTCATAAACTGTGCTTTTCATGAAACTGTATAACCTTGAGCCAATAATTTATCAGTTGCTCACCCAGTACTGATTAAGTTCTTTGTAAGTTCTTCTAAATTTTGCAGTTGGGTTCTGTCCATTCAGGAAATTCATTTCAAAAATATACCTGGTCCCTCCCTTAAAAACTGACATTATAATATATTCAGTTACAATTGTTTGTGCTCAGCTGTATAGCACAGATAATCTGAGCCTGTACTGTCTGCAGAGAGAGAATGAAGAGTCATAGGGGGAAAATGCAGAAATACAGAGGATAAATAAAGGAAGGACACATTTTCAGAAAAAGGTGGTGTCGAAAGAAAGGACTCTGTCATATGTCAGATGTCCTTATTATTGATGTGAACCAGGGGCGTCATAGTACTGAACAGACATCAGGATGGTCACCTGGATGTCACCTCATTGTGTACCCAGTTATTAATAAATGTCATACAATATCGCACATGCAGACCAATTGCCTAATGTTCAACTAAAGCATAGAAGTTTGGATGTTATCATATTTGTCTAAATATTTATACCTTGAATGTTGTAGCCAGAATACCCACAAACTTTAATTGTCCTTAAAGTGAAGTCGCTCAGTTGTGTCCAACTGTTTGTGACCCCCATGGACTGTAGCCTACCATGCTCCTCTGTCCATGGGATTTTCCAGCAAGAGTACTGGAGTGGGTTGCCACTTCCTTCCCCAGAGGATCTTTCCGACCGAGGGATCAAACCCTGGTCTCCCTCATTGTAAGCAGATGCTTTACCGTCTGAGCCACCAGGCAGGTCCTTAGCTCTTGATTAATAATTAAATTTGTTTGTAATTAGGTTAAACTGTTTATAAGAACTTAGCTAAAATCATCCACAATGGAAAAACTCATCATATATTGATAAGGAAGAAAAAGTTATAAAAAAGCTGTTTTGGGAAAACTGGTTAAATATTTGGGGAAAAACAAAAATTGAGTTCAAATGCAGTGATGAGTTAGTCATTGAAAATCAAAAGTAAAAATCAGAGATTGTTAATTTAACCTCCAAAGTTTTAAAAACTTCTGTAAGTTAGGAAATTGTTCTTAAAAAAGAAGAAACAGAGAAAAAAACTGCTGGAAAAATATTTGCAACACAAAAAACATAAAAATCATTGGTGTCTTGGTACATAAAATGTTCACTAGAAAAAAGAACACCGACCCAGGAATAGTTAAACTGTTTTTGAACGTAAATATGAACATGAATAAGCATATATATGACGTTTTGTAAATATGACTATTGAATAATATTTGAATGTTTCTTGACAAGTTTCATTTCAGAGTTAGAAAACAAAGGAAATAATGATTATACAAACACACACACATTCTTTTTACTGACCTGAAGATGGCCAAAATGGTCAAAGCAGGGAATACGCATTGAGTAGAGTGATTTTATCGGAGAAGGCAATGGCACCCCACTCCAGTACTCTTGCCTGGAAAATCCCATGGATGGAGGAGCCTGGTAGGGTGCAGTCCATGGGGTCGCTAGGAGTCAGACACGACTGAGCAACTTCACTTTCACTTTTCACTTTCATGCATTGGAGAAGGAAATGGCAACCCACTCCAGTGTTCTTGCCTGGAGAGTCCCAGGGATGGGGGAGCCTGGTGGGCTGCTGTCTGTGGGGTCACACAGAGTCGGTCCCGACTGAAGCGGCTTAGCAGCAGCAGCAGCAACAAAGTGATTTTATAACATTGTTAGTGACAGTGTAACCTGGTACAATTTTCTTAATCAATTTGGCAATTTGTTTTTATCAAGAGCTTTTGATCTGTTCAATTCTACTTTTAAATTGCCACCTAAAGAAACATTGCAACGTTTTGAAAAAAAATTTTTTTTAATGATTATTGAATTGACTATTACATCTGCAAAATAGAAGCAATCTAAATGCTTAAGAATGGAAGCATGGTTAAGTAAACAATCTTAGTTTTTATGTAACAGACAATTATACAGTCAATAAAACCCATTAAAATGAATAAAAAGAATAACTATACTTAGATAAGCATTGAAAAATTCATATTGGGAGGAACCAATACAATGTCAAAAGTGGACAGGTGATTATATTCTTTAAATTTTCTGAATCATCTTCAAAATAGACTTATAATATTCTTCTAATTGGAAAAAGGTATATGAAGTCAGATGTTTCATAATCTAAAGTTTATGGTTCAAGGACTGACAAGAATTAATGTACTTGCAGAATCAGCAAACAGAGCAGAGAATGCATATGAAGGATTTTGAGCATTACTTTTTTAGCATGTGAAATGAGTGCAATTGACCCATCAGGGAAGCCCCTAAAGGCAAATAGGTCTTTCAAATTATTTGGCAAATAGTTGCTATAAACACAGAAGAAAGAAAGGGTGTCGAAAAAATTTTTAAAATGACTTGCGTAACATAAATATTATTAGAGCTTTCTAATATATTTTGGTAAGTACATATTTTTTAACTTTTATCATACATAGAGTAGTTTTCACATGTGGTTGATATTTATTATATAAACATCCATGTATCACACTCAGGTCAAAATCAAAACACTTCCAGAATCCCCAGAACCCCTTCATGTGGTATTCAGCCCCAATTCTGCTTTTCCTCTTCCCCTGAGAGGTGCCCACCATCATGAGATTTACATGAATCATTTCCTTGCTGTTGTAAAATAGAAATATCACTTACATACATATCTCTAAATAAGATAGATTAGTTCTAATGCCTCTGTGATTTTCCCCACTACATTATATTTGTGAGATTCATGCATTTGATATGTCTAACAATAGTTCATGTATACATTTCATTGTATAAATGTAACACAATTTACCTGTCTATTCTGCTGTAGATGTACGTTTGGGTCATTGTTTTTTAAACCAATAGATAATGTTACTATGAACATTTCTGTGTCTGTGTATTTCCTTTGGGAGCATACTAGGAGTGGAACTACTTCATCATTGTACACAAATGTCTTCAAGTTTACTAGATAATAAAAAATTCTTTCCAAGTTATCTTGCCAATTTCTGTAACTGCCAGCAGCATATTTATTTAAAATTTCGCTAGTGATTTATTCAATAAGATTTCACAAGTTTTCCATTAAAACTATTGCACCTCTATTATTATCTATTATTTCTATTATCTATTATTATCCATTATTTCTAGATGTTTGAAAATTTCCTTTCAAGATCTCTTTAAGTTTCTAGCTTTCTGAATATTTGTTGATGATACATAAAAACATGAAATAATTACTTTAGTAATACAAAATACTCAAATTATTTTTGTCTATTGATTTGTATCCACTAATCTTGCTAAACGTTTACTTATTCTAATGGGTTGCTTGTGGATTCTTTGGATTTCTATGATTATAATCCTAATAAATGCAAGTAAGAGCAGCTTTCATCCTTATAAAATTGACATTTTATTTTGCTTTTCTGATTGGGACCTTCAGTACAATACAGAGGAGCAGGAGTCATAGTAGACTCCTGCCACCTTTTCCTCTTGTTTTTACATCTCACCCTTTTACACTGAGAGTCTTTCCTTCTGAATTTCTACCCTTCTGCATTTCTTTCAGTGAATGCCTGCTGGTGGAAAACTTCCTCAAATTTTGTTTAAGAAATGACCTTATTTTTACTTTTTACTTGATAGATACTGTTGCCGAGCATAGTATCCCAGTTCGCCAGTAATTGTTTTCCAGTACATTGAAGACCATTTAAATTGTCTTCTGATTTTCACTTTTGATTTACAGTGGTCAAAAAAGGGGCTTCCCAGGAGGTGATAATGGTAAAGAATCTGCTTGCTAAGTGGTAAAAAATCTGCCTGCAAATGCAGGAAGCGCAAGAGACATGGGCTCGATTCCTGGGCTGGGAAAATCCTCTGGCATAGAAAATGGCAACCCATTCTGGTATTCTTGCCTGGGAAATCCCATGGACAGAAGAGCCTACAGTCCATGGGGTCGCAAAGAGTCAGACATGACTGAACACACACAGAGACGGAGCTTGTAATGAAACGTAGTCACCCATGTTTTTTTAGAAAGGTAGGGAGCCAGGTTCCTGACACTAGCTTTTCCAGGTACTCTGTCTCATTCTTTGCTACACTAAGATTTATGCCACAACTAAGAAATTTGAATTATAGTTTGAAAATCCCAAGTTCTCCAACCATTACATAGTAGTGGACTCAGGTCCAATCAGAACAACACTGTGTTAATGAAACAAGATTTGTTCCGATTATATGGTTAAAAAGAAGAAGAAGAAAGAAAAAGAAAAAAAGCAACTGAGAGTGATTTAAAGCATAAGTCATTTATTGTTTCCTTAGAGAGAAATTCAGAGATTTGGAATTCAGTTACATAACTTTTTTTTTTTTTGTAATTACAGCTATTATGTACAAGAAGACATGTCTGCTCTTGAACTAGGATCTTTGTAAATTTATTAATATTTTGGAAAATTCATGCCACTAGAGACTGCCTCCCCACCCAAAGTTGGCCTATATGAAATGCATGAATGAAAAAGATCTTGTCATTTTTTCCCTAGGCTCTACTGCATGCTGGTTTGCCAAAGGGTCAGACTGCAGGAACTCTCAGATTGCTCTGAAACCCCACCTCACTTTTGCATGCCGTGTCGTGTACACTCGCCCTTGTGAGAAGTGGAGAAGTACCAACGAAGGTCTTTCTTTTCTGATTCCTGCTCCTTTCAAAGATCAGGATTCATCAGAAACGGTGACAAATTCATTTCATAGCCTAAAGCCAGGTACGGTGTGCTAAGAAGCAGATGAGATTCACTGTGAATAATCCTTGATTTATATACTTAAGAGCTACTGAAGTGTACTTATTTCCTATTTTTATCTTTAATTCTAGTAAAAGCTATTCTGATGTTTTCTTTCCCCCGTCTACCTCAAGAGAGCTACTGACTTCGGTACAAAAGACTTCACTCACCATTCACCTGCATTTATCATGATCCAGTAACCTGAACATTGTCTTATTTTTGGATGGTTTTTTAAATTAGTCATCGCCATTAGCCTTCTGTTTAGCCACAGAGTTGTGCACTATCCATAATCAAGAACTGGCTTCGTAGGCTTTTTTTTAGAAGCAAAAACTAAATTCCTCACCTGTGAGAAATCAAGTTTCAGTGACTTTGAATAAATTTTGTGAAATAAGGAAGGCAAGGGTTTACATCTCCTCAGAATCCTTAGAGTCCTAAAGTTGAGATAATTTTCTTCAGGCTGTTTTGGGAAGGGAGGAAATTTTTTCTACTTTTTTCTCAACTAACATATGTTGTGTACTTTGGGGTTGAATTTGGAAAATTTCCCAGGAAACGGATGACAATTACTTTGCATGATCTAGATTGAGTAAATACACAATGACTAATTGAGCATGAATTCAGTATTCCCCAACTTCTACTCCACAGAGTGAATACAGATATCTCTGGAGCTCCACAGGAGACACCAGCCCTTCCAGAATGGATGGCAAGCAACAGCAGCATGCTGTGGATACCGAGCAAAACCCGACTGAGTTGGTGAGTAGTGTGCATATCTTTCTTCCCCTAACACATTTCCTTTGTTGTCTTCTTAGTTATTTATAACAAGGGAAATACCGGCCAACATTCACTACCAGCTGGAAAATAGCTGTTACAAACATTTTATCAAAGAAGATACACAGCTGGCAAATGAACACATTGGAAATGTTCAACATGCTGAACCATTTAGGGAAATGCAATCAGACCATAGCAAGATACCTCTACACAGGTAATATTGAATATACTGACCGTATCAACCAAGCACAGGGGAGGAATATAGGGGAACTGGAATGTTCCCACACTCTTGATGGGAATGCAGAAGTCATTCACTTTGGAGTATATGAAAGCATATATTCACATAAAGAATTATATCTTCTTTCATATCTAACATTCTTGCTTTCTACATTTAATATTTAACCCTCCCCAAGCTGAACTTGCATTTTTTTCCTAATGTTTACTATTAGAGGATGAATGGAATCTGGATGTTACTAATAGGAGTCACAAGTATTGAGGGAGTTACGTAGTACCAATTGTAGTAACCAATTGTAGTAACCAATTGTGCTATACCATCATTTGATAATTGTACATTACACTTTTTGCCTAAATTTTTATATTTATATCAGAAATTTATAATAACGTATCAGTGGACAAGATTTTAGTAGATGATTTGAAGTGTTATATTTATAGAAGATATTAACAATATTGTTTATATTCATACATATTTAAATCCAATGAAAATATTTATTCTCATTGGCCTACCTGTTTCCAAAGTAGAAATTTATGGAAAATGTCTCATGGTGGGGGGACTTGTGCTTAAAATGTTACATCATATTTCTTAGAACATATTAAGGGTCCCATTCATCATTTACACAAATTCTTTCATCTTATAAATGACTAGTGACAGAAACTGACCTCAGGTTGCTCACATATATAATCATTTCTTTACAAGATGCTACTTTACAAAAAACTTGAGTACTAGCTTTTAACAAAGAGAAATGGATTTTATAATTAACTTGACGTTGCAGAACCAAGAGAAAAGTCAGACAAGATAAACATGAAGATATGATTAGGTATAAGAATTGTTTTGCAACCTGAAGGTTGTATTTGTGTTCAGTTTGGGAATCCAATATCTAGACTACCATAAACCTGATTTATAGGATGCGTCTTATTCCATGGAAGCTGCAAAATTCCATTGCTTTAATATCATATGTACATCATTTTATTTCCTCCTCTTTTCCCCACATGTCAAAAACATTTATGCAATTTATTCCATTAAGTCAAATAGTTAATTATGCAAAATACCCAGTAAACCAACCTCTGAGACCATGAAAAGGAATCATTTGGATTTCCTATTTTTTAGTAATCTGACTGGCAACCTCTTATATTCCCCGAAACAAGGGGTAGAATATTTTCTTTTAATTCTTTATGAGTTTGTTTTCTTACTTAGGAACATTTGGAAAAAACAGAAAATTACAAATAAAAAATTTAAAAATCACCCATGACCCCTCCCAGAGGAAAAAGAAAATGCTAATGTTTTGCTTCTTGCCCCCCATCCCATTTAATTTTATTCTTTTGATTGCTTTATCATATGAAATTTTTCTCAATTTATATTCAGAGAATTGAGAGCTTATACTACAGAAATCTTTTCTTAGAAGATGTTATTCAGGTTGTCTTTTTGCTTTTTAGTAAAGTTTTGTGGTCTTCTTTACATAAGTTTATGGCATTTTATAGGCTTAGCCATTTTATTTTTGTGTTTGTTTTTAATTATATTCATTTATTTTTAATTGGTTGATAGCTGTTTTACAATATTGACTTGATTTCTGCATACATCAACATGAATTAGCCATAGGTGTATATATGTCCTATCCCTCTTGAATCTCCCTCCCACCTCCCACCCTTTCAACCCCTCTAGATTGAGGAAGCCCTGGTCTCGAGCCCCGGTTTGAGTTCCCTGAGTAATACAGCAAATTTCCACTGTAGGCTTAGCCATTTAAAATGCATTCCTACTACGATAAATAGCAGTTGCTATTACACATACACATACCCACACATAAAACAGTGCTGTTACACATATGTTCTGTACTTTTATAACCAGTCAATTTGATAAGATCTTATTACTTTATAATTTATAGAGTATTTGGCTAGTTATTTGGGGTTCTGTAGGGCAATCATGGATGCGATCACTCGATGGACGTGAGTCTGAGTGAACTCCGGGAGATGGTGATGGACACGGAGGCCTGGAGTGCTGTGATTCATGGGGTCGCAAAGAGTCGGACACGACTGAGCGACTGAACTGAACTGAACTGAACTGAGGGCAATCATATCATCTGCAAATAATGTTAATTTTGTCTTCACGTTTCCCTTATTTATACACACTGATGAGAACTTCTAGAAAACCAGTACCCGAAATTGGTGGCAGGAGATATTCTTCTCTTCTCCTGACTTTAAAGGAATGTCTCTGAATGTTTCACTGTTAAATATTATGGTCATTGCTTGGAGGTAATGACCTCGTCACGTTGCTCGTCACATTTGGGAGTTATTCTTTTCTTCTAGTTCTTTGGGGTTGGTATCATTTGTCTGCTTTTACCACTTTTAAATGCTGAAATTTGTTAAATGAGCAGTGAGCATTGAGATGATTATTTTCCTTCTTTAATCATTTAATATGAAAAATGTACTTGTATAATTCACATCATGAAACTCTTTATTAGAGTTTCAGATTTTCCTAGATCTTGGTCAGTTCTTCCTGGAATACATATTGGATTCAATAATTTTTTACATGTTTTATGAATTTATGTGCCTAGATCAAATAAATTTTCTTCATCCTTTAAAATCAGGGCTGGTGAATTGTTGATGTTAACATTCTTTCTCTGCAGCTACCCAGAAATCCCTACGGTTCAAACGAAGGAACACACTGTGGTTGTAGATTGCCTGTTGTGACCTTACAGCCGCAGTGGGTGAGATTTGGGGCCTGGGGGGCAGGGGAGCATCTTCACTGGTCCTTTGAGGTGATGGCAAGGCAAGGTAGACAGGCTCTGCTCGGTCAGCCTCTCCGTTCCTTCAGCTCCTCCTCAACTGCCTGCCCTTCAGTGGCTTCGTGCTTCTTGGGCACCCCCTCACCCCCGTAACTCCACAAGCTCTGGGCAATGCAGGGGGCCCACTCGCCCAGTAATTTATCAGTGCTGTAGTCTTTTCCTGTAAGATTCTGCTCCGTACCAGAGCTGATCATTTTTCTACTTTGATGTCTTTCTAAGCTCAGCGAACTTTCTTTTGTTTATGTTTAAAAGATCAAAAATGTATTTAATGAATCATTTTCTAGTTACAAAATCTCAAAATGTCATTTGAAAATGGGAAATGACAGTGAGCCAAATACCGGTCACTTTCCATCACTCCAAGATAACCAGTCTCCATGTTCTGATCGGTCTTTGGTTTTTCTCTCCTGGATGGCTAATTAGATAATTTAATTTATACTGTAAGTATAGTAGCCAGTATGAAGTCATCACGTGATGTATTCCTGAGGCAACCTATTTGTAATTTAAGGTGATGCCTTTATTGCTTTAATACAAAGGGTTAACTAAGAGGGGACATTTTGTCCTTATGCACTTGTGGACAAGGCGTGTATATGTATGTGTGTATGTGTGAAAGAGAGAGAGGGAGAGAGAGAGAGGGAGAGAGATGATTTATTCATTTAAATTATAGCATTTGCAGTAATTTTAAAAAATAGCCATATTTTAATGGAAATCATTTGCCTAAGTTACCACTGTGTTCTTGCTGAAATGTTCACTTTTCATGACCCTGTGCAGGCGACGGCAAAGCCGTGGTCACCCTGGAAAACGTTTCTGCTGTGTCTACTGGCCTGTCTCATTGCCACAGCCCTTGTTGTTCTGCTCTTCTATTTTGTCCACTTGGGCAAGCCCGCCGCCGGCACCACCATCGTCATTCATGCCGACGGCAAGTCCAGTCATGTCACCTGCATTCCTGGTGCTGCCCCATCTCCAGGCCCATCCTCCCTGCCTGTATCTCAGAGCACTCTGCCTCCTACCCCAGGGACCAACCACAGCTCCTCTACCCCGGGGCTCCCAACTCCTACGGAGACGACTATGAGCTCAACGTTGGTCCACGAAGTTGAAATTGAAGATGAAGAATGACATTTGGAGGGGTCTTTAGCCCTCCTCAAACCAGATCCACCCACTGATCCTGAATGAGGCATGTCCAAGGTATTCATTCTCCCCTGCAGCCGAGAGGTTCCGAAACATTTAGCTTTATGAGACTTGCCCTCTTGCTCAGTCATTTGCTGTGTCCCATGAAAATGACGCCAGTGTTCTCAGTCGAGGACCCTCCAGTCTTCAAATGATTGGAAAAGAAAAAATTTAACTGAGCTCAGTTGATTCATCCTGGCTAGGCCCCAGAGTTTCTTTTCATCCTGTACACCCCATCTTAATTTCATTAATGGGGATTTCAATTGCTGGAGAAGCTGCCTGCCTCCTGTATGTTTGCTCTCAAGCCAGTATTTACCATCCAGTTGTTGATTATTTCCCAATCTCATATACTTGACTTTTCTCGGTATTTGTCAGAGAAGGCAGTGGCACCCCACTCCAGTACTCTTGCCTGGAAAATCCCATGGACGCAGGAGCCTGATAGGCTGCAGTCCATGGGGTCGCTAAGAGTCAGACACGACTGAGCCACTTCACTTTCACTCTTCACTTTCATGCATTGGAGAAGGAAATGGCAACCCACTCCAGTGTTCTTGCCTTGAGAATCCCAGGGACAGGGGAGCCTGGTGGGCTGCCATCTATGGGGTCGCACAGAGTCGGACTCGACTGAAGCGACTTAGCAGCAGCAGCAGCAGGGCAACAAGGAAGTGTTCAATTAATGTGGTTAACGAACATAAATTATTATGGAACTACTCATCATTACAGAAGCTTTCTTACTATTGGGGGAGAGGAGGGCACATTAATGAGGTTAGAAATGATAAAGAAATGTTTCAGAGAAGGGCTGAAAGTTAAACAAAGGTGGAAGTTTAAGGGGAGATCATTAAAACACAAAATGAGAGGGCTAAGGGGATTTAATAGATTGAAAATCCAAAACACTTAGAAACACTTCAAATGTAATGTGTATTTGTGTAATGTATAATGGTGTATTTTCTCTATACTTTTTCTGATATTATCAATATTATTTTCTGTACTTGATATTTTGCTTAAAGTATTATAAACTGCTGCTTATAAAATTTGAACTTTTGTTTTGTCTTATACTTTGTAAATTTGACAGCACAAGGCTTATAATTTGGTGTGAAACACAAGACCCTTGTTCAATGTTACTTGTATTTAGAGTGTTTAACACTTACTAGAAACATAATCACTTTATTCTGGAGACTTTGGGGTTAAAATCAACCTGCCCATTCCATCCTCAACTTCCAAACTCTACAAAAGAGGAAGACTGGTCCAGAGAAGGCAGCTCCTATTCAAAGACTCAGACCCTAGGGGTGGCAGCGGATCCAGGATCTCTTTGGCATAGCATCGGAGGTTCTAAGTAGGTTCCAAAAGCATTAAAAGATTTTATGTTATATGCCATTCTAGGTTCATTTGCTATAGCCAATAATAGAAGATGTAAATTACACAAACCTTGGGGCTCTATTGAGTAATTACGCTCTGCCAAAGAAAAATTAGAAATGTGGTCATTCTCTAGGTAATTGTTATTTTAGGGAAGCTAGCATTATTTCTTAGACACAGGGAAATGTAAAAATTTGAGACTTTGAAAAGTTTTTCAAACAGTTTACCAACATTATTTGATAATAGAATTTAAGAATGATAAAAGGCATTATATAAATTTTACAAATTTCACAAAGCTCTAGATGAGATTAATGGGCAAAAAGGAGAAAGTGTGCATGCATTTCTCCCTTGTAGAGTTTTTTTTTTTTTAATTAGAGGACAATTGCTTTACAATGTTGTGTTGGCTTCTGCCCACGACAAGGTGAATCAGCCATGAGCATTTATGTATATGTGTGTGTGCTTAGTCGCTTAGTCATGTCTGACTCTTTGCGAGCCCATGGACTGTAGCCCACCAGGCTCCTCTGTCCATTCTCCAGGTAAGAACACTGGAGTGGGTCACCATGCCCTTCTCCAGAAGATCTTCCTGACCCAGGGACTGAACCTGGGTCTCTTGCATTGCAAGCAGATTCTTTACCATCTGAGCTACAGGGGGGTTCCTATTTCTATTTATCCCCTCCCTCTTTAGCCTCCGTCCCACCCCACGCCTCCAGGTGGTCACAGAGCACCGAGCCAAGCGCCCCATGTCACACAGCAGCTCCCAGCTAGCTCTCTGCTTTGCACGCGATAGTGTATCTATCTATGTCAGCGCTCCTCTGCATTCACCCCACCCTCCCCTTCCCCACTGTGTCCACAAGCCCATTCTCTCTGTCTGCATCTCTATTCCTGCCCTGCAAATAGGGTCATCAGGACCATTTTTCTAGATTCCATAGATATGTGTTAATATACGATATTTGTTTTTCTCTTTTTGACTTAACTTCAGTCTGTATAACAGGCTCCTGGTTCATCCACCTCAGTTTAACTGACTCACATTAATTCCTTTTCGTGGCTACTAGTAGAGTTTTAAATCAATTCATTTCTATTGTGTTTTTGATTTATATGCTTGTGAAGAAGAAAGATTGAATTCCCTAGTTTCAGATGTACCTCCTTATATGATTTAAATTTTGCTTTGTAATATAAAAGAAAAAAAAACTTAATACAAAGATCTTAAAATTAATACCATTAGTACCATTAATAAAGAATTTAAAAGAAAATTTCGTATCCTAGAAGCCATTAAAAATAGCTAGATGTGATAAAAGCCGTTCTTTTCTTCCTTTCCTCTTTAAGATTATACAGAATGCACTATGGTAAAATGGGGAGAATAACTTGATTGTGTTTAACAAATATGCTCTTAGCAATGAATTTCCTATGTTAAATATTGGAGGATATTGTAATAAGGGTTATCCGAGATCATCAGATTTCTGTGCTTTATAAAATGGAATTGTGAATGAGCTCTCAGATTCATTTATTGCTTTAGACTTCTACAGTTTAATAAAATCTCTTTTTAAATTAATTTTTCTTGGGGTATAGTTGCTTTGCAATGTTGTGTTAGTTTCTGCTGTACAGCAAAGTGAATCAGTTACACATCTACACATCTCCCCTCCTTTTTGGATTTCCTTCCCATTTGTGTTACTAGGGAGCACTGGGTAGAGTTGGTCTACCAGAGATCAGTACCCAACTGTTGAGTCAACTCTTTGCAACTCCATGGACTGTAGCCTGCCAGGTGGGGTGCCAGTTCCTTCTCTGGGGATCTTTCCGACTCAGGGATCGAATCCACGTGTCCTGCATCTCCTGCACTGCAGGAGGATTCTTTACCACTGAGCCACCTGGGAAGTCCTGAGTAGGGTTTCCTGTGTTAAACAGCAGATTCTCATTAGTTATCTGTTTTATGCCTAGCAGTGAATATTTGTTAATTCCAATCTCTCAATTTATTCCCCGCTTTCCCCTTGTGAATCGTGAATTTGTTCTCTAATCTCTCTCTGTCTGCTTTGCCAGTGAGTTCCTCGGTACCACTTTTCAGGATTCCACCTATAAGTCATATTAGTAAAATCTTAAAGTATTAAGCAGCATTGTGGAAAATGTCTTCACCATTTAAGACACATTACTCAGATTAAAATTTTTCAAAGTACTATGAAAATACTGAAGTGTGTGCTTACTCAATAAGAATGTAAAAATCATCCATTATAATGATTTATTCAGTAAGTATTAAAACCATATATTTCTAGTATTTATTATTTCAAAAATTTATTCACTGTATTGAATGACAATAATATATTTTAAAATTGTCAGGAAATTCTCTATTTAAAACATCTACTAGAAATGTTCAGGTCCATTATTTATTCTTAAATGTGAAGTAATCCTTGTGGGATTACAATGTTAAGTTTTCAAATGCACTTCACCAAATAAGAGTGCGATTAAACTTCTTTGGATGCTTTACTAAGAAAATGTTCTATTGGGCATTTTGTTTCCAAAATAGGTCCATTTACTTATACTGAAAATCCACTTTAATAGGTAAAATCAACTTTACCCCATAATGATGTTCACAATTATTTTAGGAAAAGCTTTCAGAAGTTACACTGTGTAAGTCATTCACTTTGATATTGTTCACTTTCAAAAGCTTTTGAACTTCGGAACCACCTCTACTTTGAAACAAGTTATTATTTGTGAACTTTCAATTGCTTAGTCTTTAGATTCTTCAATAATCTCCTAAGCATCTCATAACTGCCATTAGAGTGATAGACGTCTACTATCGGTGTTATGATCAAGTCAAACATGTTTCTACTTTGTCTTATCTCTTTCTAACTTTTACTATGGCATCCAGATGGCCTATTCCAAGTTCTGTAGGAATCTCTCTTTGTCATCCAAAGTGGTCCTTACCTTCAAAGACAATTTCATCAGACCTGGTTCATTTCTAAGAGGGAATTCCTCAGCTAGAAAGGAGTCCTTTTACTAGGAAAGGAAGAGCAGAGTGATTAACCAGTGTCCCCAGCATTTGGGCACAGTACAAAGTTCCCACTTCAATATCATCCCACCTAGACTGGCAAAACTAAGAAATGAAGAAATAACCAGTAATAGGAAAGAAAAGCAGGGGCCATGCAGCAAGAGCCATTGTGGTTCCCAGAGACTTGATGGAACTGGGAGATACTATGGTAAGTGAAATAAGCCAGACAGAGGCAATTATTACATGATCTCACTTATTGAGGAATATACAAAGAGCTGAAGTCATAGAAACAGAGTAGAAAGGTGGTTACCAGGGGCGGAGGAGTAGGAGGGAGTGGGGAAAATAGAGAGAAGCTGGTCAAAGAGTACAAACTTCTAGTTTGAAGATGATAAATTCTGGGGATCTAATGTACAGCATAGTGATTATGGTTAGTAATACTGTATTATATACTTGGAATTTACTGAGAGACATCTTAAGCAGTAATTATGTGACTTGAGAGATGTGTTAGCTAAGCTATATTGGTAATCATTTTGTAATATATAAATGTATCAAATCAACATGTGCATCTTAAACTTATACAATGTTATGTACCTCAAAAAGCAGCGCAACAGAAAGAAAGGAAATAATTGTTCACAACCACTAATGTCATCTTTTCCAGAAGTAGAGTGGATGTGTTTGCTCTGAAGTACCTGTAGTTTGAGTTTAAAAAATACTGTAAATACAGATACTTGGCATCAGTTGTATTTGTTTCTATATTTGCAACTGTCCTAAATGGAAGATATGGGCTTATCTTACAGATAGAACAAGAAGCCCTAAATTATTATTTACTATTTACTATGCCAAGGACTCTTGTATCAGTTGATATAAAATTAAATTGTAAGTCACGTATGTTCCTAAATAATAATGAAGTTGAAGAAAAATAACACATAAAAGCTTCTGTCTCATATACACTGCTGCTGCTGCTGCTGCTGCTAAGTTGCTTCAGTCGTGTCCGACTCTGTGCGACCCCATAGACGGCAGCCCAGCAGGCTCCCTCGTCCCTGGGATTCTCCAGGCAAGAACACTGGAGTGGGTTGCCATTTCCTTCTCCAATGCGTGAAAGTGAAAAGTGAAAAGTGAAAGTGAAGTCGCTCAGTTGTGTCCGACTCTGGGACCCCATGGACTGCAGCCTACCAGGCTCCTCTGTCCATGGGATTTTCCAGGCAAGAGTACTGGAGTGGGGTGCCATTGCCTTCTCCCTCATAGACACTAAAGACTATCAATAATTTTTTGGTCATAAGAGACCTGGGCTCCTGTATGTCATTGTTCCACATCCTTGGCATCTGGCTACTATTTCATAGTTTAAAATGGCTGCTTAAGCTCCAGTCATTACGTCTATATTCTAGTCAACAGAAAGAAAGAGGGATGAAGGGCTTAAGCTCTCCCTCTAAGACTATTTCTCAGAAATTGCATACAATAATTTTTATTATGTCACACTGTCAGTCAGAAATTAGTCATGCAGCCACATACAGCTGTCAGAAAGATGAGAGATGTAATGATTATTCTGGGTATTTGTGTGACTAGGTACAACTGATGGTTCTATTTATAAGGAAAACAGAATAGATGTTAGGGCCCAACCCAGAGTCTCTGCCCCAGAACTAAAGCCAAACATTGTTAGATGAAGAGATGAACATTTCACTCCAAATTCCTAATCCCTTTACGAGCCCCATGTACTCTTTAATACTCTTTTATTAACATCCTGGCAATTGCAAAATTCTAACACTGTCTAATAATTGTGAGTCAGATGTGGTCAATTACAGTGTCAAAGTGATCTGGCTCAGGTGCCAGCCACTCTGGTGGAGGAGTCAAATCTCCAGGAGTTCAGCAGGCACATAGAGCACCAAGAGCCCCTCCCGGGAGGAGGGAGGTCATGCCGGATGTATCTTCTCAGAGCCCAGCCCAGGGTCTGACACAGAGAAACTTCAGAGCAATCATTTGATGAAGTAAATCACTGACTGCATCCCAGAAACACTGCACAAAAAGGGACCGTGGAGATTATCCAAGCCAAACTCTTCACTTTTGAGATAAAGAACCTGAAGCTGAGTAAAGCTTGGTGAGTGCTGGGTGTGTGCAGGTATCCTGTAAAGGACTTTAACTGTGTTATCTCGCAGGGCGGCGTATTAGTGTCAAAGCTGAGGTTGCCTGAACTAAGATCTGGGGTGAAACTTTTCACTTTACATTTTCTTACTTCCATCTTGATTTGCTTCCTGCATGTACGAATGTGTTTAATTCCCATTTTATTAATAGTACCTCATTTTTATGTACTTTTATTTCCAGTTGGAAGACAGAAAATAATGATGCCAGTTTACTCTTTATATTTTCTGCATCATATCTGCACTTTTACTTTTCATTTTCCCCAAGAACCAGGTTTTCTTCTTTCCAGGTCACAAAGGGGTTTATGTTTCTCTCTTAATGTAGTATTAGAGTAGTTAAAATGTAGAAAGTCTAAAACTAGGCAACCAGGACTTGAAACCTAGTTCTCTCACTTACCATGTGACCTTTGGTAAATTGCCTACCTCTCTGTGTCAGTTTTCTCATCAAAATGTGGAGATAAAAAAGATCATTTACTGCGTAAATCTATTGTGAAGAGTGAATAGATTAAGAATTGTGAAACAGCCTGGCAAGGTTTGATAATCGTTATCTGAGAATAATGGTGACTTCTTAGCTCAAAGACGGTATTCCCTTGCCACCTAGCATGTTTTTGGCCTTCTCTCCTCTTTTAATAACTAATTTATTTTAAAAATTACAATTAGTATTGACACTTAACTAAGAAAAACGTTACAGGATCACTGAAGCTTCTGACTAAGTATGATGACACGGTTACCTCAGAGCTAGTAGAGATTAAGAGTTGAGTGAAATAAAATTATAGTGCATGGAGAAAAACCCTGCAACAATTGGAGGTGAAGGTCAGGTGGGAAATAAAAGGATTCACCTTCACTCCTGCAAAAGCTACAGGGTGAATGTGCTGCCAGCTGGCTAAGAGAATTACACTTCACACGTCTCCGCAAAGTGAAAAGTAGTTTTAAAAACAAAGTTAGCTATTCTTTATTATTAATGGGAACCAGTGAGGACCATCTTAGTTCAGAAAATTAAGATTTAATATTTAAACACTCCTTTAGTGAATGAAATTCATGTTTGTATATTTTGGTTTATATAGTACTTTATCTTCTCATCAATTGTTCCCCCCAAGGACATCCTAGTAACATACATACATTTTAACCTATTGCTCTTGACAAAGAGGCTAGATCATGCTGGTCCCCGGGGGTGATTCAGGGCAGGCAGTTAAATTCAGATGCTTCTATAAGTCTCTCTCATAGCTCTCAGGGAAAGAGTTCTCACCAGGCTAGAATTTCTCACGAGAGGCTGACTTCCAGTAAGTTGGAAAGATTCCTCCAAAGGTTGAAAATTGGTAAATGACAGAAGCAAGGCCTTCATCCTGTCTTTGTGGGTCCATGTGCAGAATGTGAGAGGTAAAACTTGGACTGGGGAATTTCATTTTCTACTTTTCTCTAGTTGGCAAAGCCTCAAACAACAGCCAGTAGGTACTAGAATATAACTACAGTCCGTTTTGTGGCCATATAGATTTTCCCCAGGAAATTTTGATAAATGCCTCTGGTTAGGAACCATTACTTCAAGCCTTGGTATGTATGAGAATGCGCTTCCTGGGTGTCTCAGTGGTAAAGAATCCAGCTGCAATGCAGGAGACATGGGTTCAATCCTTGGTCAGGAAAGATATCCTGGAAAAGGAAATGGCAGCCCACTCCAGTATTCTTGCTTGGGAAATCCCATGGACAGAGGAGCCTGGTGGGCTATAGTCCATGGGGCCAAAAAGAGTTGGACATGACTAAGTGAATAATTAACAACAACAAATGTATGAGAACAGCTCTGGTGGAAAAGCTGAAAATAGCTTAGACTTAAAGGGGTCTGTGGCTTCCCCGGTGGCTCAGTGGTAAAGAAACTGCCTGCTGTGCAGGAGACATGAATCCGATCCCTGAGTCAGGAAGATGCCCTAAAGAAGCAAATGGCAGCCCACTCCAGCATTCTTGCCTGGAGAATCCCATGACAGAGGAGCCTGGTGGGCTACAGTCCATGGGGTCACTAAGAGTCGGACACAACCGAGCGACTAAACAGCAACAAAAGGGGTCTGTACTTGACATCATTACTCTTCACCATCTTCAGGAAAGCTTGTTTGCTCCTCAGTGGAGTATGAAGTGCCAGTCTGTTTCACCGGAACTTTACTTCTCTGGGACACCAGGCACTATACTTTTTCCAAGAACTAGATTTTCACAACACTGATGACCATTTTCATTTGGTTGCCCACGTGTTTATCACGTTAAGGACAAAGAACATTAAAAAATTATCTCCATTCCCAAGGAATTTTAGTCTGGGGTGAAAAACAGAAGTACTCTATCTGTATGATCAAAGTGGTAAAGCTCAGGGCTCTGTGGATTTGCAGATAATCTCTTCTGAGGAAATGAGTAAAGACTTCATGGAAGAGGCGGCACTTAAGCTGAGACTTGAAAAATATTTAGGACTTGGAGTTTTTGAAACGAGTTTGTTTGCTTTCTAATCTAAATGAGATGTTCATTGTGAAAAATCAAATTGGAGAGTTTAAAAAAGATGAGAACAGAAGGAAAAAAATCACCAGTTTTCTTAGCACCAGAAGCAACTGCCTTCCCGTCTTTCTTTTCTGCATTTTATCAATAAAATACTTGACACCATATAGAACCATATGACACTTTCATCATATTTATCAATATTAAAAAAAGTTCCGTCTTTAGCTCAGTAGTTTAGTTATAGAATCAATAAAGGTTATAATTAGGAATGTAGATAAAGAGTCATGAACAAAGGTATTCTCCGTAGCATTTAAAATATATTTATGTATACATAAATTTATGTATAAAATCCCATGGACAGAGGAGCCTGGTAGGCTGCAGTCCATGGGTCGCTAAGAGTTGGATATGACTGAGCGACTTCACTTTCCCTTTTCACTTTCATGCATTGGAGAAGGAAATGGCAACCCACTCCAGTGTTCTTGCCTGGAGAATCCCAGGGACGGGGAAGCCTGGTGGGCTGCCGTCTATGGGGTCGTACAGAGTTGGACACGACTGAAGTGACTTAGCATATTTATGTGTATATATGCTAAGTCATATATATATATATATATATATATATATGTATATGTATATATGCTTGGCTGCACTGGATCTTAGTTGCAGCTCTGGGAGCCTTTGTTGCAGCACGTGGGATCTGGTTCAGGGATTGAACCTGGCCCCTCTTCATTGGGAGCACAGAGTCTTAGCCACTAGACCTCCAGGGAAGTCCTTTCATAGAATTTTTTAAAATAGGAAAAGGTATGAAAACAATCTACAAACTCCCACAAAAGGAAATGATTAAGAATGACCAGAGGGACATTTTTTTTGAGGCGATTGGACTCTCCTTGGACAGGACATGTTGATAATAAGTCCCCTGAAACTGGAAGGTACAGGAGGTGAGGATAGGGATGTATAATAGTGTAATGAGTTTGGGTAAACTTGGGAGTTGGTGATGGACAGGGAGGCCTGGCGTGCTGAAGTCCATGGGGTCTCAAAGAGTCGGACACGACTGAGCGACTAAACTGAACTGAATATACAATGAGTTATGAGGGCATATAAAGGACAATGATGTCTCTTTTGTTTCCGGGACTCACAGATTGACACCATAATTTGGGCTTTAAGAAGCATGAGTTTAAGCCATTTTGCTCTTTTCTGCCATTTATGGGACCATCTGTCTGAAAAAGGTTGCCTGTCACCAGGACAGGAAAGAAAACAAAACAGACATGAGCTGAGTAATCCAAGTGCTGAGAAAGGTGCCCGAGGGCCCGCACGCCCCGCTGAGCAGAGGAAATCCACATCCTTCCCAGGGCTTCTGAATCCCTTCAGCACGGCAGTCTCTCTCCAGTTTGGCCTCCCACCCTCTCTTCTTAGCAACAGCTGCCACACTGGTTTTCCTTTGGTACTTCAAACCCTCTAAGATCTTTCTTACCTCAAGGCATCTATGCTTGATGGCCCTCCTCTTCGGAGTGCTCTTTTCCTACTCAGGTGGTTACTTGCTACTTATTCTTCAAAAAGGTTTTTCCCGACCCTAAAATCCAAGTCGTATCCCTTGTTGTTGTTGTTAAGTCACCAAATCAGGTCCAACTGTTTGAAACCCCATGGACTGCAGCACGCCAAGCCTCTCTGTCCCTCACCATCTTCTGGAGTTTGCCCTAGTTCGTATACCTTGAGTTGGTGATGCCATCCAATCATCTCATCCTCTGTCACCCTGTTCTTCACCCTTTCCCTTAGTGATATTCTTTTATGATGCCCTGATTTTTAATCTTTGTAGCATTTAATGCAGAGTAGTAATTTTATCTTTGCAGCATGGCTGTTGTTTAAAGTTTGTGTTCTGCCTAGGCAGTCAGTTTCATGATGATTACTTGTTCTCAGGGCCTATCAGAGAGTCTGGAACCCAGGGAGCACTCAGATGTTTGTGCAAAGGAAGAAGGAACAAATAAGTAACAATAGCCAGCATTTAATGGAGGTTAACAAGGTGCTCTATTTTAAGAACCTTCAGATGTGTTAACTTCCTCTAAGAGTCTCACATAATAACATAGGAAGTGAGGATTATTATTATTCTCATTTTACAGATGAAGATGCTGTGGAATAGATAATTAAGTAACACATGTAGTATCTTCTGGCCAGATATGTGGAAAAGCAATGATTCCAAGAGCCACAACCCAGCTCCAGGGACAAGGCTCTTTTTTTTTTTTTTCAAATATTCACTTATTAAGTTGGCCAAAAAATTCATTCAAGTTTTTTCATAAGATCTTATGAAAAACTTGAACAAACTTTTTGGGCAACCCAATATTATTGACTATAAAATTATAAGATTTTGAAAGTGAATACTGGGATAATTGACATGCACATGGTGAAGGGATCCCACTCACCTAGTGAATTAATAGGTCCATCACCTGATAAATCTTTCTATTCTTTTCTTTTTTGATGTGAACTTTTAAGTTCTACTCCCTTGGCAAATTTCAATGATTCAATACAGTGTTATCAATTATAGGCACCATGTTGTACGTTAGATCTTCATGTCTTCATCTTACAGCTAAAAATTTGCATTCTTTTACCAACCTGCCCCTCTCTCTCCCATCCCTCAGCCCTGGCAAGCACTTTTCTACTCTGTTTCTATGGGTTTGACTTTTCTTTCTTTCTCTTTCTCTCTTACTTTAAGATTTTACATGTAAATGACAGGCATCCAATGCAGTGTTCATCTTTTTCTGTCTGAATTGTTTCTTTTAGCATAATACCCTCGAGATCCATCCATGTTGTGGCAAATGGCAGGCTTTTCTTCTTTCTCGTGGCTGAATAATATTCCACTGTATGTATACAATATTTTCTTTATCTATTCTACATCACGACTTTACTCTTTCCAGGCTCAACTCAGAATTTTCACTCTGAATTGTTTGTGAAGAGTAACTCTATTAGTTTCCTGTTGCCACTGTAAAAACTGCCACAAACTTAGCAGTTTAAGACAGCACGCATTTATTCTCTGAAGTCCAAAATGAGTGTCACAGGGCTAAAATGAAGGTGTTGTCAGGGCTGGTTCCTTCTGGAAGGTCTAGAGGCACATCCATGCCTTGCTTTTTCCAGCTTCTAAAGGTCTCCAGCACAGGGCTGTGTCTTTCTTGTAGGGTAAGGGAGTTAGAAAAGGTGAGGTTCGGGAAAAGAACAAGACTGGCACTTTTCAGGAACAGATCACCTTTAATAAGGCGAGAAGGGACAGCAGCCAGATTAGTGAGCTGCTGCACTAACCTAAGAAAAGAGTAAGTACATATAGGCATATATGTGGAAATCTACTGTCTTAAGGGGTCCTGTTCTTCTCCAAGGTTGTTCAGATTAGTTATCTCTTAAATGGCTAGAGCAAGGAATTCTGGAGATTGGCCAGAGGCTGGACCAGCTAGGAGTGGGGCGTAATCAACCTTAACGTCCATTGTTTTCTTCAGGTGAGAGAGTTCTTTGTTTTGCATAGAATGGTGGGAAGGACCCAGAGGGGAGTTTTAACTCCAGGCTATTTTCATCCCTGTAACTTTCCTTCAATTCCATGTTAGTTTCTGTTGTCACATTACCTCCTCCCCAGCTTCTGCCTCCCTTTTACAAGGACCCTTATGTTAACACCGGCCCACCTCCTCATCCCAAGGTCCTTATCTTAATCATATCTACAAAGTCTTTTTTTGGAAACAGTGGAAACAGTGTCAGACTTTATTTTTCTGGGCTCCAAAATCACTGCAGATGGTGATCGCAGCCATGAAATTAAAAGACGCTTACTCCTTGGAAGGAAAGTTTTGACCAACTTATATAGCATATTGAAAAGCAGAGACATTACTTTACCAACAGAGGTTCGTCTAGTCAAGGCTATGGTTTTTCCAGTAGTCATGTACAGATGTGAGAGTTGGGCCATATAGAAAGCTAAGCACTGAAGAATTGATGCTTTGCACTGTGGTGTTTGAGAAGACTCTTGAGAGTCCCTTGGACTGCAAGGAGATCCAACCAGTCCATTCTAAAGGAGATCAGCCCTGGGATTTCTTTGGAAGGAATGATGCGAAAGCTGAAACTCCAGTACTTTGGCCACCTCATGCGAAGAGTTGACTCATTGGAAAAGACTCTGATGCTGGGAGGGATTGGGGAGGAGAAGGGGACGACAGAGGATGAGATGGCTGGATGGCATCACTGACTCGATGGACATGAGTCTGAGTGAACTCCGGGAGTTGGTGATGGACAGGGAGGCCTGGCGTGCTGCGATTCATGGGGTCGCGAAGTCGGACACGACTGAGCGACTGAACTGAACTGAACTGAAGGTTACATGCTTGCAGGTTCTGGGAATTAAGACCGATATCTTTGGGGAGCCATAATTCAGCCTCTCACAGCACCGAAGAGCACTTTGTGCACATAATTCAGTCTGAGCAAGCCTTTGTTTCTGGCTCTCCAAGGAGGCCACTAAAATTATAGACTTCCCTGGCTGTCCAGTGGTTAAGAAGCCAGGCTTCTAATGCAGAGGGCTCCAGATCCCAGGTTGGGGAGCTAGGATCCTGCATACGGCACTGCAGAGCCAAAAAAAAAAAAATTATAATTGAGGGTGGGGGAAATCCTTTCTCCATGTCCCTCCTGGATGTTTTTACATTTGTACTATAAATAAACTTCCCTCCATTCTGGCTGACAAATGCGCAGTCAGGTACTAGAGTCAGCAGAGCCCGGAAGCTACCCACCCGAGAGATTTTTGTGCGAGTGTGTGTGTTGCAGTCCCGTCCCGGCACCCGCCTGGCGTGGGCTCCATCTGCCCTCATTCCCATCCCTGCAACTGGGCCAGCCAGACATGGTCTGCTTAAGGAGCCCCGTGTCATGTCATGGTGACCTGGTCAGGTGCCACCTCTGAATGTGGGCACGGTGGTTTCCCACTGGCTTGGATACACAAGCTCAGAGGATTTTCTCAGCCCAACATTCACTCCTAGAGCAGGAGAGAAAGAAGAAAAGATGAGAAAAGGCAGAAAAAGACACCGGGCGTTGAAAAGACTCATCCCTCCAGAGACCTTACCCTGTGGTCACTCTGGTCTTCACTATAGGATGGCAGGAAATGGGAGACCAGAAAGAGCTGTTTCTTTATCTGCTCAACGGGCGCATCAGGTTCCAGAAACTTAGGGTTCATTCCAAACAGGCAAAATTTACATGACACAGGTATTATAATAACAATAAGTTGTTGGTGATAGCGACAAAAAATCTAAATACATCAACCAAATGACAAATGTCTTTCCTATAATTCCAGTTAAAAAGGAAGGGGGACAACCATGGAGTGGGTGGGTGGGAAGGGTCTAGCCGCTTCCAGGGAGCTCTGGGGGCTCCCACTAGGCCCCCAGGGAAGGAGCTGCAGAAAGACCAGGGCCCCAGGGCTAACCAGGGTCACCATCCTGTCCCCTCAGGGCCTGCACTGTTAGCAGTTCCTCAGTGGGCATGCCTCAAGGGCTTATATTCATCCAGTCTCCTTGGGAAGTGGGCTGAAGGTGAGCGCTCTGATTCCTAGCTCTGCTAAATTGGTGTTAAGGTCCATAAGAAAATCCTTTTCCTCTCTGTAATTTTCACTGGGTGAAGAAAAACACCATATTTCATGTACATACTGCTAAATTTAAAGTGGAAAACCAACAAGGTCCTCCTGTAGAGCACAGGGAACTCTGCTGAATGTTATGTGGCAGCCAGGATGGGAGGGGAGTCGGGGAGAACGGACAGATGTGTATGTACGGCTGAGTCCCTTTGCTGTCCACCGGAAACTATCATAGCATTGTTAATTGGCTACACACCAATACAAAATAAAAAGTTTTAAGTCTGGGGGGAAAAAGGGAACGGGAATAAGAAGTCTTTGCAAACTGATGGAAATAAAACTTTTTTGAAAAAAAAATATGGAGGGGTCAAGTGGTTTTATGAATTTTGTGGTTGTGCCTTTTTAAAAGATGATAGAAAATGTTTCTTGATATTCACCATGAATTAATATCAGGAAATTTGGAATTAATGTCACCAAATAAATAGTCTACAGCTTGGCCTCAAGGTTTCAACCACAGCACTGGAACCATGAGTTTTCTATGGACAACTTTCTTCTCCCTTGGAAGATGCCCATCCAAAAGAAAAGGAAAATGAAAATCATCATTTAATTTTTGAACTAAATGTTTAAAAAATGTTAAAAACACCATAGGTACTAGGCTGAAAGTCGCAAAGTTTTGAAGATTGTGTGGAAGTTCTGTGCTTTTTTTTATAGGCATCAGCTTTCAGCATGTGTGAACACATGTCAGACTACTATAATCACTTCAGAGGTAGTAATTCATCCAAAATCTGCAAGTTTCCTTTAGTGAAATCATAACGGTATTCATTTGTGAAAAGCACTTGAGAAAAAAGAATAAACTTTCTGAACAACATAGGTAATCAAATCACAGAATTTTAAATAGAATTGAGCTTTCCTAAACAATGCTAATAACCAATATATAAGTTGTTAGTCACTCAGTCATGTCTGACTCTGAGTAGCCCTCGAGGCTCCTCTGTCCATGGAATTCTCCAGGCAAGAGTACTAGAGTGGGTTGCCATGCCCTTCTCCAGGGGATCTTTCAAACCCAGAGACTGTACCCAGGTCTCCTGCATTGCAGGTAGATTCTTTACCATCTGAGCCACCAGGGAAGCCCATTCAAGTTTGGTAATGGAATCTGCTTGCTGAACATTTATCATATATCTCACCAAGAAGATCTAGTCAAATTGGAATAAATTTGCCCAGATTCTCTGAGAAAAAAAATTCCAACACTAAACTTTAAACTATAAAACCAAAAGTTAGAGAATTTGAAGTAAAGTACTTACTGGCTCTTCCTGGACATACCTTCTATCCTGTTGCTAATGAACTCTGCTTAAGTGGAAGTCACTAGTTCATTTTCCCCTTCTCCCTTTTTTCCCCCAACTATATATTATATATTATCCATGATCACTGATTTCTTTTTAAATCATAATTATTTCACAAAGAAAAAGTTACTGTTAAAAAAAAAACCCAAAAACATAGATGTTGGCAAATAACACACACATCTGCCTCAGAGTATAGGCAGTCCTCCATAAATGATGGTTATACATCCATGGATGCAACCAATCAGGAATCAGGAAAAAAATTATATATATATATATATATAGAGAGAGAGAGAGAGAGAGAGCACGCCACCCTCGTGTTCCCCAAGAGAGATCAAACCCAGGGTACTGCAGCAAAAGTGCCAAGTTCTAACCACTGGTCCACCAGGGAATTAAAAAAATAATTCGAAAAAAAAAAACCCAAAACGTATAGAAATAAAAACCTAAAATTTCTGCATAATGGCAACTATTTACGTATCATTTATATTATATTTGTAACTATTTAACGGTAACTTATATGCAGAGTACATGCGAAATGCGGGGCTGGATGAGGCACAAGCTGGAATCCAGATTGCCAGGAGAAATATCAATAAGCTCAGATATGCAGATGACACCACCCTTATGGCAGGAAGCGAAGAGAAGCTAAAGAGCCTCTTGATAAAGGTGAAAGAGGAGAGTGAAAAAGCTGGCTTAAAAATCAACAATCAAAAAACTAAGACCAGGGCACCCAGTCCCATCACTTTATGGCACATAGACAGAGAAACAGTGAAAACAGTGACAGACTATTTTCTTGGGCTCCAAAATCACTGCAGATGGTGACTGCAGCCATGAAATGAAAAGACGCTTGCTCCTTGGAAGAAAAGCTATGACCAGCCTAGACAGCATGTTAAAAAGCAGAGGC
This sequence comes from Bubalus kerabau, assembly GCF_029407905.1. NCBI lineage: Eukaryota > Metazoa > Chordata > Mammalia > Artiodactyla > Bovidae > Bubalus > Bubalus kerabau. The sequence goes on from NC_073644.1 coordinate 57,161,845, forward strand.
ATTATTTTGCCAACAAAGGTCCATCTAGTCAAAGCTATGGTTTTTCCGGTGGTCATGTATGGATGTGAGAGTTGGTCTATAAAGCTCTGAAGAGCTCTGAAGAATTGATGCTTTTGAATAGTGGTGTTGGTGAAGACTCTTGAGAGTCTCTTGGACTGCAAGGAGATAAAAGCAGTCCATCCTAAAGGAGATCAGTCCTGAATATTCAGTGGAAGGACTGATGCTGACGTATAAGCTCCAATACTTTGGCCACGTGATGCGAAGAACTGACTCATTAGAAAAGACCCTGATGCTGGGAAAGATTGAAGGCAGGAGGAGAAGGGAACGACAGAGGATGAGATGGTTGGATGGCATCACCAACTCAATGGACATAAGTCTGAGCAAGCTCATTAATATTAAAATATTTAATATTGCAAAATTATTTTTCCACTTAGTCAACCATGTTTAATAACTAATTATGTTAGAAAACACATAATTTTTCAACAAATAATTTTTAAACCATATTATATTATAAAATATAGAGTTAAACTGAATTATATTATGGTATAAAAAAATAAAACAGAACCTGCTTGTTGTTTAGTGTGCAGAGAAGAAGCTTCATTCATTTATTCATTTAACAAATATTAATATTTATGAATTGTACTATGTAACAGATGGGCGTCCCAGGTGGTCAGAGGTAAACCCGCCTGCCAATGCAGGAGATGTGGGTTCGATCCTTGGGTCAGGGAGATCCCCTGGAGAAGGAAATGACAACCCACTCCAGTATTCTTGCTGGGAAAATTCTATGGACAGAGAAGCCTGGTGGGCTACAGCTCATGGGGTTATAAAGAGTCGGATGCGACTGAACACACACACACACATGCACACACACACACAGTGTGACAGATTATGGGAACAGGAAACATAACACCTAAGACAACTGCCCTGTAGTTTTAACTATAAGCAGCAAATTACTGAGCCTGTCCACCCACAGCCATTTCCAAGAACTATTCTGCTCAGAGGGCAGTAGTGTCCTGGACCCGGGACTCCTATTCGAGCCACGGCATCATGTTCCTACCACACTAATTCCCTCTTCCAAAAGCTTCCCAGTGGGGTTTGCTCCTCGGCTGGTACTTAAACCGCTGCCCTGAAACCCAGACTTGGTTTGCTAAGAAAAGAAGAGCCGAATTAATCAGATTGCCTGTATTGGAAACTTGAATAAAATAGTGCCAAAGAGAAGAGGGCAAAGGTTATCAGCAAGAAAGGCTGAGGTATAGAGAGGGTTGGAGACAGCATAGGAGCCGCTGAAGGAGCAAGCATTCTATGTAATCCAAATCTATGAGCTAGATGGAAAGGGTGTGTGTGTGTGTGTGTGTGTGTGTGTGCTCGGGACAGCAGGAGTTGGGAGAAAATGAGGAAGATGATTGGTAACAGGAGAAGCACAGAACACATGTGCTGAAAAACAGCAGAAAGACCTTTACCACTTTACCACTGAGCCACCTGGGATGCCCATCTGTCACACAGTCCAGTCCATAGAGGACCAAGGATGTTGTACAGGCATTGTCCCTGGAAAAGTATGACATCTTAAATGGAATGTCATGGAGAAAATAATTCCCATGAGCCTGTCTGTTTTGGATAGCCAGTGTGGGCATTGAGGATTGGCAACTCCATTTTCTCTGCTAGGGGAAGCCAGACCTCCTTGGGGAAAACTATCTTGAATAGGAAAAAAAAAAAAGAAAAGAAATTTTTGTGTTTTCAGCCACCCATTATGTGGCCCCAGAAGATTAATTCAGGTGCTTACTAAACATTTGGGGGCCTTTAAATGCAGCGTTGACCAGTTCTCACCAAGGGCTCGCACACACCGTCCCTCTGCCCAAACATGTTCCCTCCTGACGCGTCCTCATCCCTGGCCTACCCCTCTCTAGCTCCTGCTCATCCTCCAGGACAGGGATGACTTGTTACTTTCCCTAAGAGGTCTTAGTTGACCTGCCAAATTATCATTTTCTTTATCCTTTGGGCTTCTCTAACACCCTGGATCTCTCTTCTTTCATGGAATTTTATCATTTGACTTTTTTTCTATTTAACTGCCTACATTCTCCTCCAGCCTGCTCTGCTGGGGCAGTGTAGAAAACAGATAATTCTCTGACTTCACTGTTATTCTTTATTTTGTTCTATTCTTTAGTGCCACTAGTGTAGAAAGGCTTCCCAGATGGCTCAGAGGTTAAAGCATCCGCCTGCAATGCGGGAGATCTGGGTCCGATCCTGGGTCAGGAAGATCCCCTGGAGAAGGAAATGGCAACCCACTCCAGTATTCTTGCCTGGAGAATCCCATGGATGGAGGAGCCTGGTGGGCTATAGTCCATGGGGTCGCAAAGAGTCGGACACGACTGAGCGACTTCACCCAGAACCCAGAACCCAGTGTAGAAAAGGCTTGATTTTACTCATTGGTCCTTACCATTCAGGCTTACCAGGTGGCTCAGTAATAAAGAATTCACCTGCCAATGTAGGGGATGCAAGAGACATGGGTTTGATCCCTGGGTTGGGACGATTCCCCTGGAGTAGGAAATGGCAACCCACTTCAGTATTTTTGCCTGGAAAATCCCACAGACAGAGGAGCTACAGCCCATGGGGTCACAAAAAGTCAGACACGACCCAGCGCATGCGTGTGCATGCACACACACACACACACACACATACACAAAGACATTTTATCTTGGCTTTTACCTGATAGGCCCATTGGTAATTAAACCTCTGACTCCTACAGATCCATTTCTAAAAAGCAACACAAATTTAACTTTGTCTCCATTGGCAGGGACCATTTTTACCTGGTTTCCCCTTATTTTTTCGAGTACTTAGAAATTAGTATTGATGTAATAAATATTTGAGGACAGAACGAATGTGTCCAGCTGCACTGGTACAGTTTCTTAAGCAATGATGTAAAAGAAAAGTAATGTAAATATTATTCAAACAGTTTAATTTTAATCATTCCAATTATAGGCTTTTCTCAGAGGGTTCAATTTTTTTTTTTTTAAACGCTCTACTTAATGCCTTCCAGATGTCGTACTCTGTAATGGACAATGTAGCCGAGTAAACTATGTTCATGGAGAATTGTGTTTACAGTGATAAATATCCAAAGTTTTAAGCTTACCTTGTATCCATTACATTTATTTGAAATATGGTAATATTATTCATTCCAATATATTGCACTATAAAATTCTACACTGCTACACTTAACACTGTTATCTCTCTTAATTCCTATTCCACCTGGCAAACTATGCTTATGTTTCAAGACCTGAATGGAATTTCAACTCCTTTTGGAAGTTTTCTCCTATTTTTTTTTGTCTTCACAGGTAATATTTTTTTTTTACAACCTGGCTCATTGTACACTGCTATTAGTGATGTATATGTCATTTTCTTGCTGGTCTGTAAGCTCTTCTGGGGAGGGGGTGTATTCATGTTTATAAACCCAGACCTCCAACAGGCACTTGTTAGGTGAGTGGAAAAGATAATAAATTTTTTTTTCCTTATGCTGATCCAAAATCTTTGAGAAAAGACCACCAGGCTCCATTTTCTAGCATCCTTTGCAGCTGGGACGGACAGGAGACTTGAGTCCTAGTAGCAGAAATGATGGCCCACTTGGAGGCAGAGCCCCTGAGAACCGCTCTTGTGCCCACTTTGGTGCTCTTTTCTCTCTGGCTGGTTGGGTGCTCAGCCCCCAGGTGACCTGAGAAGTCACCTGCGGTGACTGCCCCCACCTCACTGACATAGAGCATCCTTGCTGGTTCATGACCTTGTACTGTGTTAGGCCAAACCAAGCTTCTATCTATTTTTCACTGTGGCCTAAAATACCCTGACGTACTGGTCAAAGAGGGAATCCACCTAGTCTAAATGATTTAGTCCTCTTTCCTAATTCAGGGCAAATTAGAGACGAATGTCTAGGGATCCATCCATCCATTTATTCAGCCAGTATCAACCGAGTCCTCACCATCTGTCCCATTCTCTCCTGTGTGTTGAAGACAAAACAGTCAGTAAGTAAGGAAGGCACTGATCCAGGCTTCGCGGATGATAAAATACAGTGGAAAAGACAAGCAACAGACAAGCAAAACACAAAACATTTTCAAGTTGTGATAAGTACTATAAAAGAATCAAATAGCATGTGAAGATAGAAAATCAAAAGCAAGCACATGGAGAGTTTTATCTGGGAGGAGGCTCAGGACACACCTCCCTGAGAAGGTAAAGCCAAGACCCAAAGGATGAGGAGCACCCACTGTGTGAAGACTGGAGCTAATATCACTCCAGGCAGAGGGAGCTGCATGCAAAGGCTGGAGCATGGGAAGCAACTTGGCAAGTTTGAAGCCCTAAAAAAGGCAAGCCTGACACATGGAATGAGAGACGATGTTGAATTGAGCAAAGCTAAACTTCTGAGCAATCTTCAGCTGGGTACATGTGACAACATTCTGGTTCTCTGTTTATAAATCTACTATTGGATTGAAGATAAAGACACAGGTGTCTTCTGTTTGCTTTACCCAATTATTTTGTCCTGTGTAGACAGAGGTCACCCAGGGGAAAAACACTTCCAAAGTCAAAGTGGTCCAATATGTTTGATTCTAATTCTTTTTAATTAAGGGCCATCTGGGTTACTAAATTCATTTTATAAAAGAAACAAGGAGTTCCTTTCTATGAAAATATGTTTTACTTTGCTTTATGCATAGTTGCAAGCATAAACTTTACTGATTAGGGTTAATCATTTGAAAATATGGATAAACACGTGGTCTCTTCCATGAGTTAGAGCACTGCACAATACATCATTAACATTTATTGATAGAAAATTATCACTCCTTTTAATTACTGTTACTCTTATTTGAGTATAAAGATAACATACTTTATCCTTCTCTTAAATGTGCCAATGACTTTCTACTTTACAGCATCCATTTCAATGGTTAACAATTTTGTCCAACCTCAGGTTAGCCTCAGTGCTGCTGTGAGAAATTGTCTTGCCAGTAGCTACATGTGTAATTATCTCCATACACTGCTAACAGTTTTATGTACAATGTGTTGCCTAAAGGATTCTTCACTGAGTGCCATGAGTTAAGGACACCTAATATAAAAGCCATGGGATCTCATTTCAATGGCTTTATGGAGGTGGAAAAGACTATCTTCCATCTTGGAAAAAGACCTCTGGTTATTAATTACTCTTACCCATAGACAGGGACAGTTCGGAATCGAATTCAGCAGGTTATGGGGGCAAATTCAGGATCTACAGAGCCTCTGATTCAGCACCGTGATGGACTGCTATGTTGACTGCATTAGGGTTAGTCCATGGTAGCTTGCCTTGAGAATGAAATCACCATATTATCTTTTAGGCTTCCATGGTCGCTCAGAAGGTAAAGAATTTGCCTGCAATGCAGGAGACCCAGATTCCATCCCTGGGTTGGGAAGATCCCCTGGAGAAGGAAATGCAACCCACTCCAGTATTCTTGCCTGCAGATTCCTATGGACAGAGGCTGGCAGGCTATAGTCTATGGGGTCACAAAGAGTCGAACACGACTGAGCAACTAACACATGCATATAATCTTTTAATATTCTTGGGTAAAATAACAATATTTTGATTATCTCTTTGTAAATGCATATTGAAATATGACAGTGAAGTGGCAGGCTATCTACAACTCTTTTTCAAATGGTTCGGCCAAACAAAGTCTGAAGATAGAGCAAATGTGATAAAATGACCACAGGGGAGTCTAGGTCAAGAATAAACAGGTGTTTCTTCTTTTCAGTTTTATTTATTTTTTTTTTTGCAGACTTTTAGTTTTTTAAATAAAATATAATTTGGGGAAGGGATGAGAAGGCGATAGCCTTGATGCCAATGGAGAACCTAAATATCCTTTAAGTATAGCATGGAGCATGGGAAGCAACTTGGCAAGTTTGAAGCCCTAAAAAAAAGGCCAGCCAGGCAAATGGAATGTGATATCACGGTGAGTGGAGCAAAGGTAAAGATAACGAGAGCGGCTACCTTGGTTTCCCCAGTTTCTCAGTAATTTGCTCTGTCAGTGGTTTGTTGCCTGGGTTTTAAAGCTACACAAACTCCATTAAACATCTCTCAGTTTTGTGACACTCCAGGAAAAGAGGCATCCTGGGTTTCATTCATTTTCAATACCATAGCATACTGAGAAATGCTTTCCTAAAGCAAGTCAGGGTTTTGTTTCCTGCATTGTCAGGAAATCCAGGCTTCCACATCAAATGTAAGGGAGATCATATGATATGCTTTATGTGAAATACTTAACCCCATGCCAGGCACACAATGAGCCTGTGATAAATGACAGCTGCCTTGTCATCACCGTGTTTATTAGCTCCTACAAATCCTTTATCAGAGAATGACTGCTTGAACTTCAAACCTACGTCCATCAATCAAGTTAACAGATATTTATTGATAGCAGAATATGACTAACAGCTAATTCTGTGAATAGCCAGTGTACAGTAACTCAGAAAGGGACAGTTCACAATGGAGCAAACAATCAGATTTCATACACACATACAGGGTAGCACTTAAGCCAGGATTTAAAGCATGTTTAAATTTTCCATAGGCAGCAAGCCTATCTCCTCCTCATCCCTCCCCCAAATTGTATTTTATTTTGAAAAACTAAAAGCCTGCAAAAAAAAAAAACTGAAGAGAAAAACATGTTTATTTTTCACCTAGATTCCTCCATGGTTATTGTTTTCTCACATTTGCTCTATCTTCAGACTGGCTGAACCATTTGAAAATCAGATCAGATCAGATCAGTTGCTCAGTCGTGTCCAACTCTTTGCGACCCCATGAACTGCAGCACGCCAGGCCTCCCTGTCCATCACCAACTCAGGGAGTTCACTCAGACTCATATCCATTGAGTCAGTGATGCCATCCAGCCATCTCATCCTCTGTCGTCCCCTTCTCCTCTTGCCCCCAATCCCTCCCAGCATCAGAGTCTTTTCCAAGGAGTCAACTCTTCACATGAGGTGGCCAAAGTACTGCAGTTTCAGCTTTAGCATCATTCCCTCCAAAGAAATCCCAGGGCTAATCTCCTTTAGAATGGACTGGCTGGATTTCCTTGCAGTCCAAGGGACTCTCAAGAGTCTTCTCCAACACCACAGTTCAAAAGCATCAATTCTTTGGCACTCAGCCTTCTTCACAGTCCAACTCTCACATCCATACGTGACCACAGGAAAAACCATAGCCTTGACTAGATGAACCTTTGTTGGCAAAGGAATGTCTCTGCTTTTGAATATGCTATCTAGGTTGGTCATAGCTTTCCTTCCAAGGAGTAAGCGTCTTTTAATTTCATGGCTGCAGTCACCATCTGCAGTGCTTTTGGAGCCCAGAAAAATAAAGTCTGACACTGTTTCCACTGTTTCCCCATCTATTTCCCATGAAGTGATGGGACTGGATGCCATGATCTTCGTTTTCTGAATGTTGAGCTTTAAGCCAACTTTTCACTCTCCACTTTCACCTTCATCAAGAGGCTTTTGAGTTCCTCTTCACTTTCTGCCATAAGGGTGGTGTCATCTGCATATCTGAGGTTATTGATATTTCTCCCAGCAATCTTGATTCCAGTTTGTGTTTCTTCCAGTCCAGCGTTTCTCATGATGTACTCTGCATAGAAGTTGTAGCTATCCTGACACTACACCCTCAGATTTCAACATGTATTTCAACCACAATATTGTTACCTGTTGTTGCATTAGTCACTCAGTCATGTCCAACTCTTTGTGACCCCATGGACTGTAGCTCACCAGGCTCCTCAGTCCATGGGATTCTCCAGGCAAGAATACTGGAGTGGGTTGCCATTTATTCCTCCAGGGGATCTTCCCAACCCAGGGACTGAATCTAGTCTCCTGCATTGCAGGCAAATATTTTACCGTCTGAGCCACCAGAAAAGCCCAATTGTTATTTTACCCAAGACTATTAAAAAGTCAATGGCACCCCACTCCAGTACTCTTGCCTGGAAAATCCCATGGACGGAGGAGCCTGGAAGGCTGCAGTCCATGGAGTCGCTGAGGGTCGGACATGACTGAGTGACTTCACTTTCATTTTTCACTTTCATGCATTGGAGAAGGAAATGGCAAGCCACTCCAGTGTTCTTGCCTGGAGAATCCCAGGGATGGGGGAGCCTGGTGGGCTGCCCTCTATGGGGTCGCACAGAGTCAGACACGACTGAAGTGACTTAGCAGCAGCAGCCATGATATCATCTAGTATGCAATACATTTTCAGATTTTCCCAACTTTCACAAACTGTTTTTTTATAGCTTTTCTTATTTTATTTTATTTTTATGTACTTTTTAAAGCCAAGAAACAGTTAATGAACAAGCATTTGTTTGCTATCAAGACTGTACCTCCTGTGCCTTCCCTGGTGGTCCAGTGGTTAAGACTCCATCCTTCTAATGCACAGGGCGTTGGTTTGATATTGGTCTGGGAAAATAGATCCCACATACTGTGCAGGCACGCACACACACACACACACACACACAGATTGTATGTCTGGTTCCAGGTGATTCCCACGAAGGCAGAGGCTCTTGATATTGTTTTCTACACATGGAATGATAGGCACTTCATCAACCCTGAGATCAATCATTCTGGGTAGTCGACAAGTCCTCACAATTGAATTCCCTTTTGATAAGACTTCTGAGAAACATCGAGGAGAATATTAAAACAATTACTCATGTGGTTCACTTTAAAAAAATTTTCATGTTAATTTTCTGATAATTGGAGGGATAAGGTGGAAAGCGGTGGGTGGGGGAGGGGGCAAATGATTACTTTCCCTTTGATTATCTGCCTAATTGTTTTCATTCCCTAAGATGCTTTGTCACTGACGTGTGGACTTAGCATTACATTGGGAATACAGGTGCCCAGAGGTAAATATTGTTTCTACATTCTGTGGTTCATTTGAGGTAGTTAGAAATGTAGAGACCTATTTCTTTTTTCAGAGTGCACTTTTGTTTGCAGCAGATAGATCCTATCTCCTTGGAAATAATTAGATAAAGTTATAATGCTCCGCAGCTGCTGAGTTATTAGCCAAATGCTCACCAAATGAGATCTCTCATTAGGGCTCATGAACAGGTAATCTCTTTTGATAGATGAACTTATAATTTTCATATCCATTTACACAAGTCACAGATATCTGCTTTTATATTGATTTCTAATGACTTGGCACATAGGATGCTATATTTGATTTCCCCTTTTAAAGGAGATAAAATCATTACTGACACGTGATTAAGCTCATTTTCAAAATGGCACAGGATCTGCTAGGAATTAGATATTGTGAATGGTGATAGTTTATGCACTGAGACTCAAAATTTTTTCTTAGTTTTAACTTCAATGGAAAGTCATGTCTTCTGATATCTTCACCATTATGCAAACTGATAATTATAATTCACATACAACTTGTCCACACGTCCCTATTTAACCAAAGCTGATGAGTAGAAGTTAACACTAAGTTACAAATGGAAACAGGTCAAAGTGTTCATTTTTTCCTGCCTCGGAGCCAGATTGCTTCAGGATCTAAACTGCTGCTTGATAGCAATTTAGTAACTTTTGGGTGGTCAATCTTTTTCTTGATGAACTGAGAAAATTCCAATATCTTCCCTTATTGCAAGTAGAAAAAGCTTACCTCATTTACAGGAGGTAATAAATACATCTGCGGCAGCTTAGTTTTTTGATCATGAAAGGATGGTATTGAAACTGGAATCCTCTTACACGGTCTTACTAGGAATGTAGAATAATGCAGATCCCCTGGAAAACAGTCTGGAAGTTCCTACAAAGGTTAAACAAAGAGCTACCATTTGACCTGAAATCCCACATCTAGGTGCAATGGCACCCCACTCCAGTACTCTTGCCTGGAAAATCCCATGGACAGAGGAGCCTGGTAGGCTGCAGTCCATGGGGTTGCTAGGAGTCGGACACGACTGAGCGACTTCACTTTCACTTTTCACTTTCATGCATTGGAGAAGGAAATGGCAAGCCACTCCAGTGTTCTTGCCTGGAGAATCCCAGGACGAGGGAGCCTGGTGGGCTGCCGTCTATGGGGTCGCACAGAGTCGGACATGACTGAAGCGACTTAGCAGCAGCAGCAGCAGTAGGTATTTAACCAAGAGAATTGAAAATATATGTCCATACATTGAAAGCAACACTATTCATAATCACCAAAAATGGAAACAAATCGAATGTTCATCAACTGATGAATGGAAAAATCAAGTCTGAAATAGCCATATGATGGAGTGTTATTTGACACCAAAAGCTGTACTGAATTGAGCTCCGTCATAGATGAGCCTTGAAAACATTGTGCTAAGTGAAAGAAACCACATGCGAAAAAAATCATTTTACGATTCCATTTATATTAAATAGCCAGGATAGGCAATTCTATAAAGACAGAAAGTTGATTAATTGTTCCTTAGTGCTGGGAGTGTTGGGGGAGAAATGGGTAGTGACTGCTAATGAGCATAGGACTTCTTATTTGGGCGACAAACAACTGTTTTAAAATAGATTGTGGTGACGGTCAAACAACTTTGTGAATCTACTAAAAGCCATTGAAGTGCACATCTTAAGTGGATCAACTGAATGCTGTGTAAATTTTATAAAAAGTGTTTTATATAGAATTAATATGTGGTGGCGGTTTAGTTGCTAAGTCAGGTCCAACTCTTGCAACCCTGTGGACTGAAGCCCACCAGGCTCCTCTGTCCATTCCTTCCCAGGCAAGAATACTACAGTGGGTGGCCATTCCCTTCTCCAGGGGATCTTCCCAGCCCAGGGATCTAATCCAGGTCTCCTGCATTGCAGGCAGTCTTCCACATTGCAGGCAGTCTTCCGCACTGCAGCTGAATTCTTTACTGACTGAGCCACCAGGGAAGATCAGAATTAATATACATACAACATATTTATGTACCAAATAATATATATTAAATTACATCAATACATAACATGGTATAATGTTTATATCTATCTATCTACTATCTTTAGTAGTAGTTCTTTCTGGGGAAGGAAAAGGTGTGGTTTTGTTAACATGCAGCCACTAGGACAACGCAAAAATTATTCAGTGATTATTACCACTTTCGGAAAAGTAGCTTAGAAAGATTTCTATTCACCATATTTAATTCATTGGTATTTGAAGACAAAGCACAAATACCACAGTGCTATGTCTGTGTCTTTCATAATATGAATGAGACAGACAAGTCATAGTGTGTAAGGCTTGGGAAACATTTCCTCTTCAACAAAAATGAACAAGGTTGAAATTCCTCCTCTTACAGTCTCTGAGTTCCAGAATATTTTACTTCTTGGTCTAGGAAGTTACACAGTGTGTGTTTTGTGATAATTCATTGAACTGTATACTTATATTTTGTGCACTTTTCTGAATGTTTATTATTTTTAAAATGTATTACCTCATGGGCTGGGGCATTCAGGCATGACCAGAAACATGTGTTAAGGGTTTTTTCCCAGGTACAAGTTAGAGGGGTGGGGAAATGTTTTAGCTTTGGCTTTCCTTCTCCCCCTGGACAATAGGGCAGGTTTGGGGGACAAGGGCCCCAGCGTGAGAAGTCAAGGTAGAGTAACTGGCTCCCAAGTCTATTAGAAACTGGACAAGCTTACCTTCCACGTCCATGGTCACCTGTGTGATGATGACTGTCTTCTTGGGACCCTTGGGAGGTCCTGAGTCCCATCAATCAACTGCTGCCATGACTGGGGTGGGGCCATTGCCTCCTCCATGGACCATCTTCTTGCAGGGTGGGCGAGGCCTTTGGTGGAGGCTGGGACCCGTTTCTTGGGCATTCCTTTCTCCGGTGTTCAGGGACCCCACAGTTAAAATAGGCTACCTTTCCTGGCAGAGGTTTACAGAAAGCACTTTTGGGGTGACCAGGAGCTGAGTCTTGTCTTATCACGATGCTCCCAAATGGCTGGTTTTGCCCTTGTTCCTTTCTTGTCATGCTGTTCTTTCCTTTCCTCCTTGGCCTGATATCTATTGGTAAAAACACTGATGGGCATGTCAATAAGAGAGTTGAGAGGGGTTTGGGGTCCCCTGGTAAGCTTTTGACATTTCTGATAATGTCAAGGGCTGACCAGCTAAAGAAGTGGGTGCAAATACAATGCATCCCTTGAAAGTGTTTGGGTCCACATTCATATGTTTTTTGAGAGTACTGACTAACCAGACCTGAAATAGGACTCAATTTTCATCATGGTCTTGGGTGATCTCTTTAACCTTACCGCAGTTCACAGTTTTAATTATGCATCATTTATCCCTTCAATGAAGCAAAGGATCCTGTGATCCTTTCTAGTGATACTAGGCTGACTTGGCTGAGAGTGCCAGTTAGAATCCCTTAGAAGCACTGCCATCATGCCCAGGGGCCCCAGGGGTACTGACGAGGTTGGGCACGTGTAATTCTTTAGCATGTTTGAGCCTGTGCCCAAATATAGGTCTTCCCCTCAAGGGTGCAACAGTAAGAAAGCACAATATTTGGTCCCTTCCAAGTAAGGTCAGGGCTTTCCAGGCGGTGATATTGGTAAAGAGTCCACTTGCAATGCAGGCAACACAAGAGATGTGGGTTCAATCCCTGGGTTGGGAAGATCCCCCACAGAAGGAAATGGCAACCCACTCCAGTATCCTTGCCTGGAAAATACCAGGGATGGAGGAGCCTGGCAGGCTACAGTCCATAGGGTCGCAAAGAGTGGGACACGACTGAGCATGTGCGCAGTTTGAAGCTGGAAGTAAGGTCAAAGGGAGCCTTCTCTCATAGCTCAGTTGGTAAAGAATCTGCCTGCAATGCAGGAAACCTGGGTTTGATCCCTGGGTCGGAAAGATCTCCTGGAGAAGGGAAAGGCTACCCACTCCAGGATTCTTACCTGGAGAATCCCATGGACAGAGGAGCCTGGTGGGCTACAGTCCATGGAGTTGCCAGAGTAGGACACAACTTAGCAACTACACCACCACCACCACCAAGGTCAAAGGAGAGAGTCAGTCCCTGGAATTCTTTGGTGAATCTGTGAGGCATTTCCTCTGACAACCAGCCCCAGCAAGGGGGACACTGAATGGGGTTAGACAGAGAAAGGACTGTGGACTCCGGTAATTCCCTGAGGCTCTGCCTGCTACTTCCTGAAAAGGGCAAAGACACTCGGGCTGCACTTCAGGCTCAGAAGAGTAGAGAGGCTTACAGGGTGGGGGAGCGGCTGAAGACAGCAAAAGAGTGCTGGGGCTTGGTCTTCTGTCCCCGCCCCCAACCCCGGGGTGCCTCTAGGGAGGACTTTGTGTAGACTGAATGGGTTCCAGCTGGCTAGGGTCCCTAATGCAGGACTTATAGAGCTCTGGGTACTCTCTTAGGGCCACAAAAGCCTAAATGTAAGAAACTTCTATTTTTTCTACCTTTAGCAGAAGATGTCTAACTCGAGGATGGTATTATGGTTGAGGCTTCCATTTTCTAGAAAGGCCTAAAGAAAATGAGTTTTTTTGGGTCTTAAAGAATCTAGAGAAAACTTGTCCCCATGACTCAGAACGCAGCCAAGGGGTGAGTCCTTGAGGCGGGACAAGGTGTTGCCCATGGGTCTTTCAGGGAGAGGATGCTCCTCTTAGACTGGGGGCCCAGAGGGGGCTCCCTAAGACAGGACTGGTTCCAGGTGTCCCCATCCACCTAGTCCTGGCAACTCTGGCCTCAGTGGGAGTCAGCCACCCACCCCCAGGCGGTGGTTCTGTTGGTCCCAGCGTCCCAGGCGTGTCCTATCCCAGCCTCCTGGGTACCCAGGATGAGTGACTTCCTGATGGCTCCTCTATAGATTCTATGGCCAATCATTAATCCCTGTGGGCTGAGGTGTGTTCCAGCGGAACTAGACACTTTCTCATAGTTCTAGGACCTATTTAGGTCCCAGAATTTTTTTTTTTTTTCTAAAAGGGTGGTACATTTCCGAAAACAGGCACTGGCTATTAAGGGAAATGGTTTGTGGAAAAGCCTCTCTTTCCCCTTCCCTTTTGTGGGTGGTCTCCGCCCATCAGCCTGGTGCCACCCTCCCTTGCCTCCCCTTCCCACACTCGCTCTGTCCAGTGGGCGATGGGCTGGGTGCAGTGGGTCAAGGTTGGGGGTTAGGCCAACCCCAGCTCTGCACTTGCGGGGACTCATGACCTGGAGACCCCGCACAGACACTCCCGGTCTCGCAACCCTGGGAGGCAAACCGAGGGAACTGGGATCAAGCCCCGGGCTTGTATCCGGGCGGGGCGTGGCCAGGTGCGCCTCTGGCCGGGACAGTGGGAGCTGGGGCTGGGCGGGACCCAGATGTGCGCGGACCAGGGAGGGGCCTGGAGGGCCGCTGGGTGGTGGGCAGAGCTGGCGCGGAAGGATGGCCTGGACTGGGTTCCACCACTGCGAGTCTCCCAACACCCCGGGGTACCCCCACGGGTCACCTACGGGGTAGGGAGCTCCCAAACGGACTGCAGTGGCGCAACTGCCGCGGGAGCTCACAGAAAGGTTGCTTTTTTAATTTCCACTCAGTTGGACCTGATGATTTTTAGTTAAATGGTGGATGAGGCAAACCCACAGGGCAACGCTAGGATGGTTGGGGTCCCTGGCTGCCTGTGGGAAGGGCGGGAGACTTTCCCTGATGAGCCCTCTGCAGATGTAACAAGGATAAGTGGAAGACCCCGCGGTAAGGTTGGAAAATGCCTGGCCGACTTCAACCATTGAAAGCGGAGTTAGGTAGATGAGTGGGAAGTAAAGAGTCAGATGGGGACACAGTGATGAGACAAGGAGAGTAAGACATAGGTAGACCAGTAAGACACTTATAAGGGGGGACTTCCCTGGTGCTCCAGGGGTTGAGACTTTGCCTACCAAGGCAGGCGCTGCAGGTTCGGTCCCTGGTCGGGGAGTTAAGGTCCCCACATACCTCGCAGCTATAAAACCCAAACAAAAAACCACAGACGCAATATTGTAATAAACTAAATAAAAACTTTAAAAATGGCCCACATCAAAGAAATTGTTAGGGGAAGCACACAGATTGAAACCGCCCACCCTGGCCAGGCACCATAGTAACCATTTGCATGAGCTGCTTTATGACAGGAGATCCTGATAAGGAATATGAAACTAATAAGCCACCACCAACCAGAAGAGTTCGGGGAAAGGTCTAAAGGAGACACCGCGTGTCTATCCACTTCCCAGAATCCCTCTCACTAGCATCCATCTTGGCTAAGCGATGTGTGCGCCACCAGGAAAGACTCTGAATTAGAATGATTGGCCAAATACCCCGGGAAACTAATCCCATCACCATAAAACCCGACATTGTGAACCACAGGGCAGAGCAGTTCTCCTGGGTTCCCTTACCCTACTGCTCTCCACCCAGGTGCCCTTTCCAGTAAAATCTCTTGCTTGGTCAGCACGTGTCTCCTCAGACAATTCTTTTCCTAGTGTTAGACAAGAGCCTGCTCTTGGGGCCCTGTAGGGGTCCCCCCCTTCCTTCAACAAAATCTTAAAAAAAAAAAAAACGCCTGTAAGGGTAGGGGTGGGGAGGGAGCGAGAAGATGCTTTTAACTGAGAGCTTGAAAGGTAGCATGCAGACTGCCTTGATGTTGGCGGACGGACCTATTCCCTCACTTGTACTTTCTGCGACTCATCCTCTCCAGGGAGATTTCCGGGGCAAGCACACTAGGGACTTTTTCGGTTCTACACGGTTTGTGGCAATAGGTCCCCAAATGCCGCAGACAGTAAGAATGCATAAAAGAGAGAGAGAAACAGGAATTCAGGCAGTGCCTCTCAAGCACAAAGGAGGTGAGAAGCTGAGGCTTAACTGAAATCTGGCTGACTCCACCCGAGATGTAATTGGAGGGTAGGTTCCTGTTTCCTTGCAGAAGGAATTCAGAGACGACAGGGAGGTCAAGAAAGCAAAGAGAGGATTTATTTAAGTGATGGTACACTCTCAAGTGGAGAAGGCAATGGCACCACACTCCACTACTCTTGCCTGGAGAATCCCAGGGACGGGGGAGCCTGGTGGGCCGCCATCTATGGGGTCGCACAGAGTCGGACATGACTGAAGCGACTTAGCAGCAACAACACACTCTCAAGGGGAGTGTGGGCAGACTCAGGTGAGTAGCTGCATTGAGCTTCTTTGGCAAGTGGGTAATATGGGGTGTAGAAATGAAGGGGTGGAATATTCTTTGGGGAGGGAGAAGTTTGGGGGGTTGTGTTCTTTGATTTTCCTCCCAGCTCCACCTCCCCGAGGGTAGGAGGAATTTTTGTCCTTATTTAGCCTTGATGGGAAGTGTCATGGTGCTGATGCATGATAGGAAATTCTTATTTGAAGGTTTGTTTTATTGTGATGAGAGCATAAGGAGCAAAAGTTACATTTGAACACCAGAGATTCCTTCCTTTTCCCACCTTTCTTTGTTTGCCTCCAGGACACTTGTCACCCCAGCTGTGTGGTTTGCTGTCAGCCTGGAGGTTCCTTCTTTTGTTGCTTAAAGACCCCCATTGTTTACAAGATGGGTAGTTTCCTGCCATCTGGCCTGTGCCCCCTTTTGTCTGCTCATATCTAGCTGCTGCTACTGCTGCTAAGTCGCTTCAGTCGTGTCCAACTCTGTGCGACCCCATAGACGGCAGCCTACCAGGCTACCCCGTCCCTGGGATTCTCCAGGCAAGAACACTGGAGTGGCTTGCCATTTCCTTCTCCAATGCATGAAAGTGAAAAGTGAAAGTGAAGTCCCTCAGTCATGTCCGACTCCTAGCAACCCCATGGACTGCGGCCTACCAGGCTCCTCTGTCCATGGGATTTTCTAGGCAAGAGTACTGGAGTAGGGTACCGTCACCTTCTCTGACTCATATCTAGCTACCTGCTTGCTTTAGCAAATCCACAGCATTCCATGTTTTGTAAACCTATCACAGAGTCAAATTTTAAGTTGGAGCAGAGAAGCAATGCAAAGGGAATTAGCAAGAAACAATAGTTTAAGCACTGCTTTGTTTAGCAGCTGAGCCCTTTAAAAAAAAAAAAGTTTTATATTGGACAGTAGTTGATTTGGAGGCTTTTCTGGTGGTTCAGATGGTAAAGAATCTGCCTGCAATGCAGGAGACCTGAGTTCAAACCCTGGGTTGGGAAGATCCCCTGGAGAAGAGAATGGGTACCCACTCCAGTAAACTTGCCTGGAGAATTCTATGCATAGAGGAGCGTGGCTGGCTGTAGTCCATGGTGTTGCAAAGAGTTGGACATGATTGAGCGAGTAACACTGTCTTGATTTACAATGTTGTGTTAGTTGCAGGTGTACAGCAAAGTGATTCAGTTAACATATACATATATCTATTCTTTTTCAAGTTATTTTCCATTTAGATTATTATAGAATATCAAGCAGTGTTCCCTGTGCTATACAGTATTAGGTCCATGTTGGTTATCTATAATATAATAGTGTGTATATGTCAATCCATATGCAGAGTACATCATGAGAAACGCTGGGCTGGAAGAAGCACAAGCTGGAATCAAGATTGCCGGGAGAAATATCAATAACCTCAGATATGCAGATGACACCACCCTTATGGCAGAAAGTGAAGAGGAACTCAAAAGCCTTTTGATGAAAGTGAAAGAGGAGAGTGAAAAAGTTGGCTTAAAGCTCAACATTCAGAAAACGAAGACCATGGCATCTGGTCCCATCACTTCATGGGAAATAGATGGGGAAACAGTGGAAATAGTGTCAGACTTTATATTTTTGGGCTCCAAAAGCACTGCAGATGGTGACTGCAGCCATGAAATTAAAAGACGCTTACTCCTTGGAAGGAAAGTTATGACCAACCTAGATAGCATGTTCAAAAGCAGAGACATTACTTTGCCAACAAAGGTCCGTCTAGTCAAGGCTATGGTTTTTCCAGTGGTCGTGTATGGATGTGAGAGTTGGACTGTGAAGAAGGCTGAGCGCTGAAGAATTGATGCTTTTGAACTGTGGTGTTGGAGAAGACTCTTGAGAGTCCCTTGGACTGCAAGGACATCCAACCAGTCCATTCTGAAGGAGCTCAGCCCTGGGATTTCTTTGGAAGGAATGATGCTAAAGCTGAAACTGCAGTACTTTGGCCACCTCATGTGAAGAGTTGACTCATTGGAAAAGACTCTGATGCTGGGAGGGATTGGGGGCAGGAGGAGAAGGGGACGACAGAGGGTGAGATGGCTGGATGGCATCACTGACTCGATGGACATGAGTTTGAGTGAACTCCAGGAGTTGGTGATGGACAGGGAGGCCTGGTTTGCTGCGATTCATGGGGTCGCAAAGAGTCGGACACGACTGAGCGACTGAACTGAACTGAACTGACTGATATGTCAATCCAAACTCCCAGTTTATCCCTCCCCGCTTTGGTAACCTTAAGTTCGTTTTCTATGTCTATGAGTCTGTTTCTGTTTTGTAAATAAGTTCATTTGTTAAGTGAAACAGGAAAAGACAAGTAGCATATGATACAACTTATATGGGAAATCTAAAAAATGATATAAATGAACTTATTAATGAAGCTGAGCTCTTAAAAGCTTACGTGTTCCTCCCTCCCTGTGATGAGAATATTTATTTTACTTCACAACTGAGGCACAGGACTCTCAGAGGGGGAGCATTAAATACCAGTCCAACAGGTGTTCAAGGCAAAAGGTGAGAACAAGCCTTGTTGTGACCAAATTACCCCATTTTATTATTCCGTAATTAGCTTCCTTCTCAAGCCTGAGACACTTAGAATCCTAGTCAAAATTCAACTTCGGTTTTCTTGGTAGCATTTTGTGATTTTATGTCTGAGTTTATTCACCCAAATATTGTATCTTCAGGATGGCTTATAAGTAATAACTATATTACATGGTGAAAGATTCAAGATCTAAGGTTGTTGATACTATAAAAATACAAAGTACCTAGTAATGTATAAAAGCAGGTCAACTAAAAAATATAGTCACAAGCTGAAAGTAGAGAGTTATTTTATTTGGTGGAAATGTTTAGGACTCACAGCCCAGGAGACAACATCTCAGTAGCTCTGAGAAAACTGCTCCAAGGAGGCAGGAGGGGAAGTCAGGCTATATACAAATTTGCTGCAAAGGGAGCAGGCAGTCGGAACATCAAAGATCAGGTAGCAAGTTAAGGAATTTAGCATTCTCTGTGCGGGAAGATGCAGACCTCCAGGCTCACTGAATTCATTCCTTTCATATGCACCTCAGCTGTCTGGGCCCAATCCCGTTTCCTCTTCTCCTTGCTTCTTGCATTCCCCCAGCTCCTCAGCAGTCACCGTGGGGGATGGCAGTATCCTCTGGATCACAGTGTTGGGAGCTCTCTTCATGTTTGGAGGCCAGAAATCACTGCTGGCTGCGACAGTTCTTGTTTATTAATATGTCAGGAGATATTTTCATTTCATAGCAGATTCAACAAAATGGCAACCAAGCAGTAAGATGTCTTCAAAACCATCTAGTGTTTGACTATGCATTTTATGGCTTAATACATATCAACCTCCAAAAAACAGCGGATTATTTCAATAGAATGACATATCTCCAAATTTACAAATATCCTGGCCATTTTCTGAACTTTGGAGCTTTCATCTGAAGTTCTGGCTTTCTAGAAATATTACAATATTTATAATTTTATGAACTTAGTTATAAGCTCAGTCATTGGACAAAGATCGGTCTAAATGACAGGATGTCCTAAAAAAGTGAAAACATTTTTATACGCACCTTAACCCACCAAACCCTTGATTGAGAGTAATTATAATTATCAGCTCAAATGATGTATAAATTATTCCCCTGGAATTCCTTTTCGTTATTGTTTTGTGAACACTGTTTCCTCATAAACAGAGAAAATCCAAGTCTTGGTTAGATACTTAGTGGAGTTCAAATTAATGCAATTTAATAATAAATTTACCAATTTGTGTTGAATTGTTAATATTTAGCTGCTGGCCCTGTGTATGTCAAATGACCATGATAAGTAAAATTTCTTGTGTAAATAGCTCCCAGTTATTCTTCAGCATCACCTTACATACAATTCAGATTCTTTGAGATTTGATCTGTCTGTCTGACACAAGTGTTCCTTCAGTCGTTAGGATTCGTGGCTTATTTTCTTGACCTGATACGGCCTTGTTAGAAAAAATTTGGCAGTTATTTAGTGCCATCTAGTGGATAATTTGTTGTGAAGAAACGCTCTAAAAATCTTGTTTAACAAAAAGGCTTGTTGTATTTTATTTATTTATTTTTTAATAATACCACTGAAGGTATATAATTTTAATTTCAAATTTTATAAATTAGGACATAATAAAGCCATCAAAATTTTAAATCATTTACTATTGCATTAAATAACTAGTTTTTTGCTTAGCTAAGAAACATACTTCAGATTGCCCAGATAGCTTACAATCACTCTCTTATTAAAAAAACATTAAAAATTTCACACCTAATTTAAAACTCTGCCACACATATTTTGCATTCATCAAAAATTTTAAATTATACTATTCAGAAGAACTGAGTTAATAGTGCTGTTAAGTATACAAGTGTTAATAACAAGAATGTAATTTCTTATAAAATTACTTTGGAGAGCATATGATTTACTGAAAAATAAATATTTTAGGGAAATAACTTAGAATATTTTAGCATAACATTCATGATGTTAATTCTCTAAAATTTTGCTCTTCATTAGTTTCATAAACAAAATGCCAGTGTATATTCTGCCACTATGAAATAAAACATCTTTTAAAATAATCACTTTTTGTTTCATACATGATATTTTACATGTTTCAAT
This sequence comes from Bubalus kerabau, assembly GCF_029407905.1. Taxonomy (NCBI): domain Eukaryota; kingdom Metazoa; phylum Chordata; class Mammalia; order Artiodactyla; family Bovidae; genus Bubalus; species Bubalus kerabau. Next base: position 57,182,534 of record NC_073644.1, read on the forward strand.
GCCATTCTCCCAAATCTTCCCACCCTCTCCCTCTCCCACAGAGTCCATAAGACTGTTCTATACATCAGTGTCTCTTTTGCTGTCTCGTACACAGGGTTATTGTTACCATCTTTCTAAATTCCATATATATGCGTTAGTATACTGTATCGGTGTTTTTCTTTCTGGCTTACTTCACTCTGTATAATAGGCTCCAGTTTCATCCACCTCATTAGAACTGATTCAAATGTATTCTTTTTAATGGCTGAGTAATACTCCATTGTGTATATGTACCATAGCTTTCTTAGCCATTCATCTGCTGATGGACATCTAGGTTGCTTCCATGTCTTGGCTATTATAAACAGTGCTGCGATGAACATTGGGGTACACGTGTCTCTTTCCCTTCTGGTTTCCTCAGTGTGTATGCCCAGCAGTGGGATTGCTGGATCATAAGGCAGTTCTATTTCCAGTTTTTTAAGGAATCTCCACACTGTTCTCCATAGTGGCTGTACTAGTTTGCATTCCCACCAACAGTGTAAGAGGGTTCCCTTTTCTCCACACCCTCTCCAGCATTTATTACTTGTAGACTTTTGGATCACAGCAATTCTGACTGGAGGGTTCGGGATGGGGAACACATGTATACCTGTGGCAGATTCATTTTTATATTTGGCAAAACTAATACAATTATGTAAAGTTTAAAAATAAAATAAAATTAAAAAAAAAATCACTTTTGATAGCTTAGCATAGAACTGTACGCCAGGTGGTCAGCATCATCCACTGAATAGATGATGCTGTGTAGTGTTGAGTGGGTAGAAGACACACATTGTTTGAGGACTTTGATGCATGAGCATAGTTAAAAATATAGAAAGATGCAGACGCTAGAGCTCCTGGTATTGCAAATCTGAAGTTTTTTGTTTTTTCAACATCACAGCTTGCTGATAATGAGAGCTATGTGGCAACAAAATGAACTGCATTGCATTGTAGGATATGGGCCTTCATTAAACGTACTCAAACAGTAGTTGAGTTGATGCTTTTGAACTGTGGTGCTGGAGAAGACTCTTGAGAGTCCCTTGGACTGCAAGGAGATCCAACCAGTCCATCCTAAAGGAAATCCGTCCTGAATATTCATTGGAAGGACTGATGCTAAAACTCCAATACTTTGGCCACCTGATGCGAAGAACTGACTCATTAGAAAAGACCATGATGCTGGAAAGATTGAAGGCAGGAGGACAAGGGGGCAACAGAGGCTGAGATGGTTGGATGGCATCACCGACTCAATGGACATGAGTTTGAGTAAGCTCCGGGAGTTGCTGGTGGACAGGGGAGCCTGGTGTGCTGCAGTCCATGGGGTCTCAAAGAGTCAGACATGACTGAGAGAATGAACTGAACTGAACTGAACTGAAACAGTAGGTAGATGTTGATGGTGGTAATGATGATACGATCACAGTGAGAACACTGGCATCATAACCTCCAAGGAAACTGCCATTGGATGGTTATTGATTTTTATGAATTGCAGCAATTGATCCTCTCCACAGATAAGTGAATTGATAGTACCAGTTCTTCCATTTTATAGACTAGAGGAAAAGGGTACAGTATGGTTAAGTAACCTGTTAGAAGTCATACAGCTAGGATTGTGTTGGAAGGATCTGGCCCCAGGTCTGCTCACACCTAGAACTCACACTAGTTCAGTTGTGCTCTGTTGCTAATTGCAGCAGTTACAAATGAGTTTCAGTTTCATTCATTCATTTCCTTTCACTCAGTTATAAATGAATTTCTTGTTTGATGTGTGTGATTGAATCAGAAGGTTCCAGAACACCTTTTATATTCTACAATTTTGTTTCTGTGAAAGGATTTTTCATAAAAGGCAAATGTTTTGACCTTGTATTCTTCTAATCTCTAAGAAATCAATGTAAAATTCCATTTGTGAATTAGGATACATAAAATTTGAATATTATACGTATCATTGACACTGTTATCATTTGGGTTTCCAGGAAACTAAACTCCTTTCTTAATCCCAGAGACCCTCTTTGTATAAGTCTAGGCTTCATCACTCAAACAGAAACTGGCAAATGATGAAGACTTGGTCAATTAGATACTCTCACCCAGGACTTTGAATCATGGAAAATGATAAAAGGAAGAAGAGATGAGTACCACTCACAGTGATGGTGATGCCTGGAGATAGTAGTCAGAGAAGACAGCCTGTGCAGGCCGGTCTACTAACAGTTGCTGTCCTTTCTGCAACTTGTGTGCGAGTGTGCTAAGTCGCTTCAGTCCCTGTCCAGCTCTTTGCTACCCTATGGACTGCAGCTCACCAGGCTCCTCTATCCATGGAATTCTCCAGGCAAGAAAACTGGAGCGGGTTGCCATGCTCTCCTGCAGGGCATCTTCCCGACCCAGTGATCGAACCAGCGTCTCTTAAGTCTACCTGCTTTGGCAGGCGGGTTCTTGACCACTAGCGCCACCTGGGAAGCCCTTTCTGCTCCTTGCCCCTCTTCTATTTTGCCAGCCTGATTGAGCAGCCTCTCATCAATTCTGTGAATCTTAAAATGCTTCCAGTAAATCCTATTTCTGCTTAAGTCATCAGCTAGTTCTATTGCCTGCAGCTGCAAACCTTGACTGACTCCCAACTTCTAACTTTAACACAGTGACCCCTATAGCTACTGATGTTTGCCAACACCAGAGCGCTTATTTGGGACTATCTCTAGTAAATTATGTTTAAAAATATAAGCGTAATTAATTATGGCTTTCTAGTGGCATACAAAGAACTTTCATGAGAAATTTTCTGACCTGACATCACTATCATTCTTCTATACATCTCAGGATACATATTATAATTTTCCTTCACTTACAGAATGATTATTACTGTTTCAGTCTATTGAAGAGTGTGAGACCAAAATTATACAAGTGAAAGACTGATATCCTTTTCTCTCCCTGTGATATTAGACTGTGGATTTAGGAGAATGCAAGAATTTCCATTGGGCTTCCCTGGGGGCTCAAACAGTAAAGAATCTGCCTGCAGTGCAGGAGACTTGGGTTCAATCTCCAGTTGGGAAGATCCCCTGGAGAAAGGAAATGCAACCCACTCCAGTATTCTCGCCTGGAGAATCCTATGGACAGAGACTGGCAGGCTACAGTCCACGGGGTCACAAAGAGTTGGACACAACTGAGTGACTAACACTTTTTTCCCCCAAGAATTTCCATTACTGCATTTTAGGGTTTTATGGATGTGAGAGATAGTATATGATGCTGCTGTAATATAGATTGTGAGCTCTGGAGCCACAATCAAGCCTAGATTTGAATGAATCTCTGTTCTGATTACAGTATGTAATCTCAGGCAGGTTACTTAACTTCTCTGTGTCTCCATTTTCTCAATTTAAAAATGGCAGTAATCACAGAGATTATTTTAATAATCTTACATCTAAGAACGTTAAGGAGTCAAAATTCTCATAATTTTTCATCAACATATGGGATAAAGGAAAAAATATATACACTTAATATATAAAACTAATGCATAGAAATAATTACTTATTTCTGTTAAGGAAGAAGCAAGCTTCAAAGGTTATCTCTAAAGCTTTGCAGTAGCCTCTGTTTTCATTAATTAATAGACAAAGTATAGGAGTGTCAAACCAGGATTTAACGTTAGTTTGGTATTCTTAACTAAAGACCTTATTTGATCTTCTCCAGTTTCTCTGCTGTTGTCCTTTTTTTTCTGTTTCAAGCTGAATAAGGTATATTTGGAAACTCTCTGTACAGTTTTGCAAGTTTCCTATAAGTCTAAAATTAGTTCAGAGTAAAGTCACTTTAAGTACAGAAAAGAAGCAGAAGACCAAAATTTCAGAGGAGTACAAATTATGTTTTATTTTCCCCTGACTTGGAACAACATTATGTCAAAGATATTTTTACACATAAATTGTTAAAATTTATTTATTTTTAATTGAAGGATGATTGCTTTTTAATTTATTGTGCTGGTTTCTGCCAAACATCAGCATGAATCAGCCACAGGTGTGTGTAACCTCCCTCCCATCTCCCTTCCCATCCCACCCCTCTAGATATAAACACATGAAAAGATGCTCGACATCACTCATTATAGAGAAATGTGAATCAAAACGACAATGAGATATCACCACACGCCAGTCAGAATGGCCATCATCAAAAAGTCTACAAACAATAAATGCTGGAAAGGGTGTGGAGAAAAGGGAACCCTCTTGCACTGTTGGTGGCAATGCGAATTGATACAACCCCTGTGGAAGACAGTATGGAGATTCCTCAAAAAAAAAAACTAGGAATAAAACCAGCATATGACCCAGCAATCCCATTATACCTAAAATTTTAAGAGAGAAACTCCGAAGCTAGTCTGCCCATAACACTAAAGGGTTTATCATAGACTTGGCAATATAGTAGTAGCAGAACGGTGACAGGTAAAATGATCGAGATCATGTTAGACTGACTACAATGAAATATTAAGACGGGCTTCTGCTGCCTGCCTTTTCCAGCCGGTCCTTTACTTTCAGTCTAAATTCTTCTTACTGTATTTAATTTGCCTCTTCTACTTTTAGATCCCTTCCCTTTTGCAACACATTTTTTGGTTGATCTTCTAGGATACAGCTCTCTTGTGTCATACCCCACTCTGAAATTGTCATTGTCTCTGCATTTCTTATTTTGTGGCCCATGGGTGAACCACCTGAAATGGATATTAGGAGTGCTGATTCTTGGATGGAACCTTAGACCTGCAGAATCAGAATCCCCGGACACTGGTCTCAGGAATCTGCTTTCCAGTAATCATCCTAGGTCTAACCTTGCAAGACCCCCAGGATGTATCGTTTGAATAAACAAGTTTGACACCTAAGACCGCTTACCTCTTGCTCTGTGTTCTCTCTCCCTGTGGGCCTATTTAGCTCAGAAGCTGGTCTTGTAAAAAAAAAAAAAAAAAAAGTTTTCTTTTTTGCATATTATTGAGCATAGCTTATGCTCAGTTAAATTATTTTGTTTAAATTACAAGTAGCTTTCTCACTGATTTCCTTCAGATTTTAACTGCAGAAACTGAGAAAGAAAGAAAGAAGCCCAGTAGAGATGCGATGTGTTTCCTGTCAATTCAGTTGTAAAATGGGGATAAAGATAGCATGTAGTCTTTAGAACAGCTGTGAAAATTAAGTGAGAATTGAACCTCTAGTGCAGAATAATCTGTCAATAAATATTGCCTTTTATTATTGTTATCTCTGTAATTAATCTACAAGCTTTTTTAAAAGAGCAAAGCTTGCATTTTATTCAGTAGTGTGGTGGTGGTGGTTTAGTCGCTAAGTTGTGTCTGACTCTTGCAACCTAATGGACTTATAGCCTGCCAGGCTAGTCTAGTAACCTGTGACATCATAGGAACTCAGTTCTTAAGTGGATAAGAGAATGATGAGGCCTTCAGATTATGAAAACATGAAAAGAAGGTAGAAAGAGAAGAAATGCAAGAATTTGCTTCTTACCTCATTAGTTAAGAGGTCTTAGGTGTCAAACTTGTTTATTCAAATGATATATCCTTGGGGCCTTGCAGGTTAGACCTAGGATGATTTCTGGAAAGCAGATTCCTGAGACCAGGGATTCTGATTCTGCAGGTCTGAGGTTCCATCCAAGAATCAGCACTGCTGCTGCTGCTGCTAAGTCACTTCAATGGTGTCTGACTCTGTGCGACCCCAGAGACGGCAGCCCACCAGGCTCCCCCGTCCCTGGGATTTTCCAGGCAAGAGTACCGGAGGAGGGTGCCATTGCCTTCTCTGAATCAGCACTCCTAATACCCATTTCAGGTGATTCATCCTTGGTTATAATCTCAATGTGCTCTAGATGGCATCATTAAATTTAACCAAAACAACACTGAAAGAGAGAGAGAGATTTGTCCATTTCCTCTGAAGAGGAAACTAACGTAAAGGATTTCCGTAACTTGTCTAAAGTTACATAGGTGGCAAGGGGTGAAATTGGACTTTGAGAAAACCCTGGTTCTATGACACTCTCTGTCCAGCGTAGCCTTGGCGGCCATGTCTGTGGGTGCGTTTGGTACTGGGCAGGGCTGTGTTCCTGGTGCACAACCTCTTTTCTCACCTTGGGCATCAGTCCAAGGGATTCTGTGTCACTCAGGGTCTAACAGGGTCAGTCAGATTACTTAAAATCTAATTTGAAGGACTGCATGCTTAATCCAATCAATTGTGTGCTAATCAGCCATTAAAATGGCTCACAGCACAGACCCCAGAAGCCTTGGGGATACATTGGTCACACAAACAAGACCATCTGAGAAAGTGAGAGAGAATAACATCTTTTATACTCCCTCTTTATTCCTACATTTCACTTCCCTCTCTCCCTTTTTTAAGCTCTTGCTAATTTTCTCTTCAGACATAGAAAATTATTTTCTTCTTCTAGCTTTATTGAGGTATAATTGACAAGTAAAAGTTGTAAATACTTAGGCGTACAATGTGTTGATTTAATATATCTATACATTGTGAAGTGATTATCACAGTCAGGCTAATTAATGTAGCCATCATTTCTAATGGTTATAATTTGTGTGTGTGTGTGGAGGGGGGGGCGGGGAGAACCCTTGACACCTACTCTCAGGAAATTTCAAGATTATAATTCAGTATTATTAACTATAGTTGTTATACTGTATATCTGATCTTTGGTTAGCTCTTTTCATAGTCTTTAGATTTCAGGCAGTACTTCATATTCATCTCTAGGATTCAGTTCTGTATGAACTTAAGGAAAGAAGTAAGGTGAAATTTGCTGGGTAATTTCTAGGTACTTTTATAACTATGATGTAAAAAAAATGCAGACTGTGTTATGTTACCTTATTCATTAAAAATTAGAAAAGTAAATTTATATTTATGTAGAGATACTGTATGCATGCATGCTAAGTTGCTCCAGTCGTGTCTGACTGTGTCATCCTATGGACTGTAGCCCAGTAGACTCCTCTGTCTGTGGGATTCTTTGGGGAAGAATACTGGAGTGGGTTGCTGTGCCCTCCTCCAGGGATCGGACCTGAGTCTCATATTTCCTGCATTGGTAGGCGGGTTCTTTATCACTGGCATGACGTGGGATGCCCTAGAGATACTGTATATCCCATATCAAAACTCAGAAGCAATCAAAATAAATACTGGTGAATAGCATTGCCTGAAAGTCCACAAATTTCTATACTGAAAAGATGCAATAAAACAAAGTCAATAACAAGCTGCAAAAAAATGTTTTTAACATACAGAAAAAATTTTTAAATATTCTTTACATATACTGAGCACTTACAAATTAATAAGATACTTACTGACACATGAAAAGAGAGATGAGCAAAGGCCATGAATATGAGTGTCATAGAAAAAAAATGCAAGTGGTGAATATAAACAGAGACAGATGACCTCGCTAATAATTAAACACATGGAAACTACAACTAAAGTGAAATATTTTTATCATTAGGTTTAGGCCATTAGCATATCTTAAAATTGGCATATTTTTAGCAGAGCTACTTGAACCTGATGTAAGTATCCCCTTATGAAAAGAAACCTACAATTTTAAAAGAACACATTTAAACATATATGTATATAACATTAAAACATTTGAGGACTCTGCTACTTTCCTTGCCCATTGGCCATGGAGACACGAGATCTTTTCCTGCCAATGTTTCCTCTTTTTCCAGCTATTTTGAGAGACTTGTTCAATGAGTCTTATTGAACATATGGTCAAAGCCCTCAGGGTTTTTGGAAGGAAAATTCAGATTTGAGGTATGCAGGAGAGTCAAGAAGAAACATCTTTCTCTTTGGGTTCTTCCCGAAGGAGGTGAATAGATATTTTAAATCAAGGTGTTTGAATCAGTGAAATGTGGTGCTTATGAGGGTGGTTCCAGTGAGAGCTATCACTTCCTAGCTGAGCTACTCTGGGCAACTGATGTGTTCCCTTTAAGCTTCAGTGTCCTGGTTTCTTCATATGTTCTTTTACTCCGGGAATATATGTACCAGTGTAAGCATCGTGTCTATTTCACTGACTCCTATCTAAGCAATGCTGGGAACATAGTTAGTTCTCTAGGTCCCACTGGCTGGTGACTCTGGAGGTCAAGTGGGAGAAGGAATCATGGCATTGTGAGAAGGAGAGAAGACTGCTTGGAGGAGTTTGAGGAAAATGTTCAGGAAGCTATAGATTATAAGAGAAGGATGCCTATAGCAAAGCTCAGAGGGATGGGGGAAAAACTCAACAGGAAAATCAAACCCTCTGATAACTGCTGTGGATCAGAGAACACTGTCCTCTCACAGGAGGAACTGGGAGACAGCTAATATCTGGGTAAATAGAGAAACACAGTTAAAGGAATAAGGTAGATATATCTGTCTTGCAAGGGAAATAGACCCTAAACATAATTAGGAAAAAAATGCAGCAAACGTGACAGAGGAGCGCTAGGCTATGTTTTCATATCCACGCTTGTGTGTAGATAAGTATGTTTCTTTGTGCATGAAACATAAAATAGTATCCAGCAAACTCTTGGCAGTGTTTTGGGTTTTTTTTGGTGGAAAATGATGGGATAATAAGGGGTGCTGCTTTCATCATCAACAAAAACAACAGGAATCTTACTTCATGGTAACTGCTTATGGAATATGATGATTCTAAACGGATTTAATCACCGAAAGGAAATGTGCCTTTTGTTTTATGTGCCTCTTTATTTCTCTTTTGAAAATCGATATCAATATTGTTCTGTTCTAATGGAGGTATATTTTACATGAAATCTGCTAGACAGGTCATGTTTTTGTCTTTGGTTCTAGCAAACATTTCTGTTTTCCCATCCCCACCCCCACAGGAAAGAGAGGGGGACAGCTACAGGGATAAATTATGACTCTTTGTGTCAAACAGCCAGGTCTATCGTGATTTAAGATCCCTGAATTGACTTGCATGTTTCAAATTCATCCTCTAATTGAATCAAGATTCAATCAAATATTCTGCAGCTTAGCTTGTGCCCTCATTGTTCTCCACAATTGTATTTGGGATAAAATATTCTCTGCAGGGAACCTAAAATAACCTGGCCTCCAGAGATGTCCATAAAGTGCACAAGTACATAACAACAGTTGAAAATTCTGGAAAAGTAAAAGTAGGTTTACCAAATGTTAGCATATCATGTTGTGCTCAGTCGACCCCACGGACTGTAGCCCACCAGGCTCCTCTGCCCATGGGATTCTCCAGGCGAGAATACTGGAGTGGGTTGCCATTCCCTTCTCCAGGGGATCTTCTCCCACCCAGGGATTGAACCTGTGTTTCTATGTCTCCTGCTTTGGCAGGCAGGTTCTTTACCGCCAGCGCCACTTGGAAAGCCCAGTGTATCATGAGGCAGAGACATTGGAGCCACCTTCCCTTTCTGTCCAAGTGGTCAGCCTTCTCCAGGGTGGAGCTTGATGCACTGGAAGATTTGCTCCTGTTTTTTTCCTCTTAAAAATATAAACCTTAGGGTGTCTGCTTCTGATGTGATTCTAAGAAAATGTTCCAAATGAGTCCTTCGAACCTCCATGTTTTCATCCTTATTGCTTATGCACTTTGCAACAGAAAATGCCCTGTGGAAAGGCTCGAGTGGCATCTATTGATTCATCCAGTTCACACAGGTCATGTTTGTGAACTGCTCTGTGTGTGCCTACCCTCCACTCACCCTACATTGAATGTAACAGGGTTGGCTCTCTGCCATCCTGGCTGTCAGAAGCCCTGTAAAACCAGTGAAGTGCCTGTGATGGGAAGACTAGACCGTGAGCATTTCAGTCCCTCCAGGCTTCCAATTAATTGTCCCAGGTTATTGGGCAATATAATTGCATAGCTGTATATGCAGTGCTTATAAGCAATGCTGATGAGTGCTGGTTAGTTATAATTCCTTATGAACTGAAAATAATCTCTGAAAAGCCAGTCCAGAAGGAAAAAAAAAAACAACCAGTAGATGTCTCTCTGGTGCTTCAGTTCGTTCATATTCTTGTGTGATTAGCCACAGATGTCTGTGTGTTCAAAAACACAGAGGTACGAGGGAAGATTTGCATCTCTTAGTTTGGACAGGTGAAAGGAGGGCCCGAAGTGCCCTAGAAACATACCCGAACCTAGCCATTAGCATCTGCACTTCTGATCTCATCTTTTTTAAAAGGCGTGTTTTACTTACAAAGGCGAGCAGTTATGAAACATTGCACATATTTTTGCAAAATGATCACAGTGGTAATTTGGTGAATGTGTATCCAGGTAGGGATTCCCAGGTGGCGCTAGTCATAAAGAACCCACCTGCCAATGCAGGAGACATAAGAGATGAGGATTGCATCCCTGGGTCGGGAAGATCCCCTGGAGGAGGAAATGGCAACCCACTCCAGGATTCTTGCCTAGAGAATCCCTTGGACAGAGGAGCCTGGCAGTCCACAGGGTCACAAAGTATCAGACAGGACTGAAGCGACTTAGTGCGCACAGCCCGCACGAGAATCCAGGTGAAAGATGGTTGCCCTGAGAAAAAATATTTTGTTGCCTCCTCAATAGTTCCAATCCCTGAATAACAGAGAATGTGGCACTCTATAAGGGAAAAGGAGGTCATGAAAGGAACCCATTGACAGTCTGGAAGACAACTTGGGGGTGCTCCAGGGACCCTGGACTCCCCGCTTCCT